>NC_134252.1:8477500-9077500 GCF_965152275.1 Natator depressus
TTGCTAACTGATGGGTTCTTTAGAAAAATCTAAAATAGCTCTACCTTTGTTTTTTACCTTTCCCAGTTAGCAGTGGGGAAAAAGGATGTCTGATTTTTTTAGATGAAGTTTCTTAGCTGTAAATATATGTGGCTTTAGTTTTTTAAATATGCTCCTAACATAGTACATTATTTGAACAGAAATTGTCTCTTTCCTAGACGCAAGTCAAGGTCTCCTTCCCCTAGAAGGAGATCATCTCCTGTCAGAAGAGAGAGAAAGCGTAGCCACTCTCGATCTCCTCGTCACAGAACCAAGAGCCGTAGTGTTACGCCTGCACCAGAAAAGAAAGAAGAGACTCCAGAGCCAGAGCCTTCGGTGCAGGCAAAGGAAACTTTGATTCAAGAGGCAACATCAACTAGGCAAGTATTAGAGTTGATTTCTTTTCCCCCTTGAAATTAACTTTTATTATAGAGAATTATCATTCCCTTTAGTGTAATGGAGTTATTTTAATTCCTGGTGCTATTAGAGCTTTATAGAAAGCAGCCCCACTTTCTTCTGAAAAAATGTGCTACTATTTTTTTGCCTGGCAGATCTCTTTACATGTGTCACCATGGACTTCAGTAAAACATGTTTCCACATAGAGAAATTAGCATAAATCTGAGTGCATACTGATGTTTCACGAATACTTTTTTTGTTGCATCACTCTAGTTAGATCCTTTCCTTTGGCAGTGTTAAGTTTAGTTTCATTAAGAAATGCATATTAAGGCTGGTTTGGCTTAATTTTCCCTGTATTTGTTGAGAACTTCAAGCACCAGCTTCTGACTTCAGACTGGATAAAGGCAGAACACTTCCTGAAGTACTGATTCAGCACTTGGAATTGGACAGCCTCAGCATTATCTTAAATAATGGCAGACTGGAACTTTTGACAAATCAATTTTTCACTGATCCTACTTGATTAATAATTTCCACTGTTCTGCATTGTCAGGTCAATCTATGGAAAGTTAACATATGGCCTATTCAGTATACTTTTAATAATCTGTTACAGGAAGATGAAGACCTAAATCTTTTGACCATGAGTAGAATTTTAATAGGATTTGAAGCTATGAACACCTTAATCAGGTGTTACTCACTATCTTTTTTTAGTGTCATAGGTTCTTTCTAAAATATAATCCAGGTAGCTACAGATGGGATATGCTTATATTTTAAGGGTTTTTTTAACTTTAACAGTGATATACTGAAAGTTCCCAAACCTGAACCTGTACCAGATACTAAAGAAACTTCCCCAGAACGAAATTCAAAGAAAGAGAGAGAGAAAGAAAAAGAGAAGACTCGTCAAAGATCACCATCCCGTTCCAAATCAAGGTCAAGATCTCGCTCACATTCCCCTTCTCATTCTAGACCAAGAAGGCGTCATAGATCACGGTCAAGGTGAGTTTTTACTTTATCTTGAGGATAAAGGCCAGGAACTGAATGATCTGCTCTGAAGTGGCCATTCAGAGCCATAAAACACTCAATTAACTGTAGGAACATAGGAAATTCTGGGGGGGACCTAATTATATGATGTGAGATAAAGGCCAAGGCATTAGTACCACTCTGTACAGTAATAATTCTCCTCAGTCAGAGATGAGCCTGCAGTGGGTTAGGCCGAGTAAGAGGGAGGGGAGAAGAAGAGTGGAAAACACCACCTAAGCATGTTCATTATCTTCATCCTCCACCTCATTTGGGGAAAATGGTTGATATGAATGGCAGTTGGGCTGGGAGAGGGTACTGAATCCTGAATATGGTATTTGACAGCTCCAAGTGATTCCCCACAACCTCCTTTGAGAGCTAGGTTTGGTCCTGAAAACACTTAGAAGTTTAGATTTAATTTTTTTTTTTTGGTATGGATTAGTACAGAGGTTTTGGTTGATTTGAAATCTTGTTTGCTTGTAGTTTAATGGTAACACATTCCAGTACAACAGAAATGCTAATTTAGTGTGATATACTTGCTACAAAGCAGCTTTATCTCTTGGTTTCTGGTGACTAAATCTACCTCCATCCTGTGAAATTTAGGAGGTTGCTGTTCATTCTTCGAATTTTCATTGATTGATTGTGACAGGTCTTACTCCCCTAGAAGGCGGCCAAGCCCAAGACGACGACCATCTCCTAGGAGAAGGAGTCCTCCAAGGCGCATGCCTCCCCCACCCAGACACAGAAGAAGTAGATCCCCTCTGAGGCGGTAAGATTCCTTTTTGGTAAATATTAAACTGCTCATATTTGAAAGACATCACAAGGTTTTAAAAACTTTTAAAGTCAGCTTGAAAAATAGTTATGAAGAGTGATTGTAATATCAAAGGTAACTTAACCATAGGTGACTTTGATAGTGTATAGTATACAAACTAAGGGCAGGTCTACACTACAGCGGAGATCGACACTCTGAGATCGATCCACCAGGGGTTGATTTAGCAGGTCTAGTAAAGACCCGCCAAATCGACTGCAGATTGCTCCCCAGTCGACCCCTGTACTCTACCCTCAATGAGAAGAGTAAGGTAAGTCGATGGGGAGATTTTCGCCTGTCAACCCCCTGCAGCGTAGACCCTGTGGTAACTCGACCTAAGGCATAGCATAGGTCGACTTACCGCAGTCGTGTAGACATAGCCTAAGTGATTTAAAAGTTGCTTTGTCTTGTTTCATGCCTATGTCCCTTAAGAGGAGGGAAACAAAGACCTTTGGATTGGCGGGAGTATCGCTATATTACTTAACGCTTTCTTTTTGAAGCTAATAACTTCTGTTCCACAATCGGGTGTCTGATATAGTATCAAAAGGTCATAAATTGTTTTAAAGTACCTCTAATGGATGTTTTCTAACATTCATAAATGGTGATGGTTTGTGTTAATTGCTCAATTTGTTATTCTGGCACTTTCTTTAGTGGACAGTGGTGGCATTGGTTATGTCATGACTTTACAAATTAAGACTGGCTTTTTAAATTTTGTTTTAGAAGTCTGTCCTTTTGTGGTGGTTTTTGCTTGGGAACTTACATCTTTGCCATCATTTAAACAGTTTTGGTGGCAGAGGAGCAAGTGCATGTCAGAGACCATGTGATTTCAGTGCACTGTTGAAATAGGAAACTTGGGACAGCTTTCACAAGAAAAAGGGGCTATAATACTTTTGGGTGTTTGAGGCTTACTATAACTGGATGGTAACTTTTTTTGAGGTTTGTAAAAATTTATTCATTTTTGAGACAAAATACTGTGAAAAGTGTCAAAAGTGTATTTTGGCAAGATACGTAAGAACTCCCTTTTAGCAAATATTTCTCACTCAAGTTAGGGTTTCTTTTTTCCAGGTTCTCAGGAATTCTGCAGCCAAAGGTGGATTCTGCAGGTACACAATTGCAACAGAATTTACCACAAATTTTGCCGCAGAATTCTAGAGGCCCTCTTTAAGTTTATAAAGTAAAGACAAGCTTAAAAATCATACAAAATATTGCTAAGATGTATTCAGAATTGTTACATGTCTGATATTTGTGGAATTTGCAGCCTCCTGGTATAAAATTTTTGTTCCTTAAAGGTTCATTTCTGCCCACCAGTCTTTTTAATAGATCCTTTTTGAGGTTCAGTAAACAAGGTTCTGTAGGGTGAAAATTTCTCTTAATCATCTAAATACTAAACAACTCAAACACAAACACACGTACACGCACACAACAACCACAAGCCATTTTCTTGGATCCTTTAGAGTTAGTAATATTTTATAATCTAAAACAGAAGAAAAACAAAAGATAACATTTCAGACAAATTGTTCAGTTATAGTTTGAAAATAATTGAAACATTAATTTGTGTTAGTCTCCTCTTGTATGAAATACTAAAGCATTTTAGGCTAATGTATGCCAGTTTTTTGGAAGTGCTACTGTATGTAGTTGTATAGATATGCTTGCCGATGAGTGAACTGTGCTTAATCAGACCCAATTAATGTTAACTTTGTATCTGCAGGAGAAGACGGTCATCGGCATCTTTATCTGGAAGCAGCTCTTCTTCCTCCTCTTCACGCTCTCGATCACCACCAAAAAAACCACCTAAAAGAATTGTATCCAGTCCTCCTCGCAAAACACGTAAACTGTCTCCTTCTGCCAGCCCTCCTAGGCGGAGGCACAGGCCTTCCCCACCAGCAAGTTCGCCTCCAAAGCCACGCAGGTCTCCGACACCTCAGCAGTCAAATCGTGGAAGAAAAGTTCGTGGTTCTATTTCTCCAGGCAGAGTCTCAGGTATAGTCCCCTAAATGTGTGCTTTCCCCCAATCGCTTTATCTATTTTAACCTTTACCGTCTCATAGCTAGCAAAGAGTATATAACTAATGGCAGGACTGCCTCAAAACTTTTGCCTTTTCAAAGTACGGAAGTTGTTGAATGGACATTTTATTGAATCTGGTCTTAAATATTAACAATATAGAGATTCATAGTACAAAACACTTAAATGTCAGCAACAAAAAATAAATATTATAGTAGTTGACATTCAAAAAAAAACAACCCATAGTGCTGAGTTGACCTCCTTGCAATGTTTCATTGTAAGAATAGGAAGATCTTAGTTATGAAATCTAATACTTTAAGGCAAATACTAATTGGTAACAACTGGTGTAAGATTTTTTCTGCAATGTTTTGAGGCTTGTTTCTAAATTAGTTTATTTCCAACTTTGTGAAGACCTAGATTTGATTCATGTGTTTGCGTTTGAGGCAGTAGGCAAGGTTTTTAATTGTCACTGCATATTTCTCTTGCACTCAGTTTTACTTAAATCACTTTAAAGAATCAAGCTGCAGTTTTCTCTTTTTCAAGTGGTTGTGGTATCAAATTTCTGTTCCAGAGGGATGGTACAATTGTGGGCTTGGGATATCAAACAATTTTCAGACATACGAAAAAGTTTAGGCAGTTAAAATATAATTCAAAAGTAAATACATCTCCAACTGTAGTCAGCCCTGAACTTTAATCTCTGGTTTTTAATATTGAAATTTTTAATAAACCATAAATTGTATGCTCTCACTTCTTTTCTGTACTACATTTCATTGTATCAAGTAGAATTGAATAGTTTATTAAAATAAGTTTTTATTAAATAAAATGTATGTTACTGGCTTTTCAGGAAACATGTACCTTCATGGAATTAGTAGGAATTTAATTATCATACAATTTTAAGACTGTATTTTTCATAGCCTTCGGTGGTTAGAAAAAACAAAACAAAACCAACATTTCTACTCAGTTTACATACTATAATTTCAAAGTAAAATAGCAGTATACCAGCCAAATGTTATCTAAAAGTGCAACATTCTTTTCTGTATAGAAAAATCTGCCAGGAAGCTGAAGTCTAAAAAGTATACTACAAAAATTCATATGAAGCAGATGTAAACTGACATCATTCATGAAAAGCTTTCACTTATTTTGTATGGATAACAATGTGTGCAAGATCATATTAAATTTAATTTACAATCATATTCAACTTTTTCTTAGATTTGTCTGCTAACTTTTGTCTTCTAGCACCTAAACATAAGAGTATTGAAAAAAGAGAGTCTCCCTCACCAGCGCCAAAACCTAGAAAAGTAGAATTGTCTGAATCAGGTAAGTTGGTCATTTACAATAGCTTTCCTTTAAATGGTATGAAAACAAACAAGGGGCACACTTATCCAGTGTGTTTCTTGAGATCCAGTGGCTTTGATAGCAATATTGGAGGTCGGGTTTTCAGAGAGTGTGTATAGAGGACATATAACGCATCCCACTTACATTAACTCTCTCCCGTATGCTTCTTTGAAAACCATAGCCAAAATGCATACTCCAAAGAGAGAATGCCTTTTTAATTAAAGATGTAGCACAAAATTTTTTAAATAGAACACCTGATCAGTTTTAACAACACTGCTTCACAAACTGTCTATATGCATAAAGTAACATGAAGTGACTGAAGGGACAAACATAAAAATTAAATGTTCCTTAACTGTGCATATCTTTCAGAAGAAGACAAAGGCGGAAAAATGGCTGCAGCAGATTCTGTGCAACAGAGACGTCAGTACAGAAGGCAAAACCAGCAGTCTTCATCTGGTACAGTAGTAATTTTGTAATTCTAATAAGATATTTTACTTAATTAAATATGTTTAACATATTGGCTACTTTTGTACCGCTAAATTCAAATTGTGCTTAGTTTTACACGTTTCATTGATGTATGCTACGATGCTATTGCAAAATTAATCACACTTACCATAATGAAAATCTTTTATTCACTGATCAAAAAATACTCCGGGGAGAAGGCAAGTAGAATTTTGGGAGTTTGTACTATACATTTGTTATAGTATTTATCTCTTGAAAAGTTGGCACAATTTTAAAGCGTTTTACTAACAGCATTTTCCTGTGGGCAAATGACCTCTGTCTTTGCAACTGCTCATTTTCTGATACTTATTTCAGAATCATGCATTCTGGGGCATAACTAGCTAGCCCAGAATTGGCAACAAATCTCATAGGAGCTGAAAAGAATGTTGCAACATTTCTCTTCTCCTGTTCAGTGCCTCTTTACTTGTAAATTACTTGGAATATTTCTGCACATACTCAGTTTTGCTTCTGGTTTCACACTTCACCTTGTAAATTATTTTGCTGGTCAGAATTGCTCTTGCAGTTCTGTTGCTGCATATAATTGATTCGGGGCTTTTATTAATGCTGTTGAAGTCAGCATCTTTGTTTGTCCTCCAGCTAAATTTGTTCAGTATTTTGCAGCTGCATATCTTGAGTTGGTTCTGCAACATGTACCTGAAATTCAGGTTTTATATACACACACACTTACACCAATTTAAAGTTGTGTTTTGAAGCAGTTGTTAAACCGGTTCAAGTTTGTGTCTAGACGCTCTTATTTCTGTTAAATAATCCACTCTTAAACAGAAATAAGCATCTACAAACAAACATGGATAAGTGTAACAGTTGCTTCAGAACATGACTTATAGTTAAACTGGTATAATCATGTGTAAGCAAGGCCTAAAGTTGCTTCACATGTTAGAAGTTTGTTTTGAAATGTGTCTAAACAAGTTAATCTCACTAATCATATTAATATACCCATGATTTACCTCTGTAAATATTTTTAAAAACAGAAATCACAACTTGGCAAAAAGCTGTCTTTTGCATGAAGACAGAGCAATATGGCTCTCAGTAATTGCACAAGAATACAGTGTGTATACCACTTTTCAGTAACTAATTATTTTGTATTTATAGACTCTGGTTCTTCATCTTCCTCTGAAGAGGAACGACCAAAAAGATCAAATGTGAAGAATGGTGAAGTGGGTAGGCGCAGACGACACTCGCATAGTCCATCACCTTCTCCACGGAAACGACAAAAAGACTCTTCCCCTCGGTAGGTACTTTCTTCAGCTCAGCACAACTGATGTATTTAACAGTGACAAAATATATAACTTACAAATAGACTAACTTCTCATCTCTTAATTTGCATTACATTATTGCCTACAGGCCCCCAGCAGAATCAGTTGGGATTACCCTTGTCCAAGTGCTATACAAACACCATAGAAGATGGTCTGTGCACCAGAATTTAGATTTTAGAGGTGAAAGTGAACTCCTTGATACCAGCACTAGATTTTTTTGTGAGATTATTGGACCTGATACAAAATCTATTGGGGCTTTGGACCAGGTCCTTACAGGAGGGTTTTTTTCAATCTAATGCAAGGAGATTAATTTGACTTCTGCTCAGGTGTTGAGAATTACTTTGTGAATCTTGTGCAAACATGTTCATCTTTGCATGAAGTAAATCTTTGGCAAATGGAATTTTTGACTTTGTTTTTTTCTCCACTGCTGTCAGGATGCAGATGGGAAAGAGGTGGCAATCACCAATGATTAAAAGGTTGGTTAGAAACGAATCCGTTAATTAAAATTAAATTTAAAGTTCTTCTAGAAACACTGTACTTTTGTAGCAGACGGTGAGCATGGGTGCCCTTTCTCCTGCTTCACCCACATAGAAGACATTTCAAATTGCAAGATAATGGGACAAGAAATCCAAATTGTTCATTGCCTCTTTTCCTTCTAACAATGAAATTGTTTCAGATCTGCCTTATGTCCATAGATGACAGTTTGGGTAACTGGTTGAAATAACCTGATATTGTGCCTTAGAAGCTTAACTGCATTGCTGTATTTGACATTTATCAAAGTTACGCTCTCCAGGCAAGATTTTACTTGAATGTTTTTATTCCTCAAATATAATTCTGAAACAGAGGTGAGCAGTAAGTATGTGAAGATATTTCACATTGCCACCAGCTGTTTTTGTGGTAGGAAAATAAAATGGGCTAATGGGGAACTCAATGTTTAAAAATAAAGCTATTTAACTCCTCAAATACCAAGAGGAGATGGAGGTTCTAAAATTCCCATTCTGTCTTCTCTCCCTTTTACATGCATTTTCACTGTGTGTCCTGGAACAGTCTGGTTTAGTAGTGGGACTGAAGTTAGCAGCTCCTGCAAATTTCACAGGCTGAGTGCTTCATCATTTTGTCACAAATCTTACCTTTCAGAGGTAGCTTTATAGGCAGTTCCTTTGAAACTTGATTTTTAGACTGAGCATAGCATAATGCAGGAAGTCAGTGATGACTTGGCAAAGACATGGCCAGAATAGTAGATTCTATCATGGTCTCTGCCACTAGACTGCCCATCTGAAGTCAGCTGAAAACAAGAGTAGGTGCCTCACTACTATTAGGAAAAGTGCTAATTTTAAACTTAAGAGGCTGGATCTATAAGATAAATATTTAATGACTGGTGTGAATAATCTATAATGATTAAAACCTAACCAGAACGTAGGTGCCACATATGATTGGCTAAATTTGAGCCAGATGAAATGTGACCAACTTCCTCAAACTCTGAGCACATTTATTACTGAATTTGTCAGTCTTCAAACCGTGCATATAACAGTTGTTTTACTTGAATTTCAGGACAGCGTACTTTACTTTACAAAAGAATAAATTCAGTTAAGTCCTTCTATATCAATGTGTAACAAATTTTCTCCTAGTCTGTTGCCTTATACATTTAATATGAAAACTATTATTGCTGAATATTTTTAGTGGGTCTTACTGTGATATTTGAAGATGACTTCTTATTTTTTCAGCTCACAAAATCGTGTTTAGCTCTTGAGGAACAATCCTGAGCTGCAAATATCTAGTTTCTTGCTATGGAAAAATGTAGCAAGGCTATTTGGAATTAAATATTAATTAGCAGACTCCTCCTATTGATTAAAAGTGCAGGGCAGCCTTTAAAAAGCAAAAAAGATATTTAATCTTTTGTCACTAAAAAGCTACATTTTTTTCCCTCACAGAATTTAAACCCGTTGAGCTTTTCAGACATTATGGGGAAACACATTGGGTCCAGATTTCCCCATATAAGTTAACTACAAATCTGTCTTTAGTGGGAGTAGTGTCTGGACCCCTTGTGCTCTGAATATTTTAAATGCAGTATAGCAATATCTTAGCACCAACTCTGGTTTTCCTAGCCTGTGCTCTTGCTGAAGTGTTAAAATCTACCAGTGGTAAAGAGTACATCTGCTTAGAATCAATTTCTGTTTGTGTACCTGAAGTCTCTGAAGTTGGCAGCCATTTAAGATATATCCCCACTAGGAAGATAAATATCTCCTTGGTCTAGTGAGCTTTAATAACTTCTTTTCCCTGGAAAACTGTGGTAAGGTGGAAGACTCCTCACAGCTTCTCTATCCCATACTCTCAGAGAAAACCAACTTTGCTGTATCCTTTTTGTCTCTTAGACATAATCACTGTCTGATAGTGTTTGCATCTGATTTGGAAGACAAGTATCTGAACCAGCTTAGCTTTATGTAGTGATGACATGGCAGTGGAAAAAATTAAACATCTGGCATGAGGTTTTTTTTATAAAGCAACTCTTCTGTTTCCTCTAGTAGGAGGAGGAGGAGTCCATCACCACCACCTGCAAGAAGACGGCGCTCTCCTTCTCCTGCCCCTCCTCCAAGGCGGCGCAGATCGCCTTCATTGCCTCGCCGAAGGTAAGTGTTGCTTTTTATTAATCCCTAAGGGCAGTTCTGCAAATCAAGAGTTGTAACACTGTCCAATAAAAAAAACAAATGTCATGATTAATGGAAATGATGCCTTTTGCTGATAAGTTTCTTGTTGGGAAATCATTTTTTTAAATTTAAAATCATAATTTTGTTTTCTGAAACATTTTCGGTGGGGGATGTGTTCAACTGAACCATTGTAAGTGCTGAGTGTAGCAAGCAATCACTTCACTTATCTCGTATTGAAATGGCTATTGGACAGTGTATACTCTGCTGTAGTTCATTGAGATTGCTGTAAGAACTTTAAAAGTGGAACACATCAATGTAAAATCTTTGCCGAAGTGTGTGTCTTTAGCCATTGGCAGCTAACTTGTGTGAGAACTTTGTCCTGTATACATGACTTCTCAAATTCTTTCTGTTGGTTTTGTAGGTCTCCATCACCACCTCCTCGCAGGCGCTCACCTACTCCCAGACGATATTCTCCTCCAATACAGAGAAGATACTCTCCTTCCCCACCTCCTAAGCGAAGAACAGCAACTCCCCCTCCCCTTCCAAAACGAAGGGCATCACCTTCTCCACAACCCAAGCGCAGAATCTCGCATTCTCCCCCACCAAAACAAAGAAGTTCTCCTGTGGCAAAGAGGCGTTCCCCATCGCTATCTTCCAAGCATAGGAAAGGTTCTCCTTCCAGCAGGTCTAATCGTGAAACCCGATCCCCACTACAAAACAAACGGCATTCACCATCTCCACGGCCTAGAGCTTCACATACCTCTTCAAGTCCACCGCCTCTGCGAAGGGGAACTTCATCTTCACCCAAGCGGAGACAGTCTCCATCTCCAAGCACTAGACCCATCAGGAGAGTGTCAAGGACCCCAGAACCCAAAAAGACAAAGTAAGGGACTTTGTTAACTTATAGCAATAGGCAAATGGGAATAGATAAAGCAAGGGTTTGCACTAAAATCAAAGGGTGTCAGTATTATGTCTTCATGCTACTCTAGTTCCTGTTGACATACTGCTTTCATTCTGCCAACTTCTATAACGTGGCTTTTCTGAAATGACTGTTAGAGGCATTTCCTGTCGTATGAAGATTCATGGTTGGGTATAGCTTCAGAGGCACTGCAGAAGTTCATCTTCGACAAAGTGTGGTAGTGGGAAGGCAGAATAGAGGCAAACATCAAACACGGATAATGGTGAAACCGAAGCAGATTACAAAATAAAACTTCAAAGGGATTTTTAGCTTTGTTTAGAGCCTAGTGAACTATGCATCAAAGTTCACTATGGAACAGGGCTAACCCAAGACGCATTCTTATTAAATGAATATTTGACAAGCTTTTAATAGTGGGAGATCTCTACCTAAACATCTAGTGAAGGTATGGCAGTGCTGGCTTAATCAGTTCTTTCAGGAAAATTACATAGCTGAATGCAATCCTGTCTTAACTGGTGATAAAACAGTAGCTGTGCCATGTTGAATTTTTATCAGGTGTGAAGAGAGGACTGCCACTCATGAACAGGAGAACACTATAGTCTGTCCAAGATACTAATCTGTAGTAAACCTACAGTATCTTTTTGGCTTGCCAGTCTGCAGTGCTTAGTTAGATCTTGGATTTTCCTTTTATTGTCATTCTTATGAAAAATTCCAGTCTAAATGTATGGAATTTAGCTCCACAGTAAAGGGATTAATGTGAACAGATTTGTAGATCAGCAGTAACTCAAAGGGTACGTCTGCACTGCAGTTAAACACCACCGGCTGGCCTGTGTCGGCTGACTCAGCCTAAAGGGCTGTTTAATTGCAATGTAGACATTTGGGCTGGAGTCCAGGCTCTGGGACTCTGAGCCTAGACATCTATACCTCAATTGAACAGCCCCTTAGCCAGAGTCAGCTGGTACAGGCCAGAGACTGGTGTCTAATTGCAGGGTAGACATACCCTGTGTGACCATGGTTAGTTACATAATAATTGTTAAGTTACCTTGTTTGCATTTACTTTATAAGGCACAAGGAGTCCTAAATGTTAATCTTTTATTTTTAAGGGCTTCCACACCAAGTCCACAGTCTGTGAGAAGGGTGTCTTCATCCAGGTCTGCGTCAGGATCACCTGAGCCAGCACCTAAGAAACACCAAGCACCTCCATCCCCTACTCGGTCTCGATCCCCCTCCACTAACTGGTCGCCACCACCTGTGAAAAAGGCTCAAAGTCCTACGCAGAGTCCATCCCCTGCAAGGGTATGTTTTCTAATAAAAGTAGTACTTAATTGGAATATGCCTACAGAACTTTCATCATGTGGCATATTTCTCTTACCTAGTTTTGCTTATGATGTTCAAACAATTCTAGCTCATTTACTAGTGTATTTAAATGCAATTCCTTTTTTATGATGGGATGGCAATAGCTGTTCCATAGACACACACACTCGTTATGCAGCAAATGTGCTTAACGTCCAGGCCACATGATCTTTGTAAAGAGAAAGGGTTTATTTGTGCATCCTCACCCCATACACAAATCTGGCATACATATCTCCAACGGTGAAATAAGGAATTTATTTTCATTACAGAATTCTGACCAGGAAGGTGGTGGGAAGAAAAAGAAGAAAAAGAAGGATAAGAAGCATAAAAAGGACAAAAAGCACAAGAAACACAAAAAACATAAGAAAGAGAAGGCTGCAGCTGCTGCAGCAGCTGCTGCTACTTCAGCGGCTACTTCATCAGCCCAGGAAGACCCAGAAGCAGAGACAGAGCCCAAAAAGGTTGGCTAAATAAATCTGATTTCAAAAGCCAGAGTGAAATGAAAGAACATATTTACAGACGTAATTGATTCTTATGTATGATTTTGACAATATCTGTTCTAAGCCCAATATATTTGAAGGCAGGGCCTGAATTATGCTACAACTGGCTAAATTGTAAAATTTAGTTCAAGTCGCCTCTGCATATTCCCTTCTTGGGATGGCAGAGGCCACTGGAATAACTCCAATTAGAGGTTAGTTACCTCCGTTTCTCTTCTTTTCCATCATCCTCTCCTAAAAACAAAGGTCATTTTCTGCTTCTGAGAGGCTATTAATGAGCATTGTCTACATTGCCTTTTCCTTTCTACAAAGCGGTAAATAGGTGACACTTTTGAGCAACAGTTTAAAAAAAAAAAAAAGTCCACTTTGTACAGTGAAATACATCCATGGCAAGCTAACATCAAGCTTTCATTTTGTTTTAAGTGTAACTATTAAATTGGATCATATTTTTTTAAAATTAAATATACAAAGAACTAAAAATCTACAGACCCATAGAGATTTTTCCACTAATGCTTTTACAAACAGTATTCGCTACAATTATAAATATTTCATGCCAAGTTTGAAACTCAGGTTTTGAAGTACTGAGATCCTGAATGCGGGATTGACTTGTCCACACTGAGAGAAAACTGGAAAGTACGCAAATGGCATAAGTAGTGGGTATTTATAATTTTTTGTTTCAGCAACCTGACATGTTAAAATCATATTGTAAATATACACACTTATGTTTGAATGTCCCTTTAAAAAATCCAAAGCAAATAGTAAATCTCATGGGGCAAATGAAATTGTATTTTTGCTAAAAATCTATTTTGTTGTATTTCAGCCTTCTGTATGACATGACTGCTTGTTAGTTGTAGGCAGCAAACTAGAGACATTCTATGCTATATTTGTATGACGTTATAGTAGAAATGCTACGCAAAAGTGTATATAACCTAGGTAAAATTTCTAATGTATAAAACCTCTGCTTTTGACATTTCTGAATGATCATCTCTAGTTCTTCAAGTATATGTACCTATTGGTACTCCACCATTGGATGTGCATGCGCCTGCGTGCTCTTGATTGGAGATTGCAAAGCAGTGCTCACGGTCATGCGCGGAACAACACCTTGTGCTCTGAACTAGGGGGTATAGGCAGGTGCGAACCCACCACCGCTGAGTTCCTTCTCAACTGCCTGCGGCTTGAGATGGTGTCCCCAAGGGAAGGTTGCTTTACTCATTAGTGAGTCATTACTGTCCCGTCCATGTACACTGTGTCAAACACCAACCACAATTCCACCCACTTGTAAGAGATCTAACACACAGTACTACATCCCTTCAAAAGAGGTGGAACACTTCCCCTCCTCCCCTTCCCCCCCCCCCCCCCCCCGGCCAATCCATAACTCCATAATGTTTTATGCAGCCAATGGAAGGTGCCACAAGCTCAGTTTAGACCCTCTCCAATAGACAAGGAACCCAAGAATCTGGACTTATTGGGCAGAAGAGTTGTTCATCAGCTGCTCTTTGGTTTTGTGTTGCTAATTATCAGGCCTTGATGGTGAAAGACGCATTTACCACGTATTCAATATTTACACACTTAACTGAATATGTGCCACAAGATCAGAGAGACGTTTCAGTCCATCATTGCAGGGGGCAGTTGGTCACAAAAGCCTCCCTCCAAGCTGCCCTAGATGCTGCAGACACAGTGAGATCCATGGCCATGGCAGTGATCATGAGAAGAGTATCCTGGCTCCAGCCCTTAGGTCTTCCAAGAGAAGTACAGTCCACAGTCAAGGATCGCCCCTTTGAAGGACCCAAGCTCTTCAGTGATCATATGGACTCCTCTCTCCACACTCTCAGGGATTCCAGGGCTACGTTGCATTCACTGGGATTCTCTACATGCCTGCAATAAAAAGAGAACTTTGTTTACAGCCTGCCCAGAGATCCATGCCATTCCAATATCATCAGCAGTCCACCTTCCCTATATCTGAGGAGGCCTTTAGGAGAAGGAGCAAGCTGCAGAAAGACTAGTGATCCCTTCTTCTTCTTAATTGGCTCCCTCCTTCTAAAAAGCACTTTTGACACCTTGGCCAAGGGCATAAATCATCCCAGTTCACTGGATTTCCGCATTGTGCAATCTCCCCCCACCCCCCGCTTTGGAGATTGACTGACTGTCCCCTTACCTCAGACAAGTGGATACTGGAAGTCCTCAGAGTGGGTTACTCTGTCCACTTCCACTCTACTCCTCCCTATCCCTCTTCAGGGACGTCTCTCATAAAAAGCTCTTAAGGCAAAAGGTTTTGTGTCCTCCCACCCCCCCACTTCTGGGGCAGTACGGCTGGTTCATCGGGAAAGGATTCTATTCCAGCTACTTGGTTTCCAAAGGAGATGGAGGGTGGAGACTGATCCTCAACCTCAGGAACTTTAACTACTGTTTTTTTTAACACTTCAGAATTGTGACATTAGTTCCAGTTCTTCCACCCCTTGATCCAGGAGACTGGTTTGTTACCCTTGACCTACAAGACACCTCCTTTCATGTAGCCATCCGCTCATCGGACAAGAGCTTCCTGTGCTTTGTAATAGGAACAGACCACTATCAATACTGAGTTCTTCCCTGCAGAAGCACTCGGTATTGAGTTCTCAGTATTCTTCTTCACCATATCTCCAAGGGTGTAGGGAAAGGTCCTTTCGGTAGTGGCAGCTCCTGTCCGTCAATGGGGGATCTCAGTATCCCCAGATTTGGGCAACATGTTGATCCGGGTGAATCATACCAAGGTCCAGACAGCTACAACGAAGGCATTAAACTTGTTCCAATTGCTAAGATAAACTTCACAGGAGCTGTTTTGGATTCCACAGCAGCAAAAGCCTACCTTCCCATTGAGAGATTTCCCACGCTATCTGGCCTAATCTCGTTGCTGCAGTTCGGCTCACAGATGACCAAGACATACAAGGCCACTTGGTCAGGGTAACGATAGACAACAGGGCAGAGATGTACATCAAGTGCCAGGGCAGACCAAGAGCCTAGTCCTTGTGCACAGAGTATTTCCCATCAAAAAGCCACATCAGTGGTTGGTCTATCATGGAAGGAAATACTGGCACATGTATCAAACTGCTGTCAGCTCCGGAATGTCGCTGTGAAGCACCAGTCTTTGCAGACACTGCCCTGAGGTGTATTTCTCTGCAAGTGAGCTTCCCATCCTAACAGAAGCATCTGTTACAACCACAGACTTCCTAAGCTGACGCTTTCTGGCAAGACCGCGAATGGGAGCTCAAACTCTTTTGCAGACCTGGGGTCTACCAAAAGTAGATCTCTTCAGCACCCTGAAATGTCACCTGTTTTGCTCAAAGGGAGATTATGGCCTCAGTTCTATAGGAGATGCACGGATATCTCCTTGGCCTCATGCCCTACTGAATGCTTTACCCACAGGCATCATTAATCCTCACAACTCTTACCAAGCTATGTATGGAAAGAACGAAAGCTTTTCTTACAGCACTGGCCTGGCCTAGGCAGATGCAGTACTCAAACCTCATCCACCTCTGAGGGGCACCCCTGTGACTTCCTACCACTGAGGACCTATTGACACACAACTTGGGGTCCCTCATCCACCCCAGCCCTTCCTCTCTGAACCTCGGTGTAGCTGCTGAATGGCTCTCAACCGTGGAATTGACCTGTGTAGATGCAGTTTAGTCAGTCCTTTTGTCCAGCAGAAAGCCTGGTTACCCACAAGACTTACCTCCAGAAGGGGAAATGCTTTTACTCTTGGGGCTCTCTTTCCATCTTCCCAAGCCTTGGAAGTTCTGCTTCTCAAGATAGTGGGCTAGATACTAAACTTAAAAGCGAGAGGTCTGTCAGCTCTTAGGGTACATTTGGCTACTATCACAGCTTTCCACTTACCCATCCAGGGGTTTTCGGTGTTTGCCCACCTGTCACAGCCAGATTCCTCAAAGGTCTGTATAATTTGCATCCTCCTGTCTGGCACCCGCTCCCAGTGGGACCTAATGCTCTAAGGAGATTCCCCCTTAGAACCGATGGTCACCTGTTCTCTCTTCCACCCCTCCTTTAAAACTTTGTTCCTAGTCACCATTACTTCAGCAAGAAGAATGGGAAGCTGGGGGCACTCATGGCCTACCCATTGTAAACCACTTTTTTTTAATAGGGACACCATTTTACCACACGTTCATTCCTGTTTTCTCCCAAAGATCTCATCAGCATATCACATTAATCAAAAGATTTGTCTTCCTGTATTCTACCCTTCCAGAAATGTAGCAACTTTGCATCCCACAATTTTACATTTGCCATATTGCAGTATCAGGATGGCTATTACCTGGTCTAGCTCTTCATGTCTGCGGAAATAATCACTTCTGTATCTTTGTTTTAAGGAGACAGAGAGCGAAGCAGAAGATAACCTGGATGATTTAGAAAAACATCTGCGAGAGAAGGCACTGAGGTCGATGAGGAAGGCACAAGTGTCCCCACCATCTTAGGCTGAAACCTTTGATATAATGTACATTTTATTTGGTTTGTACTCAGAATTCAATTTCAAATTGCTAAAATGTGTTTGAGCTTTAGAATATAACATTTGTTGTAATAATTGCTAGGTTGAGGTTCACCATGTAAAAAAGGCATGGATTTACATTACAAAAAGCATCCACAGTGTACTAGTGATATTCTTTCATTGACAGTTGACATTATTTCATGTAGAGTGAAACTTTTTAGAAGCAGTAAGATGGGTCAAGGGTTTTAAAAATGACTGGCAACCTCAGTTTCTTTAAAATGTACCAAAACCTATACAAATGTTTATAAAGTTTTCATTTTTTTATCCACTTATATTGCTACTAACCTTTGTGATTTATAAGCTTGCCCAGAAATGAAACCACTTCAATTGCAAGGGAAGTACATATGATATTTTAATGCTATAATTGCTCTATTGTTACCTGTGTAGTTGCCATTAAAGTGAATCAAGAACAGAAATCTAGAATGGTACGTAAATGAAAGCATGTCGTTTGCCAGGACACTGTGGGTTTATATTGATGTAATAAGTTGATTTGGAACACTGGAATTTCATTTGTATTTTTGTTCTTTTTTTAAAAAGGGCAGTTTCCTTATCAGCAGTCCCAGAGAAGTTCCACTCTTACATAAATTTTGTTTGTGAAAAGATGTTGTGGCCCCATTCATGATTCTTGTCTGGTTGCAGTTCTTCTTAATGGTATACGTAACTTTCAGAGATGATATCTTTGAAAGCCTGAAGGACCTGAATTTTGGATATTGTCATGTTTTCACTGTTTTTCTGTTTTTTTAACTAAAGCTATATAAAGCTTGTGGATTAAACAAAATAAATTTCTAAATTTAAAGAGTTGTTGGTTATTATATGAACACACTTGTTAAACCTTTTCCTCTCAGACAGGGTCAACAAATGACGTAGATGTTAAAAACTGATGTCTAAAATGCTGGATTATGCAAAATGAGATTTTATGTTGTTAAAAATGACTATCCCACTGGCAGAAGTAGCCCTGACTCTGTTAATACAATGATGTTTCTGATGTGCTGTGCTAGCCTTGCAAAAATACCGGCCCAGGCATAAAATCTACCTGCTAGCTCTTTGCTTTGATGATTGTTAATGGAAAAAGTCTTTAGCTGCTTGTCATAATTACTTGCTGCAGCAAAGAGAATTTTGCCAGGTGGTGCTGTATTGTATGGTTACAAAATGGAGATTTGGCGGAAACTTATTTTATAGCCTTATTTACCATTCAGTTAAACAAATACCCAGCTCAGGTAATTTGAACATATTGATGGGACATGTTTGCCTTCAAAATAGTATATTTTGAGACTGACTAGATTGCAGGCAAAATTTTCACAAGTGCCTAGTCCCATTTTTCGTAATTTAGGAACTAAAAAAAGAACAAAAAAGCAATGGGACTTAAACTAGGTGACTAAGATACTTTTGAAAATTTTGCTGTGCATCTTAATTGTGAAAAGCATATCTACTTAGGTGTAAATATTTGATTAGACTGGAACATAAGTAAAGAGGCTAATCGAGTCACTATTAAGATAAGTGCAGGATGTTCTGTATTCTGAATTGCATAATTGAATTCCTTTGTAGATATCTTATAACTGAAATCACTTTATCTTCTTTGTTTGAGCCCAAGCTTGTCTGACCTGCAATTCACAACTCTGAATCCTCTTGCTTCCCTTCCAACCTCTACTCTTTAATCCATGGATTTGTAATGGTGCAGCATTTGTTCAAGAAGTGATTGCTTGAAGTATCTTGGCCTTGCCATTTCTTACCACAATATATGAGACTTGACTGCTGTGTATGTACTGAGTCTGACTGCAAATGCTGTGTGATTATGTGGGAGTCTTGTTGATTAATGCTACCTTTCTGGAAAGGCAGATCAGTTGGTTTATATAAGCTTCAGTTGCTGGAGTAATCAGAAATCTATTCCAAGTTACATTAAATTCTGTTAGAATGAAAATGCACCCATTGTAGTAAACCTAGGGATGAAATGCAAGTCATTGGGAGTTATTCTATTTAGCAGATCAGAGAACAGAAGGAAAGAGCAGCATTCTGTGCCAAGAGATGTGGTGGTAGCAGGTATGTTGGGGGGATGGCTTGAAACATAAAGTAATTTGAGGGAAATCTTCAATTAATAAACCTTATTTGTTGGAGTATTTTAAGTTCTAGTCTTGCAGCCTCAGATGCTTCTCCAGTATGTTCTTACACAGATCCAAGGTTTTGAGTTTGGCCACTACCATGTTTAGATCTTTATGTCCTGAAGCTAATTTGTTAGGTACTTTTCTTTTTTGGACAAGAACTGTCCTACCCTGTGTTTGGAAAGTGTCTAGCACACTTTGGGTGCTGATGTAATCAAAATAACTACACCAATGCACAGTTCTGTGCTCAAAGCCATTAGTATAACATTTTTTGCACATTAAAACTTATTCTTAGCTCCACATAGTTGTACACAAATCAGTCTGCTAAGCAGAGGCCCAGGACTGGGGTATCAGAGCTGATATAGATTGTGATTGAGGGGGATGAGAACACTTGCACATCATCTGCCTACAGTATGCCTCTCACACACCTGTTTCTTCACTTTCACAAACACCAAATTCACTCCCATCTTGGATGTGGATTTTGTTACACTTCAATAGAGCTGCTTTTTACAAGACTGTTTCAGTGGGTCCATAGAAAACCCCTTTTATTTCAGTGGGAGCAGAGTGAGGTCAACACTGAGCGTATTTGGAAAATTCCAGGTTCCCATTTCTAGCAATATGTTTTCGCTTCCTTTCTTCAAAGCCCCATGTACTGGGAGACCATCAGCACATCAATTCTGTAGTAGGTTCCCGTGTTGCTGAATTCTGTAGTGGAGTGAAACGGTTTGAAAAACATTGACATTAGGAGTTCATTGAATTTAAAATGAATAGCAACAATCAATGCCCAGTTGAAGTTGGTATCGTGTAGTTTATGCTGCTGCTGCAATTAGTGCACATGGGATTCAGCACTGACAATACATAGTTGATCGTTTTGAAGACTGGGTGAGTGAGCTGGCGGCTTTAACAGCTACATAAAGTATGGGGGGATTTTGCATATATGCAAGTCCCTGTTTTGTGTGTATGCTTTTGTCATTGAGGGGTCAAGGTGTCAGACATGGACGCATGTTGGGGCTGTTGGTGCTTTATGTGAGGAATGTTTTTTCTGCCTTGTTAAGGTTTCCTCTTATCTGACTCTTCTCATTCCCCTCCATGCTTGTCCCCCTGTGAGAGTAATGGGGAGGGGATGAGTGGGCAGGCCAGTAGTGCCTGTTCTTCCCCAATTCCAGCATCTTTCTTGCTATGAGGGGAGAGGCAAAGGCTTCCCTTTGCTCCTGCTCCTTACCCTGTATCTCTTGGGGTTGGCTGGAGAGAAATGTGGATTCCACAAATTCCCAGTATTTGAAATTTAGCTCTGTTTGGCTGGCTGTGTCTGTTTCTCCCTGCTTAAACCCCAAGGCAGATTAAGGATTGCTCATTTCCTGAGGGCTGCTCATGTATTTGGTGACCATTCTTCAGTGGTGGAGTTAAGGGGCTGTGTGTAATATAGGTGGCTCGTGTTGCCATGTTTAATAGTTTTGTCTTTTGTGGAGACTGTAAAATACAAGTTATAGTGGTGGATGCGGGGTTGACAAGAGCGGGAGGAAAGTAGGGAAAATTGTACTGAGGCCTTGAGGTTGGGGGGCTCCCCAAATGTCTGTAACTGGGGTGAAATGGGAGGCAGTGGGGCCACAGCAAACATAATATACAGGGGCCCAAAATTCCTCTGAATGGGCCTCAGAGTAGCAGCCGCGTTAGTCTGTATTCGCAAAAAGAAAAGGAGTACTAGTGGCACCTTAGAGACTAACCAATTTATTTGAGCATAAGCTTTCGTGAGCTACAGCTCACTTCATCAGATGCATTCAGTGGAAAATACAGTCAAGAGATTTATATACACACAACATGAAAAAATGGGTGTTTATACATACTATAAGGAGAGTGATCACTTAAGATGAGCTATTACCAGCAGGAGAGCGGAGGGGCGGGGGGAGAAAACCTTTTGTAGTGATGATCAAGGTGGGCCATTTCCAGCAGTTAACAGGAACATATGGGGGGGGGGGGGGATAAACATGGGGAAATAGTTTTACTTTGTGTAATGACACATCCATTCCCAGTCTCTATTCAAGCCTAAGTTAATTGTATCCAGTTTTCAAATTAATTCCAATTCAGCAGTCTCTCATTGGAGTCTGTTTTTTAAGTCTTTTTGTTTTAATATTGCAACCTTTAGGTCTGAGATCGAGTGACCAGAGAGATTGAAGTGTTCTCCGACTGGTTTATGAATGTTGTTGTTCTTGACATCTGATTTGTGTCCATTTATTCTTTTACATAGAGACTGTCCAGTTTGACTGAATGGGCCTTAACAGATGATGTCGCCTGTTGATAGCTTTTAAGAATGAGGTGAGTGTGTAGCCAGTCCCTCTAGCTAAGATTTATGGTAATTCAGATTGCACTTGCAAATGAAATTCACCAGGTGGTGCAAAGAACTGAATAGTATAACTGATCCCATGAATATTCTTGATCTGTGCTCATTGTGGGAACGAGAATTTAATTAAGGGCTAATGACAGGGTGGGTAAAAATAGATTATTTGAAAAATACATATAAAAATGGGATTTTTATTTAAATCAGAGGTTTTGATTTATAGTTCAGTGGTTTGAGCATTGGCCTGCTAAACCCAGGGTTGTGAGTTCAATCCTTGAGGGGGCCATTTAGGGATCTGGGGCAAAAATTGGGGATTGGTCCTGCTTTGAGCAGGGGGTTGGACTAGATGACCTCCTGAGGTCCTTTCCAACCTTGATATTCTATGATTCTATGATTCCTTTTAAAAATAAACCTACCTAAAATTTAACTTGAAATTGGCAGCCTTTGTTAAGGCTAAAGCTTAATTCAAATTATTTAAATAAATTATAGTAAAAAATACTGAAACTAAGATGAGAAATCTAAAAAAATGAATTAAATGAACCTGAATCTTTTAACATGAGTGCAGTCAGTGCTCTGATGCCTCTGTTAACCAAAGACGTAGATACTCCCGGAATAAATAAAAATATTGAAATTGTAATATGCTTCCCTAACAATCACTTTGCTTCAGTTTCACTACAGAGAGAAGGGAGGTCAAATTTAAGGCTCGGTCTACACTTAAAAGTTATATGGGTATAGCTATGTTGGTCAGAGGTTTGAAGAAATCACACTCCTAACCAGTGTAGTTATGCTGACGTAACCCCCAGCATACACGCAGCTATGCTGACAGAAGAGGGCTTCCACAGATGTCACTAATATTGTTCTGGGAGGTGGTATTCCTACACCAACAGAAAAACTTCTTCTGTCAGTGTAAGCTGCAGCTATGCTAGGGAACTATTCAAAGGGCAGGTCTACACTACAACTGGGATCGATGCTCTGAGATCAATCAACCAGCAGTCGATTTAGTGGGTCTAGTGAAGACCTGCCAAATCAACAGCAGATTACTCTCCAGTCGACCCCTGTACTCTACCTCCAATGAGAAGAGTAAGGTAAGTCCCTGTGTAGACCTCGTGGTAACTCGACCTAAGGTACATCAACTCCAGCTACGTGAATAACGTAGCTGGAGTTGCATAGCATAGGTCGACTTACCGCGGTCGTGTAGACATAGCCCAATACAGCTCTGATGGTATACTCCCTGTAGCATAGACACTGACATTGCACTCCATATCATTTTATGAAAATATGCTAATGTGTGAATAGAATGTAACTGGAATATGCTTCATGCATCTGGTCTCTTGTAAGGTATCATTACAAAGCTTATAATCTACTGAGTGTGGTCATCCTAACTGATAGAAGATGGTGAATGATGCATTTCTTAACAAAAAAGAAAAGTAGACATTAATCTGAATAAATGTGTACAGATGTAGTGCATCCTATAGGTTGGCAAAGATGTACCAAATTTAGCATAAAGGCTACATTTAGCTGCAAATCAACATTTTAATGGTTATACTAATCGATGAGACTGAACCTTTAGGAAAATAAAAAGTATGAATGCTAAACAACATTAAAATGATTATTTAAACCATCAGAATAAATAACTTATTTAAATTACTCCACCCTTTCTAATGATTAATACCGTGTCTGAGTCTCACACCTATACCTTGTTTCATCATGTGCAAGACCAGTGCGAGGAACTCTAGGGCCTTGTCTACACTACAGGGGGAGATTGATCTAAGTTACACAACTTCAGCTATGTGAATAACATAGCTGAAGTTGACGTACTTGGATCTACTTACCAAGGGGTGCACACTATGCTGTGTCATCTGGAGACACTCTCCTGTCAACTCCCTTGCACCGCTCGTTCAGGTGGAGTACGGGAGTTGACGGGAGAGCGCTCAGCAGTCAATTTAGCGGGTCTTCACTAGACCCACTAAATCAAATGCCGATGCATCGATCACCATACGTTGATCCCTTGGTAAGCGTAGACAAGCCCATGGCCTCTTGCTTCAGGGTTTAAGACAAACTTCTGGTGACTTAAAAGGTTTCTTACACTTTCCTCTGTAGCATCTGATGCTGGCTACTGTTGGAGACCAGATACTAAACTAGATGGACCAGAGATTTGATCCCCTATGGCAATTCCAATGTTTATAGTGCTAATGGAAGCTCTGACATGGTCTCTCTCTGGGAGCAGGCAGTAGCCTTTGTACCTCCATTTCTCAACTAAAAATGAGATGGCCAGTACTTCATCAGGGTGTGAATTAAATTTATAAATCAATTTGAATGTGGAACGCACTGTTTAAGTGAGAAGTCCTGAGGTTTGTCACATAGCTAGCAGTACAACTGCAGGGAAGCTATTTTCTTTTTCTCCATAATATTTAATTTAGAACCACCAACTGTGCAATGTGCTAGATGCAAAGTTTGCTGACGTGCTATATAAATCAGGGCTGTAGCCAAATAACAAATTTTCTCCGGCTGGGAATTTTGTACTTTATAATGTAACATAACTGATTCCTGGGTGCAGATGGAATCATCTGGTTGACTGATCTGGCTGAGATGAAACTGGCATTACTGGGCATGATCACTCAAGCCAAAAGATCATAGAATAATAGCAACGCAGGGCTGGAACAGACTTTGAGAGGTCATTTAGTCCACCCCCCTGCACTAAAGCAGGACCAAGTAAACCTAACCCTGTCCTGTCAGCTGTTTGTCCACCCAATGAGGGGAATTCCACAACCCCCCTTAAAAGCCTTTGCCAGCACTTAATTATCCTCTCTAGTTAGACATTTTTTCCTAATATCTAATCTAAACCTCCCTTGTTGCAGATTAATCTTACTATTTGTCCTACCTTCTGTGGACGTGGAGAACAAGTGATCACCATCCTCTTTATAAGAGCCCTTAACATATTTAAAGACTCTCGTCAGGTCCTTTCTTGGTCTTCTGTTCTCAAGAGTAAACATGCCCAGTTTTAACCTTTCCTGATAGGTCAGGTTTTCTAAACCTTTTCTTATTTTTGTTGCTCTCCTCTGGACTCTCTCTAGCTTGTCCACATGTTTCTTAGTGTGGTGCTGAGAATTGGACACGGTACTCCAGCTGAGGCCCCACCAGTGGCAAGTAGAATTGAACAATTACCCTCTGTGTCTTATATGCAACACTCCTGTTAATACACCCCAGAATGTTAGCCTTTTTTGCAACTGCATCACATTGAATCTCAATTTGTGATATACTCTAACCCCTAGATCCTTTTCAGCTGTACTGCCACCTACGCAGTTATTCCCCATTTTGTATTTGTGGGTTTGATTTTTTCCTTTCTAACTGTAGTACTTTGCACTTGTCTGTCTTGCATTTCATCCTGTTGATTTCAGACCAATTTTCAATTTGTCAAGGTTATTTTGAGTGTCCTCCAAAGTGCATGTAACATCTTCCAGCTTAGTGTCTTCTTCAGATTTTGAGCATACTCTCCATTCCATTATCCAAGTCATTAATGAAATGTTCAATAATACCAGACCCAGGATAGTCCCTGCAGCACCACACTGGATACATCATCCCAGTTTGACAGCAAACAATCACTACTCTTTGAGTATAGTTTTCCAACCAGTTGTGCACCCACCTTATAGTAATTTAATCAAAAACACATTTCCCTAGGTTGTGGGACTATGTCAAAAGTCGTATTAAAATCAAGTTGTCATGTCTACTGCTTCCTTCCATTAATTAGGCCAGTAAGGCTGTCAGAAATTAGATAGGTTTGGCATCATTTTGTTTTTGAGAAATTCATGTTGGCTATTGCTTATTACTAGGACTCTGATTTTTTTTCCACGGAGGTTGTGGAAGTCACGGAATCCATGACTTCTAGCAACCTCTATGGCAGCCGGGAGCTGCAGGGTCCCCCCACACCACCCTGGGCAGCGGCCAGGAGCTGCGGGGTACACCTGCAGCGTGGTGGGGGATACCCTATAGCTCCCAGCTGCCGTGGGCAGTGGGGGCCTCCCTGGAGCTCCTGGCCGGCCACAAGTGGCAGGGGCCCCCCAGAGCTTCAAGCAGGCCTCTGCAGCTGCCTACCCACTGCAGGCAGTGTGGGGACCCCACAGATGAGCTCCCCATTTTGTCATGGATATTTTTAGTAAAAGTCACTGACGGGTCATGGGCTCCCTTGAATTTTTCTTTATTGCCCCGTGACCTGTCGGTGACTTTTACTAAAAATATTTGTGACAAAATCTTAGCCTTACTTATAACCTTAATTGATCATTTGTTCCCGTACCTTTCCAGGTATCAAAGTTAGGCTGATGGTCAATAATTCCCTAGGTCCCATTTGTTCCCTTTTTCAAAGATAGGCATTATATTGCCCTTTTCCAGTCCTTTGGGACCTCACCTGTTCTCTGAGTTCTTGGAGATAATTGCTAATGGTTCTGAGGTTGCTTCAGCTGGTTCCTTAAGTACCCTAGGGGAATTTTGTCAGGCCCTGCCAGCTTAAATATAACTTATCTAAATATTCTTGAACCTGTTCTTTCCCTATTTTGCCTTGTGTTCTTTTCCCCGGTTGTTAATATTATTTGTGTTAAGCATCTGGTCACAGTTAGCCTTTTTAGTGAAGACAGAAACAAACATTAAACATGCCTGCCTTCTTTTTGTTGTCTGTTACTAGCCCTCCTTCTCTGCTAAGTAGTGGACCAGTGCTTTCCTTTTGTCTTTTGCTTCTAATGTATTTATAGAACATCTTCCTTTTGCCTTTTATGTCCTGGCTAGGTGTATCTCATTTTGTGCCTTAGCCTTTCTAACTTTGTCTCTACATGCTTGCACTACTCTTTTGTACTCATCTTTAGCTATTTGTCCATGTTTCCACTTTTTGTATGATTCCTTTTTGATTTCCATGTCATTAAAGAACCCCTGGTGCAGCCACATTGGGTTTTTGCTATCTTCCTATCTTTCCTTTGCGTCAGGATAGTGAAGATTCTGGGCAATACAGGTTTGTACAGCATCAGTTTGCTTTCAGTTTTCGGTCATGTTGTTTAGGTCTCTGTTAATCAAAAAGTCAGTGCTGCAGGCAAAAATCTCTGGTCCACGCTCAGGATTCTGAGTCAGTGCTTGGCAGAGACAGTGCGAAACCATCTCCCTATAAGTGCCAAGCTAACTGAAATGAGGATGAGCAAAGGGGTAGTCTGATATCAGTGCCTCTAATGAATATTTGTTGGAAGTTGATGTGTTTCTAGTCACCAAGTGATTATCTTTGGAGCTCTTATTTTTGCAGATACCTCAAGATTCAGGAGTTTCTCATCCAGAATGGAACCTTCTTCAGGAGACTGCATCATATGAATTGAACTTGCAGTGAGCAGTTATTTATAAGCTGATGTGAGTTAACTTGTAAGTTACCTTATGTTTTAGGAAGAGACTGCACAATAAGTATGAATTAAAAACTATTACTGGTCTCCCCTCCCTGCCTTAGGACATCTCGAGATATACAATATCACAAGCATTATGTGATGGAAGGGATATGTGGGACCACTGACTCCATCTGTCTACACAAATGCAGTCGAGTTCCTCAGATAGAGGGTGCATTGAGTATTAATTGCTGGCTAAATCATTCTTACCTTAGTGTGCATGATGTGTTCCGTCAACTTGACTCAGCTGCAGCTGTCCATATGCAAGAGTTGGACAGGGCACACTGCTTCTTCACGGGCTAAGGGTATGTCTACACTACGGAATAAGGTCGAATTTATAGAGGTCGGTTTTTTAGAAATCTGTTTTATATATTCGAGTGTGTGTGTCCCCACAGAAGTGCATTAAGTGCATTAACTCGGCGGAGTGCTTCCACAGTACTGAGGCTAGAGTCGACTTCCAGAGCGTTGCACTGTGGGTAGCTATCCCATAGTTCCCGCAGTCTCCGCTGCCCATTGGAATTCTGGGTTGAGATCCCAATGCCTGATGGGGCTGAAACATTGTCGCGGGTGGTTCTGGGTACATATCGTCAGTCCCCCCTTCCCTCCCTCCCTCCCTCCGTGAAAGCAAGGGCAGGCAATCGTTTCGCGCCTTTTTTCCTGAGTTACCTGTGCGGACGCCATACCACCGCAAGCATGGAGCCCGCTCAGGTAACCGTCACCGTATGTCTCCTGGGTGCTGGCAGACGCGGCACGGCATTGCTACACAGTAGCAGCAACCCATTGCCTTGTGGCAGCAGACGGTACAATACGACTGGTAGCCGTCCTCGTCATGTCCGAGGTACTCCTGGTCGCCTGTGTGAGGTCAATCAGGAGCGCCTGGGCAGACATGGGCGCAGGGACTAAATTTTTAGTGACTTGACCAGGTCATTCTCTTAAGTCCGGCAGTCAGTCCTATTGAACCGTCTTATGGTGAGCAGGTAGGCAATATGTCCTTCTGCACCGTCTGCTGCCAGCCAAAGATGTAAAAGATAGATGGAGTGGATCAAAACAAGAAATAGACCAGATTTGTTTTGTACTCATTTGCCTCCTCCCCTGTCTAGGGGACTCATTCCTCTAGGTCACACTGCAGTCACTCACAGAGAAGGTGCAGCGAGGTAAATCTAGCCATGTATCAATCAGAGGCCAGGCTAACCTCCTTGTTCCAATAAGAACAATAACTTAGGTGCACCATTTCTTATTGGAACCCTCCGTGAAGTCCTGCCTGAACTACTCCTTGATGTAAAGCTACCCCCTTTGTGGATTTTAGCCCCCTGAAGCCAACCCTGTAAGCCGTGTCGTCAGTCGCCCCTCCCTCCGTCAGAGCAACGGCAGACAATCATTCCGCGCCTTTTTTCTGTGCGGACGCCATACCAAGGCAAGCATGGAGTCCGCTCAACTCACTTTGGCAATTAGGAGCACATTAAACACCACACGCATTATCCAGCAGTATATGCAGCACCAGAACCTGGCAAAGCGCTACTGGGCGAGGAGGCGACGTCAGCGCGGTCACGTGAGTGATCAGGACATGGACACAGATTTCTCTGAAAGCATGGGCCCTGCCAATGCATGCATCATGGTGCTAATGGGGCAGGTTCATGCTGTGGAACGCCGCTTCTGGGCTCGGGAAACAAGCACAGACTGGTGGGACCGCATAGTGTTGCAGGTCTGGGACGATTCCCAGTGGCTGCGAAACTTTCGCATGCGTAAGGGCACTTTCATGGAACTTTGTGACTTGCTTTCCCCTGCCCTGAAGCGCATGAATACCAAGATGAGAGCAGCCCTCACAGTTGAGAAGCGAGTGGCAATAGCCCTGTGGAAGCTTGCAACGCCAGACAGCTACCGGTCAGTTGGGAATCAATTTGGAGTGGGCAAATCTACTGTGGGGGCTGCTGTGATGCAAGTAGCCCACGCAATCAAAGATCTGCTGATATCAAGGGTAGTGACCCTGGGAAATGTGCAGGTCATAGTGGATGGCTTTGCTGCAATGGGATTCCCTAACTGTGGTGGGGCCATAGACGGAACCCATATCCCTATCTTGGCACCGGAACACCAAGCCGGCGAGTACATAAACCGCAAGGGGTACTTTTCAATAGTGCTGCAAGCTCTGGTGGATCACAAGAGACGTTTCACCAACATCAACGTGGGATGGCCGGGAAAGGTACATGACGCTCGCATCTTCAGGAACTCTGGTCTGTTTCAAAAGCTTCAAGAAGGGACTTTATTCCCAGACCAGAAAATAACTGTTGGTGATGTTGAAATGCCTATATGTATCCTTGGGGACCCAGCCTACCCCTTAATGCCATGGCTCATGAAGCCGTACACAGGCAGCCTGGACAGTAGTCAGGAGCTGTTCAACTACAGGCTGAGCAAGTGCAGAATGGTGGTAGAATGTGCATTTGGACGTTTAAAGGCGCGCTGGCGCAGTTTACTGACTCGCTTAGACCTCAGCGAAACCAATATTCCCACTGTTATTACTGCTTGCTGTGTGCTCCACAATATCTGTGAGAGTAAGGGGGAGACGTTTATGGCGGGGTGGGAGGTTGAGGCAAATCGCCTGGCTGCTGGTTACGCGCAGCCAGACACCAGGGCGGTTAGAAGAGCACAGGAGGGCGCGGTACGCATCAGAGAGGCTTTGAAAACCAGTTTCATGACTGGCCAGGCTATGGTGTGAAAGTTCTGTTTGTTTCTCCTTGATGAAACCCCCCGCCCCTTGGTTCACTCTACTTCCCTGTAAGCTAACCACCCTCCCCTCCTCCCTTCGATCACCGCTTGCAGAGGCAATAAAGTCATTGTTGCTTCACATTCATGCATTCTTTATTCATTCATCACACAAATAGGGGGATGACTACCAAGGTAGCCCAGGAGGGGTGGTGGAGGAGGGAAGGAAAATGCCACACAGCACTTTAAAAGTTTACAACTTTAAAATTTATTGAATGACAGCCTTCTTTTTTTTTGGGCAATCCTCTGTGGTGGAGTGGCTGGTTGGCTGGAGGCCCCCCCACCGCATTCTTGGGCGTCTGGGTGTGGAGGCTATGGAACTTGGGGAGGAGGGCGGTTGGTTACACAGGGGCTGTAGTGGCGGTCTGTGCTCCAGCTGCCTTTGCTGCAGCTCAACCATACACTGGAGCATACTGGTTTGGTCCTCCAGCAGCCTCAGCATTGAATCCTGCCTCCTCTCATCACGCTGCCGCCACATTCGAGCCTCAGCCCTCTCTTCAGCCCGCCACTTACTCTCTTCAGCCCGCCACCTCTCCTCCTGGTCATTTTGTGCTTTCCTGCAGTCTGACATTATTTGCCTCCACGCATTCGTCTGTGCTCTGTCAGTGTGGGAGGACAGCATGAGCTCGGAGAACATTTCATCTCGAGTGCGTTTTTTTTTCTTTCTAATCTTCACTAGCCTCTGGGAAGGAGAAGATCCTGTGATCATTGAAACACATGTAGCTGGTGGAGAAAAAAAAAGGGACAGCGGTATTTAAAAAGACACATTTTATAAAACACTGGCTACACTCTTTCAGGGTAAACCTTGCTGTTAACATTACATACATAGCACATGTGCTTTCGTTACAAGGTCACATTTTGCCTCCCCCCACCGCGTGGCTACCCCCTCAACCCTCCCCCCTCCCTGTGGCTAACAGCGGGGAACATTTCTGTTCAGCCGCAGGCAAACAGCCCAGCAAGAATGGGCTCCTCTGAGTGTCCCCTGAAGAAAAGCACCCTATTTCAACCAGGTGACCATGGATTATATCTCACTCTCCTGAGGATAACACAGAGAGATAAAGAACGGATGTTGCTTGAATGCCAGCAAACATACACTGCAATGCTTTGTTGTACAATGATTCCCGAGTACGTGTTACTGGCCTGGAGTGGTAAAGTGGCCTACCATGAAGGACGCAATAAGTCTGCCCTCCCCAGAAACCTTTTGCAAAGGCTTTGGGAGTATATCCAGGAGAGCCGCGAATGCCAGGGCAAAGTAATCCTTTCACATGCTTGCTTTTAAACCATGTATAGTATTTTAAAAGGTACACTCACCGGAGGTCCCTTCTCCGCCTGTTGGGTCCAGGAGGCAGCCTTGGGTGGGTTCAGGGGGTACTGGCTCCAGGTCCAGGGTGAGAAACAGTTCCTGGCTGTCGGGAAAACCGGTTTCTCCGCTTGCTTGCTGTGAGCTATCTACAACCTCGTCATCATCATCATCTTCTTCGTCCCCAAAACCTGCTTCCGTATTGCCTCCATCTCCATTGAAGGAGTCAAACAACACGGCTGGGGTAGTGGTGGCTGAACCCCCTAAAATGGCATGCAGCTCATCATAGAAGCGGCATGTTTGGGGCTCTGACCCGGAGCGGCCGTTCGCCTCTCTGGTTTTCTGGTAGGCTTGCCTCAGCTCCTTCAGTTTCACGCGGCACTGCTTCGGGTCCCTGTTATGGTCTCTGTCCTTCATGCCCTGGGAGATCTTGACAAAGGTTTTGGCATTTCGAAAACTGGAACGGAGTTCTGATAGCACGGATTCCTCTCCCCATACAGCGATCAGATCCCGTACCTCCCGTTTGGTCCATGCTGGAGCTCTTTTGCGATTCTGAGACTCCATCATGGTCACCTCTGCTGATGAGCTCTGCATGGTCACCTGCAGCTTGCCATGCTGGCCAAACAGGAAGTGAGATTCAAAAGTTCGCGGTTCTTTTCCTGTCTACCTGGCCAGTGCATCTGAGTTGAGAGTGCTGTCCAGAGCGGTCAAAATGGAGCACTCTGGGATAGCTCCCGGAGGCCAATACCGTCGAATTGTGTCCACAGTACCCCAAATTCGACCCGGCAAGGCCGATTTAAGCGCTAATCCACTTGTCAGGGGTGGAGTAAGGAAATCGATTTTAAGAGCCCTTTAAGTCGAAATAAAGGGCTTCATCGTGTGGACGGGTGCAGGTTTACATCGATTTAATGCTGCTAAATTCAACCTAAAGTCCTAGTGTAGACCAGGGCTAAGAAGAGAGAAATTAGCACAAGATCATTAGGTGGAGCCTTGAAGGAGTAATGGGGGGCGGGGGGAAAAAAAGGATCACTTTGGAACAAGATCTTGCTGCTGTACTAAGGTAATAAAAAGGAGTGCCGAAGAGCTCAACTAGAAATTGAGAAGGGGATTTTCTCTGGTTAACAAATATTTGTGTAAAGAAAAGGGGTTTTTAAATCAAATATAAATATTTGGTTTCAGAGTAGCAGCCGTGTTAGTCTGTATTCGCAAAAAGAAAAGGAGGACTTGTGGCACCTTAGAGACTAATCAATTTATTTGAGCATAAGCTTTCGTGAGCTACAGCTCACTTCATCGGATGCATTCCGTGGAAAATACAGTGAGGAGATTTATATACACACAGAACATGAAAAAAAAAATGGGTGTTATCATACACACTGTAAGGAGAGTGATCGCTTAAGATGAGCTATTACCAGCAGGAGAGCAGGGGGCGGAGGGAGAAAACCTTTTGTAGTGATAATCAAGGTGGGCCATTTTCAGCAGTTAACAGGAACATCTGAGGAGCGGTGGGTGGAGGGGGGGAATAACATGGGGAAATAGTTTTACTTTGTGTAATGACACATCCACTCCCAGTCTCTATTACAACAAAAAGACTTCAAAAACAGACTCCAAGGAGAGACTGCTGAATTGGAATTAATTTGCAAACTGGATACAATTAACTTAGGCTTGAATAGAGACTGGGAGTGGATGTGTCATTACACTCCTGCTGGTAATAGCTGGTAATAATAGTGTGTATGATAACACCCATTTTTTCATGTTCTATGTGTATATAAATCTCCCCACTGTATTTTCCACGGAATGCATCCGATGAAGTGAGCTGTAGCTCACGAAAGCTTATGCTCAAATAAATTGATTAGTCTCTAAGGTGCCACAAGTCCTCCTTTTCTTTTTGCGAATACAGACTAACACGGCTGCTACTCTGAAACCAAATATTTATATTTGATTTAAAAACCCCAATGCCTTAATGCTGTGGAGGAAGGAATCCTGTAACAGTCAATCCTTCTGTAAAGCTTTATGTTAAAGGCCTATGATCAGATTCTCGACTTGTGTCAATTGTCAGAACTCAGTTGAAGTAATTGTAGCTGTGACAGTTTGCATCAGCTCAGGATCTGACCCCGCAGAGATTAGTTTCACCCTGTGCAGCAGACTTACTGACACACAGGTATCACTGATCTGCTACTTTGGACAGGGACTTCCATTTACCTCCATTGTTTTGCGCTCCTGATTTTACAGTTGTGCATTCCCCCCCCCCCCCCCCCCATCGGTATAAAAGCACAACCTCTGCGCACCCAGTGACATTTTACCAAATTCCACCCAGTTTTGCTAAAGCCATGTTACCAATTCCCTAGCATAACCTAGAGCACAGTCCAGATCGAGTTTTACTTTGAAGGTGAAAGAAGGCTATTTTGTTATGGCCTTTGCCTGTTACTAATAATCTTTTGGCTATCAAAATTGCTTTTTAAATAATTGGTTTTATGCTTCCAAAGGCTACACGTGGCTCTGAGGTTATAGTAACCATTTTTAAAACTTCAGATACTTTTTATGAATAATCTCCACAGAGACACACACACACATCAGAAAGAGGAGTCAACTCCCATTAAAGACAGTCTGTCAGTTGGGTTGTAATTTAGTGAGTGAATTGACTGCTGATGTGAAAAAAATCACCTTTGTCACTGGGATAATTTCTTTTAATGAGACAGAAATGGGTTTGGCACCTTTCCAGCTTATTAAAGTCTTTGTAAACCACCATGCACCAGCACAAGGAGACAAGAAAAGAAAATTACATTAAGTGCATGATTGGCAAAACAAAATTGGGCTGGTTTTTATTTATTTATTTTTGTCTTACGAGCATGTGAATGAATCCTTCCATTATTTATGCTAAAGAATAAAGGGGACTCTGTCCTCCCTGCTTCTGAAAAAAAATTGTCCATGGTTTTCAATTCTTCAGCTCCTTTCCAAACAGCAAAAGTGGATGCCTCTCAGTTATACATAGTGGGGACGGGTGTTCAGGGGTCCACAGGGAGTGGGTGAACCCCTGAACACCCGTCCCCACTATGTATAACTGAGAGGCGTCCACATTTGCTGTTTGGAAAGGAGCTGAAGAATTGAAAACCATGGACAATTTTTCTTTATATCTATAAAAATACATATGCTCAAGAGATATTCTCAGGGAACAGGGAAGGCGAGAGAGGCTAGAAATAATTGGTGTAGCTTTAGGACAAGGGTAACAGAGCAGTCATGCTCAGAAACGTGGTTACTGTGGAATCCAAGGAATCCTGTAGGGGTAAAACCGGTCATGCTGCACCCTGAGAGAAGGACGTGCTCATTCATCCTCTCAAGGGCTAAGAAAATGTTTAGACCCAGGCATTCTGTGATTTAATTAACTATAGCATCAGTTACTCTGGACCCTCTTAACACTTCTTGCCATATCCATCAGGCTGAAATGGAATTGCTGGCATTTGTTCTTTAACTTCACAGCTTTGCTATGTAATGTACCTAATTTATGCAGCATGCACAAAACACCTTGTCTCAAGGTCAGAAGTGTGACTAATGTGGAAGTGGTCCTTTCACAGCCACTGCTTACTTGCCAATATCTCATAGAGCATTAAATGCTTAGTAGCATGCTTTCAGTGCTAGGTGACATACTCAACTTGGAAAAATGTGGATATAGCCTGCTATTCAGTTTCATTCCTAAATGTTATTTAGGAAGGGAGAGAGCCCCCAAAAAACTATCCTGAGGTGCAGAACTGGGAGCTGGAAGATTTGGGACCTATTCTTGCCTCTTCCACTGATGCACTGTGTGAACCTGGGAAAGTCATTTCACCTCTGTTTTCCCATCTATAAAATGGGGATAATATCTTGTGGAGGTGACAATAGTTAAGTGCTTTGAAATCGGTGGATAACTAGGATCCTTTTGCCATAACCAAGGAGACTTGAGAATAATTACTCCGTTTGCTTCAAGGGCTATTTTAGTTGCTACACAGATGGTAAAGTGTTTTGTGCTCTGACCCTCGCATGCCAAAGTACCACCAGTATTAGCTAATGAACAAGCCTCTTGAACATTTCTAATGAGGTTTCATTAGCAAGACAGGTCTTCAGGAGCCAATCACTTAGCAAAGCTGTTCATAGTGTAAGCAGCATAGAGCCCTGGAAAGCTTGGTGTGTGGACCAATGTATCTGGATCTAATCCAAATTAACAAAAATTGGAGCTTCATATTCATTCAAGAGAAGGCGGCCTGGTGGTTAAGAGCAATCTACAAAGCAAATGTTGTATCGGTTTTGCTCTTTGCCTTGTATAAAGGAAATGTTGCTCGCTCTTTTACATGAGCAATAAAGTCACTCTTTGCTGCCGGTGCTTGGCTAGACCTCCGGCGCACCTGACCTCCTGTCAGAGCTGCAGCCTTCCCTCCCCTTAGCTGAGGAAAAGGGATAAACTTTGGGCCTTTCTGTTGTGACCTCAGTGGCTTGTTGTTGTAGGATTGTTGGTGAGTGCTGAACTGTACTCTCTGGCTAGTTTGTAAGAGGGTTGCGCCAATTTACTAGTTTACCATAGGGTTGCTCAGGAACCCTTGGTGTTGTGTGCTCACTCGATTATTCATGGCTTGCTCACAAGCCCTAGGTTATGTACAGTAATCTGAGTCCTAGGTTGTTGCTTTGGCATACTAACTGGATTACTGAAGTGTGACAACTGACTTAGCTGTGTGCACTATATTTATTATAGGGCTGCTCCATTGTGACTGGATGGCTGCTGCTACAGATTTATTTTTAGGGGGTGGAATAAAGACTGTAAACATTGATTGGGGGGAAGTGTTAAAAATATACCCAAAGGATAACATGGACGTATGAACAGATACAGGTCAAACCTGAGACGTGTCACTTTCTCTTCAAACTTCTGTTCACGTTCTCTCCCGTGTGATGATTTTCATATTCAATATTTCTCTTTAACATTTAAATCTCACATCTCACTGCCCTCCCTCTGCCTTTGCTTTGTCCGTCAGCGCCTTGGTAATTGCTTACTGTAGGCCTGGCCTGTGACATTACACTGCGCTGCTCTGATAAATACAACGCCCTCCTCTTGTGAATGCAGCTATTGTGAGATAGGCCTAGTGAAGGGCTGGCAGTGAAAAGTCCCCACAAGAAATGTCTGCTCAGCTAGGATCAAGGGAGGAGAATTCCCGTGTATGTGCTGTTGGTGAAATACAATGGGGGAAAGCAGAAGGATAATACCGAAGAGAACACATGCCCTAGAAGCAACTCACTCTCACTTCTGTGCTGTTACCCTGCTGAGGACACCAATGATAAGTGTAATCCTGGGCCCCTTTGAGTCTTCCCTGTTTTGTATTGTAAAAGCAGTGGATTGGAAATGAATAAAGGCAACGTGTGCCTTGATCTGGGCCAGCCTGATCAAAGTAACCCACTGAGCAGGGGCAGCTTTATCATACCCACAACAGGTTTCAGAGTAGCAGCCATGTTAGTCTGTATCCGCAAAAAGAAAAGGAGTACTTGTGGTACCTTAGAGACTAACAAATTTATTTGAGCATAAGTTTTTGTGGGCTACAGCCCACTTCATCAGATGCGTAGAATGGAATGTATAGTAAGAAGATATGTGTGTACACACACACACACAGAGAGAGAGAACATGAAAAGGTGGAAGTAGCCATACCAACTGTAAGAGGCTAATTAAGATGAGCTACCCACAACAGTTCACCCTGATGAGCAGTTTGTGAGCCAAGGCTGGCTGGCTGGTGTGGGAATGGGTTATGTGGACTTCTTTGTGTAGGACCTGGGGCATTGCATGATTGTACTCTCTGCTTTGTGGAATTCCCCAGCCTCGTCATGCATGATGTACCTATACTCTTTGACTGTGTTAAAGCTATGCTAAGGGATTCCAGCACACATCTGTCTTACTGTAAGAGAACTAATAAGAGAGTCTGTTTCAGGCTCTTGCCTCAGGGTACAATTTACTGGTTACACTGAAAGTGTAGGCAAAATACCAAAATAAAGTAGTTCCTCTGCCCAACATGGGCTACAGTCCCAGCTGCTTTTCCCTCACCTCTCTGTCCTTCTGAGTCTTTGCTCTAAGCCATGGAAGTCACTTTCTACTCCCTGCAGTTCCCAACTCCCCAGGCCTCCTGCCCTGGATTCGCCTTATAGCCAGGTTCTTTCCCCTGCACGTATCCAGCTCAGCTTGAGCTTCTTCCTGGCCTTTATAAGGATCAAGTGCTCTGCAGGCCACCACCTGACTCTTAGCCCCTCAGCTAGGAGGCAGCTGATTAATAACAGGTCAGACTGGGTCCATCTCCCCTTAAAGGGGCCAGTCACCTTGTGACTGGAACCTTAGTATAAAACATGCCTAATTGAATAGAGCTCAGATCATAGTTTTTCAAGCTGAATTAGCTTGCACTTTTCCATGTGAAATCTCCTTTTGCTGTTCTCTGCCCATGCCCCTTAACCTCTCCATCTCTTTGTAAAGCGCTGTCCTTGCATGAGTTCCTAAACCCACTCAGTTTAGCATCATCTTTTGATTTGATTTGTGCTTTTGCTAGTTTGCAACTGGATATTTTGATAGCACTGAGTGGTTGGAGCTTGGACAGCTACTGCCTAAAGGAGAGAGAGTGATTGATGGATACTCGTTCCTTAAGTGGAATGTGGGACGTTACGGTAATTTGTAACCAAGCTAACAATTCTTTCATTCTAGCAGTGACAGCAAATTGGAGAGGTCAAAGGCTCTGAAAGATGGGAGAGCATCCACCGGTGACAAACGTCTGTTCGTTGCAGCCGACACCCAGTCCCGCACTGTCGAATGCCAAGTTGTTATGCCTTGTAAGGCAAATATTGATTGCCTTGGGTTTCACTCTGATTATCATACATGAATAATGGAGCCCCCACCTTTAGGAATCATTGTTCTAGCCCTGTGATGAGTGTGTTACAGGTGCCAGCTATCAACGGCAGTTAATTTTGTTGACGGCTTCAATTGCTGTTGCTGGAAGCCGGGTCCCTACCAGAAGAAAAATGCTCAAATGTCAATAATGAGCATAGGTATGTGGAGTAACTTTCAACCTGAGGGCATCCAAAGTGCCTTACAACTTTCACTGATGGATTTTCAGGTTGTGCATTTGTGTTGCTAGGGTGAGAAGCAGATAGACGAGACTCCCTTTGCTCACCACTTAGCAGACGTTCCCCTGTCTAAGTCCAGCACATCCCTTCGATCCCTCTTGCACCCTGCCCTCCTTATCCCATTGATCACTTTTCTCTGCAGTGTCACCGCTCCTCCACTTTCCCCGGGTGCTCAGATTCTTCCGTTTTCCACACAATTGAAATTCAAGGTGGCCAAGGCCTGGGCCTAGCAAAACTTTGTGGTTCTGGGCTTGTTCCTTCCTTGCACTGTAAACGACTGTCTTCAGTTCAGTTTGTTAGCCTTTCAGATGAGTGGGTTAGGGACACCAGGCCACCAAACAGAACTGGCAGAGGCTGAATTCAGTCTTATAAGGGCTGACTCTCTTCTTTGCCTAAACTGCAAGAAAACCAGACACACATGGACAAATTCTCAGTTTGCCGTTGGCCATGAATACAACTGCTGAGCCAGTCTCTCCCCTGGGTCCAACCCCTTTGCATTGCCTGAGGGGTGGCTCTACTTTCCCAGCTGAGAATTCCCTTGGTGTAGGGGGAGCAATCAGAGCTGGCGTCTAAGAATTATTCCTCCCTAGGGGGCTTGATCATATGTTGGGGGAGGTAGAGGTAGGAGATGATTCAATGCTGTGAATTCTCAGCTCGTGTATGGTCCCTGATTATTATGTTATAGTGGTGCCCAGGAATCGACCAAGAATGGGCCCCATTGTGATAGGCATCATACAGACATAGATAAGAAGCATAGACTGTCTACTCAGGGACCACAGTCAACTGTCATAAGTTAGAGCAGCCTTGGGGTTGTGTAGCTTACATTAGGGTTGGAACACCTGAAGCCTGAGAATCAGTGAGCTGGAGCCAGCAGGAAGCCAGTTACATCTCCCCTCCCAGTGCAGCTGGAGAGAATCTGGCCCTTTGTGGAAAATGAATTTGCAGGTGCAATTGCAAACATGGCCTCCAGTGTCAGTCAAGTTTAAAATAACGCTATGCAGCCATTGGGGTGTACTATGGCAGGCCTGCGTGCTGGCTAACTCTTTTTATGCTGCTCATCCAGCCAGTGTATATGCATCTGACAAGGGCAGCGTGTTTACATGGCAGGTTGTCATAAGTCATATGAGGTTTGCAGTTCTCCCCAGCAGAAAAAGTCTTTTACATCACTTAAATCCTAGAATGGGTCTACCCTGGAAATCTGCCTCAGAACACCCACCCAGCGGGTCATGGAAGGGTTCTCTGTGCCAGTCCCAAATAGGCAAGTGTATGGCTGGAGGGAGGGTTCAGGGTAAGACTATGGGTCTGCATGTACATGGAGCAAGAGGCCTGGAAACCCTACTCAGTATTCCGACCTATAGATACTAGTAGCGTCCAGGAAAGGGTCTTGCTGCACCTCATCTGGTGAATTACATCCACCCACAATCCCTATGGACTCCCAGCACAAAGTCGTAAGTAATCATGTGTGCATGTGAATTTCACCCACAATCGCAATAGCATCTGGGTAATGGAGATGGGGGGGTGAGAGGGGCATAGGTTATAGCTGAAGCCATGAAAGGGTTAACTGCATAACTCTAGGGCTGATGAACTGAAGGTGGCCCAGCTTTCATAATATTTAACCAAGTGCATGATGTTCAAGGAGCCTTAACTCTCTATGGTCCCAGGACCAATCCTGTCTTAAATGAGCTCAGTGTAGCTGAGCACACAAGCATCTAATCTGGCCTTTGCACCTGGGAGCTGCAGCTCAGGTAGGTTCTGTTCTTTGCCTGATGCTAATATGCGCGTGGTCACAGAATGTGCATATTCATTATTAATAAGCAAGCAATAGGTCATTTGAATTTAAATGGCATCGCAGGTGCATACCCTCTAGTTGCTCATTTACATAAACCAAATAATCTTTTAAGGTTAAAATCTGAACCATAACAACCTCCTGCATATCTACTTATGTAGACTTATTACAGGAAAGAAGAAAGTGTTTTATCATCATCTGAGCCGTACTGAGCCAATGAAGTTTGTAAATAGCTGTACAGACTAATTTGCTTGAACGCCTACCTGCTGTTTATAGCATTTAAACGAGGTACAAATTGTCTAGAAATGTAGTGATTCACAGTTAGATTCGAAGTCACAACTTGCCGGGGGCGGGAACAACCCAAAGTATTAAAACCTTCCTCCAAACTTCTTTTCTAGATTCCCTTTCCCAGAGCAATAGCCAGAACCTGCCACTAGGTAGCTTACTACCAGCCTCACGACTGCCTTCTATGTATGCACGACAGCTATATTATTCATTTTAACGTGGCAAAGTCAAGCACTCAGAAGTTAGGAAATGGCAGAAGTAAGGGGGTCTGTGGAACCTTAAATCAGCCCCCTGGTATGCGTGCATTAAGATGATCCATGCTTCCCTCTCTCATGCTCTAGGAATAACTCACTGCCACAGCATCCCTTCCATGGTGACTCAGATGGCAGGAAATAAAATCCACACTCTTAATTTAATCATTCTTTAGTCCAAAGTACAACTAAACCGTTAGTCCTGAGCTGGTTGGCTCTGAGAGGGGTGTTTGTTGAATGCCGTGTGCTAAACATATTTAACCTCAGATGTGGACTTTACTGGAAGAACTGGCCGGAGAGGACCATGGTGACAGTTGCCTCGTTTGTGGTGAACAGTGTCACCTTGGAGACTTGTGAGTAACTAGTGGAGGAAGTGGGGAGTTTCTGGAGCTGTTTGTAGAGCCAGCCCTGGAAAGTCATTTTGTGACAAATTATCACATTCTAGGTTTAAAAAAAACAACTGTTTTACTTCTTCCTAACTTTAAATCCGCCATCCCCACTTCCCCTCCCTCCGCTGGCAACGCTGAATCCCTGGCTGCCTCCCTGCTCTCACTGGAGATTTTGTACAGATGGGGCTTGGTGCTTGCATCCTGACAGGCAGGGGGTCGGCACTAGAAGCAAAGCATGACTCTCCGACTCTATTTCTCCAATAAGGGAAGGATCTATACCTCCCGTTGAAACTTGGACTGGGAACTTCTGAATCTATTTAAGCTGTGGACAGATTCACTGGCTGGGGAGGGAAAACAAAGTCCCACCCACATGCCTTGTGTTCAGGACTCACTTTGTCAACAAATAAGGCCCCAAACCAAGATCAAGTAAACTCTAACTAGGGGTACCTAACCATCCAAAGGCTTTCCAAGCTTTCTGCACCTGGAAAAGTATGTCGTCTTACCTCCCCTTTCAATAGCCCTTCTGGCTACTATGGAGAGATCCTGTAAAAACACCCCTGATCCTGGGGCTACATTATAATGCCACAGCGGCACAGCTGCAATGCTTCAGCATAGCCACTCACTACAGTGGGTTCCCTACTGGTTCACTACAGGTTCACTACTGGTTCCCTAGGGTTCACTACAGAAGGGTTCCCCTATTGCTGTAATTAATCCACCTCCCTGAGAGGTGGCAGCGAGGTGAATGGGAGAATTTTCCCGTTGACCTAGCACTGCCTACAGTGCGGGTTAGGTCGGCTTAACTATGTTCGTCGGGGTGTGGATTTTTCACACCCCAAGCAATGTAGCTGGGTTAACCTAACTTTTCAGTGTAGAACACCTCTGAGTCTCTCCTGGCTGCTTCTTGTCTTGTACCTGGTTTCCTGTAGGGCCCGTTCTTGTGCCCTACAGCTCCTAGTTTCTAGGGCCCAGGGGTCATACCAGGCACACTGCGATGCGCGCATATGCTCCAAGGCCCAGTGCCCTGTTACAGACCCATCTGATACTTTGCATTTTACCTGCTGAATTGCAGCAGAAGGCAGGTCAGAGGTGGTGATCATGGGATGAAAGAAGCAGCAGAGAGATGGGGAGAAGCTTTGAATATAGTTATGTAATGGGCAGGAATAGCAGGAACTGTAAAGGCTACTGCACATTCTCCAGCCTGTAAGCAGGACTAGCAGCAACTAGTCTGCTTGTCTCCTTCACAACAACGAGATTCCTCTCGTTCTATGGCCAGCCGTATCAGTTGCTTTCCCTTATTACCCTGTCCAGTATATGGCAGCTCCTTGCACGTGCATCTTAAGGTCAATAGCACTGATAGCTGGAGACCTGGGGAGGGCCCCACTACTGCGTCATTGATTCTGAGTCATCCTCAGCCTCACTGCTGACTCGTATGCAGTGGTGGGGAGAACTGTTTCCTGACATGAGCATGGAGTGGCTAGAGCTGGGATTGTTGAGTGGGATCTTCACAAGGGGCTAAAGGGAGATAGATGCACAGCTCCCATTGAATGGCATTGGGCTCCTAACTCCCATAGGCACTTTTGAACACCCCCATTGTGAGCAGATGAACAGATATTTAAGGAGGTATGAAGGGAGTCAAGTGGTGACTCAGCACCAGGGGTGGATACGTTAGACATTCACAGTGTGGGCAGAATAGATGGGTTAGAGATCACAGAGGACTCCCCTCATCCTTATGTGCCTTGGATACATCTGTGGGAAAACGGGCACAGGGGAATGGCCATGTTTCCTGCTAGTGAGGGTGTGGCCAGTGTATCTGTGTGCTGCATAGATCCTCCCCATGACCAAAACCCCCATGTAGGAGCCAGATGTGGGGCCAGAGCCAGGAGGTCAAACGTGGCAAGGTCCATCATCTGCTACTTGCCCTCCTCACAACCAACCGCACTCTGAGACCCTCTGATGGAAGTTGCTACATTGCTCCTATTTGTACTGTAGTAGCATCTAGAAGCCCCCTTCAGGGATCAGATCCCATTGTGCTAGGCACTGTACGTATATAATAATAATTAATAATAAAACAATCCCAGTTCCAAAGAGCTTATAATCTAAGCTTACAGGCTTAGAAATGCCAAGTATAATTAATTGTCTCTCTTCTTTTATCAGAGCTGCCAGTTATAAATCACCAGCATCCAGATGTGGATAGGAGCTCATCTTCCTGGAAACAGCAGCTGTAGTCAGAGTCCTTACCAAAGCAGCGGTGTTCTGTAAGTCTGCCTAGCTAATAAAATCCATCAGGGTGTGAGAGACAGTCTGCCTTGCCTCCCAGACATGACAATACCTCAGCACCTCTGGGGATGTCTGGGTGATTTATAGCCTAAAAAGGCAGATCTTCACTGTACCAGTGGTAATCTGTCTATCCTCATGTGATAAAACAGCAAAATAAGAGTGTTACTACCCAGCCATCCACTAGGCCTCGGGGGTCCAATACATTGAGAAAGACAATTTTGGTTCTGTATTTGCTTTAGGTGTCTGTCTAGGGATTTAGACTGCACTCATCTGACGTACCCTGGCTTAGTGTCACAGTAATGGTCATAAAACGTTGCTTGGGGAGACCCAGGGGGAGAACTGACTGGCCTGATCTTGTCCTACTTACTAGTTGATTAAGACAGTAAAACACTTGTTCCAGTGGTTAGCAGCTCATGAGTTCATTTCTGCCTATCCAATAGGAATCAAAGGCATATATTTGATGCACTGATGGTTTTGGGGTTCATAGAATCATAGAAGATAGGGTTGGAAGGGACCTCAGGAGGTCATCTAGTCCAACCCCCTGCTCAAAGCAGGACCAATCCCCAACTAAATCAAGGGTGAAGGTGCTGGACTTGGGTTCAGCTCTAGGTGCAGTTCCCAGCTCTGCACAGACTTTTCCTGTGTTCTTGGATCAGTCACTTGAGCCCTGAGTGAGGAAAGCATGTGCTACCATCCCTCTGAAGATGTAGGTGCTGTTCTGAGTAGGAATCCTTTCCTGAATCAAGGCCATAGCCTCTTTGGCCCAGATCCTCCAAGGTATTTAGGTGTTTAGCTCCCATTGATTTAAATGGGAGTTAGATGCCTAAATACATGTGAGGCTCTGGGCCTTTGTGCCTCAGTTCCCAGTCTGTAAAATAGAGATCATAATCCTTCTGTTCTGTGTCTTCTCCATTTAGCCTGTGAGCTCTTCAGGGAAGGGACTGTCTCTTCTGATGTGTACACAGCACCCGGCATGATGGGGCCCCAAACTCAGCTGGGCACTCCAGGTGCTAGCATTATACAGCTAATAATAACACACCACAATGCAATTTTGATTATTTTAACCCAAAATTTGGAAGGCAACAGAGTACTACCCATAACGGGCTAAATTCACACTCGACCTAAGCCAATGGAATTCCATTAGGAACAAATTCAGCGCAACAAGTTGATCTTTAAATGGGTTTATTTACAATCTAGGCACACTTGGAGGAGGAGGAAAAGGAAATGAAACTCGGAGGAAAGATGGTCTCGTGCAGGGCGCTGGAGGATTTATGATCCCCTCTCACATTTAAAGGGCCAGATTCTGAACTCATTTATAACATGTGGCATTGAGATCGTAATGTCATGCTTTCCTGATCACCTTGATAGGTCACTTAACCTCTCTCAGCCGTCATCTGTAAAAGAGAGATGAATTAATGCAAACCAAATGAATATGTTTCTATGTCACTACTGTACAAAGTTCATCTTTCTTTCCCATGCTTCACTGATCCCGAGCTACTGTAATGCACCCTAGGCAGTTTTCTCTAAGCTGCAGCAGGGGAATAGACTGGTGCAGAGCAGCCCAGAATTGGGGAAGTGCAGCGGGCACCTTTTATGAGCTGGGAGCTGTTTGGCTGCAGCTTAAGGTCTGCACCGTTGGTCCAAATTCATGTTGTCAGTTACCAGCTGCAAAGCCATTGACTTCGGTGAGGTTTCACCTTGGTAAATGCGAGCAGGAGCAGGGCACAGCCCTATTTCTGTGCCATGCTGTTTCTGCTATGCTTGTAGTAAAGAACACTGGCGATAAAGCTGCTGAAGGCAACCGCATTGACTGGCACTTGTAATGTTAGACATGGCGGTCCTGTAATAAATCCGGGCGGCTTAGCAAGAGTCTGCTGTGGAGCTGTACAGTTTTGTATCAAGCAAGCGGGATTTAATGTGGTTCCCCCCCCGCCCCACCACCACCACAGTGTTAGCTAACATCCTGGAGAGAAAATGTATTGATTCACTGCCATTACTCTAATTGGATTGATCCTCTCCAGATGCTGTTAGCATGCTGATGAAAGAAGGCAAGTGGGACTGTGTGCCACATTCTGGTCACATACAATAGAGAGCATGGTACAAGATGTGTTGATGTTAGTGTATGTATTTGTATTCTGCACAGGATCATCCTCCAGGGCCTTTTACAGAACTCGGAGGCTATTAAAAGGCAACATCAAACAGCATTTCTTCAATTTAGATTTCAAGCCAGAAACTGGTCTATGGGAGCTGCTCAGCCGGGAGTTGCTTATGCCTTACGTAAAGTGTTCATTAGGGAAGCCATTGGTCTAACAGCATCTTTCAGATATTTCCTGTGGCTCCAAAGGGTGAAGAGGGTAGAAAAATAAGAGGAACGCTCTTGTTCGTGGTATTTGATTTGTTGTATTTCAGTGTACGGTAACTGAGAGACATCTCAGTCAAGTTCATATCTTTCATTGGGTTTAAACAAGTCCAGTTTCAATGTTTCTTTTTCTCTTTTGGAAGAGCAATGTGATTATGTTTTAACAACATTTTGTCACCAGATCCCATGTTTGTATTTTAGTATTAAACCTACTGGATTTAATAAAACAAAAAACAGCCCATGAGATTGATGCATATCTACCTGTTGCTGGCTTTCAAATGGCACCATTTGCATAAAAATAGATGGAGAAATGGCAGAGCCTTTCTCTGGAAATTCATGAACTAATTTACCCAGACATACACGGGAAATGCTATTTTAGATATAAGGAATAAAAAAACTTACAATAGACTTTGGATTATTCTTACAGCCCTTTCCGTTGGTAGCTCCTCTCTCTAGAGGCAGCAGAGGGATGTGTCTTGTAAGATTTTAAAGAGTCCACACCAAAGCATTGCATCTCTGCCTCCTTCAGGCTTGGGGTGGGGTTTAAAATCAAAACCCAGATCTGGGTATGGTCCCTTCTCAGTAGAAAGGGAGCAACTGAAACCTTTGATCTGAATTCTCTCCCCAGTGGGATATTCAAATGGCAGACTTTGTAAGCATTGGCCAATCTCTGATCTTCAAGGAAGTAAGAAGGGCAGCGGCTGCAAGGGGTGCAGAAGTGAACCCCCCTCCCAGTTGTTGTTGCCCATTTTTCTACTAACACAAAAGTATCGCCAGCATTAAGAGTTGCAAGGCCCCAACCTGCCAGAAGGGGAGAATCAGGCAATGAATCAACTGCCCCATCACTGGCCAGGAGGTGATACCGGGGAGGATCTGACAGCGAGTTGCCCACGGAACCTTCCATTCCTGTTGCCTCTAAATGAGTGGGGATCCTTCCCAGGTGGATATTTGCGCTGCTTAAAGGCAGTCTACCCCTCCTCCCCCTTATACATCCTCCAAATGACTGAAGCTTCTAAATCAATTGCAGGGCATAGACTGGCTTTTGCAGCATTTCATCTGCACAGAGATGGAAGCAAGGTGAAAACTAGAGCCCCGTCTTCATTCCTGCAGGCTTGAGCTGTACTGTGCTTTTATGTAGGGACCTACCACAGGAGAGGGAACCTGCAAACAATACATGCTTTGTTTGTGTCTCTGAACCCTGGGCACAAACAGAGGCTGAGCCCAAACATTTAACTACCAAATGCATTAATTACTATCCCTGGGGTAGGCAACACATGCCAGTAACCAGAGAAAACCATATTGCTACTTGGAAAGGGACGTGGATTGTTAAATGATTCTTAAAATGCAATTGCTACCACTAGAAGTTGCCGATTTCAGTTTCCTAGAACTATTTGTCCTTGAAGCTCTGCTTGAAGAGTGTTAACCTAAGCTGAACAGCTGCCCAGGGGCACAAAAATTATGAACTGAAGTCAGCTTCAGCATGAATTAATATTATGGGCTAGATCCTCGCTACCGCCATTGGCTAAATCACTAGCTCCATTGACTTCAGCCGTGCTATGCTGATGGACATCAGCCCAGGATCTGGGCCTGTATTTTCAGCAGTATCAGGTGCCGACTTTGGGACCAATCCTGCAAGGTGCAGAGTGCCCTCAGCTCCTTTAACTTCAGCACGTCACAGGATCAGGCCCCTTCAGAATGTGACGTTAATACTAAAGTCTGACATTCGGTCACTCCCGATGAAAATGAGCCATCTAGGAACAGCTGGTCGTGAGCTGTAGTAAATGCAAACCAATTTGTCCCAAAGAAAAGTTTGATTTTTCCCTGCACCACCTGTAAATCTGACAGGCTAACATCCACTGATGAGATTTCATAAACAAATACTGCTTGACAAGGGGCTAATAAAATAATAATGAGTAATATTGTAGTGAAATACTGGATGATAGATAAAAAGAAAAGGAGTACTTGTGGCACCTTAGAGACTAACCAATTTATTTGAGCATAAGCTTTCGTGAGCTACAGCTCACTTCATCGAATGCATACTGTGGAAACTGCAGAAGACATCATATACACAGAGACCATGAAACAATACCTCCTCCCACCCCACTCTCCTGCTGGTAATAGCTTATCTAAAGTGATCACTCTCCTTACAATGACAGGTTTCAGAGTAACAGCCGTGTTAGTCTGTATTCGTAAAAAGAAAAAAGAAAAGGAGTACTTGTGGCACCTTAGAGACTAACCAATTTATTTGAGCATGAGCTTTCGTGAGCTACAGCTCACTTCATCGGATGCATAGCGTATCGTGGAAACTGCAGAAGACATTATATACACACAGAGACCATGAAACAAAACTTCCTCCCACCCCACTCTCCTGCTGCTAACAGCTTATCTAAAGTGATCATCAAGGAGGGCCATTTCCAGCACAAATCCAGCAGGAGAGTGAGTTTGTATGTGTGTCTGTGGGGGGGGGGGGGGAAGGGTGAGAAAACCTGGATTTGTGCTGGAAATGGCCCTCCTTGATGATCACTTTAGATAAGCTGTTACCAGCAGGAGAGTGGGGTGGGAGGAAGTTTTGTTTCATGGTCTCTGTGTGTATATAATGTCTTCTGCAGTTTCCACGATACGCTATGCATCCGATGAAGTGAGCTGTAGCTCACGAAAGCTCATGCTCAAATAAATTGGTTAGTCTCTAAGGTGCCACAAGTACTCCTTTTCTTTTTTCTTTTTTCTCCTTACAATGTGTATGATAATAGGAGGTGATGGATCTAGCTGAGCTGCATTCAGTTTAGCAAACCTGCCTGGGTGGGAATTACTGGGGCTACATTCCTGAAGGGGGGTATTTTAAATTATAAGGAGGAAACCACTGGAACAGCATGTAGGGGCACAAGGATTTAACCTCAGCTTTCCCTTCCGTTTAGACAGATTCTCACAGGAAGGACCCTTGAAGTACCAAGGTCCAGACAGGATGTGTTAAGCTCAGACCGAGAGCCCCAAGTCTGAATTTCCCTGTGTGTAGCAGTTGAGTAAGAATGTTTAATAGTTTTTAATCATGAGAGGCTGTGTGGGTCAATGCTTAGTGCAGGGGATTGTGAGTCAGGGTCCTGGCTCCTATTCCCATCTCTACCTTTCTGGATGGCCTTGGGCAAGTTACTCTGTCTCTCTCGCACTCTCTTTGCTTCAGTATGCTCTGGTTTAAAGTGGATCTAAGAATCCTTGCTTAGTTTCCAGGAGCGCTGTGCTATTGTAGGAACATAAAAAGTGCCACACCAGATCAGATCAGTGGTCCAGCATTTCCTCTCCATGCAGAAGATGCAAAAACCTTTGCAAATAAGCAGTTACGGAACAATGTAGCCATAGAGTCTCTTTGTAATGTTCGCCAGTTAGTGGTTGGCTTATACCCTGAAGCATGAGGTTTGTATCCCTGCCAAACTTTTGTTTGATTGCGTTTTCTTATTAATCCTTCCTTGGATAGTCTCATTATCCACAAAGGCAGGGATTTTCAAATGAGTCTAAACACGCACATCCTATTTAATTTCAGTGAGATTGAGTTCCTAATTCCTTTAAATGCCTCTGAAAAGTCCATCCATAAATACGGATACTTTTTGAATCTTTGGGCTCAGGGGCATCATGGGGCAATAAGTTCAAAGGCTAATTGTGCATGGGGAGGGGAAAAGCATTTCTTTTTATAAGTTATAAATGTACTGCCTTTCATTTTCAAAAGCATTTTAAGATTTGGGGATGAAAAGTGGCTGCACAAATACCAAGATGCTAGAAATGCAAAATCATAATATACTGCGTAACGGTTCTGTAGAATGGAAGCCATGAATACAATACAATACAATTAACAGAAAGGGCATAGCCTAGTGTTCTGAGGATAGAAGAGAGAGAGGCGGGAATCCCTGTGATCTAATTCCCTAGTTCTGATACCAGTTCCCTCTTTAGCTTTGGATACACCACTTTTCTGACTCATTTCCAACCACTGCAAAATGTGGACAATGCTTATTCCTACATAAAGGTGTCATGAGGATTGGTTATTTATTTTGTAAAGCATTTAGAAGGTAAGTACTAAGTATTAATTATTATTATGGAAACCTTCCAAAATAACACATCTACCAATCACAGAAATAGGAAAACATCTGAAAGCTTTCACGATTCAAAACCACTGTGAACCTCATTAAAGAAAGAAGTTTCCTTTTAATGGAAAAGATGAGGGGTCAAGGAGTCCATTGAAATAGAAGAAAAGGTCACCCACAAGTGAAAGAGCTTAAAGAATGTTAGAAAGTAGGCGAGGCTAATACAGCTGGATAGAAATAAACTGATCCTTAACCACCCTGCAAGCCACCACCATATGCTGCCTTTTAATAGAGAAGAAACTCAATAGTGATTAATGGTAATGGTAATGGACTTGGCACACTTTGGAGCTCATTTATATCCCATCTGGGGTGAAGAGAATTTTTTGGGGAGGAGGGATAGCTCAGTGGTTTGAGCATTGGCCTGCTAAACCCAGGGTTGTGAGTTCAATCCTTGAGGGGGCCATTTAGGGATCTGGGGCAAAAATTGGGGATTGGTCCTGCTTTGAGCAGGGGGTTGGACTAGATGACCTCCTGAGGTCCCTTCCAACCCTGATATTCTATATTGCTGATAAAAATGCAACATAGCACAAAGGGTACTGCAGCCCAGAACTTGTGACTTAACATCTGCACCTCTTAGCTTCCAGAATGTGGACATCAGCGTAGAGTTGTGCAGGACAGCTGTTTCTGTACATTAGAAATATTGCCCTCTCGTGCTGTGCTCCTTGAGGGAGAAGTGGGCATCACCTTGTTTACCAGTAAGCTAAGTTTTACAGTAGTTTGACATTTACAGAAATCTGCAATTTTAACATCTTATGTTGCAAGATGGTGAATTTATATACTTGAAGGCTTCTTCAGTCCAAATGCTGGAAGCTGAAACTAGACAAATTCAGAGTGGAAATAAGGTGTAGTATTTTAACAGTGAAGGTGATTAAGCATTGGAACAATTTACCAAGGGTTGTGGTGGATTCTCCATCACGGCAATTTTAAAATCAAGACTGGATGCTTCTCTAAAAGAGTAGTAGCCATGTTAGTCTGTATCAGCAAAAAGAATGAGGAGGACTTGTGGCACCTTAGAGCCTAACAAATTTATTTGAGCATAAGCTTTCGTGGGCTAAAGCCCAGTTCATCAGTGAAGTGGGAGTGGGCTTTAGCCCATGAAAGCTTATGCTCAAATAAATTTGTTAGGCTCTAAGGTGACACAAGTACTCCTCGTTCTTTTCTCTAACAGATATGCTGTAGTTCAAACAGGAAGTATTCTGGGGAAGTTTTGCGGCCTCTGTTATGCAGGAGGTTGGACATTGTTCTCCTCTGGCTTTGGAATCTATGAAGCTATTTAGTCAGAGAATAGGTACAGCAGGGGCAGTAGGAGCTTTCCGTGCACTCCCTGTCGCAGTGTGTCCTAGTCCTGATTCAGAGGAACCACCTCTGGAATGAGTGTTTGTCAGTCCTTGGCCTCTGAGCTGAAGCCACCAATAGAGGTGGTGGTTTTGTGGTGTGGGTGAGTTTGCTGGGAACTGGTCTGACCAATTCAGTTCATCGGGGGCCACCAAGCTGTCAGCAGATGGTAATGACTTTCAGCCACTACCAACCTGGGATTGATATGAAGTGCAAGGAAAGGCTCCAAATCCTGTTAACAAGTCCCTGACTTCCCCATCCTCCACTGGTTAGTGGCATGAATCACTCCCTCAGCCCTGTTGTTGAAGTGTTAGTTCATAAAGATACAGCATCGCAAATTGGCAATGCTGGTGTCTCAGTTCCAATCTTCCCTAGGGGAGTAAACTTCGTCCCCCCCCCTCAATATCTGCCTACAGGGTCTTTTGAAGTATAGGGAGATGAGAATTGATTGCAGTTAACACAAACGGAGATTCTCCACTGAGGCCCCTAGACACAGCTAGACCCTGTGGTTCCCTCTAGCTGCCAGACTGACAATACACAGCACGTGCTGCCTATGGGGTTTCTGTATAGGGCCTCTCCACATCCTCACCTGGACTAGGCTGCCACAGAAGAGCCAATTGATAACCCTACACTGATACACCAGTTTCTAATGTAGAATGTCTCATTCCAAGAACTACAGGGATTCCTTGGAATCGTTGCAAACTAATAAATAAATAGCCCTCCTATTGACTCTAATGGGAGTTAAGCCCTCCTACAGACTCTAATTAGTTAAGAAGGGCTGCAGAGGACCCATAGAAATCAGTCTGAAGAGACCCTCTCAGGTCAACTGCCCAACCCTGCTACCAGTGCATCAAATTACTTGTAGAAAAGGGCAGTCAGATTGCCTACAATGGCATGCAGCCCATCAGTGACTGCCAATAACAAAAATCCACAACTGTTGAAAATGGGCCACTAGATGGGAAGGGCTCTGAGTTACTACAGAAAATTCTTTCTGAGGTATATGCTCAGGACTAACTGATCGCCATATCTGGAGTCAGGAAGGAATTTTCCCCCAAGTCAGACTGGCAGAGACACTGAGGGTTTTTCACCTTCCTCTGCAGCCTGGGGCATGATTTAAACTAGTGTAAATGGTGAATTCTCTGTAACTTGAAGTGTTTAAACCATGATTTGAGGACTTCAGCAACTTAGCTAGAGGTTAAAGGGGTCTGTTTCAGGAGTGGGTGAGGTTCTGGGGCCTGCCGTGTGCAGGTCAGACTAGATGATCATGATGGTCCCTTCTGCCTTAAAGTCTGAGTTTATGAAAACACCACTTGCCTCTTTCCCCCTCTCAGTGAAAATTTGGTCAAGTACATTTAAAAAGGAAAAACATTTTTTTAAGATGACAGATTTTGCTCAACTCAAAAATGCCTGCTGGGGGGGTGGGGAGGCTATTAAATTAACACGGCACACTCTGTTCATAATAAGAAAAGGAGTACTTATGGCACCTTAGAGACTAACCAATTTATTTGAGCATAAGCTTTCGTGAGCTACAGCTCACTTCCTCAAATAAATTGGTTAGTCTCTAAGGTGCCACAAGTACTCCTTTTCTTTTTGCGAATACAGACTAACACGGCTGTTACTCTGCAATCTGTTCATAATATTCTTCCTCTGATCAGTGTCTGGCTGCATGAACCTCTCTTGAGTACAAACTGGAAAGTTGTATGACAGCATGTACAGGTCACATAACGGGGGGCCACACAGCCCTGCTGCACCCTATCCCAGGGATGTCCCAGTGGGGCAGCCTCACTGAGTGGAGGTAATTTGGTACAGCTGTGCTCACTTAGGTTCTGACTCTTTAAAAGGGTTTGGGCCACAGAAAGTGCGGGCATGGGGTGAAGGTATGACAAAGCTGCTCTGTTCATAATTGGTCGGGAGACTACACACTGTTCAGTTGCATGGAGAGAGTGTGATCAGAGGCTGTGCTATTCTGGTTGTACACAAACCTTGCAAATAAACTGGAAAAGGCAGAAGGTGTGGTTTTATTTTGTTGCTTAACCTAGATCTGCTGTGAACTTTCTCCTGGGCGACTCAGGTCCTGGCCCCACTATGGGAGAGAAATCAAGACAAAAAAATCTCCTCCACATTTCTTTCCTGACTAGGTAATGTGTATTTCTCTCTCCTGCTCCAGATGTTTCTTTTGTGGTGAAAGAGGCCTGCCTCCTAGCTGACAGGCATGTAGACAGATGTTCCCTGGGCTGGGCAGTCATCAAACACTTAGAGCCAGTTACAGAAGAGGGGAGTTTCCTTGGCTTTATCAGACAGATAAATTGTGGATGGCTGGGCTGCCGCCTAGCTCTGGTGAGCTGGGTTTCACCTCACAGGCCATAACAGCAGCTCTACAGTCTGGGGCAGGAGGAGGAGGGTGCTGGTTTCCTGCCCCGTCTTTGCCAAGCACAGCCCCATGAGGTGACTGCTCCCAGACATTAGGTCATCGGGCAGCGCACCAGCAGCAGCGGGCTCCGCAGTGCCCCCCTCCCCAGAACAATCTTAGGCAAAAATAACAATCCAGAATTAGACCAGGGTGCGGTGGGAGCATTTCTCATGGAATGGGCGTGTGTGGGTGTGTGAGAATGTGCAGCCTGGGTGGGCATCACCCCCAGCAGCCTCTTTCCACCCCCCTCTCCCCTTCCTCCCCCCCCAGGGCAGCCTCCCTCTCCCCCACCTACCCCCCCCCAAGGGCAGCCTCCCTCTCCCCTCAGTAACCTCCCTTTCCCCCCAGGGCGACCTCCCTTCTCCCTCACCTTCCCCCCCTCTCCCCCCATCTCCCCTCGGCAGCCTCCCTCCCCAGGGTCGCCTCCCTCTCCCCTCCCTTTCCCCCCCAGGGCGATCTCTCCCCCCCTTTCGCCCCAGGGCAGCTTCCCTCTCCCCCACCTTCCCACCCCCCCAGCAGCGTCTTTCTCCCCGCAGCCAGCCCGGCTCTCGCTGAAGGGATTCCCCCCCCCGTCTCCCTTCCCACCCCTGTGCCAGGCGGAGCTCGGAGGAGCGGCCCCCCCGGCGCAGCTGCGCCACAAGCCCCACCCCTCGGAGCTGCAGCCCGAGGCCCACCCAAGCCCGGGAGCCATAGGCCACGCCCCCTCCCCCTGGGACCCCTGAAGTCCGCCCGGCCGGGCACCCGTTTGTCCCAGCCCCGCCCACCGACCACGCCCCCTCCCATAGAGACTCACTGATCCGGCCCCGCCCCCTGAGGTCCCGCCCTCCTCTGGCGTCCCGGCCGCCGCTGGCTGAGGCCGTCGCGCGGGGCTGTCGGTCAGTCAGTCGCTCGCAGGGCGGCGGCGTCTCCTGGTCCGGGCGCGGGGGGAGAGGAGCGAGCCGGCGCTGCCGGCCGGGCGGAGGGAGCATGGCGCTGTCGGTGCCAGTGAACGGGCTGAAGGAAGGTGACAAGGAGCCGCTCATCGAACTCTTCGTCAAGGTACGGGCGGCTGGGGGGGGGCTCGCCCTCCTTCTCCAGGACCCCCCCCCTCAGTCTCCTTCGGCCCCGGGGAGACCGGCCAGCCCCCTGGGAGCCCCCTCCTAGGACTCCCCCTTCAGCTTCCTCCAGCCTCAGGGAGACCGGCCAGCCCCCAGGGACCCCCCTTCAGCCCCCGCAGGACCCCCCCTCAGCTTCCTCCAGCCCCAGGGAGACCGGCCAGCCCCCAGGGACCCCCCCTCAGTCCCCTCCTGGGACCCCACCCAGCCCACTCTGGCTTGCCCCCCCCCTTCCCTGAGCTCCAAGTCTGAATTCCCCCTCTCCCCCCCCCCCCGGACTCGGTGATTCACCCCCAACCCCCCCCCCCGGTCTGATAACCCTCTCCTCCGGGACCCCCCCCCCCCGCCTTGAGGGAGCCGCCGTGGCCAGCCCCGGTGAGTCCCGCTCCGCTCACCCATCCCTGGGCGGCTCCCTCTGGGCAGCGCTAGGCTCCGAGCGGGGAGTTCCCCCGCGTCCCGCCTTTGGGCGAGGCCTCCCCCTCCCCGTGGGTTTTCCCGCTGCCGCCTTTCTCCTCTTCCCCCCCCCCCCCAACATCCTCTTCCTTCGCCCAGGGTCTCCCTCGCTATGCCGGCCGGGCTGGGGCTGGATGCACACGGGCTCGCTGTATAAAGGGATCGGAGTTTAGAGGGGGAAAGGTTTTTTTTTGTTTTGTTTTTTTTTGGATGAAACTCCCCGGATCTCTGGAGTGGGAGAGAGGAAACGGCCCCAAGAGAGGAGAGAGCTTCACTCTTTAGAGGTCCCTTATTAATGCCCCCCCCCCCTTTGTTGCAAATGTAACTTTATTTTGTGCTTTTCATGGAACCCCTCCCTCCCCCCGGAGTCAATAATCAAATTAGTTCTGTCCCAGCCCCTTACTGAAGCGGCACAGAGAAGAGATGTCTTCAGCTGGGATTTGAAAAAAGAGATGGAGAGCCGACGCTAGGGCATCTGAAGTCATGCTCTGGTGAAATCATTGTGTTATGCAGACAGTGAATAATCTGTTACTCGCCCGCTCTTGGTGTGAAAGTGGCACGTGAATTTCTTTTGTTTTTATTTAGTTTCCTCAGAGCCTTTTCTTAAATCTGCAAGATACTTTTGTCCTCAGTGGCTGCAGGTAATGCCCTCCTTCCTGCATGCAGGGCTGGAGACAACTGGAGACAGGGCACTCTATGCAGTCTTCAATTTAAAAAAGAGGGTGTGTCCCAATTTGTGAAATTTTCCTGGGAAGTGGAAGCTACAAACATAAAGGTCTTGAAGCTGTGACCTACAGTAAATATGTACATATAGTTAGCAAATGATAATACAAACCACAGACATATTTGAAGATACTAAGAATATGTACATACTTTACAGAAAAATTGTCCAAACAGGAAAGAGCTAGCAGTTGTTGCTATTATAATTTCTTCATAGCAGACAATGTGCTCAACATTGAAATGGCAAGGAATAGCTTCTATTCTCCATATGTCAGTGCCTCACAAGTGCACCACAGTTCACCTCCCTACACTTTGTCCCTATGTGTATGTGCATGCAGTTGGAATATCCGGGAACATTAATAAGCTTTTGCTCCTGTGCAACAATTTAACTATTTTGACTGAAACATAATAGGCCTTTAAATACACAACTAATTTTTCTTCCAGACAAGGAGAGAAGTGTGTGGTGTTGCACTGTATTTGCATTTATCATAAAATAATGCAAATGCCATATGGTTCTCAAATGTTTTGTATTTGTATGATGTAAAATCTTGGTTCCTCTGGGGCTCTTTGATGCAGCAGCATCATCCTTTCTGCTTCAAAGAGGGGAAGACGATTCGGGGGGAAGTGGGGAATAAGTAGCAATTTTTTTGTTTACCCATAGGTTAAATTCATCAAGGGAAAAATGCCTCGGGGGACTCACTTTTTAAAAACCGTTTTTAACCCTTCAAATGAGGTTTCTGTCCACTGCCAAGAGAAGATAATGCAAGATTCTTAATCTCTTTTTTGGAAACTGCTCATATCAGCCACAGGGATAGAGTTGAGGAGTTAAAGCTTCCACCAAGACCTTCTTGAGTTTGCGCTGAAGTTAAGTGGCCCACTTTAAAAAGAAAAAAAGAAAAGCTAAGATCTTTCCATTATTTAAAAGTTTGTATCAAGTCTGTACCAGAGGATATACCAGTAACCACCTAGAGAAGACACTGCAGCAGAGCATTCCTGTTTCGTTTGCCCTTTTTGTTCAAAATATTTTAAATCATAAAAGCACAGTTCACATGGTGACAATAAAACAGTAAAATATAGATAATTTCAATTTGAAATGTTAGTCACAACTGTCTGTAATGTTTATTTAATATTAGCACCCAGAGATCTCAATGAGGATTTGAGCCCTATTGTGCCAGGCAAATCTATGAAATTATTGAAAATATCACCCTAAGTCACTGACTATGGTGGACTTATGCTTCTAAGTCACTGAGGTGCTTTTGAAAATTCAACCCAATAGCGTCTGTCCTGAAGAACTTCAGTCAAAGACAAATGGCATATGAAAAGTGTTGGAAGAGGGATAAAGCCAAATATATACATATATGTGTATGTATTTCTTGAGATTTATATCGTTGCATCCATCTGCTACTCTGGGTGACTTTGACAAATAACAATACAACAGAAATAGCAGCAAATTTCCATAAAAATCCCCAGAGAAACTTTCTCTATCATGACCCAATAGATGGGCCTTTCCATACCAAATATGTGTCAACTATAAACAATTGCCTTCAACAGGTCCCGACCACATCAGACCTGTCTTTGCATTTTTTCTCATAAATTGGCCCATTACATATTTATATAATTATCTGTATCTACCCTACTCTCCATTATTAATTGTCTGGTTTCTTATAGACTTCAGGGCAGAGATGGGTCTTGAGGTGGGGTTTGAAGGAGAAGAGGGAAGTGACCTTGCGGATCTGGTTAAGGAGGGCACCCCATGCATAAGGGGTTATGAAAGAAGGCACAGAAATGTTTGCATGTAGGACATGTTGGTTCTAGAATCAGGTACCAAGAAGGATGCTGGAACCCTTAAGGGAACTTACTGTTCCTCTTCCATTATCCTGTTCCATTCCATAGTGTTATATGTATATATATATGGAATACATGTGTGCTATTTTACAGAGTTTTTTGGCATGAATTTGGAATGACCGCATCCAGGGCTATATATGAGTATTGCCTACCACTAGGAATCTCTCCTTCTCAATTTTATGAAATTACCATCTCGCAACTCCCAGCAGGGGGTATAATATCTGCCTTTAAAGTCAAGTCCTCAGACCTGAAGAAGAGCTCTGTGTCGCTCCAGATCTTGTGTATGTCACCAACAGAAGTTGGTCAAATAAAAGAAATTACTTCATCCACCTTGTCACTTTAAAGTCAAGATCAGTTTTTTTTTTTAAAACAAACAAACAAAGCTAGTAACTGGTCCAGGGCATTATCTTGCTCTTCCTGATGTTTAGGTCAGGGAAATCTTAGAGGAAGATCCTGCATTTGTAGGGAGAGAAGGAAAAGTTTTTTCTGACAACTTGATTAAAAGGCCATTTCCACTTCCTATGCTCTGTAACCTATCCCGCATTGTGCTTAAATCACTCTGGGAACAATAATCTGTCACTCAGTTATTGTTGAGTGGGGAGCCAGCTGGTAGGAAATAGCAGGACTATTAAGGTGGTCATTTCCATACAAGCTAACATCAAATAAAATAGAACGTTTAAAATAAGACACCTATTAGTTTTTAGTTTAACCTCAATGGCAAGCCAATTTGGTGTTGTAGTCAGGCATTATGTTCCATAACCAGGGAGCATGGTGTATATGTTCCAGTTAATCAGAAGATGTAGCCCCATGTGTGTGGAATAGATTAAAAAACATTAGGACATTGTCTGCAGTCAGTTAATGAATGTAAAACCAAAAGATAGCATTGAATAGGGAACCTAGGTAATCAGTTTCCAAAGTGAATACTACAATCTTTTGCTCAACCTGTGCACATTGAAGCTTTTAAAATAGAGGTAATATAATGGAAAGACTCTGACCAAGCAAGAAGTCTGGCTCATGAAGTCTTTGCCAAATGACCTGCATACACAGGATTGCAGGAGCTGGACTGAAATAAAATACAGGTATGGATTAAAGTTTCAGAAATAAATCTATGAAGCATTAGTCAGTCTGGCTATATTCCCAAAATTTAGGTCTTAAAATCATCTTACTGGGTTGTGATCAGTGACAGAACTGTCTAGAGGAAAATGTGTGCACATGGTTCGCTTTCAATCATGTACAACTGTAAAAAGCTGTTGGAACAATCAAAACAATTTGAGGGTCCCTCTCAAGACAGTATTTATACTGGGGGCTGTAATTCATATTTGTCTTTTCTGTGCTGAGGCATATTTGAAAAGTAAGCATTAGATGTAGAGATAGGAAAACAGTTTCTGTTGTACAAAGCTATTGATGTGCTGTGCGAAGAGTAATGTATGGTGTTGCTTGTGGAATTTATGCTGGTGGTCTCTGGTAATGAATAATTTTAGTATTTGTATAATTTGTCTTTCATTAACCCCACTGGTGGGCTGCCTGCAGCCCATATTATCTTACAAATGCAAATGTTTGCTAAGTCTTTCTTTACGAGCTGATTTGGAGGAACTAGTGATGTATCTCATTCCTCATGTGCTTTCACGGTAGCTTCCTAGCATGTTCACGTGTATTATTGATAAGGGAGGCCTGCTTCCATTATCTAACAGGAATGTTTTTAAAAGACCCAAGTGGCATCTTACAGTAATGAAGACTGAAATGTAACGAGCATGGGGTATATCGCATAGCAACTCAGGCAATGTGATTTGATTAGAGCTCTTATAAAGCAGCCTGTGATAATTGCAGTTCAGTTTGTCTTGTCTGAATTTTACTTTTTTTCTTTCTTTCTTTTTTTTTTTAAGTGTTGGGTTAATGTTTCTTTAGTCAAATAAAAGCACTCATCTGTGAAACCTGATGACAGAGTACACAAAACTGTAGGGTTTGTTTAAGATGGCATGCAAAAGAGCTGTGGATGAAGGTTGCCCAACAGCAGGGTGAAAACAGAGCACATCAGTATTCCCAGACAGTTTAGGAAAGGAGGGGAATGCCATATTACACTGAAACTACAGGGAGCATTTGAGAAGGTAAATTATAGGTAGCCAGATTGGGGCTAACATCCTTACTCCTGAAAAAAAGTGCTATGGGATCTTTAATAACTATGGGTGCCAAAGACTTTGGGTTTGTCATATGTGTAAGAGCGCCTCTAGCAGCAAATGCCCCATGTTGAAGCATTGGTTCAGTGCTGAGTGAGAGGGAGGAATACACTGAATTGCCAATGTTCAGTGTTTTCTTTTGTCTTCTAGTCACATTTTGACAAGGCCCATCCCTAGTTCATTTAATATCTTACATCTCATGGGTGGTATGATAGCTGTATATTGATTGTAACAGGTCACCCTTCAAACTGCGTCATTGCCATACTTGTTTGCTTTGACAGCAAAACCATGCAATCAAAACAAGACCCAGTCAGTAAATAAGCAATGTCCTAAGAAGATGATCTTGTCGGGGTGGTTCGTCACAAAGTAATCTGATTAGACACAGTCTTTTCTCTAGGTACAGTATTCTCAGCAAAGGATAATCTTGTAATAACCTCTGCACCTGAAAAATTTCTCACCCTACATCTGAAATACATTTGGTGTAAAGATAAACATTGTGTTATGGGTAACAAACATCTTGTTGTTCCTCTCCACCTGGTGATCCTTTTCTTTGTCTGCTTTTATTTGTGGGGCAGGTGGGGAGTGTGGTTTCCCAGTGTTTGAGAGCAAATATTGGCAAAGCATAAGTGATTCTTTATACACTGAGGATTAAATGTCTTGCATGTCCTCAAAGGCAATTGATTATAATGAATCATACATTAGAAACTGGCATTGGACTTCTTCCCCTTCTTTGGTCAGGCAAATTATATTTCTTTAAAAACTGCCGTTTGCTTTGGAGGAGGTATTAGTGCTCATAACCATAAACCCCATTGTTTTCTCATCTGCATCTGTTTTCTAATATCTTTTTTTTAACAACAAAAAAAGCAGAGCTGTGATACTTGGTACAATATTCAGCTTTTTTCAAAAAGTTTCAAGTTTCAACATTAAGTTCTGTCTAATGTTTAACCAGCAGAAAACAGGATTAAAAACTTGGAACAATTAACCATTAATAATGGTTACACATGTGAATTAGCTTCTCTTCGACTGGAGGTCACTTGCAACATTTTGCTGAATTTCTGTTGTACTTGTTTTAACCAATAATTCTGTTTCTGGTAGGTATTCCCCTTTAATGCTATAATTAATGTTTAGGCAGTTCCATTTATGAACATCTTAGCTTTTTCAAGTTTAAAATCTGCATTTAGTTTCTCAAGGGAGCCTCTGTTTCACTTTGCAACTGGAAGATGTCTGACAGTACACTGATTTCCCCCCAGTGCTGAGAGCATTGGCTGTGTGTGGATTTGAATCCATTGTCTTCTGGCCCAAAATCAAGTGCTACAAATAGGACCATGCTGATATCTACAGTATATCTTGTGAGGAAAACAGACTTTTGCTCTGACATCCTCTGAAGCAGCTGTAACAGTTTACACCATAAACACTTTATATGAACATGGCGACTGCCAAGAAAATCCTCTTCAGATGGGAAGCATCTCACCCTGTGTATTGGGAGCTTTATTAGTACTGTATAAGCAATAAAGGGGGGAAAAATGAAAAGCATTTGTGTACACAAACCTTGTGACTATTTTGACACCCAGTAGAACAAAGAGTTTCAGCACATCAACCTAATAGAGATCAGCAAACAGAAAAGCACATCAAAGGCTATGGCAGACTGAATCCATTGATGTTTGAGATGCATTTTTTTAACGTCATTGTCCCCAATCATAAGTATATTAGGGAATGCACAGGATCATGGGAATATAGTACTTATGAATGCGACATCAGAGGTCGAATGTAAGTATTTGAGAAGGTGACGCTAGCTGACTGCTGGAAAGTAGCACACTTGTGAGGAATGTTTGTGTAAACTCACGAGTTACCCTTAGAAGTGAGTGGGAGAGTCCATAGTTTCAGATAATCTTTCATTGACAGTACCCTGAAGACAGTACTGTATTAGCATCCTAAGAAGTTAGGCTGCAAGGGTAATGATTACCTGAAGTGACTCAAGGTCGCTGTCGAGTACAGCAGAGGTTCTCAACCTTTTTCTTTCTGAGGGCCCCCCCACCCCCAGCATGCTATAAACTCCACAGCCCACCTGTGCTACAACAACTATTTTTCTGCATATAAAAGCCAGGACTAGCATTAGGGGATAGCAAGCAGGGCGATTGCCACAGGGGGCCCAGTGAAACTAAGTTGCTCAGGCTTCGGCTTCAGCCCTCGTGGCAGGATTCTGGGCCCCAGGCTTCAGCAGTGGGGCTTTGGTTTTCTGCCCTGGGTCCCAGCATATGTAATGCCAGCCCTGCTTGGTGGACCCCCAGAAACTTGCGGTCCCCCCAGGGGCCCTGGACCGCTGGTTGAGAACCAGAACAGTGCAGGATAGCGAGCATAAACTAACTTGTGGAGGAGGCAGTCAGACTACCTCATGGAAGAAACAGTTCTCCTTATAAGAATAGTTGGAATGACAATGATTCCTTTTTTTCCTTTGCATACTTATCCCCAGGGTGGACAGAGAAGAAAATTCCCCGTTCTCTACAGCTAGCTTTTCACATCTCCACTGCAGGCCTTTCTTGGTGTTTTGTCCCCAGTGTGTCTCAGACCTTGTTCAGAGACTGGGAGTAGCTTATGTCAGACAGCTATATGAATCGAATACACTAGCCATGCATAGGCTGAGTTGGAATGAACTAGCAAAGAGAGTTCTACTACAACAAAAAGGGAGATGCAGAACCTAATTTCTTTACCTAGACCCATGAGCTGAGTGCTTCTCATTTACCAGAGAAGGAGCGAGCTCTGAGTTGCATTTCATTATAACATCTGCATGTGTTAGTGCAGCTGCTAGTTAAATAGTAAGTTCTGTGCTTCTGAGACAGAATGACTGACTTTTGTACTTCACGAGGTTGCATATTTGTTTAAAAAGTTTAACCCTTTCAAAAGGGGCAATTGGGGACTTGAATTTGTGTTAACATTTCTTGTTTGGTTGGCTTGTGAGAATTTACTCATGGGTTCATAGACACATTTTTACAACTCGGACGACAATTATGACACCTAGCTTGACATGCAAAACACAAGCCATAGAATTTCACCTAATGATTCCTGCATCAAGCCCATAAATCCTGATTGAGCTAAACACATCTTTTAGAAGGATATTTAATCTTAAAATGAAGTCTGAGTGGAACTTGTATACCTGTCAGTAACTGGTATGTTTTTTGGGGTAGAGGTTCTCTATATCAACCAGTCCCCTGCAATTGAGGTTGGCTGCATTCAGCTTTTTCTGGAGGTTGTTGGCCTTTTGTCCTGGATTATCCAAAGAGGGTCACTTGAGCAATGTAGGGGCGGTGTTCTGGGCCAAAGCATATGGCTTTCATGGTACTCTCACTCTGTTGGACTAGGGAGTGAGGGACTGAGCTTGGACCAAGGATTTAGATGAACCTAACTGAGTTAGTAATTTTGCTTTGGATGCCCTACTGCAGCAAGATCTCTGTCGGGGGACAGTTTGCACAGAAAACTGATGTAAATCTGTATTTATAACAAAACCCAACTTATTTGTAAAGCACTTTGATGATGGGAAAACATATAAAGTGATCTTTATTAATTGACAGGTTTTATTTACAAAGTTTTTCTTGGAGCTACTCAGAAACTGTGAATAAACTTAATTTGTAAAATCGCTCCGATTTGATCTATTCCACCCTTGAAACACTTAGTACTTAAAAAGGTAGTCCACTTATATTGTGCTGATCACAGTGGTATCGGAGTGCCTGAACATATTCTTGATCTTCAGGAAACTTCCTGATTAACTTTCATACTTCTATGACTTCAGGCAGAAATTTAGTCTTTGGTTCTGTTAAACTCCTTTATCGGTCTCTTGCTAAAGAGGAGAGTAGCTATAAAACTTAAGTTCAATATCTTCCATTTCAAGTAAAAATTTGCTGTTGTGGCACAGTCTGATTTCAGTGTGTAGAATGCTGCATTTGCTTATATTAAAGTTTAAAACATTAAACCAAACTCCACATTAATTACAAGGCTCTTTGTGTTGCAGTGTTCTAAAGAGACCAAACTTAATCTTTGTATTGTTGGCTAGACAAAGGGCCAAGGGGCCTTCTTTATGCAAGGAAAGGAAATGGTTTTCAGTTCTGTAGTTTAAATGTCCATATTAGGTATAAACTAAATATAGGAGTGTAACCCAGGAGTGAAGTCACATCTGTATAATTTCATGAGAAGACCTAATGAGATCAGTCAGTGCTACTGGATCGGCTTCAGATTCCTTCCCCTCCCCCTTTTATATTTTTGGCTCTGTTAAAATATTACCAGATTGGCAAGAGTCTGTTGGTCTGCACGTTGAGCTTCCTTTATTTAAAGGAAATAGTTTCTACAAAGAATCAGTTTGGCTATAGATAAGTTCAACAAATGCAAGTATTTTTAAAAAAAAACTTTCAGAGCTAGGCTATATTTCTCTCTAGCAGAACAGGCCATACAGATAATTGTTTTAATGTGATGGGTTTGAGGTGTATTCGTTCCCAGTAGATGAGAAATAGGTTTGCCATAATCTATTCTAAGGCGAGTAGAGTGCATGCAGATGCTGAAGATGTGATTGCAGATTTCCATTTTGAAAAGATGGCTCCAAATGAATCTACTAGTGTGCCGGCTGTTTAAAAAAGAGCTTTGTCAACTAAGGTGCTGCTGTTTTCCCCCTACAGATATGGAAAACTCCAGAGCATGTGCAGAGTCAGTGCTTCATTTTGATTGGCTTTAACAGCTTGAATTATTTTTTGCACATGCACATTCCTGATATGAAGCATAAGGCAACTGTGAAACTTTGGAATCCTATTGTTTAGTCATATTCTTCTGGCTTTATCAGAATATCAGACCCCTCAACTTTCTACCTTTGCCTAGCGTTATGACATTAAGTGTCACTTGAGCACTCCCCATTGCCTATAACTCTCCTGATCCACGAGGATTATAATTATGAAAACAGTTTAACATGACAACTTGAATGACTTAACTTATATTTTGTTTGAACAAAAATTGCTCTTCCAAGAGTTTTTGCCTTCTGTGCTTTGTTTTTACCATTCCACTTCACTAATTTACCCAACTTTTTCCCCTTAATTTATAGATTAGATTGCAAAATACTCAAATTTTTTTGCATTACTCTGCACACCTACCGAGTTATAAATCTTTAACTGTCAACTTTATTCATGTTTCTGAAGTCCAGTGGCTGGGGATATGATTCTTTCTACTACAGTTTTATGAGCCATTGCTGTATTTTGTGAGGAGGCCAGGCCAAAGCTAGGGAGTAGGTCTCTTGTGCCGTAGCCAGAGCACATGCTGTACTCTACCAAACTTAAGGGGGGGGGGGGGGGAAGCTCTCACAATAGCTGTTCCAAGCTCTTGTGCTAAGTATGCAAGTTTGAGTTCCAAGCACTTTGTTGAACAAACTCACCAGAGTGCAGATAACTTTGTACTTAGATTTCCACTAAAATATTGTAACATTTTATGTCAAGCTATTACACACAGTGGATTTTAGTCAGTTTTATCACATATTACTTTTGTAACAAAAGCCTGGCTCATTTTCTCAGAGAATTTGCACTCAACAAGTAGAGATTGCCGAGGAGAGACACCAGTGGAATATCTGATGTGCCAGTTTTTCATGCCATTACTTAATAGGTGTTGTGCCAAGGCAAGAAAACTTCATGCATGTGGAATATTCCACACAATCCAAGCTTTTATTCATGTGATTACATTCCTTTGTCCACTGAAGGACTGACCTGTATGTAATGTAGATTTTGACCTGACCACCTAGCTGATTCCCATAAGGATGAATTCCTGATGAATAACAAAATAAGAACAACTTATATATTTTAATATCCTGCCATGAAAACCCCAGATTTTTTTAACAGAATTGCACTTTGAGAATTGGGTAATGGCAAACATAATTCTTCTGGAACCATAAAAAAAAGTCTGACCTTTCCTTTCTTATAGAGCTCTAAGGTACTAAAGACAGTAATCGCATCATCAATTCTGGTTCATACTGGTTACGAGTACAATAATATCTTTTTGTATTGTGGTGGTTTATTTGAAAGGTGTAATGTTGGGTTTAAGGTGGAGATTCCTATCCCTGCATTGGTGATAGTTAAGTACAGAGAGGGAGGGGTAGATCACTCCATTCTTTCCTTTGCTTTTGAGGTTACACTGAAGAATACCAACTGATGTGGCCAGGGATTACTTAAAAAGATCACCAACTAATTTCATATAGGACCACCAGAGTGTCGTCAGGCAGCAATAATCTTTTGTCACTTCTTACCTAGTCCAGGTTTCAGCTAATAACTTGTAAGAGAAATGTTCCAGATCCTGTTGTCAATCTTTTGAGCCTTTCAGTCCCTCTCACTTCCCTTCCAGTTTCACTGAATCAATACAAAATTCTGCTACAGTCTGGTTAATCTACTTTTATTAGCCCTTCTGCCGCTTACTATAACTTCTGGTTATCAGATTTGTCCATTTTTTGTTTTCATTTTGATAGGTCTGCCTAAAAAGGCTCTGGATATTTGAGACTTGCCCAAAGTTACTTTTGATGATCTTTGCTATACAGATAAGAATTCTCACTTTTGAGATTGAAGAATACCTTATATCAATTTAGCTTAAGGCAATAAGGAATTAATTTATATGGAATTAACTTAAGCCACTCTTAAATTGACTTAAGTGCCCAAACAAGGGGGTTGCTCTGACTTAACTAAATTGATACAAGTTTTGTGTGTAGAGGAGGCTATAGTCTAGCTGCTGTAGATTCATTCATTCCTTCTTGGTGTGTTTCCTCTGAAGTTGCAGAAGGAGAAAGCTATAGAAATGACTGTAAATATGCTAGTTCTCCTATTTGGAAACTCTTGAACTAAATGTTTGTTTCCCTTCACTCTTGTAAGGGTTTTTTGGGTAAAATTGGCCTGAGAATAATACATACCTGTAGTTACTAATTTTGTCCTTTCTTATATAAATTATATTGCAATTTTTGGAAATATTTCATTTTTTGAATACTAAACCAGTTTGTGTTCCTCAGTAACTGGTAATGTAGGATGTGTTTAGTGTATAATTATACTGCTCTGGTTCTTTTAATAGAAAATAGGACTATTGAGGAAATGGCATAACGTAGTGGCACTGCCCTTCCTGCATTGGCAATAGTCTGTAATATGCTCTGGGTGTGTCTGCCCAGGAAAAGGAATATGGTGGGCAGAGGTAAATTTGAAGAATTAGATATTTAAAGCTCTCACATAGTAAGTTATTTTACACAACTTCCAGAGTTTAATATTAGGCATTTCAGTAGGATATGTTTCCAAACATCTATACACCCAGACTTTTTTTTTAATGTTTATTGGTTCTTTTTCAAATAGCTCTGATGCGGCAAAGGAAGACAAGAAACCCAGATTGCTTCATCGGACCCGCAATGTGAATCTGAGAGCTCAATTTTTGCCCTAAAATTGTTAGTTATAACTGTACTCTGTGCTTAGAACTTTGTGGATTGAGCTGAGAATACATATAAAGTTTTCTATACTAAATACCGGAAACAGACCTGAGTGTGCTTAGACACAGTCTCACTAAATATTTATATAAGCACAAATCTCCTGTGGTTTTTCTTGATTTCTGCTTAATATTTAGTTAATCAAACTGCTGTATTTTTATGCTTTTATAGAAGTTTTCAGATATTCCGCATCTTGAAACTGAGATTTGCCTTTGTTTGGTCTGATTTTGCTGAGAGTCTCCCATTGGTTAATTTGCCCTCAAGAGATAAATAACTTTGGTCCTAAGCAGTTGCTGAATGTGTCTTATCTATGGACAAAAGATATCAGAGGAATGAGTTTTGGATCTCATAAACATGACAGACGTGTACTGCAGGAAACTTCCCAAACTGGAACAAAGAAATGTAAACAGCATAAACTAGTTAGTGAATGTTTTGATTTTACCAAATCTTAGCTCTAATACCCTGCCACACAGAGGTTATGAAGAACGCTGGCTTAGAGGGAAATGTTCTGAAATGTGTTCTGTTCTATCCCCATATGATTGGTTCTTGTAGATGCACTACTTTCTTCTTCATGTTAAGATCCACGTAGCTCTTACAGGTTTCAGAGTAGCAGCTGTGTTAGTCTGTATCCGCAAAAAGAAAAGGAGCACTTGTGGCATCTTAGAGACTAACAAATTTATTTGAGCATAAGCTTTTGTGAGCTATAGCTCACTTACAGTGAATAATAGAATCATAGAATCATAGAATATCAGGGTTGGAAGGGACCCCAGAAGGTCATCTAGTCCAACCCCCTGCTCGAAGCAGGACCAATTCCCAGTTAAATCATCCCAGCCAGGGCTTTGTCAAGCCTGACCTTAAAAACCTCTAAGGAAGGAGATTCTACCACCTCCCTAGGTAACGCATTCCAGTGTTTCACCACCCTCTTAGTGAAAAAGTTTTTCCTAATATCCAATCTAAACCTCCCCCATTGCAACTTGAGACCATTACTCCTCGTTCTGTCATCTGCTACCATTGAGAACAGTCTAGAGCCATCCTCTTTGGAACCCCCTTTCAGGTAGTTGAAAGCAGCTATCAAATCCCCCCTCATTCTTCTCTTCTGCAGACTAAACAATCCCAGCTCCCTCAGCCTCTCTTCATAAGTCATGTGCTCTAGACCCCTAATCATTTTTGTTGCCCTTCGCTGGACTCTCTCCAATTTATCCACATCCTTCTTGTAGTGTGGGGCCCAAAACTGGACACAGTACTCCAGATGAGGCCTCACCAGTGTCGAATAGAGGGGAACGATGACATCCCTCGATCTGCTCGCTATGCCCCTACTTATACATCCCAAAATGCCATTGGCCTTCTTGGCAACAAGGGCACACTGTTGACTCATATCCAGCTTCTCGTCCACTGTCACCCCTAGGTCCTTTTCCGCAGAACTGCTGCCTAGCCATTCGGTCCCTAGTCTGTAGCGGTGCATTGGATTCTTCCATCCTAAGTGCAGGACCCTGCACTTATCCTTATTGAACCTCATCAGATTTCTTTTGGCCCAATCCTCCAATTTGTCTAGGTCCTTCTGTATCCTATCCCTCCCCTCCAGCGTATCTACCACTCCTCCCAGTTTAGTATCATCTGCAAATTTGCTGAGAGTGCAATCCACACCATCCTCCAGATCATTCATACTTCAGCCTGCTTGCAGCTTGGGAGTAGAACTGTCAGTCATGGTCACCAGCTGAGTGACGTGTTCTCTCCCCACCCTACCTACCCCTTATCTGCCTCCACAGCAGTGGGCCAGTTCTTTTTTGAGGGAAAATCCCAAATTCGAGTTAAAATTTCTGACTTCTTGTGCTGGATGTGTCTAATTCCCAGCTGTCTCTCTGGACTACGTTTGCTTTTTGGGCAGACTTTCCCCTCAGCTCTGCTTCCCCTTCAGAGCTGTTTCCATGGCAGGCTTCAAGGAAAGAGTTAAGCTGAGCAAAGCTAGAGGCAAAAGGAAGTGTCTGTCTCCTGTTTCACCCCTTTATCAACTGCCTCATTGGGGAGCTTGGCTGGGTGCGGGGGGGGGGGGGGAAGATTGCAGTAATTGGGTCTCCTTGGCCTTGCTCCCTGAGGCAGGAAAGGAGGTAGGCAGGATATTGCCAATGACTATTCCCTAACTAGAGCACAGTACCTCCCTGAAAAATAAATTAATTATAAAGGCCTTAAAAGTGGGGAGGGCTGTTCTGAAATGAATGTGGGTGGGAAGTTAATATCACACTGTAGAAGCCACCATTACAAAGGTGCAGTGGTGGGATCCTCAAAAGGTTGTTGGTGCACAGATACTGAAATACAACGGGCTCACTCCAAAGTGATTCCTTTAGAGAGATTTGCTCATTAGCAATTGGTTTAACTCCAAAGAATCACACTTCCATTTGTTAATGGTTTGCCTGCAGTTGGCTTCTCTAGCTCTGTTACACCCATACATATAAGGAACAGAACATCTGCGATGGAGAGAGGTGAGTGGAAAACTGGCTAACAGTGCTTTCGGTAAAGTGGATCTAAAATAGACAGCTTCAGTTTTAGAATTTGAATGACTCAACTGCTCCCTTTCAGTGCATCTTGGAGACACACAGCTTAGATGTTCTGAGTTCTTGTATTATAGCAGTACCTGCATCTACCACTGTTGTTAAGGGCTTGCCAGTGTTCTGATTACCAGTTCAGTAACTAATATAAGTTCACAGTAACTCTGCAGCAAAACATATTTGCTCTAGGCTGAAACTTGGCAAGAAGATCTTTATGGCATTCCGAGAAGTCTCTGCCTTGTGAAATGAAGTCTTGCTGGCTGTTAGCTCTGTGTGTGGACTAGGCCTCTTTGTTGTCCTGACCTTCAGTTTTTCTCTTGCATATTATGGCAAGGAATTCTTTCAGGCTCTCAGCAATATCAACTTCATTGGTCACTAACTTCCCACTTTTCAGAGTGGTAGCCGTGTTAGTCTCTAAGGTGCCACAAGTACTCCTTTTTCTTTTTGCTGATACAGTACAGACTAACAAATTTATTTGGGCATAACACCCATCTTTTCATGGTGTGTGTGTGTGTGTATATCTATCTGCCTACTGTATTTTCCACTCCATGCATATGATGAAGTGGGTTTTAGCCCATGAAAGCTTATGCCCAAATACATTTGTTAGTCTCTAAGATGTCACAGATAACTTCCCGCTCTTGCCCTTTAAAGGTCCCACTAATTCTTCACCTGACTAGTTGTATGTGGGAGAGGACAGTAGAATCAGAAGCAAAAAGTGTCACTTAAGCAAGGACACAGTCTGTCCCTACAAGCCTGGGGCAGCAAGATGGAAAAGGAAATTAAGTGGAAATTCTTACTTTGCCCTCATAGGACATCAGAATAAAGCTGGCCCTAACATTGTTGGTCATTAGCATCAAAGTGCAGAGTCCAAAGAAAATCCTGGAAATATGCAAGTTAATTGTGAGCAAGTGGGAGCATTGCATGTTGGATTCAGAATACATTTTGCTTTCCTGAACTGCCACTGTAATTGGACACTTGGGTTTTTTGGATGACACTGCATTAATATTTTAGACAGAGCACTTTCATCTTGAAGGGATCCTAAATGCCTTGCAAACTATTCACAGTGCATATAATGTCACTGAGACTCAGCCATTTCTCAGCAGAGAACAACAAATAACTGGCACACAGCATGCTGCACAACAGTAGGGACATGGGACATTTTGGTCAGTGCTATAGCAAACACTTAATCTTATATAGTTCTTGCATGGACACTAGTTTTTATGTTTTATCTGAAAGACTCACATGGTTAACTATATGGAACTCTATTTATATAGCTTGGTAAGATAAAGGTCCAAGTTGGATTTGAACCAGTAGTACTGGACAGTTTTAGGTCTTTGTGTATGGACCTCTAAACCAATCTTTCATACCCTTTCATCTCTCTGTGGGATTTTTCAAAAAGCTGCATACATTTTTCCCTCTGATCACTTCATGAATTACCTCACTAATCCGTCTAAAACTGCTTCTCCATCTATAATCCTATGTGGATCCAGTGTTTTATTTAACTTTTTTGTGGGTAAACTTACTGCTCATGAAGTTCAAGCTAACTCTGCTAGCATGCCCAGTACCTGGTGCATCATGCTGGTTTCCTCATAACTTCTCTAGTATATTTCTATCCTGACTGGCAACATCTCTGCTGTCCCAGTATTGCAGAGCCCAGGTTTTCTTCCTGCTCTGTTTAGTCATTGGTGTGACATCAGTCTCCAGAGGTGAAACTTATTGAGTCCTCAAATCCATTTAAATTTTTTATTCAAGGGGCAGGGAGTTCTCTCACTAATGTATCCAGCAGCCTCAGTATTTACCTTCTTTCACAATAGGCTACTCAGATTTTTTTACTATTTTGCACCCCCAATCCCGCCCTGCTTCTTCCAAACCTCATTTTCTCTGCTCTCTGGCATATCAAATCTGGGAAAGTTTCCCTTGCTAGTTACTGATGAATTAGGAAATAATCCTGTGCAAGGTCTTCCAACATTCTGCTCTTTGCCTCAATTTTATTTACAGAGCCAGAGGCTGGGATATATTAAATATCCCACTGCATGCACTTTGACCTTATTATTTCTGCCTCATAGCGTGTCCCTGTTACTGATTTGCTATTTGAAACAATCCTACCTTGAGTCCAGAATTATACCCCAAATTTAATGATACTCTGGTTCCATAAGTTCCTCATTATGTTACATGGCCTTCAAACTCCTCCTACATATTTCCACACTGCTCTTTTATATTCCAGTTCCTGTCCTGCTGAGCTGAAGAACCACATGCTATCCAGTTCTATTAAAAAAAAAAAAAAAAGGGGGGGGGGAGGGAGGGGTAGGAATGGATATGAAGGGGAAAAATCTAAGATATTTCACAGCTGAACATAAGCATAGCCATAGTGGATCAGGTCAATGGTCCATCTAGCCCAGTATCCTGTCTGTCTCAGTGGCTTGTGCCAAGTGCCTCAGAGGGAATGAACAGAACAGGGCAATTTCAAGTGACCCATCCAGTCCTAGCTTCTGGGCCAGCTGTCAGTGGAGTGGTAGATTCCCCCCCCCCCCCCCCCCCCAGCCAACTTACCCTCTCATTTGGACCAAACTCTTTGACAGGGGAGCAGTCAGTAATTTAAAAAATGAAGCTGTGGGCTGTGATAGTCCTGGTTCTCATTGCCCTCTTAACAATGCCTGCTGATATATTTGCCCAATTGCTACAGTGTTTCTCCTGTTAGCTTTATTTTGGGGGGGGGGGCAGGGGAGCTAAAACTCTCCCTTCTACTTCCATTCTTTGGCTCTCTTGCTCCTCCTTCCTTCTATAAAATGACACCAAAAAAAATATTGCAGAGGTGGTTATAAAGACTTTGGCTATGATGTTTGAATACCTGTCCCTTTCTACTAAGATTTTACATACCATAGAGTATTTTAATGTACTTGTCAGTTACGTTATAAAGCGATTGAGCCTGTTTTGCCATTTTTTTCTAAACTGTGTTAAATTAGCACAGAAGCAACTTGGAGGAAACATAAAAATTTCTCTTCATAGAACTGCGCATCATCTACCATAATGAATCTGCTGTAGCTTGAAAAGTTTCTAGGTTAGCATCCAGGCTGTTGTCAGTGTCATCTCTCAAACTGGGCATGACTACATTGTAGTTCAGGGGCAAGGTTACACTTCGGGTGTCAGCAGCGTACCTTTCTTGACAAGACAAGTTTTTCGGAGCTAGTGATCCCTTAATCTTTAATGAGTAAAATATTCACTTGCAGGTGAAAAATGTCATGTTATCTGCACAACATGGGAGTTAAAAGATAACCCTTGCCTCTAATCTCTCTCACTGTACAAATGAAATGCCAAGGTGTGGTGACTCAGATTAATGGATGAGTGGAAAGAGTGCTGCAAGTATGAAGTTCTCCTAAACCTTTGTTAAAATTATTTGTGCAAAGTTAGGTCTGATTTGAAAGAAACACATATTTGTCCACTATCAATACAAACCCTACAATTGATGACACTGGCATGATTTAGTGATATCCATTAGAAATAGCCCTACATCATGGTTTTTCATTTATTACTTGTGTGATGATTCTGAGAGAGTCTTTACTAAAATTAGTTTTATGTTTGCCAGTTAAGTGACAAAGCATTAAATAAAAGATCAGATCTGTGCTAAATGATTCCAAGCAGATTATTACTCCTCCATTGCCTCTATATAAATCCATGGTATGCTCACATCTTGAATACTGTGTGCAGATGTGGTCGCCCCATCTCAAAAAAGATATACTGGAACTGGAAATAGTTCAGAAAAGGTCAACAAAAATGATTAGGGGATGGAACGGCATTCGTATGATGAGAGATTAATAAGACTGGGACTTTTCAGCTTGGAAAAAGAGACAACTAAGGGGGTATGTTAGAGGTCTATAAGATCATGACGTGGAGAAAGTAAATAAGGAAGTGTTGTTTACTTCTCAACACAAGAACTAGGGGTCACCAAATGAAATTAATAGGCAGTGGGTTTAAAACAAACAAAAGGAAGTATTTTTTCACACAATGCACAGTCAACCTGTGGAACTCCTTGCCAGAGGATGTTGTGTAGGCCAAGACTATACCAGGGTTCAAAAAAGAACTAGATAAATTCATGGAGGATAGGTCCATCAATGGCTATTAGCCAAGATGGGCAGGGATGATGTCCTTACCCTCTCTTTGCCAGAAGCTGGGAATGGGCGATGGGATGGATCACTTGATTACCTGTTCTGATGCACCTGGCATTGGCCACTGTTGGAAGACAGGATACTGGGCTAGATGGACCTTTGGTCTGACCAAGCGTGGCCGTTCTTATGTAATTCAGCACAGAAATAAATCAACACTTAATATTTTCCTCCCTAATGTGAAGTGAATTGGTGGTACTTGGCTCACTGAAGCTGCTATAGAATGTTGCAGCGTGATCTCAGTTATGCATAATTTCATGGTGTCTTCGGCAAGCTAGTAAGTGTCATTGCATTTTATGGAGGTGGGGAGCAGCGGGCTTGATTTCAGATGTTAACTTAATGTGCTGAAATCCCTCTTTTCCTTTTTTCCTCCCCACAAAATATAGTCTGGAGCAAAACTAGGGCATCTAGGCTTAACTCTATTAGTTAATTTTAGCATTGCAATTCCCTGTTTGAATAGGGAGGGAATATAGTCAAATGGTTAAAGCCACAGGGCTGAGAGCTGAATTCTGGTCTCTTGCTGGTTTTGCTGCTGACCTGCTTTGTGACTAGAGTCATTTAACCTTGCCATGCCTCAATTTACCCATCTATAAAAATATCTAGCTCACAGATTTGAGACTTCACTCTTCTGTTATTTGAAGTCCATAGGTGAGGTGCTACAGAATTCCAAAGTACTATTACATTGTTTCCCAGGATTATTGTTGTATTGTCAGCACAACATCCTGTTGCAGTGGAGACAATCAGTACTTATTTAACAACTAAAATTATTTACCCAGGGATTCTCAACCTCTTTTTTCTGAGACACCATCACCCCCCGCCCCCAACATGCTATAAAAACTGCGTGGCCCAGCTGTACCACAATTGTTTTTCTGCATGTAAAAGCCAGGGTCAGCGTTAGGGGGTAGCATGCAGGACAATTGCCTGGGGCCCCACACCAGAGGGGGCCCTGCAATACTAAGTAGCTTAGGCTTCTGCTTCAGCCGTGGGTGGTAGGGCTTGGGGCCCTCGGCTGCAGTCCTGTGTGGTGGAGCTTTGGCTTTCTGCCCTGGGCCCTAGTGAGTCTAACACCAGTCATTCTTGGTGGACCCCCTGAAACCTGCTCACAGCCCCCTGGGGGGCCCCAGGCCCCTTGTTGAGAACCACTGATTTACACACCATATTTTGCAGTGCACTACAGAACATTTGCTTTGAGCACAAGTATCAATGTGCAGTTATGATGTAACGGTTTGAGGACTTTGCCGACTGTTAGAACTCTCCTACCAATGTTGTTCAGAGTGAAGCTAGTTTGACTGCCAGAATTGTTTACATGCTCTGTTTTTAATTATGGAAAGAAAAACTAACTAAAATTCAGATCTGTCTCAAAGTTTTGTCTTCAAAATACCACTTGAGTAGCTCCTCTTTTTACTCATTGTAACAAATCGCACATGCCGCACCCCCAAAATATGTCAAACATCAGGCCTATGTAAAAATGGCCCCCTCATGCAAACAGTCACATAGCAAAATTCCTTAGCTCAACGGGACTGAAGCCAAAAGTTCCTTGGCATTCTCACTACATTCTTTCATTTTCCAGAATGTGCTCAGAATTTTTACTCCAAAATGTCCCAAGATTTTTAGTGTGTAGACAAAAACATACATTCAATTTATAGCCCCTCCACTGCAGATTTTTTAAAAAATGGATCTAGATTTTATTTAAATCACAGGACGTTGTTTAATGGACTGTAATATTTCTCATCTGATTCGAATCATACAGAAAACCGAGACAGGCTAAGTGAAAGCAGATGCTATTGGAGTTACTTATTTATTTGAAAACTGCACTCGGGGTGGGAGAGGAAAGTGACTAATAGAAGTTAATACTGTATTTCTAATCTATTTCACCTTTTTTGGGTGGGAGCAGCCTCATAAGTTATTTATTGTGCACTGGGATATCGTAGTAGCCATTAAATGTAACACTACCTAGAATGTTGCATCTGCTTTCTAAGAGCATTCTTATGAGTAAATATTTGAAATAATGATTGGAATAGTTTCAAATTTCTAGGATTTGTTTTGGTGCAGTTCAGTAGTTTTTAACTAAGATCCTTTTAACTAAGTTTCGGACCTGCGAGCTAGATATAAAAGCAGTCCTGCTTTGGGCTCCAAACTGACTAATCTTAGTTCTGTCCCCATGGTGATCTTATTAAACAAAACTATTTGCTGCACTTGAGATTTGTCTATTCCGGTTGCAGCTCTTGTAATCTTTCACTATCAGTGCATGAAATTCTACAGTGGAATTAAAACTGAAGTGATGGAAGACATGGCCTTCCATCCAGCACCATGCTTCTTTAGAACAGTTCCAGTTTCACAGCTGATAAATTTTTAGAGATTGTGAGATATGAAATGCTTTACATCTGCAAGTCATTAACATTAAAATTCTTTTCTGCACCCTGAGTACATCATTTTGGAGCTGAATGTTACTACTCCTTTCTATCAGGCTGACAGGCAGCAGAGGCTGCCAAGGCTAATGGTTTCTTGGCACCTTTTCTTGAGCCGTAATTTCTCGCGCAGATTGACATTTTCATAGCCAATCCTTCGATTTTTTTTTTATTATTATTATTACAAAATCTCTTTGCTGTAAATTTTTTTTGCCGTTTTAAATTATCAGTTTTCAAACCTGGCCATTCTAGTTTGGTACACTTAGCAAACTGTGGCTTTTTCATCTGATTTCGAAGCACTTTACAAATCTTCTCAGCACACCTATGAGATAAACCTTACATTTTTGGCACAGAGGTGGAGTGACCTTGTCCAAAGTCACAAGTTGTATGGCACACAAATGAGCTTATGAGCCCTTACTCAGTCCCCTCTTGTAGTCACTAGACTAGTGTATCATAGAATATCAGGGTTGGAAGGGACCTCCAGGAGGTCATCTAGTCCAACCCCCTGCTCAAAGCAGGACCAATCCCCCAATTTTTGCCCCACATCCCTAAATGACCCCCTCAAGGATTGAACTCGCAACCCTGGGTTTAGCAGGCCAATGCTCAAATCCCTTCCTTATGTGAAGTGAGACTTAATTTTTTACGATGACCAAGTTAACTTGTGAAATAAAGTCCTGTACGGATGCTTGCCTATTAGGATGCAGAAACACAGTTCTGACGCATCAGAATGCCAGTTTGGAGTGATGGGATTTAACTAGCAATCCTGTATCTTGGACAGCCTTGAAGAAACTGCCAATAGATGGTGGATTCAGTTACTTACACTGGGACTAGCATTCAGGCTAGGAATATGCTTCATATGTGGGAGGGATCTTCCATGCATTTAAGGCATGTAGGAAAGTCCAAGCGATTGCCTCATCTACTAGAGCCCAAGGTAAAGCTGTGTAATTGAAGGTTTTTCCCAGTCCACATATAGAGAAGGCCTTTGGCCAAACATGCTACGTGAAACAGGCTCTCTACTAGTTGAGGGAAGATTGAGACCCTCTGCAAAAAGTGAAGAGGAAGAACTATTACCAGCTTTTCAGTGAATTGGGAGTGGTTCTAGACCCTTGGAATCTTGAACATACTGGGCAAAATAAACCTTGAAAGGGAGATTGCTGTAAGTAAAAACTAGCCCAAATGCTGTGGTGCTCGGTAAAGTGTAACATGTTCGATCCTGGAACTCCTTTGCGTTATTGACATGGTAAGACTTGGGTAGACCAGGAATACTTTTTTGCACCAGTATAACTACAGCTACATGTAAAGTCTACCATGGCATGCATCCACAGTAGAGGTTTGCCCCGTTGGAACTGCATTCATGTAGCTATATCTGTGCAAAAGCCCTCAGTAGCAATAATGCATGAGACATGAATTTAACTGCCAAGGTAATAGCATGTGTTAGAGATCCCTCTATCCATAAAGAAGCACTCTCATCTGAAACTGGCTATGTAGTGAGTGCTGATCCTGGTGGCACAATCCATTCTCACCAGTATGTTATGATATAGGAACATCTATATATAACTTTATTACTGAAGGTCATTTGATAGAGTGTTGGACAATTTTTACATGTACACAGTAGAATAGCTCTGTGGATTTGTCTAGTATTTTGGCATAGTTTGGTTATATGGGCCTTCTGCTTAGTTTATTCTTCTCCTACCAAAGGGGCATGGGAAATCAAACAGTTAAACTAGTGCAGAGGGGCCTACAGGAGCGAATACTTTTAAATGAAAATGTTAGCGGTGAGAAGCTAGTTTGTAGTAGTCTCTGACCAAAGTATACTGTTCATTCCCTTAGGAGTTGCTCCTTGCTGATTACTGTCATGGGATGGGGTGAGCTGTTTACAGAGACTTTTCATGTTTCAGTATCATAGCCGTTACATTCCCACTGGCATACAGTAAAATTTAGTATCTCCAATGTACTGAATACTTTACTTTGAGCTATACTAAGGAGGCACAATCTACAGTTCTTTAGCCTGGGTTTTTGTCATTATCTCTTCCTTGAAATCTTACGTGATGATGGTAAAATGGTGACTAAAACAGTCTTCTGTCCCTTCTATAGCAAATAATTCAAAAGAATGGGGCAGCCTGACAAAAGGGATATTTGTGGTAACAAGACTAGTGTTTGAGGAGAAATGCTGAGAAAAGGGGTTGTTGAAGTTTAGTATCATTACGAAGCTCTGATGATGGAGTCCTAGTACAAGCTTTGCAGTTAAGGCTGTAGCTAGGTCTCCATTATAAACCAGATTTGTGACTCCTTTCTAGCTTTGTGTGTGTTTAAAATAAAATCAATTAACTCCCCCTAAAATTTCTAGTGGCTGCCTTCCAGAAGCTCCTGTGGTACTTCTGATTTTTAAAACTGTCTCATAAGTATTTTACTAGTTGCAGAATGTTCTGACTCTTTTGCAACATCCTGTCTGAAAAGTGACTTGGTCTGCAGATTCCAAACTCTGTTTGTTCAAGTGTCCTTATTTGGGGGCTTGTGCCTCTGAGGAGTTTTGGAATGTTTGAATGATTACTGGTACTTCTGCAGTTGTTTACTGACTTGTGAACTCTCTGAACTTCATGCTGTCTGCAGGCTGAGAGTGATGCGGGCATTCAGTTTTACAGGATCAGAACCACTGAGTCCAAGAACCACTCTGTTTCTGTAGAACAGAAGTGCTGCAGCTTGTCGGGACCTGGTGGGTCTTTTGGGTACCAGTTTCTACAGCATATTTGCGTCTTTAGTGTTCATAAGAGTTCCCAGAGTGAGGATGCTTTTCTAAGCTTATAAACCTCATTGCGGTGGATCTATATGAAGAAACTCTGCCCAGGACAATTACTGAATATTACAGTAGCAGAGCTTTTTGCAAAACTTCCATCTGCTTCTCAACTCAGGTGACTAATCTGACTACATGGAGGAAAGTCCCTGGGGAGGAGTTTCTACTGTAGCCTTTTCCCAGATGGCAGATACACTATGATCAATACCGAGTGTTAAAAATCATGAGTTAGGCCCCTCAAAATCATGAGATTAGTTTATCGTGAGGTTTTAAAAAAACACATTTTGTTTTCAGTTGCTTTCTAGTCTCTGAGCCTTTAGAGTTTTCCACACTTTCAAGCTTGTCTACAGAACCATGAGGGCTAGAAACTTACATTTCAAAATAAAAACTGAGATTCTTGTATAGTAATTAGTCCAGGAGCTGGGACTTAGCTAGATTTGGAGTTTTGCTTGGACTTGTGATAGTCATGAATTGGCAACAGTTCAATGATCTTTTATTTTTATTAGATGACTTCTATGGAGGTAGGTAGGATAAAACTTTTTCAAACTTAAAAACTGAATACTTCTAATGGTCAACTTTAGATGTACTTCTGTTTCTTACCTTAAAAATAAAGGAATTTAATGACCATAAAGCCCTAAGATTGATGAAACCTTAAGATTGCTTCTAGACTTCTTTAACACTTAGGCCTTTTTTTTTTCTTGAACTACTGGTCCAGTGTTCTAATTACCTGACTTTTCAATGTTTAACTATAAAGTTCAAAAGTTTTAATAGATTTACCATGATGTCACTTATAACTGCAGATAGTGAATCTTGCTTTTCATCAAAAGATCCACAATATAATTGAGATACATAGTCACTAGTTGAAATTGGCTGACTGCAGTACTTCTCACTCGATGAGGGGTAGCAGAAATGCGGTAGAACATTATTATAGCAATTTGCCCCAAAAGAAGGGAAATAAGTGGAAAGATCCACAAAGAATGATCTGTTGGAATGTTGCCATCAAAAGGTGTGTTCATGTGAAGAAGTTTAGTTGCCACTTAATGTTAAAAAGCTCATGATTCATCTAATACTTGAAAGATGAGCTATTTTTATGTACATCAAAAACTGTTTAAAAATATCCGTGAACAGTCATTGAAGGAAATGAGAAGCAAATGGGTTACTCAGCTTTGCAAGTATGCAAAACCTCAGTATAATTCACATCTCTACTAAAATGCCAGTCCTGCCTTTGTTGCAAAGAATCATCGTACAAAGGTCACAACAAATGACTAATAAAAAGCAACTTGGCAACAAACAAAACAGATGCAGGCATCCAAGTTGATGCTCCCAAGGGAGGCATGCACTTCACGCCTCTCCTTAATTATCCTTCGCTGCTGATTTCCTTTGAGTCATTGGGAGCACAACAAACCTTGCCTGGGCAAGAGCTAATAGTTTGAGTTATTAGCTGTAGCTTTTCCCATGGTTGGCACCTTATTTAGGATGGAGATGTGTGTGGCCAGTGTGTCTGTCATGCTCCTTTTTAATGCTCACCACCGTCTTACAGTCCTGAATGTATTTATAAGTCACATCACCAGCACATGGGAGAGCAGGGGTTTGCATGGTGCTGCCCTGCCAGATAGGAGGGAGAGTAGAAAGTCTTCTATACCCTTGAGATTAAAATGCATATATTGCAATTCTCCTCCCTGCCCTGTTTGTTCCTCACTGTGACTTCTTGGGATGAGGGGATTCAACGTCAATGGCTCATACAGTTCTCCCCCCGCCCCCTTTGGGGAAGTCAGTTGCGGTTCCATTTGTTCTGATGGTTTTGTGAGATAAACACCTGTCCTTTGGGAGTGAGACCGAGACCTCCCCCACCCCCAGCGTGGTTTTATGCAGGTGGCTGAACAGCCATCCGGTGACAACTTTCAATCACTACCAGTCTGTGTTGGATTCAAACCAAAACCTTATATTTGAGACAGCCTTCCACATGGAAACGGACTCCTAAAGCAACTCCCTTATCTTCAATGTATATTTCTACCATGGCTCCTGTGAGAAATTAACTCACCAAGGTTAGTTGTTTAGAGGGGAAGTTGGGAAGCACAATATATCATTTTGATGGTATGGCTTATCCCTCTATTCCCATCCTTCATATGTTGCTTATCTTAGATGGTAAGCTCTTTGGAACAGGAATTTTGCCTTACCTGTGTGGACAGCATCTAACACTCTGTAGGATATTCTTAAATACAAATAATACTTCGGCATGTACATTCAATCCCCAGTGTAGCCAATCTGGAAGTTCTACCACTAGCCACTTAAGTGCAATAGGATTGAGAGAGCTCCCTGCCGCAGAGGGTTAAAAGATAAAATGAAAGACAGATGTCTAATAGAAATATTTTTAATAAAGCTTTTAAATCTGTTTTTCATGCACTATACTAAGGATGGTAAACGCAACAATTCTGGAAATATTCATTTAAAGCATGCTGAGGAATCCCCTCCGTTGGGTATTGTATGGTAATATCTGAGGATATCCCTCCGGGTACTTGAGCAGGACTTTTGAACAGCCAAAGGACTGCTCCCAGAGAATCCTTCACAGCCTTTACTCTGAGCCCAGTGTTTGTCAGGATGAGACTCTGGGAGTTGTTAATGGTGCGTAATACATATGCTCCCCAACTTATGCAATCATTCCTTTCTGGAAAGCCTTGCGTAACTCAAATTTTGCGTAAGTCAGAAACATTAAGTAAAAATTTCCGCAACTCAAAAATCCTATTTCTGGCTTATGGAGCTTTTTCCATAAGTGTGAATTAGAGTAAGTCGGGTCTTGCGTAACCTGGGGAGCGTCTGTACCAGCATGGTGCAGACAGGATGAGTAAAACTTAGTCATAGACCTTACTACTGAGTCTCTGCTTTTATTTCAGGAGCTTCCAGTAATGGGAGGGGTGTGTGTGTGAGAGACACTGAATGAATGGATTGTGCACCTACTGCTACCCTTTGATATTAATGACCTGTTTCTCTTTCACAGGCTGGCAGTGATGGTGAAAGCATAGGAAACTGTCCCTTTTCACAGAGACTTTTCATGATTTTGTGGCTCAAGGGTGTAGTGTTTAGTGTCACAACGGTTGACTTGAAGAGGTAAGAAACATTGTGTCTCTGCCAAATGTACAGTAGCTTCATTTCTCAATGTGATGTGTGTTGTGTAGGTCTAAGGCTTCCAAATTTTACTTAGTACATCTTATTTCAAACATGACTGACTTCTTGCACCAATTACTGTGCCATGGGTATATTCTCTAAAGCACTTATGGTCGAATACTAATTTGGCGGTGTGTGTCACTGCATGATGGTTGCAAGATCTTGCCCGATTTGAGTTCTCACATCTGTTTACATTATTGAAAGCCAGCTTTAATGTCCAATGATGGCTTCTGCAAAGCTAACTCATGGGAAGACATGTTAATGGATGCTGCCTTAACTGATAACTGAACAAGTAACATAGGACACTGACTTAAACAAGGACTATAGATAACTGGCTCATAATCCAGACACAGTTTGAGAAGCTGATTCAGCCTCTTTCAGTTTTGAACAAATTCCTATATTTACTTACCTTTTTGAGATGTGGAGATTGGTTTCAAGGCCTCAGTTACTCTTATCTTTCCTGTTTTTTATTTTTAATGTGCTATGCTTGCTTGATCATTTATCTGGAAAACTTTTGCCATGCACAGAGGCTTAGATGATCAGTGCTTCATTAACAGAACAACCATATTCCTGGGTGAGACACTGAATTGAATCTATATGACTAAATTGTCACACATGACACAAAAAATGTAGCCCTTGGCAAATTTTCAGCAAAGTTTCTTTTTTTTTTTTTTTTTTTTTTTTGCAGCTTCATCCCCGGTCGAGTTAATATCTTTAATGCCCTGAACCTCAAAGGCATTGTCCTTTTTAATATGAGTGGCTCAACACAATTCTGGTTAGAGTGAGACAAACACAGGACAGTAACCTAGAATCAAATATTGTATCCGTGAGCTAGGAGAGAAATATACACTTGCTTTCCAAAGGCCATCTGTAGTGTATGCCATAAATAGGATACAAAATAAAGTATATTCTGTCACACAGATCACTTTTTATATTCCTGGCTCTTATTAACAAGGGGTGAATGGAGTATATCTTAGTGGGAATTATATGACCAGTGTGGTTATAGCTTCCTTAGCTTTCCAGCATACCTGAAAATTTTGTATTGGGTGACCGTGAAAGTTGGAAAGCCTTTCTGCACCACACCACACAGAAAATCACTCAGTATAATTAAAAAATATTTTGTCACCAGGCACACACCCTTAATATTTCCTAGAACAGATGAGTTTTTTCCAATCCAGTTTCTTTAAAGAACACACTAATAAGTTGGTCTCTTACAATTAGCCATTGAAAGTGAGTATTGTATTGCAGGGTAATAAATATGCAGGACATTCAGTAATGAAAGATTATGAAAATCTATAATTCAGAAAAGAACCCAGCATGGAATGGCCCTTGCACTTGGATTGTGTCTGGTTTTTAATGATGTACTCTTACTGCATAACTTAGTAGTTTACATATGGTCTTGTACAAATAAGAATTGCTTCATAGTTCATTGCAAAGGAATTTTGCCAAGTGAAGAATCGTTGGATGGATCCTAAAGATCATCTGACCTACAGGCAAACTACCCATGAGTTTTTTGGGTAATTGCAGATTGTGGGACGCAACTCTTAAAATCCTTTTCAGATCTCTAAGATAAGCCCTGCTATCATCACATAATAAAAACAAAGATGGCATTTTCACAAACTTGCATTGGTAGAAGGAACACTTTCCCAATAAGAGAATGAGTAGAAATCCAATGTAATGTAGTCTGCTCTTTTATATAGCACTGTACAAATATCAGGTCTGTATCAACCTATGCCCATTTGTAAATGGAGAAACTGTAGTGCACAAATGAAATGATTAGCTCAATGGACATGCAGAACCGTATGATGACAGAGCCAGAAACAAAACCAGGTATCCTGATTTCCCAGGCCTTGACTCTGCCCACTGTTACCTAATGTTAAGTTCAGTAGAGTGTTGTTTTAGTGTGTGGTATGAAGTAAGTTTTTATAATAAAACTAATCTGGGTTGAAAACAAATGTTTATCAATTTGGCTAACTTTGAAGTGGCAGAAGAAAGGAAAGCCTATGGCATTCTAGACTTTAATATTACTTACAAACTTAATTTTTCCTATTGGGAGTAAAGAACATAATGTATTGTGTTTGCCTAAGAGTAAAACCAAAGAAGTATGTGGATATTGCGATCAGAGCTTTTTTAAAAAGTCTAGCAAAAGGAGGCCAGCATGAGACATCCTGAACTCTATTTCTAATAACAAACTAGTTGATTTAGTTTTTGTTGATATTGCTGGCATTGGAACAGAAACCTCTTAGCACCACAGATTGAGGTTAACTCCATACTGGTAATCCAGTGTAGGTATTCACTGTTCCTTCATACAGCCATGAAACAGGACACATTTAAAAGAAAAGTCTTTATTGACATGCCTGCATTTGTAGCAATGTTATAAAGTTCTTTGGGCTGGATAAGATTTCCTTGTAAACATTGGTGTTGCTTCCAACTCACATGTACTGAACCTTCCATTTAACTGTGTGGCTTGTAGACCCTCCAAAACAGGCTTCTACAGGGTTTTAGCTCTGGGCTCTCATTGCTGTTATTGATTGCGTACTTTAAAAACCCAGTGCAACTTCTGGAAAAAAAAAATTAGAGGACCATGTTAATAGACCCATTATGTATTTATAAGCATCAGAAGTATCTGGGTCACTTCTTCTCATGTCAGACACGTAATTAGAAATGCAAAAGATTTCTGTTCAGATTGCATTGTTTCTGTATACCCTTCACATCTGGGCATTAATGGAAAGAAATTTCAGGTTTAACTTAATTTAAACCTCTTGCAGTCATCCTCTCTCCATCCTAATATGTCTTTCCTTCTAGTTCTCTAGGTTTTGGTTTAGGGGAAAAAGTGCAAAGTAGATTCAAAACTGAGAAATAGAATTAGAGAAAAGCAGCTGGGATTTTGTTTTGTACCTGACCTTATAGTGATGGATGTGTGCCCTGTGATAGAGGGACACATCTGCAGTCACTACAAGTAATTAAAATCTTGAATAGCGGTGGGATATCAAGTTAATCTTTGTTTAAAAAAAAAAAAGTTCAAAATAAGGCTACAGAAATACACATTTTGCTGTTAACTTGTTGATCAATGTGCCTGGATTACCAAATGCCTAGCAGTAGTGCTGCTTGGCACATAAGAGTAGTTGAATGTTTTGATTAAATTGGAGCCTTATTTACATGTAGGTTTTCTACCATTTACCAAGAGAAGAACAGGTGCTGGCATTTGTCCCCATATTCATAATAGTGCCATTAGGAATGGCTTCCAGGAATACAGTATGCAATGAGTATCATATGCTCTTTTATACTCCCCCCCCCCCCCCCCCCCAGTTTAACGTGCTGTACATATTCTTAAGCTTCACTTTCCAAACTTTGCTACTCCTGTTTTGTCCCGTTATGGACAGCCACAAACTTGTGAAAGTTAGGTGCTGAGAACTTTTCACTCATTAATTTATCTCACTAACTTAGAAATTGTGGGTATACTTGCAAACCATCCTCTTGCTTGACAGTACAATACAATTTGTATACAATAGTAGGCCTAGTTTGCATTAACTAACTTTTGACACTGTAAGGTCAGTGTTTGGCCTTAAATGAAAGATCTGTGGGCCCTCTAATTCAATTCTGTAGTTGTCTTGGTAGGTCATGGTTTGGTACAAAAGTTCACCAATAAGTAACTTTGGGATACACCAGAAGAACTGAGTCTTATTTGATTTACTTTTTATGATGTGTATTTTCCTTTCCTAAATTGTGTTAAATATAGTAATGTGCAAACAAAAGAATATTTTGCAGTTCTCAGTTCAACTATTAGTTACTAGGGGCACGAGAAAATATGCACACAGACTGAATTAAATGAGACATACCAGCATTTCAGTAAGACCAAATGTTTCTTGCTTCTATGCAGTCAAAGACAGAGGCTCTATTCTTTCCCTTTTCAGTAACAGCTTTTTATGTGCAGAAATTTAACTTGTTCTGATGACTGGAGCAGTGTAAAAACTGTTAAGCTTGTAATAAAATTCAAGGCAAGCGTGTGTTCAATTTAATTTAGAAATCCTGTTTGGAAGCATTAGTTTACACCTTTGAGATTCTATTTTTAGACTATTCTTCAAATTTATAAAATTGACACCCAATCCATAACTAACCTCCACCCCTAAACATTCAAGGACTGCCCATACATAAAATCACGTCTTCGATAGCCTGTGTAAGGTGGAGGAAAGTTTTCTATTTACCAATGTATTTATCCAGTGATTCTTGGAGATTTGCTTCAGCATGTGTCAGATAAACACCACTCAATCATGCTAACCCACTGCCCCGGCTTTTACTACGCTATTCAACTTTAAGGGCTTGTGTACACACAGAGTTGTTCCTGATCAACTCCGTGTGTGGACAGTTATTCTGAAGCAAGAGGTCTGGAATAAAAGAGTCTACACTTGGACATGATTAGGAGCAGCTTTTGTGCTTTAAATTTACACCCTACCATAGTCCATGTTAACCATCGAGTTCAGACAAGATTACTTTCCTAAAATATGGTAAATATCCAGACTAGATTTCAGTTGTTGTCACCAGATAATTAAATGGACAAATTGCTGTTAATAAGGGCCTGTCTACGCTGTGCCTTAGTCTGCACCAGCTGGGGTGTAAATTCTAATTGGCCCATGCTAGTGCGTGCTAAAATTTGCTTATGCGCATTAATGTAGTCCTGTTCCAAAAACATGGGCCAGTTAGCGTGCAACACACTGGTGCTCGTTAGAAGTTGCATCCTAGCTGGTGCAGAGTAAGGCACCATGTAGACAAGCCTTAACATAGATCTGAACTGTAAACTACGTGTAGCCCACACCTGCAAATCAAAGTAGAAATCTATATGGTGACTTTTTAGAAGCTCAGTGAAAGAGACAAGAATTGTTTAAAGATTTCTGTTGCAGCCCCTAGGGCCTAGGCACAATATATACTAAAACTTTCATTCTAATTTTCATATAAGGGCTAATACTAGGCCACTTTGCTATCCAGTCAAGTCATTTATAACCAAATTGTTTTCTGTAATTTCTGGGATACAGCTTTTAAAGCACACCATTGGCCTCTTACCCTGAACTTCAAAGGAGTGAAGGCAGGCCAGGTGGCCTGAGAAGATTCTGATAAGCTCTTTTAAGGACATGCCGCTGCGTTCATAGGGTAACTCTACCTTGCAGCTGGGAAGGTGCTTCCCAGGTCAGGTAGGCAGACATGCTATCTCTCCTCAAGCGAGTGCACTAAAAGCAGTGTAGCCAGGTATAGCATAGGCAGCAGCACCAGCTACTTGCCGGAATACAAACTTGCCTAGAACACCAGATACGTACTTGCTCAGCTAGCATGAGCCACTGCCCAGCTATGCTGCTCTCTTAAGCATGCTAGTTCGAGCAGAGCTGGTGCATGTCTGTCTGCCCAAGCAGGGAAACATGCTGTCAGCTGCAGCGTAATGTACCCATAGATAATCAAATAGCATTTGAGATTGTGGCTTTGAGGTTATGGCTTGTAGTTCTAAGATAAGTATGATCTAATGGTTAGCATAGCAAACTGTGGGTCATAACTCCTGCATTCTGTTCCTGGCTGTGTACTTACTGGACCTTAAACTCTGTGCCTGTTACCTCATTTTCAAAATAGAAGGAGGCAAACATCACAGCATTTGAGGTTTTGTTTGTAAAGTGCTTTGAGATCCTTGGGTGAAATGTGCTGTGTTGATCCAATATTCTATACTGCACAGGTGTTTATACAGTATTCCACATGCTTTGTTTTCATATGTCCATTTTATTTAAGGACACAGTGCAGCTAATAAATTACTTTAATGTCATTTGAAATCATGTAGAAACCTTCCCTTTTGATATTTCGTTAGTGTGAAGTCTTGTCTGTTTCTGAAATTAAACCTTCTCCTTGATAGCATTATTGCAAGTGGTTTTGGCTGCATTTGTTTATCTAGTCAATGTGCAAAATTGGAAGGGAGCCAGGATGGCTTCCTGCAGTTGTTGCGGGTGTACAGAGCTGTATTTTAATACAAAGTTAAGGTATGAATTGACTCGCAGAGCCCTCTGGCATAAAACAGTGGGTGGAAAGGACAAATAGGAATGGCACTCTGCAATGAGTGAGAACTACTTCGGAAAATTAAAATTGCCACATTTGCCTCAATATCCTGACTTCTACCATCTTCACTAAAATGCCACCAGAGTAAAAGTGGGTGTTAAGATTAAACACTGAGGTGCCTGAGTACTGACAGTGAAGTCTCTGGTTTAGTTTTGCATGTAATTTCAGCTGCATGTAATTCATAGGTATGCTTATAGCATAAGTACAAATGATCCTGTGTACATCTGCCAAAGCCTTAGAGCCTTTTTATGGCTATTGCTGCTTCCTTTGTTAAAGGGTTGTGTTGTAGCCAGGGAATGAAATCTAGCATATCTTGTTTAAATTGTGTAGGAATTTACACTGTCTGATTGCTGCAGTACTAACTGGCATACCTATAGTTACTTGATTAACTACATTTTAAAGGTCTTATCCACACACCCCTGTGCTTTTCCACACGAGTTGGAAACAATCTTCCTTAAACTTACTGCTGTTAGCATAGTTTCGCTGATTAGTGTGGACAAGGGTTTTGGTTTGAGAATCATGTTATCAATTGCACCCTAAAATAATCTAGAGCATGAAAATAACCTCAAATTCCTATTTATGCTTGCCAGAGAAAACTGTTCTTGACCATAAAGAATCACTGGCTTCAGTCCAGGATTTAACTTCCGCTGTAAGACTGATGAAAAGTTGACACATAGTATTGTAATTCCTGTTTGAGTTAAGACTGTCACACTAACATGGAAGTATTGCATTCCAGGGGGGTTTCTTATAGGAGAGAATTTAAAGGGAGCTATTTTTAGATGAGACTGGATTCAGAGCCTGCATCCTTTATTCCTGTCCCCTGCCTGAACTTCTCAACTTCTGCACTCGAACATTAAATGTCCCTCTGCTTCCCTACGTCTGATGCTACAAATGAAATAGCAGATGTGCAAACACACCTTGTGTTGAAAGGAATAAATTACGCAAGTCAGAATGAATGTGAGTGGACGGATGCACGTGTAGCTGGCACACAGCTTTTTAGATGTGTGCCTGCAATGTCGCATGCTGTCACCTCTACACCACTACCAACTAAGGGGAAAGGAGCAGCCATCAAGTGCCCATAAAATAAACTAGCTAGGCTTGATAAAAAATACAGCGTGAGAGGCATTGTTGGTAGACATCCCGGAAAGCAAGAGGTGTCACCAAATCTCTTTATAAAAAGACTTGATGCCTCCTTGCTCATCTCTGTAGAATCTAAGTACTTATGACTGTGCCAGTCAGTGATATCCTCCTCTTCCCACCCCAAGTCCATGGTTCTTGCCAGGAAAATCTTACTTTCCTCAATATTTACTTAGAGAAAAAAAATAGCCTCCTATTCTTAGATTGTTACTAGGGCACACTTTTCTCCTTACTGCTTGTTGTTTTTTTTGTTGGCAAAGAATGGCATGCGTGGTGTTTTAATTTATTTCTGGTTTAATTTATATCCATTAGGAAAAATTTGGATGTGGCGAGGTAGAGGTATTAGGGATGCAGACCGGTTCCATGCAGGTTGCTCTATGTACCAACATACATTGGGGGTAAAACAGACCTGACAGTGAGGAAAGAAATTACAACCCTGAACATCTCAAAATAACTATATACAGTAGAACCTCTGAGTTAAACACCAGAGTTACCAACTGACCAGTAAACCACACACCTCATTTGGAACCGGAAGTATGCAATCAGGCAGCAGCAGAGACCCAAAACAAACAAACCAAAACAAAACTGCAAATACAGGACAGTACTGTATTAAACATAAATTGCTAAAAATATAAAGGGAAAGTTTTTTAAAAAATTTTTGATAAGGGTAAGGAAACTCTTTCTGTGCTTGTTTCAGTTAAATTAGAATGGTTAAAAGCAGCATTTTTCTTCTGCATATTGAAGTTTCAAAGCTGTATTAAATCAATGTTCTGTTGTAAACTTTTGAAAACACAACCAAAACATTTTGTTTAGAGTTACGAACATTTCAGATTTCAGAGTAACAGCCATGTTAGTCTGTATTCGCAAAAAGAAAAGGAGTACTTGTGGCACCTTAGAGACTAACCAATTTATTTGAGCTGTAGCTCACGAAAGCTTATGCTCAAATAAATTGGTTAGTCTCAAAGGTGCCACAAGTACTCCTTTTCTTTTTGCGAACATTTCAGAATTACAAACAACCTCCATTCCTGAGGTGTTCATAACTCTGAGGTTCTACTGTATTCTACTATTCCTACAAAGGAGATCTGAAAACAGCTAATTAAGAATTAAAGCAAACTTTGAAGTACCACAAATACATTGAGATTAAAAACTTTACTAGTGTAGTTGTCATGAAATTGCAAGGCATTGAACTCCCTTTCATATGCTGTTGCTTACTGAAAGCACAGTTTCACCACTGATGCTCGTGTTAACTCTTGGAGGGGCAGAGCTGGCATGCAGAGATTGGCCTCAGGCAGTACCTCTATGATCAGAGGTAGCATTGATAGCTGGGATCATGGTTGTACTGTGCTCACTTGTTCCTTTTAAAATTGTTTTGTATCACATTTGCATTGCACCATAGGAAACCAGCAGACCTACAGAACTTGGCTCCAGGGACTCATCCACCCTTTGTTACCTACAATAGTGAGGTGAAAACAGATGTGAACAAGATTGAAGAGTTCCTTGAAGATGTCTTGTGTCCACCCAAGTAAGTATTGTGCGGAAAATGTATTTGGAAACAGGTTATTTGGTAACAGTAGCATGGGTATCTGGCCTCAGGGTTGTTGGTGTTGCTTTGTTTAAATTCCTGTTTATGGAGAAGCTACCTGCAATAAATAGTGCAAGTATTATTGTTAACCAAGTTTAAGATGCTTTCCATATCAACAAACTAAAATCTGAATCTTTGGAACATGGATTGAGGCCTTAAATATTTCATCCAGAAACCACATATTTTATAAATACCCATTTGTTTAGGAAGAAGTCAACGTGGAAATAGACTAGAGGTTATCTGTAATCAACTGTTACCATTTTATACATGCATGTTGGAGCCTGAATATTTTTCATTTTTGGTGGTTGAGGGTGGGGCTGTGAGCTAGAAGGGAGGCAAGATACGTAGGCCTTGCTAATAAGATTGTATTCATGTAACTGAAAATGGGGCCCCACTTCACAGAACTATATATCTGTGCATTCACATTAAATCATTAAGGAAACCTATTTTCTGGTGATCTACTTATGGTCTTTTGCAAGATTTGTATTTGCAGACATTCTTCTAGAAGTAGAAGACATGGCATTCAGCCGTTTAAGTTAAAATGAAAAGTTCATTTCAAGTAAGGATGGTAAATGTCAGTGACTTGCATGTTTTCCATTAGAAAGCTTTTCCTCATTCCTTCCTAGCTTATTGAATAAGAAAAAGGATAATCACTGTGTATACCTTGCAGAATCAATCATATCTATGTGCAAGTTGGCAGTAGCTTTCTGTGGCTTGGGCCCATCTTGCCACGCATGATGATATGCTCCCCGCTTCTAAATGTGTACGTGAGGCTAAGGTTGAGCCTTAAGCCTGTCAAAATTGTGATGGAAAATGTGAATACATGTTTTATTCATTAGATTATGTAGTGCAAGAGCAGGAACCTGTATCAGGTACCCTTTAAACGCCAACTGGCAGGCTGTGGTGTTGATCAGACATGGGTCGTCTCTGGCTAGCTGAGCTCTCTCTCCTCTGAGCCTTCAGGAAGAGGAAGGATTTCTGGAACATCACATTTTTCTTCTTCTCTTGTTCAGAATCTTGCGGTCAATGACCACGTATCTTCTGGGACAGATGGTTTTTAAGTCACATGTTTTTAAAAATGTCTCCTTTCCCTTGGGCTGGCAGGACTAATGGAGCAAAGCAGACTGTATGGCTGCGTATAGTCATTCTACTGTGTATCAAGCCCAATTTTCCATTCCCTGAGCACTGGATTGCAGTGATAAGGGGGGCAGCTTTCCACTGTAATCCCCGCCTATTATGTTAAAAGCGCCATGTGCTTGATTGTATATGCTTGCTCCAGAAAGCAGAAGTGTGTAATTATAGTCTCTACCCCAGGGTGGTTTAAGAGAATCTGGAGCAGGACTTGTCCAGTTCTCTACAAGTAGAAAATTCATTGGGACAGATAATGTACTTGACTGTCCATAAAACAAGTCTTCTCTCTTTTCCAAACACACACTTTGCTTTTAAGAGTGTTTTGAATTAAATTAACATCTGCGAGCATTTTCATATCTTTTTGGGGCGACAGGCACTATGTAGGTGTAAGAGTAAATGAACTGAGGTATTTTTATCCCACATAGGAAAGGGTCAGAAAGTTAAGGTTACAAAAAGTCTGTTTCTTTGAGCTGAGAACTGTTAACATCAAACATACCAGTCCATCTTAAGCTGTTCTTGGAATAGAAAAGAGCCATTGTGTCTATTCAGTCATCTGAAAAAAGGAAGGTCAAAAGGGATTGATCAATTGCCAGTGAGATTGTTTTACTGTACACTAATAAAACCATCTCTTGTTGATCAGAAAGCAACTTTATTTTTTAATCTAATTTTTTTTCTGATTGGATTTTGTGTTGTAAACCACTCTTGAGTTTTGACTACCTTTTTGTGCAACATACTGTAAGTGCTGTCCTTACCTAATGTGTGAACCCTATGTATAATCTGCAGGGGTTTGCAACAATTTTAGAGGAGTCTAGGGACAGTGAGTGGTCTCCAGTTAAAGGTGGGCTTGAGTAAAACCCTGGATCTCAACCGTCAACTCTGAGGGTGTTCAAAGTCTAGGATAAACTTCTGGGAATGGCCTCTGTGTATAATGGGTTAAATCAGAAACTCTGATCCAAACTTTGAGGTAGTTGACATCATTGAGCTCGCCCTTAGGCTATGTCTACATTGCAATGAGAGCTGTGACTTCAGCACATGTAGACGTTATTTGAGATTGCTTTGAGCTAGCTAGCTCAGACAACAATAGCAACAACGCCATGGCAGCCTGAGCTCTGCAGCCCCACCCAGGACGTGGGTATGTACTGAAGTGGCTTGCTTGTGCTGCTGTCCATGCTGCCGTGACTTCATCGCTATTGGTTTTTGAACTGGTTAGATCAAAACTAGTTTGTGTATGTCTGCATTCTCTGCATCCACACCTCTTATTGCAGTGTCGACATACCTTTGGGCTTTGTCTACACTAGCACTTTTGTCAGCAAAACTTTTGTTGGTCAGGGTGTGAAAAAACTGCCTCCCCCTCCCCCCCCAACCGACATAAGTTTCACCGACAAAAGTGGCATAGAGAGGCTACACAAGAGACCTTTCAGCAGCGCAGCTGCAGTGGTACAGCTGTCCTGCTGTAAGGTCCACAGTGTAAACGCAGCCTAAGTCTCAATGGCTAGTCCACGAGAGGGAGGGATCTGGGAATTAAGAATTGCTATTAAAATCCCTTATTTTGATATTCAGTGACTAGTAGGGGAATCCTCTGGGGGAAAGGAACAAGTGAGTGGGTGGTGGTGCATTGTGGACACCACTACTCATTTTTGGCCCTGTGGGAGGGTTCCAAAAGTCTCTTCAAACCTAGTTCTCATTTAAACTAGTTGATTAACATTAGACAGTGACAAATTCTCTTCAAAACACTTCCCACACATCAGTATTACTGTTTACTTTGCACAGAGATATTTGATAGGCATATTTTTTAATTGCTTAACATGGTTTTTATAAACCATTTTCAAATTAGTTTTGATGCTCCTGATCAAATTACATTACAACAGAACTTAGTAAGGTGGTTTTTTTTTTAATACAAGACTGTAGTCATCTGCTCTGTCTCGTGGCTATTGGTTTTGGGAGATGAAAGTTGAAAAAACTGCATATATGGCAATTTTTAAAACCAACTGAATCTCAGTTGAGTAACCAGTATCATTTGGGAAGAGAAACATGGAAAACAAACATTTTTAGTGTTATAAATTTATGTCTAGTCTCAAAAAAGGCAGCAGACAAGCAATACATAATATGAACACATTTGGTTCATATTTTAGGGAAAAAATAAAAGGGCACTAATACCGAAAATCTCTAAAATGAGAAATGAAATATAACTTCAGCAGAAATCTAGAAAGCTAGTCAACATGTACATGCTTCAAGTCTCGCACTGACTGAATATTCCAATTTTCATGTTTAGGAAAAGTATCAGTGCAGTCTTGACTTAAATAAGTATACGTTTGCCTGTCATTAACTAGGCAAGAACGAGCACTATTCTTTGTTCAATGTAACTGACATAGCAATATTCAGGACCAGCCTAAGGGGTGGGCAATCAGGGTGGCTGCCACATTGTTCCAACACTCAACCCTTTTCCCCCTGCTCAGGGCGCTCTAAACATCCTTGGGCAGGCCCTGACAATATTGCTTGTATCGATCAAGAGATTCCAGTTACACAGTGACAGGGAACCTTTTAAAAATATCCCTACTTCACAGAACGGAGCAATAGGACAGAGATCTCAGTATTCAGGAGAGTAGTGTGTTTCCCTTTGCACAGGGTTGTGCATTAACATTTTTGTTTGTAAAGCTTAGCTGGGCATTTTATAGTCTCCTGATCTTTACAAATATGTAAATAACATAAAATGTTAAAGGTCTGCTGGTGAACACATAACTAAAACCCACAGCCAGCTCAGAAATGCTAGCTTTGTGACCCTCAGTGTAACTGGATACCCATTTTACGTGCTGTATGTAGGTTTTTTTCATATTCTCCAGTGGAATTGGCAGGTCCTCTGGTAATCCTTATCGCAGAAATAAGCACTAAAGTTCTTCAGAATTCCAGGTCCTGACTCATGTTATAGATAGTTTAGTCACATTGAGATAAGTCTAAAGAACATTTTAAAGGGGAAGGCACTTGGGTTAAACATAATTTGTTTTTTTTTTTAAATTCCTTGCATGTTATTGATACCAATTTAAGTTAATAAAATTGAGTTTACCTTTCACTGTTTATGCTGTTCAGTATTTGCAGATCATTGAGTTTTACAGTGAAAGTAGAACAGCCAGTTTCACATTTGGCAGTCAGTTTTATTTCCTGATTCTGATGGCACTGTTTCATTGCAACATTGCAACTGTTTAAATCAACACAGTTTATTGATATTTGTTTTAAAAAAACACTACCAACATTTCCATTTGGATCTTGTAAACCTAAATTTTGGGCCTGAAAATGACTAAATTGTGGTGGGTTCTTTTTAAAAGGTGCACATAATCTAGAACAATGGCTTTCAACCTTTTTTTTCATTTGCGGACCCCTATGAAATTTCAAATGGAGGTAAAGACTTCTTTGGAAATCTAAGACATAGTCTGCATACCTACGGGTCTGCTGATCACCAGTCGAAAACCACCGATAGTGTGTTAATAACCTAAGTAGAATGTACACATTTCTTTGCCTGTTTAATGCTAATAAATACATGGCTGACTGGTCATATTGTTTCTGCTGAATATTACAGAAGAACTGCTGTTGGAATATTTTCCCACAAACGATTGCATCTTTCTGCTTAGGTACTTAAAGCTTTCACCAAAGCACCCAGAATCAAACACCGCTGGAATGGACATCTTTGCCAAATTTTCTGCATTTATCAAGAATTCCAGACCAGAGGCCAATGAAGGTAGGAGACCTCAGTCCTGTAATCTCTGGTGCCTGGGTATTTCATTGGGTTGTGGGGACGGCAATTGAAGCTGTCTTTTTTTTTTTAAGTGCTTATAGTTTTGTACTATTTTCTGCTCTCTGTTTACATCTTTGTTCGTCTTTTTTCCAAGGTAGAACAGGTTATGGTAGAGGATTTGTGTCCAGGCAGCACTGCTGATGTCCACAAATAATTTTCCTGAACTAGACATCCCTTAAATCTGATTTTTGTTTTATGAAAGTCCAGGGCTACCCAGATCACCTCTTTGATGGGTGTGTTTAAACTACATAAAGACACTATTTCAGGGCAAACGAAGGTATTGTAGACAGTTCTGAGGGCTACACATGCAATGTGGGACAGCACTACTTTCACTTAACCTCACTTCCTTTTTTCTCCTGGGAGAAGCCAATGTCCGTTACTAATTCTGGACTAATTTGATGGTCCTATTAATTGAGGGATTTATTTGCAATTCATTTGTTACTATTGGTACCATTAGTGGACCTGCCCCTTAATTGCTGGTGCATTTTAGAGGTGTAAAACACACAAACAAAGCTATTTTGGTTTGTAATGGCTGACTGTAAATCTGAAATCCTATTAATCAAAATCTCCTTGTTTGAGCAGGTGGCTTTTAGTTTTTTGGGTTAATGATCTCAGAACCAATGACTCGGTATCTACCTTGAGAGAACCAGACCAGTTAATATTCATTTTGGGAATTTAACCATGACATGCAACTTCTTTGAAATGTGCAGTAATGCTCAGCTTGCCCCCAGGCAGCTTCCCTGTGACATGCTGTAAACTGACTCCGTAGATAGTGCATTTCAATATCTGACTTTTTAGTCAGATGTACACTAAACTTAAGGATGTCTTGATCAGCTGGTCACGCTTTTAAACTGACAGTGTTCCTTTATAGTTAATCACATTTACTTTGAAATATTCTGTGTATTTAGAGATGTATTCTACCCTGGAAGCTTACTTTGGGTTCCCCACTGGCAACTATTGGCCTAATATTCAGAGATGCTAAGTATCCCCAATTCCTATTGATTTCATTTGAGGCTGTTGGTACTCAGCCCTTCTGAAAATCCAACCCCAGATGGGTAGAGACAGACTTTGGCTCTTAAACTGTGCACAAAAATTCATTAGAAACCGACCTGGACAGCATTACTAATTCTTAGTAACTTATTGAAAAGCAGAGATGTGAAATGCATTGATTTGCTGTCCATGATAAAGTTAAGGACTTGTGTGTAAAAGCTGAGTTTTAATTAACCTTTAACTCTGAGAATGAGTGTACTTTCCCATAAACTAGTGCTGAAAATGTTCAATGCCTTCCTGCAGTCGCCTGAAGGCCTCACTCCCTCCCATCTTTGGAACCCACCTTCACTCCCTTCCCCCGCTGCTATAAGTTTCCAGTTTGAGAGCCGTGCCACTGGAAACTGGATAGCATTTTAAGAGTTAAAATGATCATAGGCTCATTAATGTTCCCTGCAACTTTTCTCAGTCATGAAATTAAAGTATCAGTTTAATATTAAACATCTGTAAATTCACATTTCTCTTCCTTTCTGTCTTGTATCTTGCTGCTGCTTGTTTCAACCTTTGGTTTCTCTGAGCAGCTCTTCCCTAGAGCTAACTCTGGTCTAGATCCTTTGTCTAGCAAATACAAGCTGCTGTCATCCCAGTTGGTATCCTGCTGTTCAAAGGTCAGTTGCATCCTTTACATCATCCAGGTAGCTTCTGCCAGCTGGAGGCTTGTAAATCTAACTTGCGCATTCTGCCACTGTGGCAGAGTTTTTCATGGGTTATATTTTTAGGTGAAGACAGCAAACATACCAGAAGCCACAAAAAGTAAATAAAATGCAAATGCCAGTTACAAAAGAGCAAGAAATTAGGCTGGTTAGGTAAACAGTCTCACTCACACTTACTACCAATCCATACGCTAGCACATTAATGAGCAGATGTCTGATAGCCCCTTTCAGTTATTGATACTCTAGTGCACTTACTGTGCTGTATCTGGACTATTAGTGTGATCTGTAATCAATTGCATACACTTGTTTTTGAAATATTTTTTACTCTTATAAAATAGACGTTAATTTTTAGGGTACGTTTTCAAACTTGTTGGATAATGGCATAATACTAGCTCATGACTTCTGTTACTACACACACGCTGGCTCCTGTTTATTGGGGTTGACATCCAAAGAGCGTTGTGTGTGTGGTTTTTTTTACAAGAGACACCAAACCTTGGTTAAAATGAAACTGCTAAGGAACTGACTTGATAACAAGGATGGTTACTCATTCCAGAAGACTCTGACCAGATTTGAAAGTGTGTATTATAGAGTAATTTATTTACTGTTAGACTAGAAGCTATCTGGTCCTCTGACTGCTTTAACTTTGAGTGCTTACTGCTGCTGCTCAAGCATAATTTTAAGTAAAACTATGTCTAATACTTCTTGCATTGTTGCTGCCAGGAATAACTGTCTACCCTCACTAACCTCATAATGGCATAACCAAGCCGGACTAAAGGCACAATGGGTTGTTCAGTTTGCAACATGTAGACCTTAGATTAAATTACTTATTGGTAAATAAGAACTCCCAGTTGCCAAGCAACCTTCTGCCCCAGGGATCTATTATAGCAGCTGTGTTCAAGAAAACAATATTCAGAACAATTCTGTTCTGTAGTGTCTCCCTGGTGGATTTTGTTGTTGAAGGTCTATGGACTCTTAGCTGTTACTTTAAAATATCATTTAATTCAAGATACAGGATTCAACAAAATGATTTCAGCATTTCTTAAGAGAATCCTAGTTAGGCAATGCTGTGTTCAAGCAGCATTCAATTGAAATACACCCATGATTTCTTAAAACTCTAGTAAAATTTGGGTTTTGGGTTTTATTACTTTAAACTGTCCTTATAGCATATGTAACCAGAGCATCCCTGTGTTAAAGTGAGCGTTGTGTACAGTTGACACTGACCAGTCTGTGTACTGTTTGCACTGCACTCTGTGAAACTAAGGTAGCATAAATGTCTAGAAGTACATAAGGTTTCTAAAATCTGTTCCAACAGCCTAAGGAGCTACTTTGAGCAAGCAAGGAGATGGGTTTTAAATTATTTTTACTTTGAAACCGTGAAGGGGCAGGTCACAGGGCTAGCTGCACTTCCGTCTCTCCTTGGACGCTCTCTGTGCACCCCCTCGGGTGTCAGTACCAATGCTTTTACCTATCCTGGGTAGAATTCCACAATTATCCCACTCCTAGAGAGGGCTCTGGGCTCCTGCACCCTGTGTATTGAGAGCGCTTACTCAGCAGGTGGGACTGATTTCTGGCATCTACGGTTCTTCCTGATCAAACAGCCTTCTGAAAACCAAAGTGGTGTTTGTTTTTAACAGCAGGAACAAAGCATTTAGAGAAAAGAGGAGTTTAAAAGTCATAAACGTGTCTCTATATTATTGTCTCCTGATGGTAAGCTAGGTAGCCCTACGTTCTTCAGACATCCCAGCATGTGTCTGCATGTCAATCTGATTGTCCCATCTCCCCCCTTCTCCTGAGAGGGAGACTTTTTCAAACTCTCATCCTTTTAATCATCTGGTTCCCAGGCTTTTCCTGTATTAGCATTGTCTCTTAACCCTCAAGGGCTTGTGGAGAAGTAGCTTATCTTGAGCCATTGTTTCCTTCCTACTTGTTTTCCTACAACTCTCCATTAAACTAAACCAATATATTCATATAGTAAACATTCCAATAATTAGGTCAACATATAGTAGTAATAAACTAGAACAGAGCAATTCCATTTCTTCTATAAAAAGCTTATTATAAATACTGTCTGTGGGGGAGAGGAGGCTGGTTGTAAACTTGCACAGACTTGAAACTTGCCTATAAAATGTATGGAAGTTTTAGCCGGGTGAAAGGGGGAGATCTTGTTAAATATCTTTTTATACTGATCACCTGAACATGCAGTACCAAATTTCACATACAACTTAGTGTTCTTTAAAGTTTTTCAGCTGCTTTGGACTAATGGTGGAAGTGAGCTGCAAACTTCATATCTGAACTTTCCCAGCATTCAGGATGTTCAGATCCCAGGTTTTGATTTACACGCACTACTTTGGCTTACATCATTTTTAAAAAGGCGTAAAGCTTTAACCTTGCCATGTGAAAAGTAAATAGTAATATTTGGGAAGTGCTACTGCTTTCTGATAACACCCCAAATTTTGAGATTGACAAGCCATGAGCCATGCAGGATTGGACCCTTGAATCATCAAAGGAGTCTTATTTTATTCCTAAATGGTTGTTGCATGAGAATGTAAGTAAAACACACAATCCTACTATTTTTCTGCAGTGTTTACATTTAGAAAAGAGATAAAATTCCTCCAATATAACCAGTGTTGTAGAACTAGGTTTGCATTGGTTTTATGGGCTATACTGCCCTCTGCTGTTGTCTTTGATTAATTTGCTTTTTCAAGAGTTCAGACTTACCTGCATGCAGAGTTGCAACAAATTTAACATGTGCTTTCAAAACTGAGAGAACCCTGGCTTAACCAGGAGATCTTCAGCGACCTGAAACTCAAAAAAGGAGTCATACAAAAAGTGGAAACAAGGTCAAATTATGAAGGATGACTACAAAAAACCCACAGGTGTGTGGGGACAAAATTAGAAAGACCAAGGCAAAAAAGAGATTAAACTAGCTAGGGTCAGAAAGGGTAACAAGAAAACATTTTACAAATACATTAAAAGCAAGAGGAAGACCAATCACATGATGGGCCCATTACTCAATGAAGCGGGAAAGACAATAACAGAAAATGCAGCAACAGGTGAAATGTTAAATGCCTTTTTGGTGTCAGTTTTCACCAAAAAAACAAACAAACCGTAAGTGATTGGGCAATTAATATAGTGAACATCAGTGTAAATGGGGTATGATCTGAGGCTAAAATGGGAAAAGAATAAGTTAAGAACTGTTTAGACAAGGTAGATATCTTCAGGTTGGCGGGACCTTATGAAATGCATCCTAGAATACTTAAGGAACTGGCTGAAGAGATGTCTGAGCCATTTGCAGTTATCTTTGAGAACGTGTGAAGTCTAGGAAAAGGGCAAATATAGCACCTGTCTATAAAAAGAGGAATAAAGATAACCCAGGGAATTATAGACCAGTCAACTTAACTTCAGTATCTGGAAAGATAATGGAGCAAATAATCAAGCAGTCAGTTTGTAAGCACCTAGAAGATAATAGGGTGATAAATAAGTCAGCATGGATTTGTCAGGAACAAATTATGTCAAACCAACTTAATATCCTTCTTTGACAAGGTAACAAGCCTTGTGGCTAGGGGGAAAGTAGTAGAAGTGATATATCTTGACTTTAGTAAGGCTTTTGATACTGTTTCATATGACCGTCTCATAAACAAACTAGGGAAATGTAGCCTAGATGCACCTACTATAAGGTGAGTGTACAACTGGTTGGAAAAGCATAGTCAGAGAGTAGTTATCCATGGTTCACAGTCAAGCTGGAAGGGCATATTGAGTGGGTCCTGCAGGCATCTGTCCTGGGTCTGGTTCTGTTCAATATCTTCATAAATGGTTTGGATAATGGCATAGAGAGTACATGTGTAAAGTTTGCAGACAATACCAAGCTTGGCGGGATTGCAAGCACTTCAGAGGACAGGATTAGAATTCAGAATGATCTTGACAAACTGAAGAAATGGTCTGAGGTAAATAGGATGAAATTCAATAAGGACAAATGCAAAGTACTACACTTAGGAAGGAACAATCAGTTGCACAAACACAATGGGAAATGACTGTCTGGGACCGAGTACTACAGGAAAGAATCTAGGGGTGAGAGTGGATCACAAACCAAATGTCACCAATGTAATACTGTTGCAAAGAAAGCCAACATCATTCTGGGCTGTATAAGTAGGAGTGTTGTAAGCAAGACCTGAGAAATAATTCTACTCTTCTTAGTGCTGATAGGACCTCAACTGGAATATTGTCCAGTTCTGCAAACCACACTTCAGAAAAGATGTGGACAAATTGGAGGAAGTCAAGAGGAGAGCACCAAAAAATGATTAAAGGTCTAGAAAACATGACCTATGAAGAAAGTGAAAAAATTGGATTTCTTTAGTCTGGAGAAGAGAAGACTGGGTGATGGTGGGGGACATGAAAATCTTCAAATACATAAAAGGTGGTTGTAAAGAGGAGGCTGATAAATGTTCTCCTTAACTACTGTGAGGACAGAACAAGAAGTAATGGCCTTAAATTGCAGCCGGGGAGATTTAGGTTGGACATTAGGAAAAACTTCCTAATGCTAAGTAAGCGTAGTTAAGCACAGAAACAAGTAACTTAAAGAAGTTGTGGAATCTCCCTCAGTGGAGGTTTTAAAGAACAGATTAGTCAAATATCTGCCACTGATGGTCTAGGTTATACTTAGTCCTGCCTCAGTTCAGGGTACTGGACTAGATGACCTATTGAGGTTCCTTCCAGTCCTATGTGTGTGTGATTCTGATTTAGTTAAATCAGAGTAAATCTTGTGTGACTTATTTCGGTTAGGAAGAGATTTAAGATAAAATGACATAAGCCATTCTTAAATGAAAAAGAAGTGTCCACTCAGGGGTTTGCAGTGATTTAACTAAACTGGTGCAAGCTTGTATTTAGGCCAGACCTTAGATAGCAATAAACCCTTACAGGTTATATTTTAATGATTTTAAGTTATGTCAAGCTGACAAAAACAAGGAAGAGCTAAGAGTTTGTCTACATGAAACTGGCACTGAAATAACTAAATCAGCTGTTAATTTACACCTTTAGTTACTTGAGTGTATGTCTGTGTGGATGCACTTGTTCTGGAATAGAGAGCCCTATCCTGACATAGGGATCTCTTATTCCAGAATAAGTGCATCCATGCAGACGTGTGCTGAAGGTGTGAATTACAGCTGATTTAGTTATTTTGTGTCAGTTTCCATGTAGACAAGACCTAAGATTAAACTTCCACTTAAACTTCAGTTTGTCCTGTTTTGGTAGGTAGCACAGATTTCAATTCAGTGTCTAATGCTACCAGCTACCAGTAAAGCTGATTTAAGACAACTTTGCCATAATAGATGTGGCAAAGGAGACTGAATGTCTATTTCAGTGTTTTGGCACTGCCATGGGTATCTCAGCAATGCACATTCATGTAAGCAGCCTTAGTGGTATGTAGGGCTACATATGTGCCAAGTAACTATTATAAAGTGCATCTGATGTACTACAGTAGGTACAAGGAGATGAGTAAAAAGGGAAAATCTGGAGATTGGAATTTTGTAGACACACACTTCTTTCCACTTAATATACAAGTCCTGAATTCATACTTTTCTTAAAACATGAATTGTAAAATACAGATTGGGTCTATAAACTAATCCCTGCTTCGTGCATCACTGAGGTGCTTTAAGCTTAGCCAATTCTCTTGCATTACATTACATCAGGAAGAGGATGCAAGAACCAGACGTGCTTCCTGTATAGATATCAATAGCGAATAGATTGATAACTCTTTGAAAACTGCTTTATGGCTTGCTTTCTTTCCTTCCTTCCTCTTTATTATTCTCACATAAAACTGTATTCCTTTCCTGCAGCTTTGGAACGTAGCCTCTTGAAAACTCTGCAGAAACTGGATGAGTACCTGAACACTCCTCTCCCTGATGAGATAGATGAGAACAGCATGGAGGATATCACAGTTTCTACCCGCAAGTTTCTGGATGGCAATGAGATGACATTAGCAGACTGTAACCTGCTACCTAAACTACACATTGTCAAGGTAAATGATTTTGTTGGGAGGGACTAGTCATTTCAGTTACATTTCTTATAGTGTATATAATATCCTACAAAATAATAAAAGTAAAAGATAGAAAAAACTTACAAGATCCTGGATCCCATCCCATTGCAATAAACTTGGTAAATAAGACTGAATACATAAGTCTTCGTTAAGTGTAATCACAATATTAACACACTGCATAATAATTTAATGAAAGATTCTTGAAATGTGTGTGAAGCTTCTGTGCCTACCTTAGTTATTGTGACACCTAATAGATAACTAAGATAAAAAGATTTGTGGCCCAAGTCAAGCCAGGTTTTAATGTGCTGTAGAAACAAGGAAGTCATGAGACTTTAAGACGAAAGAAGAACCATATGACTACAGTTTTTCCATGTTTCATTAAGCACATGTTTTTTCTGTCTGTATAGAAAATGGCCTTAGTAATACAAGTAAATTGCACAATGCCAAATATAGGACCAGAGGACAAGTTAGACACACCTGAAAGAGATGGGAGAGGATAACTCCGCAAAAATGAAGATTTTTCTTTATTACCAAAAAGAAAAGGAGTACTTGTGGCACCTTAGAGATGAGCTATTACCGGCGGGGGGGGGGGGGGGGGGGAGACCTTTTGTAGTGAATCTCGTTGGGATCTGTGTTTGAAGTTTTTTTGTTGAAGAATAGCCACTTTTAGGTCAGAAATCGAGTGACCAGAGAGATTGAAGTGTTCTCCGACTGGTTTATGAATATTAAAATTCTTGACATCTGATTTGTGTCCATTTATTCTCTTCTTTATTACCATGGTCTGACTTCTGTTCCCCTTCCCTTGCACTGTTCTAGGCAGTCTCACACTGCAGATGGAGCCCCAGGTTAAATTTATATGCCTGGCTGTAGCAATAGTTAATCTGTAGTACTAGTTTGCTCATTGTCCTCGGATAAACTGGGCCATCTTGATTATCACTACAGAAGTTTTTTTCTCCTGCTGATAATAGCTCATCTTAATTAGCCTCTTACAGTTTGTATGGCAACTTTCACCATCTGTGTGTGTGTGTAATATATCCTTACTATACGTTCCATTCTATGCATCTGATGAAGTGGGCTGTGGTCCACAAAAGCTTATGCTCTAATAAATTTGTTAGTCTTTAAGGTGCCACAAGTACTCCTGAAGCATATAGTGTACCACCAGGTCTACGTACATACCAGAAGGGCAAGATGTACTGATTTTGATCTTTAATGGAAGTTACATTGTAGGGTTTATAGTCTGTGAGGATAGTATGACAAAGAATGGAAGAATTGATGTAACTTAAAGGACATGAAGTAGTCATTGTATATATTTTTTTTGTTTTAGGTGGTTGCCAAAAAATATCGCAATTTTGATATTCCCAAGGAAATGACAGGGATTTGGAGATACCTGACCAATGCCTATAGCAGGGATGAATTCACCAATACTTGTCCTGGAGACAAAGAGATTGAAATAGCTTACAGCGATGTAGCCAAGAGACTCACTAATTAATCAGCACTTGCAAAAGAGATGACTTCTCACATATTCCATAACAGAATGCTTCTCCTAACAGACTGCTCTTTTGCATATAAAATAACAATTTATTTTGCATGAATTTGCAGTTATTCAATGTTACGTTGGATAGAGCAGGTACAGTAATTACCTAAAATTCGCAAAACAGGAGTAACGAGGCTTGTTTTTCTTTACCTTCTTTAGCAGCAAATACGAAGATTATCATTAATACAATTTGTGTTTAATGTTGCATTGGGGTACCCTAGACACCCCAGGATAAAGGGTTATTTTTCTCCACTCCTTTTCTTTTATCTATTAACTATAGCTAAACTTGCAAACATTTGGTCCATTTCTGTGTAGACACTCTTTTGAAATTCACTAATTGGTCCACAATATTCTCTTGGTATATGGTACAAGAAATATTTATGTATTTTGGAATTTACTACTTCTTAAAGGTCTGCATGTAGGATAAAATAGTTATCTACAACATATTGATCTGTACCTGCTTGTCTATCCCAGCCGTATACCAAAGGATCTTATTTCCAAAAAAGCCTTTTGCAGAATACTTGGCAATTTTTTTAACAAGAAAACAAAATACTGTTGGATTACAAACAAAAGACCCCAGAAATATGGCCACCACAGACCCAGATATGAATGCCCCAAACTGCAGGAGTTGGGATCTTGGTCTGAATTTTGTTTAGGGGCCTGTCAGAGAAAATGTTTAGGTATGGGCCTTCTGGAGCCTGAGCACTAGTTTAAAAAACGGTGCTGTCTGAACGGAGTTTTGGGTCTCAGATACAGTTAGCAGAAGGTCATTTTGTTGGCACATCATGAAGAAACCAAAAGAGCTAGACATCCACCATTGGTTCATTTTAAGAACTGCAAGTGGCTGCTTTTTTGGTAGTAAAGAGCCTTTGTTCTGTGTAGGTCGTCTTAGTAACATTTATTTAGGAAAACTGTGCTGTCGTAAACAATGTACATGTAAAGTTTAGGGTTCTAGTTGACAAATAGCTACTGTATATGATAGCTAGGAGTGCAATGATTAGCAATGCAAGACTGAACACACAGCAACTAGAGTAGAAATCTTGAGAATTTCTTTAAAGATATTTTTTCTGAAGCATGTTTAAGTGACCTTTAAAAGCGAATATTTGCCTTAACATACAGTATGCATTTTCCTAAAAGAAAAGCCCTCTTGTTTTCTCTTGAAAAATAATGCTCTGTGAAGTGCCAGCCTTTCTACGTATTAATTTATCCCCTGACTGTCACTTGTCTACATACCTGGACGACAGTTTTTGCATAACCGTAATCATTGCACTACTATCCGTTTAGGTTTGCTGCAGCAACACTGAGGAATAGCACTTCAATTTTTTTAAAAAGCAATTTTCAAATATTTCTAAACCAGGGAATAGTTTTCTTGTTTAAAACAAAAAGGCAAGGTTTTGATGCATGAAATAAATTACTAGGTTATTTTAGAGGCCATCAAACCCTACTCCAAAGAGCATTAACACATTTTTTGTAATACTTTTTTATATTTAACTGATTTTAGAAGTCTGGAAAGTGCTATTCCTTGTAGGTTGTTTTTCCGATATTAAACCTACTGCAATAACATGAAAATGCTCACAGAAACACACTTTTATACACTAACATTTTGGTAAGCACTAGTTTTATGAAAAACAGCATGACTTTCTAAGCATCCTGCTTTTGCTATTTCATATATCCATAAAGTTAGCTTGAAATAAGTGATAGAGTACTCCATATTTGTATACGTGGCTTGTGGTGCCTTTGTCTTGCCTTCTTAGGTCTAGAATTCCATTACTGTAACAACTCTCAATTGTTACCTGTCTTTTCAAAGACAGCGATCGATATGCTTAAAATCAAGCCCTATTATGATTTATTGCAGGGGCGTTCAGGAACTGAAAGGAAAATCTACAGAGCAGCCTGGTTAGAAAATGATTTGTAGCCTTCTTATATTCACTGTATCCTAAAGGCCCATTCACACCACGAATAAAGTTTGTCTAGCAGTAAAAATCTTCTTCAGGGGTTTAATACTTGCCAATGCTACATCCAGAGAGGGGAATTATTTCATTTTTTGTCAGATTAAAACCTGGTTTGGTTTTGTTGTTAATAATACATGGAGGGTAACAATGGAAGTTTATTGGTTTGGTGCTTTTTTGCCTTTGTATAGCTTAAGATGCTCAACTAAAAATGGAATATAGGAATCGGTTTAATTTTGGGTATGGTTTAGTCAATTGAAATTAATCTATTAAATTTAGATCAGGATGGCCCTTTGGAGTTGTTTAATTAGTGATCAGGCCCAATTTTTTTGTAAACAGATTAGGCACTCAGTATGCACACAGCTTGTGTGTGCTGGGTAACTGTGGATGTACACGATCATAATTAACCATTTGTATATACAGTGACCCAGTTTGCACACTCAGGTGTGGTAATTGGCCACAAAAAGGCATGCATATACACGCTTACCTTGTTAAAATATCAGGCCTGTAATCTAGTATAAACCATAGATGCTTTGTAATTTCCCTTGAATAATCTAATTATCATCCTCAAAACACGGATGTTGAATATAATATGCTACAACAAAGTAATTTTAATGGCTGACATGGTTAAAAGCTTGGGAACCAAGTTAAAGCTCCTGCTGTCTCTGGCACCCATTGATGTATTGCTTGTCTTAACACAATGAGCTATTGAGTGTCAGAGATTGGACGGCAACTAAAAACGAGCTTTTTCCCTTATAGTCAGTTCAAATGAGCCTCTGGTTGGTTAGTAACTGAAAGGGGATATGCCATGTGGTGGCCGCTTGCTGACCTCTGTGAAATGAGTGGCTGTCTTTCTGATTTCCCATTGCATTGCATCACTATAGCTGTCCCATTTGTTGGCATCCTCCGTATAGAGCTTAGGGGAGACTAAACATCTTTCACCTCTACAGGTAGTCCCTCCAGGTCAGAACCGCAGGGCGTTGGCAGGGTGGTGTGTGGCGGGATTAGCCATCTGTGCTATATGTATTTTTCAGTCTGACCCCAATCACCAGCACTTACAGTAACCCTTATTAATGGGAAACTCCTGTCCTCATTCCCTCCCACTTTGACTGGAGAACAAGGTATACACATGAATTTGCTTTTTAAACAAAGTTTTCCTTTCTGGAAAAGACATCCTGCATGTGCAAAACTGTTTGAGCGGGACGCATGTGGACCCTTGAAATGATTTCATGCACTGCAAACATTTCCTATGTGTCTGTTTTTCTCTGGCATTCGAAGTCCCACATGGACTACTGCAGCTGTGTAGTTGCATAATTATATTTTTCCCATAAAATTGATAATTTTCTGGAACGGGTCTGTTTAAACTGATTGAAAAGAATTCTGTGCAGTTCCGTGATAAGATAAAGATGCAATCAACTTTCTATGCTAAAGAAGCAAATTAGCTTTTCATATCAAAGGAACAGACACGTTGAAAAAAAATGTGTTGAGCCAAATCCACGGATATTTATCTCCATGTAGGACACAGTGGCTAAGAACAGCAAAATGTACACTCTGCCATTCAGATAATGATTTGAACGTGTTAAATGAGAATCTTCAGAACAAAACTTTATCTATCCCAAGTAAGCCCACTTAGCTTGTGACACTAATTCTTGCTTTTTGTATGTGGGTGGGATGAAGTGGGGAGAGATGCAAACTCCGAGAACTGGACATCTGGAATTGGAGCATGGTATGCAGAAATACTTGACAAGTCCATACAATTTATTGTAGTATGCTTATGGATCATCTTTTACAGATATACCAGTATATTGCTGGCAGCTAAAAATAAAATTATATTTTCACTACCAAACAGATCTTGATGGTTTTTGTGTGCGCACATATTCCCACAATTCAAGAGGGTGCGTTGTAATGCACTACTGTAGACACAATTTTTGTCTGACAGTTAAAGCCAGTGATAGGGCATACCATTCCTAGTTTTGCCATTGGTCTTGTGACCTCTAGGGCAAGTTGCATTTAACCTCGGTCTATCTTTCTGTAACTAGGTATAATATTTACCCACTCTGCAGGAGTGTTGACTAGAACAAGTTTTAAAATGCCAATTTTTTCCACAAGTAACTTTTAAAAATGATCATTTGTCAATATTTCCTATGGAAAATATTTTTTGATAGAAAACTTTTTTAAAATGTGGGGGTTTGGTTTTTTAAGACTTTTTGGTTTTCAAAAATTGAAGACCAAAACATTTTACCAAAAAAGAAACTTTCACTTTGTAGTTTTCTTTTTTTTAAAAAAGTCAAATTTTTAAAAAGTCAAACATGAAAATGGTTTGGTTTTTTGGTTGAAAAGCCATTTTTCATCATGTTCCAACAAAAAATTTCGACCTCAACTGTGGAGGCGTAACTGATACTTTGTTACAGAAGAGAGTTAGGGTCCCAAGCTGGGATACTTTGGTTCTGAGTTTCAACCACACACCTCTCAGGACTTCTGCTTGGCAATGTTTCAGCCTGAAAACTTCCCTCTTTGCTCTGTAACCTGTCAATACCTAGTCAATAAGTCTGGTTGTAAGTCGTCAATTTCCATAGGAAGGTTCTAAGAAAATCCAGGGCATTGCTAAGCCAGCCATTCATCATCTAGCTCACCATGGGGGTGTGAAGTATATCTTGCATCTGATTTACAAGGAGATTTGTGTTCTGGAGAACGTGCTCCAGGATGCAGTCACCTACACTCAACATGCCAAACGAAAGACCGTTCTAGCCTTGCATGATGTAGTTTGCATTCTCTAATACCAAGGTTGCCCTCTGAAAGAATTTGGAGGCTAAATCCATGCTAAGACTACATCATCTACACCCTTCTACACTCATCTACTTCACCTTGGCTAGGTCGACTGATGGTATTAAAATGTGGTAATCCAAACAAGAGAGTTTATTACCTGTGGTGTTTTGAGTCATCCAGCAAAGGATGCAGTCCCACCCAACAGAATGTGTAACTAACTCCAGATCCTTTGGGGCTTGTGGGAGATCAGAGACCCTGTTTTTGCCATAACAAGATCCAGTCATCTTGTACATTACCAGATTCCAGCACTTTCTTGAAATCTAAGTGGGACATATGCTGCCTTGCAAATCTGGAGAGCAGAATGAAGGGAAAGAAGCAATCTGTGGGGTAGAACAGACTTCTGCCCATGCACCACACAATAATTAAAGGATAGGTGATGAGCTTGTTTGCTCAGTGCTATTTGCTGCACTCAGTCTGTTTAACTGTTCTTTATTTAACAATCTCCTCTGTTTCTCTTTTACGATGCTTTAAAAATGGGTGCCTAGATTGTTAGTGTGTAAAATCCTGGCTGAGTGTCCCAGCCCGAAGAAACTGGCTAGTTGGCCTCAGATGCTGTGGAGACCACTCCGCAAACAGTGCCATGAAGATGGTCAGCGTGGGCAGGGAAAGCTTAAAACCTTGAAGGGAGCTAGGGGTAGTTACAAAGACACATCATGAATGTGTCACGTATGACCCCTGACCACAGCATTCACCCTATGTTGGTTTCAGTGAGGGTCCTGATCCCAACTTCCTTGAACTTTGGACAAGTTTGGGTCCGAACTTGGCAGCTGAGGCTAGACTCTAAGGATGCGGCCCTGCTTCCAGTGAAGTCAATTGGAGTTTTGCCAATGACTTGATTGCAAGCGTCGCTGCATTTGCTAGTGGGAAGGGCCAGGACCGAAGTATGCTTGAATTGTCGTCCTCTCCTTTCTCTCTCTTTCTACTTCAGCCTGTTCTGACCAAGCCTAATGACCCATGCTGAGCCGGCCACTAGCCTTTGGTATTTGGCCAAGGAGAGATCTGGTACTGGTGGAATATTCACCTTGAAGCTACACACAATGGCTGGGCTTGCACTGGTGCTCGCCTCTTGTGTGGAAATATTCTTTTGGGGGCTAATCAACTTATTTATGTGAAATTTTTGCTGAACAGTGTTAGTTTATGTCTATGAACTGTTAAAATGGTTTCATTTTTACCTAGGGCTACTACATTTATATATATAATATATATATATAAATAAATTTTTTTTAAAAATCCAGAGTTGTCTTGGTTCATTCCTTTGGCAATTAGTACATTTAATAGGGCTCCAGGTTTTTATTGCAGAGAGGTTAAAATATACTAATAGCTGAAAGCTGCTATAATAATTGGGCTATGGAAATTCCAGAAACAATTTCCTAATTACTTCCTCCTTCACTGAACTCCCTTATAAGCAGCAGTAAAATACAGTAGCGAGCCGGGCCAGGACACCCTGCCAATGCCTGCTAGCTGCGCCCTGGTGGAGGACTAAGGAACCCACTTTTTGAGCTAGTTTGCCTCATTTGCTCAGAGGGTGGCTAAGAATTGGTCAGGAAGAGAGAGTTTTGTGTTCAGTTTTTGAGCTCTATTTCAATATTCAGGCCAGTCATAAAATCGATGGACGTATGTAGGTAGGTCCAAAGGCTCTAGGACAGTGATGCACAATCAGTGCTGCAAGAGGCTATCTTCTCCAGCTCCTGAAAGGCGTCATGTATCCTCCTGAGCACTGAGGCTGCCCTTAAAGGTACGTACAAATCCATGCCTAGCAAAGGGGATGGTTTAGATATCTGAAGTGTCAGGCTTGAAATGCTCTCTGGAACCAGAGGATGGGAGCTCGGCCTGGCTAACACAGCCCCACTTTCCAAGTGAAATAAAACTAGTTCCCTGCAGGTTAGATGGTGGGGAAAACTTTCAACTGAGATCTTGAAGTGCAAAGTAGGCCAGACTGCCCTAGGAATGCCAGAGGGCCTGGGGCCACTTTTCAGAAGAGCATAGGGCTTTAGTTTGGTAACCTGGCCAGAAACTCCCTCCTCATACCTCCCCTCTTTGTTTTGTAATTTGCTATGCCCTGACTGTTCACTTGCATTTCGGTAGGTGTGTATGTGTCTATATAGAAAGAGCATTGAAGTGCATTGGGATGCTTTAGGGTGAATGTGCAGGGTAGAATTACCTATGCTGTCAATCTGGTATGGTAGCCAAGTTTACCAAAAACAAACAGTGACTTTTGAGGGCCCAGTTTAAGGTACCTTAAAGGGGCCTGATTTTTGGAGGTAATGTGTTTGCCACTTTCTGAAATTAAGAGGCCTCACATCCTAGCCTGTCCCCACAATGTACAAACAAGTAATATGGGATATGCAGCTAAATGGAACTTTCTCGCTGTAGATTTACAGCAGTTGGTCTGGCTACATTTTTGACGAGCTCTGTCGACTGATGCTGGATGCATTCCTGGGTCAGATTAAAGAGCTCATGATTCTTTGAATCCGGAGAAGAGCTCCTGTGTTCTTCCCACTGGACAGAGAGATGAAAAAAGTTTTAAAAGACAAAGATCAAACATGAGAACTTCAAAAACAACTGAATGAATAAAGTGGATGCCAGGGGACATTTCAACTCTTTTGATCGCTAAGAGAGAGGGCTTGGTAGGACCAGGGAGAAGGATTTTTGTCAGTGTTTTTAAAATGAGGATTCCACATACGGAAGCTCTGGTTAAAGTAATATTGCTCAGTAAGTGAGCTTGAAGGTTAAACTGGTTGAAATGTCCCTTTCCTTCCAGGCAACCAGAGTGCTCAAGAGTGTTGATCCATCTAGGGCAGAGTGGAAAGAAAGACTGGTGGTGTTGTGTCCCTAACTGTGAATCCATGGGGCAAAGTTGAATTGTGAATGAATGGGAAACTTTATTGTCACGTGGAGTTTATTCGACTGTGGTGACGTTAGCAAGGGAGCTGTGAGAAGTTTCTTCAAGACTCTGTCAAACACACCAAGAGCGTTCTGTAGGGAATAACGAATGCTTCAGTAGAGCAATGGGTTACGTGAGACAGGATCCCTTCTGCCTCGGATGTCAAGGGAGCAGACTTGGTCCTTTCTTTGAGCATCTCAGAATCTTAACCTTTGAACCGCTCCAGGAGATGGGTAAGGCAATGTTAGCCCCATTTTACAGAGGGGAAAGTGAGCCACGGGGATTGACTGACTTGCCCAGGGTCAGACAAGAGTGGCCATGATGGAAACTGAGGCCAGGGGTAGAGATGGCTCTAGTTCAAAGCCCCACCAAGAGTCAAGAGATGAGACTAACTAGGAGCTGGATCTCAACCATCACTAATTTTGCCCTTAATGTATGTGCTGAGGAGTCTTGACTCCTCCTCCTCCTTCTCTACGGAAACCGTGTGATCACGCTCCAGCTTTATCTCCACACCTTCAATGTACCTCTCCCATGGAGCCTGCCTCACTCTCTGCATGGCCCTTGTAGTCCCTGCTGCATGATGCTTTGTGCACCATGTGGAGTGGAACACAGCTGCAGTTGACTTCTGGATTTGATCCCCGGGAGTCCAATCCATTGCCTTTGCAATGTGGCTCGGCTGCGTCCAGGCCCTGTTGCTCCCCTAGGCGTTAGAACCCCGTAACATGTTCCTCCTTCAGAGCCTCTGCTGAATTTTGCCTGTTGTTCTGCATGTAAGGAGCTCACAATGGATTTTCCATCTTTCAGCTGCTCTGTGATGCCGCCAGGCAAAAGCACCTGGGCTTCTCTTTGAACAGTATCGAGCTGGAAGCTATAGGATCCAGTGGACTTGGGCAGAGGGTTTGGAACCAGGAGCTCTAACCACAGGGCTGCTGTTAACTGCTGTGCTCTGCGGCCTTTGGCAAATTGTCAGCATCTCTGTGCCCCCGTTCCCTGGCTGTAAAAGGGGGATAGTTCTCTACATCCCAGGGATGCCAGTAGGAAGTAGTTTAATAGAGAGAGGGCTAATCCAAAGGGCCAGGGCCAACCTCCCCCTGCACCCACCCTTCTGCAAGTTGGATCTGAATGTAAGAGCTGGCCAATAACAATCCAGTCTTAACCCTTGTGCTTTGGAGCCTGAAATCCACAACTGAATTTTGCAGCTCACGCTCCTCTCTCGCTAGGTGCCTCGAAAACACAAAGAGCAGGCTTCATGCTAAGTGGCACAGCCTGGGCCTGAACCAGCAGCGCAAACCAGCTCCCCGGTGACCCTTTCCAAGGTCCTCGGGGCACACTATGGGGAAACGCTGCGAGCCACTGTGACTCCTGGTTTTGTTTGTGTGGGGAATGGATATAGACAAGCATGTCGGCTCCTCCTTCGTTTTAATTTCCAGGCACAATGTTTCTTATAGTGATTGAGGTTTTTCTTCGAGTCCTCTGTGTTTATTAAGGCAGCGCTTGGCTTTTTCTCTGCTGTCCCGCTGCAGCCGTGCTGTTAAGGATCACACGCATAACAGCATAACCAAGTGATCTCTGATTTTTTTTTTTTTTTTTTGGGTGCCTTGTGTGAGACTTCTCCACTGCTGAGCTCCCTCCCTCTGCAGTCAGGCCCTTTAAGGAGTGGCAAGTGGGGAGGACCCAAAATCAAGAGTCACTTCTGAAAACCTTGACCCCAGCACGTGAACAAATTTACCTGGGCTGGCTGCACTCCTGTGTTGGTGTCCTATCCCGTTACTCACTCATGGGTAGCTGTTAATGATGGCGCCATGCTGACTGATGGAGTTAATGTTGCCAACCCCGAGCATTCAAAAATCATGAATCACAGCCTTGAAAAAACCTGACATTTTTTTAAAAAATAACCAGGGCTCTTTATATTCATTTTCTAGTGTTCGGAGCCATTAAGAGCTCATGTTTTCCAGCTTTACTCCGTCGCCACTAGGGCGAGAAACTTAAAAAAAAAAAAAAAAAAAAAAAAAAAAAAGTGGAGATTTTTCATGTATTCACATGACTCCAGGAGGCAGAGCTTTAAGGAGAACAGCAAATATTGTGAGATTTGTGATGAAATCTCAAGAGCTGGCAACACTGAAAACACAAAGTAGCTGACGTTGTAATGGGAACGGAGTGGAGTTTGCTGAAGCTCTCTGGTTTTGTATGTTCCGATCCAAAGGGTCTAGCCATACGACACCCACTGTAATTCCGTTAGGGTAGGTCTTTACTGCAGAGCTCACTCCCAGCAGCCAGACTGCCTTTGCCTGGCTGTGAGTAGCCGTGCTGGAAAGCCATCCCTGACTGTGTCCTCATGAGAGCTGCACTTGCCCCTTGAGTCACTAGGACTTCTTAGGGCACACTCCATGCTGCTTTGGGCTGCAGAGAACTGAGCCACTCGGATTCTTTTCCAGTGAATTGTGGGAGAACTTCTGTCCTGGGCAGCCAGAGGGAATTGTGGGAAGGCACTGGTGGACTGTCAGCACTGGTGTGGCTTAGCCTCTGTCCTTGCTGCAAAGTATATGGGTTGCCAGCTCATATGTAAGGTTGCCAGTCCGGCCCGGCTTGCCTAGGTTGAAAGTGCCACCAAACTTGAGTGAGAGGGTTTTGTGTGTGGACAGCCAGGGGGTTAGGGCTAGCATCTGGGACAGAGCCTGAATTAACTCTGCCGTGAAGACAGAGTGAATGGGGGCGTAATGCCACTCAGACTCCTCCACCCAGAGTTCTCATCCTGTGGTAAAGCCATTATTTAACCTTAACTGAAGAAGAGGAACGGGGCGGGGGGAAGCGCCCTCCCTCTTAGTGCAGCTGGGGGAGATGGATGGGGTGCGGTTGGTAACAACACTGCCCCTGCCCCTCTCTCCTGTGCGACTGAGAAGCAGGTGTTCGGTTGGCTGGGTCTCTAAATGGTTAAGCTTGTTTCTCTGCTGGGAGAGGCGCCTGCTGGCACTTCACGCTGCTGCGGGGGGGCAGTTCGGAGCATCAGAATGTCGCCGACATATTAGAGTTCTTTGAAGTCTTAACCCGACATGCAACTCGCCTGGCGCAGCTTTCATCCCTCTCCAGCGCTTCCCCAGCCAAGGCTGTTAATGGGAAACTCAGAGCCATAAATTTTTACTGTTAACATCTCCTGCGGTAAGGATTTCATAATGAGCTGAAGTCGCAGTGGAAGATGAGTGAAAGGCCTTTAAGCCAGCCCAAGTCCTGACTGGTTAGAGCCCACCAGGGCTGGGAAGTGCTGAACTTTAGAGCTACGCTGGGGGTCGCTCTCGGTATCGCTCTGTGCGTCACTCGGGGCCTCGCCTTGCTCTGTGGACTTCAGCGGAGCAGTGTGGTTCATTCTCCTCTGCTGTGAACTGGGGTGATGCACACCCCATGGCTAAAGACCGAGACAGGAGTGGGGAGCTCTCATGGCACCTGCTAAGGACCAGACGGGGAGTTACAGGGGAAAGCTGTTAACCCAAACCAGGGAGAGGCAGGGGAAGCTTTTAGCAGAGGAGGGAGAGCTGGGCCCCCCTTATTTTAAATTCCTATACATGTCTTCTACTGTTCAGCCTCTCCACAGGTTAATGGAGCAGGAGACAAGGCCACCTGTTGGGTATCCATTTTGCATATGAGGAAACTGGGGCACGGCGGTGCTGTGACTTGCTCAAGGTCACGCAGTCAGCCTCAGTGCTGGGAATAGGACCCAGGAGTCCTGACTCTTAAGGTGCCTTGGGTCACACTGCCAGACTAGAACAAGTAACAAAAAGGGAGGCCTACTCATCCCTTCATTTCAAGGTGGAGAGCAGAGGAAACCAGGTGGGGTGGGGAAAAAGCCCACCCCAAGCCAACGCTGGAAGACGGAGCAGCAGGGATAACTCCTGGGAATATTTCCTCTAGTCGAGGGACACATTGTCAGCCAAGTAGGAATTGAGGTTATGCTTCCATTTTTATTACATCATTGCTGTGAGCCTAATCCCTACCCAGCCTAGAACACACAGGTCTCCACAGCATCCGGGTCATCCCAATAATTTTGTATTGCACAAGGGGAGTCTACGCTGGATTGGCTGCCAGGGAATTTCCTGAATGACGCTCTTCGTGGGAGCCCGGTTTTCTCACATCTTCTGCTCAGCGGGAGTCTCGCAACTTCATGCCAAGCCACAGGCTGTGGGGAGACCACGTGCCCCAAGAATGAGGATCAGGGTGGGAAACTGTTCTGCTTAGAAATGCCAAGGTAGCACTCCCGATCGGTAATAGTCTCTGACCTCTTCAATGAGGGTCCCAAGTGTTCCTCCAAGAGCTTTTCCATGTGGTTTATCCAGAACATCTTGTCCAGTTCTGGGAGAACACTTCATCTTAGTCTCTGGGACCCAAAAACTCAGTTCAACTCCAGATCATCATGCAGGCTACCTTTTTAGGATGGAACAAATCTAGGCCCACCCTGGCCAGGCCCAGACTTGGGTGAAACCACAATTCCAAGTCCTAGCATACCCTATGCAGGTTTCATACGTTTTCCCTAGCTACTAACATCTATCCTTCTTGAACGTAATCGGTTTGGACATCCTACAGCTCATGTAGCGACCCATCGCTTTGCAGATGGTGTAAGGACCAACTACTTTTGTCCTCATCCGATCTACATTTCAAGCTTCTCAATTCAGGGCATTTCCATTTATCTCAACCAGCCCGACAACACAAGCTCCAGCACACAACTTATCGCACCCTTGTTTACAGTGTAACCTGGCACTCAAATCAAGCTATCTGTGACTTTATTCATGGCCGGAATGATCTATGCCTACCCCAAGCTAGTGGTTATTTATGCAATAGCATTTATAGATTGAGCCTGGATTGTGCTAGGCGCTGTCCATACATCTCTCTAGGTACTTGTGACCTCATCACTGCAGTATCAGAGTAGCTCACAATCAGTGAGGGATTTCACCCTCACAGAAGTCCAACAGGGTATGGAATCTTATCCCTGTTTTGTAAATAGAGAACTGTGACTTGGGGAGTATTAGTGACCTTGCCCAAGGTCACATAGGAAGTCCGTTACCTAGCCTGGAACTGAACTCCAGTTTCTTGAGTCCCTGTCCAGTGCCCCTTTGATTTGGCCATGCTTTCCCTGCTTCGCAGAGCTTGCAATCTAAACAGACAGAACAGCGATGGAGCCAAAACAGAGGCACGGAGAGGGGATGTGCCTGGCTCACGCTGTCACGTCCAGCCAGAGCCGGGAATAGAACCCAGGTTTCATAACGGCCCAGTCCAGAGTCGTCCTTCCCTGGCATCCCACAGCCTTGCAAGTGTATTTGCTGCTTCCCTCCACTCCCACTTGTCCTTTTAGGCAGCAAAAACAATCCCCATAAAGTAGACTTGTTGAATAATCCTCCTTGGCGCGACTCAGTCATTCCTCAGCCGCTACTGCCCGTGTGCCCACAGCTATTTATATTTGTGCTAGCTTTCCTCAAGCTCCCACAAGTGTGTATACACGAGGAGGGGAATCACGTCCCTAGCTCGTAGTGTCGATGTAACCTTACAGCGTCCATGAGGGTTGCATGGGCTTACCAGGCAACTTCGTATAAATAGTTTATTACAATAATAAAACCTAGCTCTCTTCCTCCTATATAGTGCTTTTCATCAGATCTCAAAGCACTTTACAAAGGAGGTCAGTACCAAGGATTAGTAAAAGACTGAGGTGCTTTATTAGATGGTTAATCAATTGTTAGAGAGGCCAACAGGTCAGTAAGTTGCTCCTAACCCTCTACAACACTTTTGACAGATGTCGTCCTGATCATCTATTACACATATTCCTCAGAGAATACCAGGGTTGGAAGGGACCTCAGGAGGTCATCTAGTCCAACCCCCTGCTCAAAGCAGGACCAACCCCCAATTTTTGCCCCAGATCCCAAATGGCCCCCTCAAGGATTGAACTCACAACCCTGAGTTTAGCAGGCCAATGCTCAAACCACTGAGCTGTCCCTCATGCCTGTGACATGCTTGGAGCATTTATTAAACAGGCTCCTTTAAGGATAAATATTTGAATCGGACTTGGCCAAAACCCAGAGGATCTGGCGTTGGAGGTCCTTTCCTGCCTGAGGTACTTCTCTGGCTTTCCATAGCGTCTGAGCACACGCAAGCGCTTATCTGTAACGTAGTTCATCCGCACTTACCCCCGTGAGGCAGGAAAGTCCCACTATCCCCACAGGAAGTCTGCCGAGGAGCAGGGTTACCTTAACCACTGAGCTTCCCCGTACGCTGGGCTGGTGGCTTCATGGAACTCCATGGGCCTGAGTCTGCTGCTACCCCCATCAGTGACAAAAAGCTTCATTTGATTTCAATGGGAACAGGCTCTGCCCCTCTGTGAATCAAATTTCCATGCATTTATCTTACAAACTTCTTTTCGTATCACTTTTGAAGGGCTGGGTGACTGGGAGATGTCCAGAACATGTTGGCCTCTAGAGGTCACCCTAAGCTAGTAGAATATCTCCAAAGGCTGTAGATGGGACGGGGAAGCTTCCTTACAGAGCCATGTGGGGTGATGCTGCTCCACAGATGGAATTGGAAACGTTTTTTATAGTCCCATGTCATTCCATTACTGCGGGAGATGCTCTTACTCTAGGGATTTGATGGCTTCCCCCCTCGCCCACCCCAAATGCCGAAAGCTGCTTTTTTTATTTGTCTGGAGAGAAGAATATTAATAAGGTGTCTCAAAAATGTTTCACTTTTGGTGTTAATATACCTCCTGCTGCCCCCGTTAAAAAGTGTCTGGGGGTGGGGGGGGGGTTGGAAGGAAAGGCCATTGCTGTGTATCTGATCCATTAAATTCAGGGCCAGATCAGCCAGTGCCACTGGACCCTAAAATGTCTTTCACTTTCCCCATGTTCCTGATGCACTTGCAGTGGGGAATCAGCAGCAGCATGGGGCTCAAAGGGCTTGCAGGGGGGCTCTGCATTTTATATGGGAGCATTACAAAGGCCTGCATCCCGGGGCTAGCGCTTTCCTGCTGATTGTGCCCAGCTCTGTGTCCCATGTTCTTAGCTGCTTTCCAAACACACATTCCTCTCCACAGAACCTGCTATACAGGAGCTGCGGAGCATGCGCAGAAAGACTTAAGTATTGGGGACGGGAGAAATGCTTCTGGCGACAGGTTGACTCCTGTGTGGTCAGGAAGGATGGGCTAGGCGAATGAGCCCTGGCCTGGTACTCTGGAGTTCCATACCCAGCTCAGCCACAGACTACTTGCATGTCCTGGGGCAAGTCTCAAGCTCCTGAGCCCCATTTGTGAAGAAGGGATGGTACTTCCCTGCCTTACAGGGATGTTTGTGAGGATTACATCCATTAGTGATGATGAGATGCTTGGATACTATGGTGATGAGGACCAAATAAGCCCTGAAAGTTACAATATTTCTTTTCAGGCTGGATGTTTGTCTCCAGAACAGTCTCGATACATACTTCACAAACCTTCCACTGTAAACTCTTTAGGGAAGAAACCATTTTTTGTGTGGTAGGTGTGTGTGAACAGCACCTACCACCATGGAGTATCTGCGTCCCTTCCAGCAATGCGATGGCAATAATACTCAGAGCCATAGAGCTCAAAGAGCTTAACAAGGGAGGGCTGTATAAAAACCTGAATAGAATACTGTTTTCGATGCGTCTTCTGCTAATCATAAAACATCACTGTCAGAGGGGGAAACCTGCCCAAGGTCACCCATAATACACACCAATCTTGCCCACTAAGTTCACTGTGTTCCTTATAATAAGGGATGAACTCCTGATTAGCTTTGGTCTAGGGCCACCCCCTTAGCACAAACTCTCTCCCTTTTCTGAGTACTGGATCTTTACCAGTCCATGATTTTACCTGTGATGCTGTCACGGGAGGTGTATCAAGATAGTCCATTGGTAACACTCTCTCTTCACTTGGTCTTTTTCACGTCTCCGGTAAAGACAAATGGCTTAACCCATCTGTATTTCCCAACTGCTTACCAGGTTTGTACACAATGCTGTATTCGTAGCCTCTAATCACTGCTCATCTCTGGATTCTGGGGGATGCCTTTTGTGGCACAGCCTTCATCTCACTAAACGATGCGATCAGAGGTTTGTGATTGGAGCAAATTGTAAACCTACGCCCAGATATGTGTTTGTGAAACTCCTGCACCCCAAAGACAGCCGCTAATCCTTCTTGATCTAACTGTGAATAATTATATTCAGCAGAAGACAGAGTCTGGGATGCAAATCCAGTTGGTTTCTCTGACCCAGCCTCCTTCCAGTGAACCAAAACAGCTACAATTCTATAAGAAGTTGCATCTGAAGTCAAGATCAGCTCTTTGTCAGCTTGTTAATGGACCCGGACTTCTGAGGGCTTTGGCAATAGTTTAGAATCCGGAAACGCTTGTTCCTGAGCTGATTTCCAATATCATTTATTTCCTTTTAAGTTACATACACAGAGGCATTAGAAGTGTTGATCAGCTTGGCAAAAACTTACTGTAGTAATTCAGCAAGTCTAAGGGCTTGGCTACACGTGCGAGTTAGAGCGCATTAAAGCAGCCCCAGGCACCCTAGCTCGCTCCCTGTCCACGCTGGCAAGGCACGTAGAGCGCTCTCACTCCGCGGCTAGAGCGCTCCTGATGCTCCACCTCGGCAAGAGGATTAACACTTGTTGTGCCTTGGCTGAAACGCCGCGGCGTCAGTGTGAACGAGGTGTTGCATTACTGCGCTCTGATCAGCCTCCAGAAGTGTCCCATAATCCCCTTATGTGGCCACTCTTCTCATTGTTTTGGAATGGCTGCAGGAATGCGGATATGCCCTTTGAAAGCTCCGTTTCTGACAGCTGGCTGCTTATCTGCTTCGAGACAAAGCAACCATTAGTGTGGAAGGCTGTGTGTGTGTGAGAGAGGGGTCTGCTGCTGTCTGAACTTACAAGACAGCATGCTGACATGCTCTCAGCCCCCCCCCCAAAACCCACTCTCTCCCCCCCACATATACACAACACACTCCCTGTCACGCTCCACCTCCTGCCCCCATTTGAAAAGCACGTTGCAGTCTCTTGCATGCTGGGATAGCTGCCCACAATGCACTGCTCCCAGTGCCGCTGAAAGTGCCGCATATGTGGCCACGCCAGTGCGCTTGTAGCTGTCAGGGTGGACAGACCGCAGCGCTTTCCCAGCTGCGTTCTCCAAAGGCTGTTTTAACTCAAAGCGCTCGACATCTGCAAGTGTAGCCATGCCCTAAATAAGCCTTCAGCTCTGAACATGTGTTCTTTTCCAGGCACAAACCTGCTTCCTTTAGCCCGTTTAGTCCTTCTGCCAAATTTTGTCAGCGTGGTACATCTGTGGTACTGGTGACTAGTATCATCCACGTGTGGAATGCCCTGAATCGATCCTTCCATGGTTCTTTGGAAAATAGCAGCAGCTGGGGACACACCAAAAGGTAACTGATGACACTGAAGCAGTCCTGTGTGAGTATTTACAGTGATATACTGTTTGAAACCTTCTTCCAGGATGATCTGTTGGCAGACGTGAACAAATGCCCTCCTGCTAAAACTGCAAATTCTTCAGTTTTTGGAAGTGGGTATTCTAATTGGGAGACCCTGTTTACAGTCAACTTATAGTCACCACATATGCTTACAGAGCCAGCTGGCGTCAACACTGGCACTGTCGGTGTAGCTGATTCCGACAACTTTACAGGTTCAGTAATACCAGTTGTCTGTAGTCTTTTTAACTCACTTTCAACTTTCTGTTTCATGGCAAATGGTAGAGAACTGGCTTTGAAATAACAAGGCATGACATTTGGGTTTCTGTGGATTTTTAGCAGGAGCATCTTTGAAAGTGCCCAGTTCATATTTAAATACTTCCTTAGATGTATTTAAAACAGTTTCCAGAACTAGATCATCTTCTGATTTCAAGTGACGCACTTTTCCTTTCCAATCCAGTGAAAGGTCAGCCACTCACCCTCTACTGAGCAAGTTAGGGCCTGCAACCACTAGCAGAGGTAGATACCTCGGTGAGGTCTGGTGGCAAGCCTTCACATTGGCGTCTCCCTGGATTTTTACTGCTTCTCTGGTGGCTGTTTTTAATTTTATCCTGCATTTCTGCAATGGAGGTGGTTCATTATCTATCCATAAGGTCTCATACTCTTCTTGGCTCATAATAATCATGCTACATCCTGTGACAAGCTGAAATCCTACTCCTCTCCCCCCACCCCATTTACATTCAATCCATAATTAATGAGACCTCCTTTGGGAATATTTGTTTCCAGTCTACTATAGGTAGTATAAGCTACTTGACTTTCCTCCTCCAGGTCATGAAAGGTACCACGGCTGCTTTTTATCGTAGTTTTGTGTGTCTGCTTTCTTAGTTTTGTTCTGACATATTCTTTGAATGTGCCAAGTCCATTTGCAAAGGTGACATTGTTCATTTTGAAACCTGCAGACCACTGGGGTGAATTTGCCTCCACAAGGATAGCACTCTCTGCTAGCTGATTGGATCTGCTTCCTGGGTTGCCCTGCGATTTTGTGCACAGTACTTTGTGTCTCCTGTGTGCTATTTCCATCTCCCCAGGCTCCTGTGGCTTGTGTTTGTGAAGTTTGTATGTTTTTATTTGCAGATTCCATAGTCTGGGCCAATTTCAGAGCTGTTTCAAATATTAACTGTGGTTCAGACAGTAAAATCTCCTTTGCATTTTGTCATCATTAATGCCACAAAGTAATCTGTCTCTTGGCATTTGTCAGAGTCACACCATAATTACAATCTTGAGAGAGTTTCCTCAGTTGTGCCACAAATTCTCCTACTGTCTTCCTGGATTTCCCCGACCGAGAGTTAAACTTAAATCAATCTCCTGTTTTTACTGGGTTGAAATGGTTTTTTAAACAGATTTACTAGCTTGTCAAAAGTTTCATCTCCAGCCTTTTGAGGGGTTAACAGGTTTCTCATTAAATGGTAAGTCTTGGCCCCTACCTTCATCTGTAATATCATTTATTTAACCTCACCTAATCATGGAAAATATAAGGTATTTCAGTCTTCTTCCCAAGTTTGGTGTTGCAGATTAAATGGTGAAATAGTCCCAAATGATGCAGCCACTTCCCTGGTGTTTGTAAGGGCACGTAGGGCCCTACTTACAGATGACTTCCCAGACCTATTTCTTTCTTTCCCTTGTTCATTCTTGTGAGTTCAGCTCCACCTCTTCACTGCAGGCTGTTGCAGAAACCAGACATACTCCGACTTCTTTGAGTATCAACAGGCAATGCGTGTATATCTCGACAATAGCTCCACAGAGCCACGCTGTCCACACCTGCCAACCACGCACAACACTAGAGAGGTCACACGCTTCCCTCGGCTGGCTGATTTTATTACACACCGTGTGACAGTGGCCAGAACACCCCAGCCACTCACAAGAGCCAAAGGAAGAGTGAGGGTTGGATTTAAGAGATCCTGGGGTTGGTGTCTTACCCCCAAAAGACAATTCTCTTTGTTGTAACCCCCGGACTCAGTGCTTGCCAATGGGGAAGAATTGCCCATGGGGTTGACCAAGAAGTTCCCAGGTTTTTGTGTGGGGGCTCAAGCCAATATTAGCTAAGTCTTTAAGGAAAGTGAAGCCGCGAAGCATTTTGTGAGGGAACAGACTTGGCTGTTGGCTTTTGCCAACTGACATGTTGATCCTTTGCTTCCTGCTGCCTGTTCTCATACCAGAAGAATAGCCCCCTCCTTTCCTGCAGTTCCTGCCACCTGCCCCGTTCACTAGCTGACTCCTGCATTCTTTGTTCCGTATCCTATAAAGATTGATTGCTCCAGTTGGAATTGTGTGTGACTGGGCAAGGCGAGACATTCCTGTATTTATTGACATGGCTGCTTTTGACTTGGGAGGCCAGCAGTTCTCAGCTCGCAGGCTGCCTTCGCTCGCGAATGTGTGGGCAACCTAACCTTGTTAGTAGGCAGCTCCGTGTGGCAATTCGATCCCTCCACACTGTGGATATGCTTTTGGAGGAGAACCCCCTGGCCACTTATGGTTATCAAAGACCCCATGGCCTTGTCGTAAAGACTCTAGGCGTTCGCCAGATTCCAATCGGATAACAGCGTTCCGCCAGGGGTTTTAATAATCTACATGATTCTCCTTCACTTCCTGTCCTTGAACGGCTGTCCATTGTGAACCAGCTGCCGTGCCCCAGTAGAGGTGGCTGCATTTCAGTGACAGGCCAAGCAATTACTGCCTAACTGATCTGCAGGTGCCTTCGCTTGTCTAGTTCAAAGCGTGCGTGCATGTGAATGGATTAAAAATGTCAGTAGAGACCTGCTGTGGGGAAATTGCTTTTCTGAGTGTTGTTCCTTTGTGCTGCTCTAGCCCCGGGCCATGCTGCTCCGCTCTCCTGCTCTGTTCCAGTGACAGCAAGAGTCCAATGGTGTACCGGGGGGTGAGTCTTGGGGAGCTTTGCCTGCTGAAGCGGCAGAAGACAGAGCCTCTAGAGTCATTTATTTTTATTTTTCAGGAGTTGGATAAGTGAACTAAGAAAGTAAGAGGACTTTATATACAAGGTGTGTTGATATTATTCATATGTGTGTGCGTTGAGTATACACACGGAAAGAGCGCGTCACATCCAGGGGGAAATCCTGGCCGCACTGAAGTCAATGGCAAAGCTAACATTGATTTTGGTGGAGGAGAATTTCATCCATTTTGCGTGTATTTTACTTTTTTTACACACACACACACACACACACACACACACAGAGTGACTATAAAGTACATAATACTATATATTGTTGAATTATATACACGTGTGCGTATATATGCTATATACTACATACTGATAAATTCATAGATATATATGTATTGTCTATACACATCTATATAGTATGTTTCACCCATTGACCTACTTTACATGTGCGTCTGTACGTATGTACACAAATACATGTGTATATACACATATGTAGGTGTGTACTGGAGCAGTAGACCCAAGAGGTCTGTGGAAGATGGCAGGTGTAACATGGAATGATTTAAAGTCAAATGAAGATGTCGGGTGAGCAGGATGTAAGTCAGGGTACGGGATTGGCTACAATCAAAAAGATGACGATGGTGGGAATGCAGCAGAAGACAACAGGTAACCATCAAGTTACCCATTCCCAGGTAGCCATCCCCTGTCACCCATTCCCAGCTTCTGACCACCGACTAGACGGCAGGATATCTTGTGCAGGGACGTGACCATGCTGGGATTAATGGAGTAACAAGCCTTGCACAGGAATGAATGGCCACGCTGTACTGCCCGCCATGTCTGCAAAGATGCTTTGGGATAAGAAGTGTGTGTGTGTGTGTGTGTGTGTGTGTGTGTACACAAACACATATGCAATGTGGCCTAAAATAGAACAGATTCAAATATATAGAGACACACACACACACACACACACACACACACATATATTGTGTGTATGTATATAAAATACATAAACATTCATATATAGAGAATGTCTTTATTGTAATCTATTTTTGGCCACACCAGATTGTAATACTGGCCCAGTGAGATGACTTCTAGCTATGAAAGGTGCTGTACAAATAAAGCTGCACTTAGGATTGTATTTTCAGAGTATTTTCTTACCATAGATTTTTTTTGTTTTAAAGCTCCTTTTGTTCATTTTGGACCAAGTTTGTCATATTTCTTAGAGTCTCCAGTGACTCCTTTTTACTACAGACTTTCTGGAGTCCTCCTTGTTAGACTGAGAATTGCATGATTCATTGTGTGCCGGAGATTTAATACTGCACATAAAACGCTCCTGTTTCAAATTTGTTTTCTTTCTCTCCCCCCCCTCGCTTTCTTTCTTGGCCTCTCACTTACATCCTGGAATTTTTTCACAAGATATAAAATAAATTTATTCACAAATATATCCAGTAGGATATGACCTGCCTGGGTTTTTCAGCCGCTGTTTTAAGGCTCACAAGGTTTGACTCTTTAACTTTCTCTGTGTGGCGGTTTGATGTGGGCGCACGTTTGAGAAGTGGAGTGAGAAGCGATTCAATATTATCAAAACAAAATGTCTCTTCATCGTCCTGATTTTTCCAATGGAATTCTAGTCGGGGGTGGTGGGAGGGAGGGAGTTCTCTGGCCTGTGTCATGCAGCAGGTCACACTAGATCACAAGGATCCCTACTGGCCCTTGGAATCTCTGGATCCTTTTGGAATTTCTGTTTCAGGAGAAATGTTGACTTTTCATTCCACTTTGGAATGAAAACGAATTTCAGAATGTTGGCATTCCCTGTGGGATGGTCATTCCCTTTTTGGACAAGTTCTCCTACTAATCTTGACCCTATTACAGCCAGTGACCTAGGGCCATTTCCCAGAGCTCTGTCCCCACAACGGCAGCCAGATTTTGGAAGGAGTTTAGCTCCTATTTAGGCACTTGAAGGGCCAGATTTCCAAAAGCTCTTAGCACTCAAAGCTGCCATTGGCCACCTTCTCAGGAGAGCTCTGGCCCAGATCCATACAGAGACTTAAGCTCCTAAATCCCAGAGGTTCCTGGCTGTGGATGGCAAGCAGAGGTAGGCACCTCCCTGGAGTCTGGATTTAGGCACCGAACTCTGTAAGGAGGCAGGGATTAGGGCACAACCTTCACTGGCATTTACATTAGCTAGCTTAGGCAGCTGCCTGCCTAGCGTGCTGGTTTTTGTGGATCCCGCTCCTAGACGCCGATCTCTCTCTCTATGCCTTGCATAAGTGCCCAGGCTTCTGAACTGCGGCTTTGTGGATTCTGTTGTGGTTCCAGTGATTTTTTTTTTCTAGGTGCCCAAAAGTTAGGTGGTGTGACGTTCCGTGGCAGGAAGCCTGTGACCTTTTGTGGATCTGGGCCTCTGCTCCCAACGTGCACCCAGCTCCGTTTGCTCTGAGCACGTGGCGACCTTCTTGGGTGCGTAAAGGGGAGCTGAGCAGCTTTGGAAGTTTGCCCCTCGAGTCACCCCATCCCCTGGAGCCAGCCAGCTCGACTCATGGTTTTGGGTCATTGTGGATATATTACCCTTTCTTTGCCTGGCATTACTCCTTACCAGGCCATGTGGGTAAACTGATAACATTCTTGGCCTGTGTGAGTCTAATGTCCTTACACGACATGCTGGTCATCTTTTCCAAGGCCACAGGCAGGTGCAATTCCCATGGAAGCCAGTGGAGGGAGCTGAATTTGCCTACACCAAGGCTGCATCTGGCCTCTTCTCTTCAGCCTGGTCGACGTCACGATCCGCATGCACGAATCTTCCAGTTAATGCGGCTATGCTGTGATTCCTGCTTCTCTGGCCAAGCATACAGCTTCTCCGTGCCTGGAATTCCTGGCAGGCATCGCCTCCCTGCTGGGCTTCGGGAACTACATGACCATTTGATGGGTTTCACTTGACTTATTTGTACAGCGAGAGGGACGGATTGGATCCCCTGATCCAATCCCTCCTGCGCTTCGTATCTTCCTCCCTCTGGGGAGATTCACAATTTGGTTTTAACTTTGAAGGCTCAAAAGTTTCAGACCTTTCCCCTGTCCCTAAGGAAATCCAGATGGTTTCTGTGCTCCACTGATGCTGCTGGCTCAGGTGACCACAAATCTAAATGGCTCTGGTTTTGTTCTGTTGTGGAATTCCTGTCTGTGCATTCGCCCCCAATTTTCCTCACGGTCCCTATTTCAGTCAGCGATTGCTTCAGTTCATGTGTCGTCTTTTGCGCTTCCTGACAGACATCCTCAATGGCGCAGGCAGCCAATCAGAGATGAAATCTGGTTGCATAGCAATGAGGAAGGATCTCTGTACTCCTCCCCCCCAGCAAAGCCACTTAGAAGAAAGTTCCTACCACCCAAGAACCCCTCAGTGCCAACTGGCATGGGGGTTACAAAGTGTCCTGATTCTGGTACCTCTGTTCTGTTCACCAAAGAACGTCATATGAGATCTTAAATGAAAGCTGGGGTCATACTGGTCATTAATGTCATTGTGCAATGTATGTACAGATCTGATGTGAGGAGTTATGTATATACACTGACAACGTGTTCTTAGAGTCAGTATCAAGGTATGAATCACCAGCAGAGGTGAAACAGGTTTTCTGTCAGACGAAACCTTTATTCACTTGTTCCTCTGCCAGGATGTAAATTAAGCATTATAAGCGAACACAGCCGGATACCCATTTACATACCAAGTCAACGAAGAGAAGTGAAGTCAGCAGGGAAGCAGGACACAGGAAAAATAAGCCATATCCTGTCTCCGAGTACAGGCAAAAACAACACCCCCCTCATCCTGCACCTAGGAACTAAATGGACAGTGCATTTCCATTCATGAAAATGGGTTTTCAGCCAACATTGGTTGAAAAGTTGCAGAAGATGGTGGGTGAGAGAAACTTCTTTAGACAGGAGGTCAATCAGTTAAGTTTAGTCTGTAGAAAGTGTGTTATGATTTTGTTTTATAAGCGACCTTTTGTTTCCAGCATCCTTACTTGCTCTCACTTGAATCTCACATCTTTGATGATAAACTTATGCTTGGCTTTACATAAATATATCTGTGCTGTGACGTTAAGCAAAGTGGCGGTCCAGAGGTGAACCTCACAAGCTGGCGTGTACTGTTTCTTTGGGGTCAACGGACCTGGTATTTCTGAGAATGTTAGTTGGATAAGGGGCTGGACACAACAGGGGAACACTTCAAAGGGACTCAGGGACTGGGGTGTACTTACTTTACCTTGCAGTAAGGGCTGCGATAGCTCAGAGGGGAATGCTTGAGTGGCTAACAGGCTGGTGGTGTCAGGGGGCACAGGCAAAACTCCCTCACACTGGGAGGTGGGGGGGGGGGTCACAAGGTGACTGGCAGCCCTGGGTACCCAAGAACCATCACAGTTCCAAATCTGGAATTCTTTTGACAGTGGCAATGAGGTAAAAACCATACACTGACTTCTAGGAAAGCTTGGTTGGTCAAAATGACATAGCATCTCCCAGGCACACATGTTAGTGGTTTTGAGGGCTACGTTGGGCTTACAGAATTAGCAGCCTTTGTAAGAACATAACATGTTCTAATGAATGCAATATGTCCCTAGGAAATTAATGCTCCTTCACTCTACTAGTATCCTGTGATCAGAAGAGGAACAGTAATGAGGAAGAAAATGTTTTAAGCAGAGATGGGCTTGAGATACAAAATCGACATCCACATTTCAAACACACCAACCTTTGGATCTAGGAGCGTTCGTCTGCATCTTTTTGAGTTGTGAAATATGGACCTGATTCTTTGATTGGATTCCAGACTTTGGGATGGGGTGGGCCTCGGACCAGCTGCTTAGGGCCAGATAGCAAGCCCATAGGTGAGTAGTTACTTACCTGAATGGACTCACTGATTTAAATGGGATTACTCATGTGAGTAAGTGCTTGCCAATATGAGTAAGGGGTTCATAATCTGGGACTTACTTTGTGGGGAATTTGGATATTCTGTTCTAAAGTAGATAGATCTCCATTCATGTGAATCCAGGATGCTGTAATAGGGGTGCATAAGGGACATGAGAAGGGGTATGTCTCTCTGTTAAAACTTGGCCCTCCCAATAGTAATCCCGGTATAGCTAACGGCCTGGGGAATGAACATTCAGTGATACCTCTGCTGAGGGTAGAGAAGCAGGGCTGAATTCAAAACCACCTCCAGTATCCCCAATTTCTTTCTGCCTGATGCAAATAAAGAGATCAGCAGATACTATATTGCGCGCATCAGTGCCAAACTGAAATGAAGAATCATGGAGTCTGCCAAGGATGTACTAATAAAGAAAGGTTTCAGAGTAGCAGCCGTGTTAGTCTGTATTCGCAAAAAGAAAAGGAGTACTTGTGGCACCTTAGAGACTAACCAATTGGTTAGTCTCTAAGGTGCCACAAGTACTCCTTTTCTTTTTGCTAATAAAGAAAGGATCCCAATGATATTTTGAGAAGGAAAATTAAAAAAAAAAAACACTAGAAGAAGTGGAAAGTTCAGATAATCTCTCTGAATTCAAGCACAAATGAAGGGACAGGTGAACAGAGCATTTTCCCCAAGGTGCTTGTAAGAGACACTTACTCTGGGTGCTTTCATTTTGCATAGCTCCAGAATTTGGATCCAGAGGCCCTGGTACGTATAAGGCATGAGTGGGTAGGTGAGTAGATTAACAACCCCTTTGAGGCTATGAAATAACAGATACATGGGATTTGTTTATTTCTAGGGCCGAATCCTGGGGTCCTCAGGGTTTGCACTGACTCAGATGCAAGCAGATTGATGACAGTATTTTAGGTATAAACCCTTCCTGTACTGCCCCAACCAACTCTATCTAGCATTGAGCTCCAAAGGTTGATGAGGTCCAGATCTTGTAGACTTTGATTGTAAAGGCCACAGTCTGACTTGCCCTGGCACCACATCGCATGTATGTGAGCAGCAATCGGAAACACTATGCTGGTTTAAGAACGGAGATTAGCTGACTCGGTTTCACAAACCATCCAGACAAGCTGCCTAAATTTCAATCTGAGTTTGCCCCTGCGAGGGATTCTCTTTCTCGGGCCTGGCAGTCGTGTCTCTAATCAACACTGTTATTGAAAGCAGATGCCAGGCAGTCGTGTCTGTAGCTACTAATGAGCACAAAGCAAAATCATATGGATTTTTCTGCCTAATATTTCTCAGGTTACCGGCCACGCACCCTGTGTTGGGGAAATGGCTGAGATGCAAGTTCACCTTTCAGCATCTGGTCAAAGTCACTGGAAAAATTCATTAAGGCCACCCAAAAAAGTATTCTTTGGAAATGCAAGGCCCAAACTGTAAGATGCTGCAAGTTATGATGCTGGCTCTGGTTATGGATATGTATGTTAATAGATAAGGTGCCAATAGATGGCCCTGAGTCAGGAGTATGTAGCATAGGTTCCCCGGTTTTGTAGGACCAACACTCCTTGCTGTTGTGTGCATTGTAACTAGCTTCCTTGGTGCAGCTCTTTGGATCTGCTCTCGACACTGAGCACTCGCAGTGCCTACGGAAGTGAGAGGGATTGGAAGGCGCTCTCCCCCTGGCAGGTGCAGTCCGGACGTGCTGAGAAGGCAGTGATGCCACCTTCCTGTGGTTCCGGTTTGTGGAGCAAACTTTTTCGGGTGGCTGGAACGACTGGGCCTGCAAAAATGCAAAAACGCATCTGCAGCACCTGCACGCTTGTGCCAGTCCGGTAACTGGACACATTCAACCTGAGGCGAAAAAACCCGAACAAACCCCACACGTTCCAAGCACAAACGGGATCAGCGCACAGGCGAACGGCACTTGGGTGAACGTTTAGCCAATCTGCGTGCATGTAAATGACTGCTTTGGGAGCGAAAATGTGTAGAGTTACACGTGCAAGGGGGGGGTCTGTGTGCATGCGTGGGGTGTGTGTTTCGCAGGTGCAATCTTTGGATGCATTGCCAATCTGCCTCAGTAAATCTAATTCGTGGTAAATATTATTTAAGTGCAAGGTTTCTGTTGGTTTGGATCTTGTTGATTAGCGGTGGGGGAGAGTGGGCTAATTACATGGTGCATTTTGTTTTACTTGAGACCGCTGTGCAAATGCAACAGCATAACAATACTTTACCCTCCTGTAGAAACTCGAGGTCTCGGACTCTTTTACAAACAAGTGAATTAAGCCTCATAAGCTCCCTGTAAGAAAGGGAAGTGTTGTTATCCCCACTTTACAGAGGGGGAAATTGTGACTTTATTCATAAAGCTAGTCAGTGGAAGACCTGGGAATAGAACCTGGGTCTCTTAACTCCCAGTGACTGGCTCTGACTATTAACTCTGGCTCTGTGGATGCTACAAATAGTGATGAGTGGACTTGCAAATTATTATTTGTATTGTCCTAGTGCCTAAGTGACTCGATCAGGGACCAGCACCCCCTAGTGCTAGGGGCTGGAACATGTAACAAAAAGTTCCTGCCCCAAAGAGCTTACATGGGCAGATGGCTACAGACACTGGGTTGGGGGGGGAGTGCATGGGAACAATGAGACCATATGGTTAGCATGGTCCGTATTTTTGTAGGCCTCACTGCAAAGGGCTTGGTGTGGATACGGAACCAGAAGTTCTGCTACTTCTCTGCGTTATCCTAACTTCTCCAGTGTGGAAAACTGGGCTTGAAGTCTTAAGGATCTGGCTGTCTTGTGACTCGTAAGATGCCACGAAATGTTCAGAAGTGAAACAGCCATGAAGGCAGAGTCCGAAATTCCCGAGTTCTAATCCTACCTCTACACTGCAATAAAAGACCCACACCAATGACTTCTGGAGCCCAGGTCAACTGACTGAGGCTTACGGGGCTTGTGCTATGGGGCTAAAAATAGCCGTGTAGATGTTTGGGCTCAGCTGGTGAAACCCGGGGAGGGTCTCAGAGGAACGTCGACCCTGCTATTTTTAGCCCTGCAGTGCAAGCCCAAGCCAATTGACCCAGACTCTGAGACTCCCTGCCATGGTTTTTTTTATTACAGTGGAGACTACCTGCTGACTCCCTCTGTGGCCTCAAGCAAATTACGTGGCCTCAGTTTCCCCACCTCTAAAATAGGGATAATAAGATGGGCTTCACAGGCCTGTTGTGAGGATGAGTCCACGCAGTGCTTTGATTATGCAAAGTCCTGTGTAAGTGCTAAGTCTCATTACGTACCATCAAAAGCTGCTGGTGTTCTGGTCACAAATGGAAAAAAGCCAGGTCTCTGGATAGCTGAGAGACCCTTTACTCTTTCCAGCTAGTTTCCTCGTGTCCAGGTCTGTGAGATTCACTGAAGTCAGTAGCGCTCAGACTGGCGAATAAACACTGACGAGGAACAGGCCGGCACTGGCCACACGCCTCACTCGTGAGCTAATAGGACTCCTCCAGCTCTGACATCCACTGTGCTCGGCCATTTGCTGGCAATGGTATTTTAATGGCTCTACTGTGGCTTGCATGGGAGAGTCATCTGAACATGTGTGTATTTCCTATGGCCGCTCCTGTAAACAAACAGATATTTTTTTCCCTTCCTCTGTGAAATGCTTAAGTGAATAAACCGGGTCTCCCACAGACTGCCGTGCAGTGTGAACTAGGCAGACCGGTCAGGCTTTAGACCCTTGTCTGTGCAGCTGGCCGTCTCGGGGAATACACAAGCCCCATCGAGTCTGGCCAGCCATTGAGTCAGGTTGGCTGGCAGAAGATCTGCTCCTACCAGGATCTGGGGATCAGGAAGTGATGGAGCCTGAGCTGGAGAGGCCGTTATATGAAAAACCCAGCTTGTTCCAAAGAGAAATGCCAGGGGCACAGAAGTAAAATCAGGAATCCCTTAATAAGCTCTCCACCCCAGGGTGATCTGGGCCCAAAGAGATGGCAGCCTTGAAAACGGCTCCTTCGCACTTCTCGTTCCGACATTGCTGTAGCTGTGTTCTCGCTTGCCTTTTTCCAGCTGTAGCCAACATGCAGAAATTCAGGAGTTGGGTGGGTAATTTACGAAGGATAAAGGCAACAGGCCAAATTCTGACCTCAGATGCACGCCTACAGCCCCTCTTGGCTTCATGGGACCCTCCCATTGCACATCCAAAGGCAAAATCCAGCCGCGTAGCTTCACCCTTGTTTAGGGAATGTGGTGGGTTTGTCAAGATTAGGATTTCTCAATTCAGGAGACTGTGGCAAATATAATGAAAACTTAGTGACTCGGTGCCTCATTGTACTTCAAGTGGTGGTTGTTTTTTCAAATAGCGTCTTTCAAAGCTCAGGTCCTGCTGGTGCTAGGAGCTCTACATACACACAATAAGAGACAGCTTCTGCCCCAAACAGATTACAATCTAAATGAGAAATTAGGAGAGCGGGAGGGTATTCTCAGCCTAGTTACAGAGGAGAAATAGAGGCTCAAAGAGGTGAAATGACATACCATGAATAAGTGGCAGAGCTTGGAATGGAACTCAGATCTCCTGAGTCCCAGCTCAGTGCCTTAACAAAAAGGCCACCCTGGGGCGGAACTTGTCACTGCTCGTGTTCTTTCCTTTCTGCATTGTCTGTCATTCTGTAACTCTCACATGGTCTTTCACCCATTTGCACAATTAGTCATCGTTCCTCAGAGTGCTCTCCTTTGATTTAGGCTTTCCTCCTGGCGCCAAGATCTTGTCAGCTCTCCCAAGCTAAGCAGAAGTGAGCCAGGACTGTATCTGGATGGGAGATGTCCCAGGAGTGCTTACAGTGCTGCCGCTGGTTCAGGACACATCAGTACTGAAAGAATGAGCCAATGTGTGGCTCGGGATCGGGTGCTGCTTGCTTCTGGATGGGTTGGAGAAGCAAGATCCCTGCCCTGCAAAATGAAAGACCATGTCATCTTCTGCTGGCGTCAGGGGGCTGAGCAGGGCAGGGGTTGTGAGTTGTCCTTCTGTCATGCCAGCTGGGTGGACTTTCCATTGCTGGGGTCCCCTGTGCTTGAGGTTCCCATGAGAAAGGATGGTGCCCTGGTTCAGGTGATAGCCTGGAGATCTGGACTCAATTCTCTATGACCTTGAGCAAATCCCTTTAGTCTCTCTGTGCCTTAGTTCCCATCTATAAAATGGGGATAATACCTACCACACGGGTGCTGTGAGAATAAACACTGTGAGGTGCTCAGAGACCATGGTAACGGGGATCACATAAGCACCTTAGATAGTGACAGCCAGCAGAACCCTGGGATGAAGACGCTGCTGTGTGCTAGTTTTGATCTTCACAGGTGGAGTTCTGTTTGATCAGAGGAATCACTCGGAGGAGCTCCATATTTCATTTCGTGTGATCTGAGGAGGACTCGGAGATCTGCCTATGGTTCAGTACAAGCCTCTGGGTTTTTTATTTTTTGCTGTTTTATTTTTTATTTTTTTTAGCAGATGCATAGCTAGTAAATCCGCCTCTAATTGTTGCCTTCAGGGTCTCCTGTAATGTGCTGTGAGAGCTAGTGGAACACTTGTTAAATTTTTACAAACCATTTAACACGCTGTGTTAGAACCAAGGGCCTACGTTTTCAAAGGTGGCTAGTGATTTTTGAGGGTCTGACATTTGGAGCACCCAGCCTCAGACATCTTAATGGGTCTTGATGTTCAGAGGGCAAGTCAGGCTCCTTTAAAAGTGTCTTAAGCCAAGTGCCCAAAAAATTGAGACACCCAAACCCACTGGCCAGTTTTGACCCTGGAGGCCAAGGCCTTTTGAGAGCTAGAGGTATGCTGCATGGTGTCCCCAACTTAAGGACTGATGGGGTCTGGGTCAACACCCGAGCTCACTGTCATGTGGGCTTGAGCAGATGGCATCAGGAGCTCAGTTGCAGGGTCTGAACTTGCGTTGACCATGTGTGGTGAAACAAAACCAGTCATCTCCAGGGATACATTTTGGGGCCTGCTTGTTTTCTTTGCCTCACACCTTGTCGTCATTGATATCCATGCAAAACGCGACCAAGGCAGGAGTGCTTCAACAGAGGAGGCGCCCCTGATAGCAACTGCCGTGATACCATGGCGAGAGAATTAGGGCATCTCTTGGGGAGATTAGGCCTCAAGCCAGTTAGAGCTTTGAGCCTGTGGGAAAGGAACACAACACAAAGTGGGTAATAATTTATGGGCATAATTAAAAGGATAATTATAATGAATTTAGCAGAGGTGAGGGAAAGGCATACAGATCCAGAGTTGTTTACACACAGGCATGGGACAGCTTTACCTAGTCCGGTGTAGTTAAAGCAGTACAAACCACCACCCTCCCAGTTATTCCAATATAACTCTTTTCACACCAGTGGTGGTTTTGATATAACCATATCAGTAAAATTAACCCCCCCCCCTCCCCCGGCTGACACAGTTATGCCGGTTCAAAATCTGCCTATAAACATAGCCTAAGAGTTGGAATCCACGTGACCATTGTGTGTCTTTATCCCCTCTAATGGCGGGTTCATGTAAGTGTCTGCTACAGCTGCTCTCTTGGGGGGATAATCCTTTAACTGAAGCATGATTTTAGTGCAAGACGTCCTAGGTTCAATCCACACCGATGACCCTTGGTGAGGGGCGGTCACGGAACATTCGGACTGGTGAACGTTCACGCAGTGCTGACCTGGGAGGCGCTGCAAAGGGACCCAGCCGGGTGGTTTTTAGATCCAGGTATTAATTCTTCTATTTCCTTCCTTTTTTCTCTTTCCCTCTTGTGCTTTCTTGGCTTTAATCTTGTCTAGACTCTGCTGAATTTTGAACCTTTCTTTCCTCCTCGTTCAGTGAAACTCATGTTTATTCCTGGGGTAGGATGAACCCGAGTGAAACCCTGGTACCTTTCCCTTGCTGGGTGTGCCGGTGTGAGCTCCTGCTTGCTATAAACACAGCTCAGCGAGCATTCTGATCTCCTTCGACATCTCAGCTAAAGCTCGATTCAACAGCAATTCTGTTTTGGCTTCCTCGCCACCAAAGCCATGAAAACTGGCTCCCCAGCCAGCTGGCTGACTCAGCAAGATCTCATCCGGCCTTTTGCAAAAACTCATGGGAGGGGAGGAGGAGGAGGTGAAGAGCTCAGTTAAAAAAAAAAAAAATTTTCCTTCAGGAGCCCGTTAATCCTGCGAAGATTATTAGTTCCCCTTCTGAGCCAGCATACTCCAGACCATCCATTCACCAAGGAGTTGTTCCTCTGTTAAGCAATCCTGGTGGCCTAGGTGTGGGGTTTTTAATTTATTTTTGAAACCAACACAACCTCATTAAGCTTTGCCCCCACCCCGAAACACATGTGACCTGAACTCCTGTCCACTGCTCGATTTGCGCCCCTTTTTCTGAGAGGCCTGTATGCTCTGGATCCCTTGGAAGATTATTTTGGCCTGTTCAGGACATGTATATCTTTCATCAACTCCCCCAGCTAACAAATCTGGCTATCCAGGCCCTGTCAGTGTTTCTGTCAATATTTTTAAGTAAGGCACAGATTGCGTTCTGTTCTGTTGGAGGAAAAAAGCTGTCTGCTTCCCAAATAGCTCCGCTTGGAAGCTTTCTAACTAATAGGCTTGGAGTCTCCAAAGCACATTTCTCAACGATATATTTTGGGCACCTTCAGCATCTTTATACACTGGTAAATAGGAAGCAAGAGAATGGAATTTCCTCCTTTTGCTTGGTTAAAACCCAGTGTTTAGTTTCAGTTAAAGGGGCAGCGTCAGCGTGAGTGGGTCCCAGAATTGAAAGTTTGTGAAATCTCAGACCAAAAGAATCGTGCTGATTTTTCTTTTTAAGCAGCTGTTTCTTTCCCCTGTAGAGTCTGCAATCCAAACACTGACGCAATGAGAACCTGAAAGCAAAACAGACTCTAAACAAAAGGGAAATGGACTCTTCTGCTGCTTGTTGCCCAGGTGGAAGGGAATGCAAAATGTGAACAAACGGCATACATCGGATTGTAAGCTCCTTGGGGCCAAGACCACTTTCTGGTCTGTGTTTGTATAGCACCTAGCACAATGGGGGTCTTGCTCCAAAAGTGGAGCCCCTATGTGCTATTGCAATACATGTAAATATTAATTTGGGACAGTGACTGAGCTGTTCACAAATTCTTTTGGTTTTAATACCCTGAGCAGCCTTTGCAAAATGGTCATGAAAAATTAACAGCTCAGCCCTTGTTTCTGTAACCCTTACTCACTGGAGGAGTATTTCCTCATGCAAGAAATCCAATTGAAGTCAATAGGAATACTCAGACGAGTAAGGGTTGAAGGATTGGGTTCCGGCACACAATCTCCAGACTATGATGGTGAAAAATATAGATCTTGATTGTCCTCCATTTACACACTGGTGTAAGTAACCCCACTGAGTTCTGTAGGTTCACTCCTGATTCAGACTGGTGTGAGGGAGAGGAGAATCAGACAGGGCCATGCTATTTTACTGATCTGTTTTTTAAAAAAAAAGAAAAATTACTCAGCCCACATGAATGACCAAGAAGAATTTTGCAAGCTGAATTGAAGGGTTATTAGTAACTTTAGGTAAGGAAATGTATGGGCCTGAATCTCTACGGCCTTTGTACCACGTATAGCCATCTACACCCGTCCAAACTGACTGTGAAAATGTTGTTTGCGGTGGTGCTGTAGTCGTATTGGTCTCACAATATGAGACAAGGTAATAGCTTGTATTAGACCAACTTCTGTTGGTGAGAGAGGCAAGCGTTCGAGCACCACAGAGCTCTGAGTAGCTCAAAAGTGCTTCTCTTTCACCAACAGAAGTTGGGCCAATACAAGCTACTACCTCACCCACCTTGCCTTCTCAGTTAAAATGATGATAATGACTTGTATTATGGAAGGGATGCAGGATGGACACACAGCCAAAGATGGTCCCTGCCCTGAAGAGTTCTAGACAGACAAGACAGATGATGGTGGGTGGGAGAAAGGGAGGTTTTTTATGCCCATTTTACAGATGGGAACAGGCCCAGAGCGTGAGCTGACTTGCCCAAGGTCATGCAGGCAGTCGGTGACAGAGCAGGGCACTGAACCTAGTGCCCAAGGCCTAGTGTTGCCAACTTTCTAATTTGCTTAACACCGAACACTCTTGCGCCGCCTCCTGCCCCGCCCCTTCCCCCGAGGCTCCGCCTCTTCCCCTGAGGCTCCACTCCCGCTCACTTCTCTCCCCCCTCCCTCTGTCGCTCGCTGACCACCCCCTGTCGCTTAGTCCCCCATCTCCTGGGACTCACCTGCTCCCTGCACAGCAGGGGTTGGTCCTCACAGAGAGGAGCCAGGGCTGAGGCACAGTGGGGGTTGGTCTCTGGAGTGAGGGGGTGGGGAAGGTTTGGTCCCCGGAGCGAGAGGCCAGGGCAATTGGGGCACAAGCTGGGGGGACAGACAGGATCCCCCAGCCTTGAGCGGTGGCACCTTTCTCTTGGAGCCGGGTCCGGAAGCCAGCCACTGCTCTCTGTCAGGTCCTCCATGTGGCTCCCGCTGCTGCTCTTCCCACCTCCCCGCCAGTGGCAACAACCAGTTACTGCGGCCAACTGGACTTGGCCGCAGTAACGTTCCCTTTTCGACGACACCTGGTAACCCTAAAGGCCTCCTTCCCCTACCAAGTCAGCATGGCAACATTTTACACTCCCTTTGAATAGCTGCAAACAATGGTTCGTGGCAGCTGGGTCTTGATGGTCTGGATGCCAGGAATGGCTCCGGTGGATCACAGGAGTGAAACCGTGTAGGTGAGAGGAGAACCAGCCCCACGGCTGGGCAGTCCACAGCCTCCCCTTTAAGTTGAGGGCTTGGCTGATTTTTAGTTGGTCTATTGTTTGTTTTACTTTCCAGACAAGCGTCAGGGGCTGAGTGGGAATAGTTCGCTGACGTGTGGTAAATGTCTGCAGCAGCCAGGAACGCTGGCGTTCGTATTCTGCTCCAGTGGAAACTGAACTGGACTCTTCGTTCCTGACCTTGCCTCATGCTTGCAGGAGCGTTAGCCCAGGGCAGCGCGCTGATCCACCGCAATTCTTCACCTGGGGATTTGGCCCAGTTTCCTTCCAGATGCATATTTTTCATCTCCGAAGTTGAACCTATTAATACTTTTGTTGGCGAGTGCACAAAAAGAAACAACCCCAAAACCCAACCTTCTCTTGTAAAAACAGCTGATTCAGATTCTTAATATCTTGATGTGGCAGAAAGAAATTAGCTTGTGCATGTGGGCTGAGAAACTCTGCCTATGCAGGAGAGGGGCCAGGGGTAGGTTTTTTTTAACCATCGAAGTCTCCGTGCTTGCTTTATTTGAATGGCTTTGTGCTGGTGAAACCTGGCAGATTAACAGCACAGGAAGCTGGGCTCTTCTCCTTGCCCAAAGAACAGGTCTTGCCCTGCCAACGTGCATCAGCGTGGAGGGACCACCTCTCAGGGTGAGACGGTAGTTCGGTCTCCATGGCCCATTTGGTGCTTTGATCCTGCCAAGAAAGGAGGCCAACCAATGCCAACTGCCAGGGTGGTTTTGGAAGAGTCCCGTTATATTTTAAGCAGTGGAAGAAGAGGAAATAAGGAGGAAATAATAGGATTGGAGCCAAGCTGCGATCTCCCACGACGATGAGGACTTTAGAGTGGATGAAGGCTATTCCTTGTTAGTTCAGCCTTTCCCCTCGGTCTTGTGAGTCTGAGTGTGTGTCAGGAAGTTCCTTGCAAATGGGGGATGGTAGAGGGATAAGAGGGGAAGTAAGGGGGGGGTACTGAGACTTGAGGGGTGGGGGATGCTGGCTTCATGCTTGGAAGAAGGATCTCAGGGGTTCCTACCTGTTTTTGGACCTGTTCCAGCCCTTCTGGGTCCCATTCTCGCTTCAGCCCACCTCCAGGCATAGGCAATTTACGTGGAGGCAGAGCCCCACCACCCCAGTATTTCCATTCCTGCCCCCCGGTTCCTCCGCCCCGATCCAGCAGCCAATGTCATGCAGGACAAAGGACATTGTTCAACACCCATGTGACTCTTGACAGCCACGTTCAGAAGTGGTAACGTTCCCTAGAACAGACCAGGCTACAGTGAAATCCAACTGAAACCACTGTGCGTTTGTACCGACGCTTTACGAATGACAGGATGAGTCTTGCCCTGGATCTGCACTACATCTTTGGCTCCTTGGCTGTTCTCTGAAACATGGCCCAGGTTAAAGGTTAATGAACCTGGACAAACCTTTGGCCAAAGGGGCTCTTCACGTGAATTACACTCTGTTCCGGTGGTAAATGTTAGATATGGGCAGAAAGCCCATGAACTAATAAGTTCATGAAGGATAGGTCCATCAATGGCTATTAGCCAGGATGGGCAGGGATGGTGTCCCTAGCCTCTGTTTACCAGAAGCTGGGAATGGGCGACAGGGGATGGGTCACTGGATGATAACCTGTTCTGTTCATTCCCTCTGGGGCACCTGGCACTGGCCACTGTCAGAAGACAGGATACTGGGCAAGATGGACCTTTGGTCTGGCCCAGTATGGCCGTTCTTATGTTGTAAGCCAAGCACACACCTATTGTTAGTCACTAGCATGGATGGGTATGGAAGAGGTGCCCGTTTTCTCTCCATCTCTACATTCACTGCTCACCAAGAAAGTTTTCTAGCTTGGGAACAGTGGTTTACACATTAAAGTCAGAGCTATGGCAGGTGTTGGGAGAAAGTCGTCCCCATGTCATGGCTGTTTGGTGGCCAGCGTGATCTGAGTCTGGACCTTGACTACTTGCCAGTAGGTGTAGCTATGTGTATATCACACAGACCACCACCCCAGCTGGCACTCATTGGCCCCGTTTGCTGTCAGGCTCAGCAGAGACGATGAGGACTGTATGGGTCAGATGGAGATGAACTCCCCTCTTAGCCTGGAGGGGATCTCTCCCAGGCAAGGCAATGTTTGAGGGAGTGGGGTTGCTATTGGCAGCCCTGTGTTATCTGCGCTCGCTGGAGAAGACTCTGCTCTGCCAGGGTTGCCAGGTGGGAATTTTTCCAAGCCATAAATTAGCTTGAAATCCCAGGGTTTTAAAACCTTAATTAAGCCTCACAATAGCTAGATAGAATTATATCCATTTTACAGAAGGGTGAACTAAGGCACAGAAAGGTGAATGCCTAGACCCACAAAGGTATTTAGGAACCTAACGCCCATTGAGGTGTTTTGAGGATCCCTGAGGATCTCTGCTTCCAGTCACTTGGGAAGCGCTTATGTATAGAAAACCCCGAGACAGACAGGCTGGCCAAAGGTCACCCAGTGAGTCAGTGGCACAGTCAGTAATAAACGCGATTCCCAATTCCCAGTCCCCAGGCTTTAAGTACCAGACCACAGTTTCTCTCTCATTATAGGCCGCTGAAGTCAGTGGGGGTCTTTCCATGGACTTCAGTGGGCTTTGGCTCAGATCTGGTAGTGGCAATCCTGTGTGTGTATCTGGTCCAGGAAACCAATCAGACAGTGTCTCAACATCGTCTAATCAGAGACAGAACTGGAGGGAGCAAGGGAGAGACAAAACAGGTCCCCTTTAAAATCTGATCTGCCCTACTGCAAATGGTAAAAGAGATGGAAGTTTGAGTAGGAAAGGGTTAAAGTTTATTCAGTCCACCTGTATATTTTCACAACCCTCCAGATAGCAATCAAGAAGGCAAGAAAGTGTACATGTAAAGGGGCTAAATTGACCCAAACTGTGCCACAAGTCAAACTTTTAAAGCAAAGTTTATTTGTAAAATTGCAGCACATCGGAGAATCTCCCATTAATGGGTAAGTTTCTTTAAAGTCCTCTTTTTTTCCCACCGTTTAAAAGGACTGAGCTTTAAAAGGAAGAGGGAAAAGAAGTAATTAAGAGGGTTTTTTCCAGCTTACTAAGTATTTTTCCCTTGTAGGCAAATGCTACAGCTTAGCATTGCGCTCTGCACTGGTTTATAGGGGAATCTTTATTGACTTTCTTTTCCAACTTCAGGTTGTTTCGAAGCCCATCCGAAAGCCTTTGACATGGGTGGGCAGTTTAAAAGTGACTTGCAAAGGGAAAGGGTGGACTGGTAATTACAACAGCCGGTCAGGAGCCGGGAATAGAACCCAGGCCTTCTGAATGCCTTGCTCTGCCATTAGCAATCAGCCAGGATTAGATCTCCAGCCCAGATCCCATTGATTGCCTCACCATGCCACCCATGTACTGTGGGCAAGTCTGCATCTGTTGAACCATCTGTAAAACAGGGGTAATGCTTCGCTACGTTAGTGGGAGACACAGGCTTTAATGTACCAGTGTTTTTCTGGCGCTTTGAGATCCTCAGAAGAAAAACTCCGTATGATCTCTGTGCAAACAATTTGTAACTTAAGCAGGATGCCCGAGGCTGGGATTGTCAAAGGCCTGTGAGGCGGATAGGAGCCCAAATCCCACGGGGTTGGGGGATGGACACTTAACTCCATGCGGGTTTGTTTGTAATGTAGGGTCTGTAATGCCTCCAAGGGCCAGGTGCCCCAGTATGGGCCTAACATCTGTCTGTGGCTATGTAGACACTACAGCTTAGGTTGAGAGAGCCTATGTCACTCAAGGGTGTGAATAAGCCACCCCCTCCCTGAACAATGTAAGTTACACCGACCTAAGCGCTGGTGTGGACAGTGCTAAGTCGACGGGAGAGCTTCACCTGCCAACGTAGCTACTGCCACTCGCAGGGGCTGGAGAACTCAAGGAGAGGTCTCGGGGCAGCTGTGCTGCTGGAAGCTCTGTATGGTAGCTGTAGCCTAGCTAAGGTATTTCCTCCATCTTGGTATGGAGCCCTGCTGGATTGTGGAGTTTCCACTGACTCACTGAGGCAGATCTTTAAATAAAAAATACCCTGCAAGTTTTTCAAAGATGACTGTGTATTATTTCATACCTTGGCATGGAAGCATTAGATTTTGATTGGTAAATGTCGGTTGAGATCACCATAAACACACAAACCCACAAAAAAATTTCCATTGATGATAGAAATTTACAGATAAGCAAAGTAAGAAAAATGCTGCTTGAGAACTTCTTCGTGTATGATTTAAGGATACTTACTTTGTATATTTGGCCAGGGTGGGGGTGGGGATTGACAGGTTGTGTTTTAGCGGTTAGAAAGCTTTAACTCTTTGAATCTCAGGATCTACTGTCCTTAAAAAATTATTGTCTGACCCTGCGCCATAACTTCCCACAGTTGTGAAAACTTAAATAGACCCAAATAGAAAAAAAAATGCATAAAACACCCAAATGTGAACATTTAAATAAAAAGTTTTTTTTTTAAATAAACATCAATATGATCCATCAACATGGAAAAAAATCAAATTCTGCCACACATATTTATACCCCAAGGATATGGGGTGTTTGGGTTATCCTGGTATTATGATAGTGCTGGGATAAAAGAGAATGTGTAGGTGGAACTGGGTTAATACCTTTCGATATATATTCTTCAACTATCTAGCCGCATTGAAAGTTGAATTTGTTTTGCCCTTTTATTTTAGAAGAGGAAGAATGGGTGTGCCGCTAGGGCATGGATAAGAACTCAGGAAATGTGGTTTCAGTTCTTCAGTGTGCTACAGGCTTCTTGTGTGACCGTGAGCAATTTATTTAATCTCTCTCTGCCTCAGTTCCCCCATGTGTGGGGGATAGTTATAACAATACCTCATGGGGGTGGCTGGGGCTGTGAGGGTAAAACCATAAAAAACATGTAGGGTGCTCAGATACTGCTGTGATAGGTGACCAGACAGGAAGTGTGAAAAATCAGGTCAGGGATGGTGGGTAATATATATAAGACCCCAACTATTGGGACTGTCCCTATAAAATCAGGACATCTGGTCACCCTATGCTGTGATGAGGCTGTAGAAGGAATTACATAGATGTCCACTTTCAGCAGGTGGCTTGGTGGACAGGAGCATTCATGCAGCTGTACACACGTTATGCATGGTGTGTACCAATGGCAGGTCAGGTTCTCCTTGGGCGGCAGTTTGCCCTAGGCCCTTCATTTGAGAAGGCCCCAAAACCAAGTGGCGTTGTGACCTGCGCCACTCAGGTTTGGCCTGTTGGCCCTTTGACAGATGGGGTGGCGACGCTGGTCACTGAAATACAGCCCCGTGGCCCCTCCCTTGTGAAGGGGGTTCAATTGTGCGCGTCATGTGAAATGTATCTGGCGGGGGTCCCCTGCATGAGACCAGAACATTTTAAGTGACCGTTAGCCAATATTTGCAGAAAGTGAATTTTAAACTCATCAGCACAGACGTTGGTGCCTGTTTCTGCAAACTACATTCATCCAGTCACAGAACAGAAATAACATCATGTGACCTCTGTTGGTGAAATCTGCCCCAGGGCAGAGGGCCACCAGACGACTATTAACTGCTTGTGCCCCATTCATGCCCTGGCACTGAAGTGGCGAATTCGCTCTCCATTTCGCTCTGTGGCTACGTCCTCTCTGACAAAACCAACGTGCCTTTACCACTTGCGGAAACAGAGCCACAACCAACAGCTAGTTTTTCTGCTGGGTAACGTAGGTGAGGTCAACGATGGGTGGGACGGTTTAATACTGGCCTAGTTATCTTGCAGTAAACACCACAAGCGCCATGTCTCTGTTAAGGATTTTACACTGAGATAAGTATCCTGCCTTTGTTATCTCGCTGTTAATAAAATAAAAAAAAAAAAATAAAAAAACCCAACAAAACCCCCCTCTTTGTTTCAGTGCAAGTAAAGCCTGTCTGACCTTGGGCAAGTCTCTTCATGTCCCAGTGCTTCAGTGTTACCATCTGGGATGAGAACATGCTCACCCACCTCCTGGGAGAGTTGTTGATCTTAATTAATTTTAATGGCTCCAAAGCGCCTTGGGGTCCTCATACGCAAAGCGCTGGAGGAGGAAACTATTTAAAAGTACAGTATTTAAGTGCCTGCTTAATTACATCTTTGGGTGCTATGGTGAGCTCATTTCTGCAGATACAGGAAACTGTTTTCTTAGTACAAAAGTAATATTGAATACGAGTTAATTATAAGAAAAAATATAATTGATAATGTTTTTATTTCTCATGCTAGGCAGTGGGTAATTATTGTATAGCCACTTGTTGCTCATAGATACCTAGCGTAGGAAAGGGTAAATAAGTCAAAATCTTACATCAAATTAGACACAGTGGAGTAGATTCTTTCCTGTTGTAACTTCACAGAGGCCGATGGGTGAACTGGATCCACCTTGCTAGAAATATTTATCCCCACATAGTCAGGATCTTCTGAAGTCCTTATTCGGTTTTTTACTCAATGTTTAACCCTACTAGTACTTAGCCCCTCTCGTTGCTTATTTGTATCACCGCAGCACATAGAAGCCCCAAACAGGGATTGTGCTGGGCACTGTATGGGCACAAAAGACGGTGGCTGCTCCAAAGATCTGAAACAGTCCAAGCCTAGAGAGCGCTTTGCAAATTGGGTATCATAATCCTATTGAAAATAGAGGCGCACAGGGGTTAAGTGAACCTGCCCAAGAGCAGGCCGGGATTAAAGAATTTGGGGCCCCTGTGCACTGTGGAAATTGAGGGACTGGGAGCTGCTCTTGGTGCCTTCTGTCTTGGACTCCCAGCTTTCTCCTGTCTGGTCCCCTTCAAGTCATCTACACTTAGGCCCGTCTACAAGTTCTGAATTTAAATTGAGTCTCTCAGCCCCTAAACTGCAGGGCTGGCCATCTCCCGGCCAGGTTCTCAGAGCAGCCTGGCATGTGGGTAGTGCCCCTCTGCTCACCCAGACCTTTCTGTCTCCTTTTCCTTCCCTTTTCTCCCCCCTTTTCTTTATTGGTGGCAGCTGTGAGTGCACGCCTCCAGGACCCGCGTAGGGGTGTGGTCAGGCCCTGTCTGCGAGCAGGGAAGACTCTCCTCTCCCTTCTGCCTGTGCTCGGTATCGGGTTTGTAAAGACTGTTCCAGGGCCATCAGCTTCCGTAAACTCAACAGCAAAGATCCCCCACCCCATACGCACGACTGCCCCACACAGACCCTGAATGCCCCTCTCATCCCACTCCACGCACAGACCCCTGAATGCCCCTCTCGCCCTACTCCACGCACAGACCTCTGAATGCACTCCTCCCATCCCATCCCATACATACCCAACCCTACACACAGATTCCCAAATGCCCCTCCCACCCCACATATACCCCAACAACCCTCCACCAGCCCCCACTTATCCTGACAGCCCCCCACATCCCAGCACCCCTGACACTCACCACAGCCCTCAGCAATTCAGCTCCACCAGCCACAGACTCAACATTCCCCCTTTGCACCATCATTCACCCCCACCCTCCCCCATTCCTCCCACAGGCTCACAACTCACCCCCCCTCCAACATCACCACTTGTCCCCAACCCCTCACCCCACCAAGGGCTCATTCCCAGCCCCTCAACCCACCACCCCGGGACCATCCTGGCCACTTACCAGCGCCCCCCTGCCTCAGTGCCCCCCCTCCGCCCCAATCCCAGCTGCTCATCTCTGCTTGCTCTGCATGCCCGAGGCCCCATGCTGCTCGGGGGTGGTGCAGCTGAATGGCGGTCAAGATGGAGGGCGGTTGGGTCAGATTGGAGCGAGTAGCCACGGAAACGGTCAGGAGATGGAGGCCCGTGCAAGTGCCCAAGGGTGCACGCTGGTGAATCCCAGCCTGCCCCAGTTGTCGCTGTTGGCCAATGGCTGAGGAGCAACAGAACCCAACTGTCCTGACTCCCAGGCTGGTGCCTTGTCCATCGGATCAGGCTGCCTTCCAGGGCAGTCAGCACCACAGTGCCTGAGGAAGGACTAAATGAAAACATAGTTGAGGACATAATGATTTTCCCTCAGGGGGTCTGGTGGGCATTTTTCTGCTGGTTTCCATGGGGTTTGGATCGGATGGTAGGTGCTTCACCAAATGCACAGTCAGGTATTTGCATGAAAATACCTCTGGAAGGGTTGGAGCAGGAACAGGAATGAATGCCACTTGTTTGGGTTCATTCAAATATTTAGGCACCGACTAAACCCCCTGAAATGCACATTTGATAACTCTGTGCCATTTGACCTCTGTTTGATTTGGCCGAGGAGAGAAAAGTGTGGTTTGCTATCAGGCCGGTGGGCTAGGACAGGTACTGTTCTCTGCACGCAGACTAGCCCAGTACCCACTAGCAAAGGAATGTGTGCTGGAAATGCTAGCTCAAGCCCCCATCCGTGGCATGGCGTCGCGGGGTTGCAGGCACCCGTTGTGATGTTTTATTCAGCGTGATGCAACCCAGACACGGCGTGGCCTTTTGTTATGACTGGGCTGCCCTCCACCCCGGCCCCATTACGTGACGCTAATGTGGCACAAAGAACACCCGTTTGGTGATAGGGAAGGGGGAACGTGGCTTTTCTTGCCCTCTACGTACTGTCCAAAGTCACATGAAATCCATGGATCTCACATGCAGTTGTGCTCCAGGATGTCTCGGGGCGGGGGGGGTCGTACAGGCTGTGAAAGCAAGCAATTCCCTTTTGGTTGTGGTGAGGCTGGTACTGAGCGGAGAGATTCCAACAGCATGTAGAGTGCAGAGGGAGGTACTTTCCCCGGGGCCTTCTTGGTGATGGATTCTTCACCTAAGGGTTGGCGTAGTTCTGTAGTTACCATTCTGGCTGGGGAAATATTGCTCTGGGGTCCACCTACCAGATAGCTCCCAATGCCCCTGTTCACACAATTGTAAACAGGGGCTGAATGAATGCTTCCCTGACAGCTAGCTGGGAGGGGGAGAGACTTTGGGTGTGTATGTAAATACAGTTTGGTCCTGCTCTGCTTACATATTCAGCAGACAGAGAGGTGTCAAAGTGATCAACTTTGGCTAATGTTGGGTTACGAATCGCCTTAGTACTGAATGTAGGGGTAGTGAAATACGGTGACCAATGTTGTAATTATTGTAGATATACAGGAAAGCAGGACTGTGCTTAACCTGTCCCAAATAAGGGGGTCGCTCTCAGTTGAAAGAACCTCATTTAGCCAGGGGCTTGAATGCCAGAGCCTTGTGAAAGTAAGAGGGGTGGGGCTAGATGTTCCAGTCAGGAGACTGCAAATGCTCACTAAGCGTCCTTCCTAGACTGGTTTAACCTGTTCCTCCCCACTGTTCAAAGAATAGAGATAAATATGCTTCATTAGGAGCCACTTTGTTATTTTAATTGCTCAATCAGAGCTGCAACCACTTGTGGTAGGACTGTGTTTCTGCCCTGCCTGCTAAGAGCTAAAAATCACTGAGAACTGAAATCACTTGAGATGGGGCTGTGTTACTGCCCTGCCTGCAAAGAGCTGAAAATTACTAAGAGACTGATGTGCAGAGGTCACAGCAGAGAGGCAGGTGGTAGCAGAAGGTGACTGATTGATAGTTGGCCGGTGAGCAAGTGGCTGGTGAGGTGGAGAGGTGCAGCATGCAGCCAAGCTGGGCGGCTGGTGGAGATGCGCGGCCAGCAGGATGGCTGGCAGAGAGGTGTGACAAGCGGCCAGCAGGACGGCTGGCGGAGAGGGCCAGAGCACAGCCCCACAGAGAGGGGCGGCGAGCAAGTGCTCGAGCAGCGGAGCGAGTAAGGAGCCTCTTTACTCTCCCCTCCACCCAGGGTGGGCAATGAACTCTGCAGATGCACCTCTGAACTCTGGGTCTGCACTGACCAAGGACAGCAACTGTGAGTGGGGTGCAGAGAAGGGTCAGGCACATGAAAGGGACTTTTGGGTTGCTGGACTTAAGAACCTGAGGGGAAAAGGACACTGCCCAACTTACTTGGGGGTGGGTCTTTTGCTCATGGTTTATGTTTATGAACCCTGCTTGCGGTGTTTTCTCAAATTAACCCTGAGTTACTTCCCTCCTTTTATTGAAATGTTTCTTTTCTATACTCAGACTCTGTGCTTGCGAGTGGGGAAGTATTGCCTCTCGAGGTGCCCAGGGGTGGTGTGTAAATTTCCCACGTTACTGGTGGGGGCTTGAGCCGGTTCTGTGTTTTATCGATGGAGAGGAGCCCCTAGATATTGAACCCCGGCCCTGGTTGCTGCTGGCTGCACCTGGCAGAAGGGTTACACAATAAGCCATTGGTTGGAACACAGTGAGTTGGCGGTGGATAATAGCCAGGGCTTCATGGACTCCATGGCACAATGGGACCAAATTCTGTAGCAGCTGCTTCTAAATCCTGCAGCAGTGCCTACATTCTGATGCAAGTTTGATTCATTCTGTCTCCATGGAAAAAACTTTGTTCCAATTGTCCTGCTCCTCCCCTACCCCCAACTACGGCTTATAACTGACACTAATCACGGGCATGCTCTTAGGTTATGTCTACACTGCCCATCTGTAGCACTTCAGTGTACCCACTCACTACAGCATCAGGAGGGCTTTTCTCATCACTGGTTAATCTACTTCCCTGAGAGGCAGTAGCTAGGTCAATGGAAGTATTCTTCTGTCAACCTAACCATGTCTACACCAGGGGTTAGGTTGCCTTAAATATGTTGCTCAGTGGTGTGGATTTGTCATACCCCTAAGCTGGATCGACTTTTAGTATAGATCTGGTCTCAGTCAGTTGTTTTCATTATGTTCTCCAGATGGCTCCGATCCATGGGCCTTGGTTGTCATCTGCTCAGACAACTTGGCTCAGAACCTCCTTCACCCATGTGTACCAGGGGAAGGAGGAAACCGTAGCCAGCTGCTGTTACTTCTCCTCCTTGGTTTCCTAGGCTCTGGCTGTACAGCTGAGTGAAATTGTTCAACCGAAACTGTTTTTCAGCGAAAAATGCAAATTGGGCGACACTGACGCATGATGCAAATTTGTCAGTTTTGTCAAATGGCTTCAAATTGGGGAGAAAAGAAAGAACCTTTCAAATGTCAAATGACTTTTTGTTTAAAAATTTCCTTTAATTTTGTTTTTAGTTTAAAAAAAATTAAAATGGCTCAAAATCTAAATGAAACATTTTGTTTGATCCAATGTGGATTTTTTGTTTGACTTTTCGATTTGCTGATTTTTTTTTTTAAAAATTTGCTTTTGGTTCAAGCCAAACTGAATTTTCTCCCCCGATTCTTCCGCATTGCCAGCAAACTGAAAATCCACGGTTCGCCCACCCAGCTCTCCTTGGGTGTAGATCAGCCTACACTTCAAGCTGCATACTGGATACCACCCGTGGCTTCCCAAGCCCCTGCCTTGCTCTGTAGGAGAATGCAGGAAACAGGAGCGGTAATTCAATGAATTCCCTTCGTGTGGAACGCTGGACAGCAAAATACAGCTGTAGGTAGGTCCCAGCAAGCCAGGGAAACAACAACAAGATATCAAGCACCTGACTGCAGCACATGGTCCATTGCACGGCAAAAATGCTGAATTCCATGACATCCTAGAAAAATGCAACATTCTGCAGCCACAGATTCATGGAGTCCATTGGCCCCCATTTGTGATGAAGGGGGCAAATGGGGAACTTTTGTCAGGACAACGAAGGGATTCTGCGAGCTATGTATCTCTATCAAGCTGCAGACTCCATATGGAGCGTGGGGTCTAGTTGTCTTCTGTGTGGTCTCTTTGCCTCCATGTTGGACTGAAATTCCAAGGGATAGTGGTGCAGAGCTGACAAGGGAGGGCCCTCTACTGAAATACAACCACCCTAGACAATGCACTAGTTCCCAACCAGGAGAACTGGCTTGTCAGGAGAAAAAGCACCTCACAACGAGGTCACCTGTTCGGACTGAGCAGGAGGTCACCTGACAGAGGCTCTGGGAGGTTATAAAAGGCCCGCAGCTGATCTTTTCAGCCATGCTGACCAGCATGAGATGAGAGCAGCTGCTGCAGGATGGCTGAGGAGAACCCTGCCTACCTCAACTCGAATGATCCCCCAAAGACACCCAAGGGAAGGGTGAGTTAGAGTGAGGGGAACCACGTGGAGGGTTTATTGTTTTCATATGGGTCTGTGCATTTCTCGTGTGATTAAGTGAAGAGCCATAATGTGCAAAGAGTCCCTCTGTTATATGCTACTTCTACCACATGCCCGCTGAGAGAGCTGACCTGTAACCCAGACGGCCCACACCTTTAGTGGGGCTCTGGGAATGTGTGTTAAAGCTCCAGGGAGAGTCTGAGGGGCCAGCACTGAGCCCAGGAGCTAGGCAGGTGGGTCACCCGGTTGCAGCTCTCAGCAGGGGGTCCGCATCCCCAGAGTGCACCTAGGGGTCCAAAGACTGGGACAGCACCTCAGCTCTGTTCAGACTCAGGAGGTTTAAATCACATGGGGGATTTAATCACATGGGGGATTTTATCCAGTGTCTGGATTCCCACCCAGTAATCTGGTGAGCCACTAGCAGTGGGAGCCTGACCAGATCTGGGACCGCAAGTCACACCCCTTAGACCTACAGTTTCAGGCTATGGGCAAATTCTGGCAGACATTACTGCATCAGTTCACATTTTAAAGGTTATCTTCACAACCATATGGGCTAGAAACATACTTTAGGGGCAATAAATGAAACCTGAGATTTAAAACCATAATTCTGCAGCCAGGAGTAGATTCTGCTCCATAGGAACTGAGCATTATTATTTAGCCAGTATGGCTAAGGTGCTGTTTTATAGCAACACCATAATAAAACAATCTCTTCAGACCAAGGCAAAGACCATCTGTGTGCCGTAGACCATGATCTGTATTAAACTTCCTTTGTAACTAGAATCTGGAAGTGGACTAAAGGGAGGTCAGCGCACTGGAAATGACAAGTTATCTCTGAGGCTGGGTGCATTGCTGTACTTGGCACCTTTTGATGCACTCAGTGAAACATTCACCTTTTAAAAAAAATTCTACCCACATTTTCCACATTTTTTCCCCTCAGAGCCCCAATTTGGATCATCTACCATATTTCCAAAGCCACAAGAAAATATCATATTTTAAATAAAACCTCAGGGTAAATAAAGGCAACGGTGCCGTGTTTATATTTAACACACTCTGCTTCTATTGACTTTACTACATGGGCTTTTTTTTTTTCCTTAAACCCAGTGTAGTTTTCTGCAGATATAAGATAGAAAGGTGGAGAACATTTTTTAAATGTTCTGAAAACATTCCATCATCCATTGGAATCAAAGACCCATTGAAAACTACAGAACCCCTTACAGGCAAGGTTTTAATGAAAACCAAATTTTTCATTCCCTGTGTTTTTCTTTGCAAGGATTTCCAAGGGAATACAACTGAACTGGGGGGCTGATTTAAGGAACTTGCCTAAAGTTTCCCTTTCCCCAAGTTTCCCATTTACTTTAAAAAATATATATTTTTAGGATAATATGGCCCTCATATTTTTATACTTGTCAGAGTTCTTCCCCCCACCCCCAAATCAAAGTGGAGTTGTTTTTCACTGGAAAATAAATTAAATCTATTAAATGGGTGGGGAAGGGGGAGAGATTGCAATATCCGCAGTTATTCCCAGTGTTGGTTGGTTGGTTCTTTTTCTTGGATGCCGTATAGCCCTTTGTAGCTGTATGCCCATTCACAAAGAGGTATTGTCTCCTGCCTTGGGCTGATGAGTCTGGAAGAAAGGCTTCTCCTAGGACTTGGGCCAGAATACAGGAATTGATAACTCATCACTTTACAACAACTGCTATCACTTGCATCCAGCAGAAAGATCTCTGATCTTAGACTCCTGGAGGCCCCTAAGGATTGACTGTTTGAGCTGGGCTAGAGTGGGAGTTGTTCACCTGGAGTCTTTCCTACTGGGGCTCTTGTGACTGGTGAGAGAAGCCGGTTATGGCACTGGATTGGAACTCAGAAGCCCCCCAGCCCTGCCTTAGACTTCCCATCCCATGTGACCTCGAGCAGGTTACTTAGGCCCAGAGCCTCGAAGGTGTTTAGGTGCCTAATTCCCATTGATTCTGGTAGAGTTAGGTGCCTAAATACCTTGTGAGGATCTGGGTCTTAACCTCCCCATGCCCCAGTTCTCCATCTGTAAAATGGACATAATGAGACTTCCCTCTTTGGGAAGTGTGGAATGATGCCTTACATGATTACTTGTCTCTCTTGAATTGCACTGTAAGATCTTTGGGTCAGGGACTGTCTCTTGCGATGTGTATGTACAGCGCCTGGCACAAAGGGGCCCAAATCTCAGCTGCGGCCTCCGTGCACTGCTGTCCTATTATTACTCTACCAGTAAATATTATTTATTCTGCTAAGGAGATGGACTCGAGCAGCTACAGCATTTGCATCCTGGCTTTGAAGCCCAGCAAAGTTTGGGGCCGTTCAGACTCCAAGGCTTGTTTGGGGCCTATCAGTGACCAGCACCATCAGCTAGTGACATTTCTTAGGCACACTGAGATCCATTTCGATGAAAGGTAAGAGCACAGAGCAAGGCTAGATACCAAGGGGACAGACACAGGCTAAAGAGGACATAATACTAGCAGGTGGCAGGACCAAGTGTGTAGGTCCTAGCCTGATCTTTCTGTGCCATCTTCCCAAGGTCGGGGGAGAGTCGGGGGGAATTTTTGGTTTTTACTTTTTCAAGGAAACATGCATTTTTCCGAGCCTGAAACTATTATTCAAATGCGGGTTGAATTCAACTAATGGCTTCCATTGGAAAAATACATTTCAAAAGAGTTTGTTTCGATTTCAGATTCGGCCAGTTTAACCCCATCCCTCCTCACACACAAACACAAAAAGGGTGAAAATCACCCAACACGGCTGAATCTAAATGGAAAACTCGAAAAAAATAATTTTATTTGGAGTTGACTCAAAGTGCTTTGGTGGATTTGAAATGATTTTTGCTGGTTTGTTTTGAGTTTTTTGATTGGACGAAAAAAATTGATTTTTTTTTCCCGGTTCAAGCCTCCAAACCACCAAATCTGTTGTTTTCTCAGCTCTACTCCTATGTCCCCATGAAGGCAGAGTCCTGGCCTTTAGATCTGTCTCTCCCATTGTGGGACAGCATCTTTTGCTTGGCAGGACATGATACGTAATCAAGTGAGGAGGCTCACCCAGCTCCTTCTGGAAGGGAAACTTTAGGCATGGAGCCAGGGCACATTCAACAACAACAGAAGGGACATCTTGAAAACTAAAGAAAGGAAATAATTTTTCACATCGTGGGGGATGAAACTGTGGAACTCACTGACACAGGAAGTTGTTGAGGCCCGGAATTTAGCAATATTCAAAAAGGGACTGGCTATTGATATGGATAACCCTAGATAGTCTTGTTTTCATCATTAATTATGATGAAAATTCCAGAAAGGATACCAAACATCATGCCTCAGGCCTTAAACTGATATCTACTAGGGATCAGGATGAGACTTAATATGTGGGGCACCTTACCTCATGTCTACTTACTGTGGTACACTTGCACCTTCCTCTGAAGCACCTGGTACTGGCCACTGTCAGAGACAGGGTAACTGGGCTAGATTGGCCCTCCGGTCTGATTCCCTATGGCAGTTCGTGTTAAGCCCCATGTATGGCCAGGCTCTGGCAGTCTAAGGACGAGGGTCTGAACCCTTCACCCCCCCCCCAGTGATTCCAGCAGCATGCTATTTTGTGCCGCACCCTCGCTGGGTTCTGTTCTGGGTTTCACACATCCACAGCACCTTTTATCCAAGGAGCTTAGAGCACTTTTTACAAATGCTGCTGAATTAAATCTCACCTAGGCTGGGATGAAGTAGTTTTGCAATCCCTGTTTTACAAATGGGGAAACTGAGGCACAGACTGATTGAAGCAACTTGCTCAAGGCCACACAGGGAGTTAATGGCGGCGCCAGAAACAGAACCCAGGAATGATGGCTCTGCTGCCACATGCTAACCACTAGACCACACAGCTGTAGACCAAAGCAGGCACTGAACATTAAAAATACAGAACAGTGAGGAAGGAAAAGACCAAGGACCCCTTAGGTATTAATCTCAGGCACATTTAGTCCTCTTGTTAACATTGCCCACTGGAACAATTAATTCTTTCAGTCTGGCTTAAACACCCGACTTTACTTTACAGACCATTTCATTTATGACCGAGAAATGAAATTACTGTGTCGGTTTCACTGCCTACATCCAACCCTGGGTGTTCCAAATTCATAAGAAACCCAACGGCTGCAAAGATCAACAACAATACCTGCCAAGCTGGTGAAGTGCGAGCGGCAGGCTGCAGCCCCTGCAATGCGGCTTGCTGGATTTTGCACAGCACCGCTTCCTGAGGGAGTTGAGGATTAAGCCACCGACGCTTTGCACAGCATTAGCACCACGCTGCGGGTGCAAGTGGCATGGGTGACTCTGCTTTGCGCGGTTTCTCCCGTCAAAATGATCGCTATTTTAAAAAGACTTTTAGGGACCACGAGGTCTTGCAATTTACCCATGTCTTGGCCCAGGCTCTGACCTCAGTTACACTGGTGTAAAGCAGGGGGAATGATGTTGGCTTTCCTGCAGCTAGACACCTATTGCTAGACGCCGGTGTAACTGAGGTCAGAATCTAGCCCTTTCTCTCTGGTCCTTTGTTTTGGGTGTAATGATAATTAGGGAGCATTGTGCAGTGGAAGGTTTCGAAGTGCTTTGCAGACACCTGTAAAGCAGGCCTCGCAACACAGGCATGGGCTGCTGCGCTAGAGCGATCCTCGCTTTACGGCTGGGGAAACAAGCACAGAGGCATTCATCGACTTGCCAAAGCTCGTGCAGCAAGTCAGTGGCAGAACTGGAAATGGAAGCTGGGGGCCTTGTCTCCCCAGTTCTGCTCTTACTAGAGGGGAAGCGTAGCCTTGTGGTGCACGCACTGATGTGGGACACGGGCCATCTGGCTCCAGTTCCGGGCTTGGCTAATACGCTGTGCCCAATGCCCTGCCTAGCCAAGGGGAATCAGAGAGCTTTGTCTGTCTTGTCTAGTTACATTGTCAGCTCTTTGGGGCTGGCGTGCATTCATGGTGTTTGTGTAGGGCCTGGTGCAGTGGGACCTTGATTTCTGTTAGGGCCTCCAGTGAGCACCCTGTGCTATAAACAGTTATTGCTGCTTAATGCTACCTCATCAAGGTAAGCTTTTGTGAGAGGCTAGAAGCTGACAGGGGCTACAGGCTTAGCTGGTACACGGGTAGGGTGATTACTTGACTAGGTAGAAGAGGGCATGCGTCCTAACTCAGGGGGCAGAGACTGGAGAGAAAGGAGAGTTAGATTGTGCTTGGATAGTAAAGGGAGGGCTGTGACTTGACCAGCAGGGGTGGTGCCCAGCTTACCCAGGGGGAGTGCCAAGGTGTGCAGTCATATGGTCATACAGCTCTGAACTCGTTGGCCGCATCCCCTTCCTTAGCTGCTCCAGCAGCAGGGCCGTTAATTCTTTCCAGAGAACTTTGGACACTATCTCTCCGTCTGTCTCAGATAGGTTCATAATATTTTTCAAACAAGCTACAGTGACCCCCACCCAAGAGACCAACAGGTTTTCAGAAGGGTCTTTTCAAAGGGGAACAACATTTAACTGGAGCCTATCAAAGTGCTTACTGAAGGCAGGCGGCTTCCTGCCATGGGCTGAGCGGGAGAGGTCCGGCTTTGCTTTCCTTGTGTGTCCTTCACTATGAGTTTGTTTAAAGGAGTCACTAAAATGCTCAGGTTCAAGTGAGGATATGAGTCTGTTACAGCCCCAAGTAACTTTAGCTCAACTGGTAGTACATGCTTTTAGCCCTGAAGGTCCCTGAGTCAATCCCTGGGGTGTTGGCCAAGTGGGTGGTTGTGGCTACATTTGTGTGTAGGTCTGTGCCCACCTGGTGCAAGGACGTGTGAGTATCAAACCTGCGCCCATGTCTGCGTGTGCCCATGTGCAGCTAGGCAGGCACAAGAACTCCTGTGTGGGTGTGGTGTTTTCTCTCCCTGGCTTGCCTCTGTTTTCCTAATTAAAACCATCTGTCTCTCCCATCGTCTCACGTGAGTCAAAGGTACAGTTAATGAGAATAATTGTTTTCCATCTTCCCCTGACCTGCCCCTTTGATGTTTCACTTGCTTTCATTCTCCATCATTTGATACAGACAAGTATATACTCTAGCACACTGGGCCACGGTGCCAAAGATGTGTCACTTCCCTCAATTTTATGTCGGTAGATTAAGCCAAGAACAAAGATTCGTGGATCAGCAGGACAGTTTAATTTATGCTGTCTTTTGTGTTTTCTGATCTGGCAACCCAGCCAAATCTCCGTAGGTTTCTCTGGCATGAGAAAACACCTTAGCTGGATTTGCCCTGCTACTGTCAGGGAATTCACAGTTACACAGTCGACTTTGTTTTCAAAATTATTAAATGACAGCCTGGTTCAGAAAGGCCCAAAATGTCGCACGGGGGAATTTGGAGATGTGGTTTCTAGTCCTCGGGCAGCTGCTTTGTAAATAGCTGCCACACATGTGAGACTTATTCCTGCACTCTGTCACAACAGCCAGCTTCAGTGTGAGAGTTTGGGCTGCTATCAAAGGATGCATTTCCCAATGATTGACTGACTGCATTACGGCATGAGACTCGTGTTTCGGTGAGAGGCTACGTAGCACGTTCCTCAAGGTATCACAAAGCAAGGCAGGTCTTAGGAGGGGTCAAGGTGGGACTCGGGTGATCTGGGTTCAAGTCAGGTTCTGCCACTGAATCATGTGTGACCTTGTCCTAGGCACTCTTGAAAACTTTATGCTCAGGTGACTTGGGGAACCTAAGGCCCACTTTCAAAAGTGACTTACGGCCTGATGTTAAAGGTGATTTAGGTGCTTACCGATGCAGATAGGCACCTAGTGGGATTTACAAAAGCACTTGGGTGCCTAACTCCCATTGGAATCAACCTAAATACTTTTCAAAAGCTTGCCCGAAGTCACTTAGGAGGCCAATGAGAGTTAGGCCTCTAAGTGCCTTTGAGGATCTGGGCCTAATTCACTATTGGAAATGGACCTTAAACTCCTAAATCCTTTAGGGGGCCTTTGAAAATATAACCCTTCTTTTCTCTGTGCCTCCATTCCCCATCTGTAAAATGGGGATAATGCTGCTTTTCTCCTACTCAGCGCCTGTCCTCGTCGATACCCATCCAGTAGGTCTCACAAGAGCCTTTAAAGCTGTTTCACTAAGAGAATGATTGTTGGTCAGGAATCTGGACACCGGCGTTGTCTTCTATTCACTGGGAAAAGTGCACTGAGCTTGAAAGCGTCCATTGGGATGGCTAGCGGAGGGGTAGGCGGGACATAGGTTATAGAGCTCTCCTGAAAGGGGATCCTTCTCACAGGGCCCTGGCCACCCCTAATGTTAGCACTGGGTGTATGTCCCACGGAGGTCTATAAATCTCTTGTCCAGGCTCTTCAAGGCTTCTGCTTTTGCAGGGTGGTCGCTGTCTTAATAGCACATCGTAATTTTTTCATGCTCGTTACAATGGTTTTGGTTAAACGTGCCATAGGAGTCTATTCATCTAGGGCTTGAGCCTGAGCCATGCTGAGCTTTTGCAGCTGCTCAACAGGTCCTAGACTCAGGCCACTTGCTGGGGCTGGACAGACAAGTCCAGTGTGAACTGAATTTCTACACGAGAACCCTGCCTGACGGGATGGTTTCTGTTCGAGGGGTAAGGTGTCCACGCTCAGGTTTTCCAGGCTGTGTGATTTATACCTGGGTGAAAGTGGCAAGTGTGAAAAATCGGGACGGGGATGGGGGTAATAGGAGCTTATATAAGGCAAAGCCCCAAATATTGGGCCTGTCCTTATAAAATCGGGACATCTGGTCACCGTATTTATACCATCCAGTTCCATACCCCAAGGGCTCCCTTTGAGTTTTGGGGTTCACCTCTGCCCCAAAACATTGCTGAAACACAACTGCGTTTCATTTCATTTCCACCAGAAACCGGCTACCACCCCAGGTTTATGTGACACCGGGCCCCAGGACACACTTCCAAAGTTTGCCAGCTTCTTGAAATGCAGCCACCTCTAAGGCAGAACCCACCAGCTAACAGCGCTCAACAACTGTACCCAACGGTTTGGGACAGGAAGTGAAGAATTACAGTCGCCATGTGAAACAGTAGAAGGACAGCAGAATGTAATTACGAGCTCCGGGTCACCCATACAATGGCCATGGGACCACTTGGCTCATGCAGGGGCTACCAATGAAGTGAGCTGTAGCTCACGAAAGCTTATGCTCAGATAAATTGGTTAGTCTCTAAGGTGCCACAAGTCCTCCTTTTCTTTTAGCAGGGGCTACCGTAATACTAGTAATAAATACTCCTCTAAGAAGGGTTCTTTTATCTTTATTAGCTACAAGCTGCCAGGTTCTTGCTTTCATGTCTCCAGCAGCAGATGCCGTCTCCAGCAGCAGATGCCACCTCCAGCAGCAGAGTCCGCCCCTCACTCCAGTGCAGTGCTGACTCGGATACAACTGCGCTGCCTTGCAAGCTGGCAACCGGGCTCCTTACAGTAGCTGTTCTTTCTCCCCGTCGACTCAGCCTGACCCTGAGGAGCGGGTGAGCGCTGATGAGAACGCAGCCCTAGCTGTCTAGTTCAAAGTGTCTGGCATTCCTTTCGGAGCGGCAAATGCCAGGCTGCGTCTGGCACAGGCTGCCTCTTGTTTGGAAAGCCTGTGAGAACCTAAACCTCTCTCTATCCCTATCTGTGAATCAGATCGAAAAACCAATCTCCCCCCAAGGCGTGAGGTCCGGCTGAGTAAGTGGATGGGAATGCCGTGGAAGAGAACGCGTTCCCAGACGCTTAATGAATTTTCCATGTTTGCCACCAGTTAGCTCCTAAATAGGCAGTATTCAAAACCGTCTTTTGCAAGAGGACACCCCCGCGGCGGAATTAGCAGCCTCTAATGCACGTGCAAATCGGGTTGACTAGCAGCCTAACCCCCCCGCAGACAGTGAAAGTGTTGGGGACTGTCTCTCTCACTGTGGCTCCCGGGGAACCTGAAGCAGGGTCTAGTTGGGTGTATCTTGGGCTGTGTCTACACTGCAGTAAAAGACCCGCAGCAGGGCCGCAGCTGGTCCGGGTCAGCTGACTCCTGCTCACAGGGCTTGGGCTGCGGGGCTATAAAACTGCAGTGCAGACATTCGGGCTTGGGCTGGAACCTGGGCTCCGAGACACTGCGAGGGTGGAGGATTTCAGGGCCCAGACTCTAGCCCAATCCTGAACGTCTACACTGCTGGTTTTAGCCCCGCAAGCCCAATCAGCTGACCAGGGCTCTGAGACTCGGTGCCATGGGTTTTTTATTGCAGTGTAGATGTACCGTCTGTTACACTTGCTCAGGGTGGGCAGGGCTGTGAGTCACCTTGTTATCCTCCAGCTAGAGGCAGATTTGCTTGTACGGTTTGGTAGCCCCCTGGGCTCTGCCAGCCCTTACTTTGCCTCACAGGTTAACAGCAGGTGCCCCTGAGCCCCTCTGAAATTGTCCCCCTGTAGAATCCGGACCTTGTCACTGGGCACGCTCAGAAATTACTACCTGATTACCACCTGTGCGCAAGGGAACAGCATCCATCCAGCTTGACTGGTACAACTCAGGATCAGGTTCTTTAGAACATCCGAGTAGTGAGATATACTTATAGTGAAAACAATCCCAAGTTTATTATCAAAGGCTAAGAATTAAGAGACAGTGAATACAGGTACTGGAAACAGAAATGGTTACATATAAAACAAAAACATAAAACGCAAATCTGGGGCTACATTTATCAATAGTTACCTCTCCTATATAATAAAGTAGATTTCCCCCCTCTCCCACCCCCAAGGAGTCAGTCTTTTGCCGAGATAGCTGGTTTTCAGTCCATCAGGAACCAAACTTTCATAAACACACCCTGTTCTTCAAAGGCTTTCCTCAGTGAATGGAGAACACAGATTTTAAAACAATATTTTCAGTACCTACACACAGATGGCCTTAAATATTATGTGTCCAGTCGGACACAAGCTTTTATCAGTCACCGCACATGACAACAGTTAGGGCTAAATACCATGAAAGCAGTGTGTTGGGTGTAGCGAGTTTGTCAGGCCTGTTGGGAGCTGCTTACACAGGGGGACCAAGAGAGAGAAAGGAGCGAGCTGGAAAGGAAGGAAGGAAGGAATGGAGAAAGCGAGTGACAGAGCTAATGCGCATGCTGCTTTGTGTAGGAAATGTTATTTCCCTAGCAAGCAGGAATTTTCCTCATCCTCAAAAGCATGAAAATTCATCCCAGGCCCGTGAGGTTCAGCCCTGAGGGTACGTTGACACTGCAGTTCTATACCCTTTGTGCACTGGTTTCATTCTGCTATGGCAGGTAAAATCAAATAAAACAAGGCGCAGCTACATACTGACCCTCCCCCTCCCCAAAACATGGAGCCAAACACTGACCCCACAAAGCAGTGACCCTAAAATGCCATTGCACGGCCTCCACAAAGCACTGAGCTTTGCACCGACCTCCCACAAAGCCCCGAGACATGCGCTCACCCCACAAGCCAAAATTCGGTGGCTTAAGCTACATGCGACAAGCTGGCAGAAGGCCTGCTGCTGTCTGAAGGAAATTGTCCTTCCGCATTAAGCTAGCAGCCTCTACTGCTGGAGCCTCAGAAATCAGGAGAGCAGCAAGCACTTCCTTCCGTTAGGGGGAGCACTCAGTCTGTGCACCAGCAGATCAGTGAGTAGGAGCTTGAGCTAGAGAGGTCCTGAGTACAATAGCCCTTAGCGAAGAGATGCCGGAAATAAAGGGACTCAGAGCAGAATAGAGTGACCAGATAGCAAGTCTTAAAAAACAGGACAGGGGGTGGGGGGTAATAGGTGCCTATATAAGAAAAAGCCCCCAAAATCGGGACTGTCCCTATAAATTCGGGACATCTGGTCACCCTCGAGCAGAAAGAAACAGTCTGTATAGTAAAATGAGGACTTCTGATTGCTCACAGTGATAAAATACGGGCAGGATCTGATGAGAAACAGTCCAATGAAAGAAAAGGAGTACTTGTGGCAAAAGTGAGCTGCAGCTCACGAAAGCTTATTCTCAAATAAATTGGTTAGTCTCTAAGGTGCCACAAGTCCTCCTTTTCTCTTTGCGAATACAGACTAACACGGCTGTTACTCTGAAACCAGTCCAATGAAAAAGAGTCCCATTCAATTACATTATGTAACGGCAGACAGCTAAAAAGTGATAAGTTTTTGAAGTGCGTATATACCAATGCTAGAAGTCTAAGTAATAAGATAGGTGAACTCGAGTGCCTCGTATTAAATGAGGATATTGATATAATAGGCATCACAGAAACTTGATGGAATGAGGATAATCAATGGGACACAGTAATATCAGGATACAAAATAAAGGGAGGACAGACCAGGTCGTGCTCGTGGGGGAGTGGCACTATATGTGAAAGAAAGTATAAAATCAAATGAAGTAAAAAATCTTAAATGGGTCAAACTGTACCATAGAAACTTGATGGACGGTAATTCCATGCTCGAATAATAAGAATATACAGTAGGGCTATATTACCGACCACCTGACCAGGATGGTGAGAGTGACTGTGAAATGCTCAGGGAGATTAGAAAGGCTATACAAATAAAATACTCAATAATAATGGGGGATTTCAACTATGCCCATATTGACTGGGTACATGCCACCTGAGGACGGGATGCAGAGATAAAGTTTCTTGACACCTTAAATGACTGCTTCTTGGAGCAGCTAGTCCTGGAACGCACAAGAGGAGGGGCAATTCTTGATTTAGTCCTAAGTGGAGCACAGGATCTGGTCCAAGAGGTGACTACGGCTGGACCGCTTGGTAATAGTGACCATAATATAATTAAATTTAACATCCCTGTGGCGGGGAAAACACCACAGCAGCCCAACTCAGTAGCATTTAGTTTCAGAAAGGGGGACTACACAGAAATGAGGAGGTTAGTTAAACAGAAATTAAAAGGTACAGTGCCCAAATGAAATCCCTGCAAGTTGCATGGAAACTTTTTGAAGACACCATAATAAAGGCTCAACATAAAGGCCCAAATTAAAAATCATAGTAAGAGAACGAAAAAAAGTGCCACTGTGGCTAAACAACAAAGTAAAAGAAGCAGTGAGAGGCAAAAAGGCATCCTTTAAAAAGTGGAAGTTAAATCCTAGTGAGGAAAATAGAAAGGAGCATAAACTCTGGCAAATGAAGTATAAAGGTATAATTAGGAAGACCAAAAAAGAATGTGAAGGAAAGCTAGCCAAAAACTCAAAAAGTAATAGCAAATTTTTTTTAAAGTAAAGCAGAAGCAGGAAGCCTGCTAAGCAACCAGTGGGGCCATTGGATGATTGAGATGCGAAAGGAGCACTCAAGGACGATAAGGCCATTATGGAGAAACTAAACGAATTCTTTGCATCAGTTTTCATGACTGAGGATATGAGGGAGAATCCCAAACCTGAGCCATTCTTTTTAGGTGACAAATCCGAGGAACTATCCCAGTTGAGGTGATTTTGGAAAAAAAACTGATAAACTAAACAGGACCAGATGGTATTCACTCAAGACTTCTGAAGGAACTCAGATGTGAAATTGCAGAACTACTAACTGTGGTTTGTAACCTATCATTTAAATCAGCTTCTGGACCAGGTGACTGGAGGATAGATAATGTGACACCAATTTTTAAAAAGGGCTCCAGAGGTGAGCCTGGCAATTACAGGCTGGTAAGCCTGACTTCAGTACCGGACAAACTGGTTGAAACTATAGTAAAGAACAAAATTGTCAGGCACCTAGATGAACATAATTTGTTGGGGAAGAGAAGAGTCAACATGGTTTTTGTAAAGAGAAATCAAGTCTCACCAAGCTACTAGAATTCTTTGAAGGGGGTCAACAAGCATGTGGACAAGGGGGATCCAGTGGATATAGTGTACTTAGATTTTCAGAAAGCCTTTGACAAGGTCCCTCACCAAAGGCTCTTAAGCAAAGTAAGCTGTCATGGGATAAGCGGGAAGGTCCTCTCATGGATTGGTAACTGGTTAAAAGATAGGAAACAAAGGGTAGGAATAAATGATCAATTTTCAGAATGGAGAGAGGTAAATAGTGATGGCCCACAGGTGTCTGTACTGGGACCAGTCCTATTCAACATATTCATAAATGATCTGGAAAAGGGGGTAAACAGTTGAAAAATAGATCCTGTCAAACTAACTTCATGTTGATAAATTGGAGAGGGTTCAGAGAAGAGCCACGAGAATGATTAAAGGATTAGAAAACCTGCCTCATAGTGAGTGAAAAACTCAAATAGTTGAATCTATTTAGGTTAACAAAGAGAAGGTTAAGGGTGACTAGATTACAGTCTATAGTGGGTTAAACAAATATTTAATAATGGGCTGTTCAGGCTAGCAGAGAAAGGTATAACAGGAGCCAGTGGCTGGAAGATGAAGCTAGACAAAGTCAGACTGGAAATAAGATGTAAACTTTTAACAATGGACCATTGGACTAATTTACCCAGGGTTGTGGGGGATTCTTCATCACTGACCATTTTAAAATCAAGATTGGCTGTTTTTCTAGAAGACGGGCTCTAGGAATAATTTGGGGAATGTTCTATGGCCTGTGTTCTACAGAAACTCGGCCTAGATGATCACAACGGTCCCTTCTGACCTTGGAATCTATGAAATGCTGCCCCTGTGAGACGTGCATGTCTGAGGTTCAGTGGGGCAGTCTTCCGGCTGACTCAACAATGCCCCATTACAGCAACATGATGCTAGGGGGTGCTACATGGTGAAAGGTGTGGTCTATTGGCTGACATGTAAAACTGCTGGCCTGGGACTTTAACGGTTTGATGGCACTTTTCACAATAACCTAGTAGCTCCTGGGAAAATTTAATTTCAAGTGAGTTACGTGCTGCCTTGTGCCGCCTTTTCCCCATCTCTTGCTCATGTTTGCACCTGGGCAGAGTTCCTCAAGGCAGTGTGCACTGGGACTCCTTCTTGGATCATTTTCCAGGGTTCTCTGCTGTCTCCCCACTGGATCTCTTATTTGTAACCCCCATCCCCCTTTATCATCCCCCTGTAATCTCTGAAATTCTGGGGTCTGTGGTCCCTCCCACAGCTGAGGGGCTGGCCTTCTGTTATTCTGGTAGGCTCCACCCACCATCCCAGGACTTAATAGGCTGCTCTAGTTTCAATTGGGTAGAGTGTTCTTCCTCCAGTCCAAGCCTCTGCTGTTGTGTGATGCTTTTACCCTCCGGGATGGGGAAAGTGATTCTATAGGGTAGCTTTATACAGTTAGCATACAGAGCTTGTACGAAAGCACTTTGAGATGGTGGGTGGGGTGTCGTTAAAGCCCGGGGCTGGGAACTCAGGAAACCTGCATTCAGTTCCTTCATCTGCTGCAGACTATTGAATGGGAATAATTATACTTCCTTTTCTCCCACGCCTCGTCTATTCAGAGTGCAAATTCTTCCACGCAAGGTCTGTCTCTTAGGGCTTGTCTCCTCATCTGTCCCAGCGATTTAACTAAATCGATAGAAAAAACAATGTAGTCAACCCCTTTTTACACTAGCACCTAGAGGGATAACTAGACCCACACTAGGGGATTGCTTTGACCAAAGTACACCTTCTTTCCCCCTACTGGTTTAGCTAAATTGGTACAAACCTGTGTAGCCCCATCCGAGCTCTGTGTCTGAATACTGCCGATTGCAATAGCGTCCTGATCTCCGGCGGGGGCCTCCATAAATAATAATAAGCAGTGGCAGGATCTAATAAGATCAAACTGGACTGATTTCAAGGAAGTCCTGTGGCCTGTGTTAAGCAGGAGGTCAGAGTAGATGATGACAGTGGTCCCTTTAATTAATCTATTAATGTGTTTGGCTGACATGTGCTGTATACATCTCCAATCTATTCTGTTATCTACTTGATTAGTTACCTCCCTCATTTCCCCATACTGATTGGGACGGCTTGGCACAGAGGCTTCCAAAAATGATCACCTGATACAGGTTTAACCAGCATGCCTCAGAACTGCTGTTTCACATTAGGACCCTGACAAACCCTGCATGACTGCAAGTATCACCCGCAGCACCTGCATGAAGCCCATTCAAGGGGGGGCGGGGGGGGCAGGTTAGAGACAACATCAGCTTGGCAAAAGCCTTGCAGACTGCTTGGGAGCTGTCTCTCTCGCTTGGCCATTGGTTGGTGATTCTGTGCCAGCATGACGAAGGGCCCCTCGCTCTTTTTGTCGCTATGGCTTTCAATGGGGCTGCGTGTCGCTCGGCTCCGTTTGGAATGGAAAGTTCCTGTAAAGAAGAGTTTCATCTCTGGGTGCTTCCTCTTCCAGTAGCTGTGGGGAAAATAGGCAGTTCCGCCTCTGGCTTCACTTGAAACGCGTTTCCGTTGGCCGAGGCTGTGAAGCTGAGTTCTCACCCATATCAGCTTTTCTTGTGGTTGCGTCGGGGTTTTTTCCCCCCCCGCCCATGCAACCACGGGCTAAAGTCATGCAACTGGGTGCAAAGGCACATCTGAAGACTCGCTCAGCATCAGAACTCTCTCACATGCTGCGTGCCTAATTGTGTGCAAGTGGCTTAGCGCTCCAGGCAGGGACTGGCTTTCTGAGCTGCGTTTGTGCAGCATGCAGCTGGCATCTCGGCATGGCGGGGACGCAAAATAATAAATAAAAAGCGTTGCGGGCCTTGGCTCTGGGCCTCTGCCTCCCGAGCCCCAGGAAGCTAGGCCGACGTTTTCACTGCAATCTGCGGCATTGCTTTCCAGCTGTAATTGTGACACAGTGTTTGTGGACGCTGAGGGACTTTGTTCTTGTTTAATAGGCTTGGGAGTAGTGGGTCCAGCCATCTGCTAGGCACCGGCATCCCTGACATCTATTCGTTTTTTTCTGCAACTGACACGCACCTTGGCCAATTCATTTAGGGTTTGCTACGCATTTTGCTGGAGTCTTTCCATTCATTTCTTTAGGCTTTAGAATGGGCCCCGTGCCTCAGTTTACCCATCGGTCAGGCAGTGATCATGCGGCTTGACTTCACAGCAGATGTGTGAGGTGCCGTTAATAAAGGGGCTGAGTTCTGTTCTCAGAATTGCTGGTGTCAATCTGGAGTCATGCCATGGATTTCAGTGGAATAGCTCCGGATTTACACCACCTTATTTTAGATTGGGAGCTTGGCCCAATTTTTGTCTGCTGTTCAAGAGCAGTAGAATTTCCTGAGCCGGTGGGTTATGAAAACACACCGATCCTAAATGTCCAGCACCTCAGAATTCTGCAAAGGGGGAGGTAAAAAATCAGGCCTTTAACGAGAAGCCAGTTTCCACCTGAGGTATGGACCTGTCTCAGCAACTCTGTCTTTACATAGCCTGGGACATTTCAGCTCTTTTGCGGTGCACACAAATTTGTGTAAAGAGAAAAGGAGTACTCCTTTTCTTTTTGCGAATACAGACTAACACGGCTGTTACTCTGAAACAAATTTGTGTGGAGCTGAGCTACGGGCTAGAGTCACTTAAAAACCAGATTGATTTGGTCTCTCTGGCAATGCGTAGGGTCTGCTGTTTGGCATGGGGGGGATACCCCCTAGCCCATGCGTTCTCTTGGGAGGATGGTGATAGAGAAAAAGGGGCGGTTTTCAGCACTATGCCCCGCCAGGCACGTTTCCTTGGGCGTGATTCTCTTTTCTCACCGGCGTGAAGCAGGGCTGACACCATTGGAGTCAGTGTTACATGAGTATAAAACCCGTTAGGCGCAGGCCCTCTCGCGCCAGTCAATCCACTGCATACATTCTCTGCGCGTACTCCATCCAAAGGGACTATTAAAATAAAGGGTGTGTGTGTGGGGGGGGGCAATCTGGAGTAGAGCTTGATCACATTGGGTGCTGAGCACCCTCTGCTTTCCAATGCAAATTCAGTACAAGTAGATGCTCTGTGCCTCAGTTTCCCCATCTGTAAAATGGAGCCAATTATCCTTACACAGCCCTCAGGGTGTGAGTTAAATGCCATAGTGGGCCAAACCTCTAGCTTGTGTAAATGAGCAGAGCTCCGCTGACGAGCTGAGGACTTGACCTCATGTCTCTGAGATGCTTGTAGCTCCTCAGGGGTCAGGCACTGGGGCCGGGGGAAGCGTTGGGATTGAGTCTGTGTATTTGCACAAACACTGGTGAGCAGCACGAGGAAATCGAACAGGCGGGAGGCACCACAGAGACTTGTAACCATACATTTATTATTCCACGTGGAAAGGCCTTAAAATGATTACACAGATGCCTGACAAGATAATCACGTACATTTGATAAGAACATCGACGTTTATAATAGAAAAGCAGAACTGGCCACTTCGCTATGGCTTCTTACAAACTCGAGTCCACCTATTCACAAAATAGGCTAAGAAGAGGGGGTCTGATCCTGCGCTCACTGAAGCTAAAAGCAGCAGACTCCTGCTAACGACTTCAGTGGGAGCAGACCCCCGCCCCTCCCCAGTGACAAGTGCTACAGGTAAAAAGATGGGCTACATATTAAATATAGGGAGTTACCTTCAAGTAGGGCTGGTATATTACACAAATAACCACATTATTTGGTGTTACTAGCATTTTTGCAATGTCCATCATAAAATTCCATTTAAACAAAACAAATCTCTGCCATCTTTAGCTACAGAAAGAGCATTCTTCTAGTCGCATTTTTTTGGTTGTTTCTGGTTTTGACCCTGCACACGCAAGTATAGGAAGCATTATTAAGAACTGGATCCTTCAACATATTTAAGAATTATATTATTCTAACAAATAAGACCAAAAAATTAGATTTTACAGTTAAATATTTCATAAGCCAGACAAAGGTTTTACTGTACAAGCGATTGTGCATTTAAAAAAAAACAACAAAAAAGCAAATGATAGTGCAAAGCAAATTCTTTTGGCCAGTCTTGCGACCATTTGCATAAAATTGAGGTGTCTGTATTTACACCTTCATATGACAATATGTCATAAAGGAACATAGTTGCAGATATATATATATTTTTTTGGTTTTAAATACTCCACGAACACCATTAAATTGGTATGAAGAATTCCTTATTTTCTTTGTGCTTTCTATCAGTGGAACTATTGTACTGATAAACTTGAACGCATCAAAAGACAGGCTGCCATAGTCCAGTCTGACAGACAGATAGCAATCAAGAGGCATGGGCTTGCTGTTTGCTAAGGCAAGTTTTTAAATCCATGAGTGGTCACTGCAGCTTTACAACTAAATCCAGGTACATACGATTTGATGTCTCAATCCCATATTTAAATGGTAATGCATTTTATGTCACTTGATTGCTGGAAAGATACCCACTGAGATTTGACAAGCCAACCGTCTTTGCTTTAGCTGTGGTGCATAGGATGGGATTTTCAAAGGCGCTCAAGGTCTCATTGAAATTCATCCTTAACTCACTCAAACATAAGCAACCAGATGCCAAATAATTCTCATGATAACTTAAAAAAACCCACTGAGTAGCAGTAGTTTCATAATCGGTTAAGGGAAAAAAAGGGGCAACTCTTGGCTTGTTCTACATCACCCTGCCGGAGGGATGCTTACCGCTTGGCTTGTTCTACATCACCCTGCCGGAGGGATGCTTACCGCCAGCCACGGGCTTTGTTAAATACTCACAGGGTTATTATGAATTTAGAACTATGCGTCAGCATTATTATTAATATATCTCCTCTGAAGTGGCTACATAACTATAGGAGACCTCTTGTTCACATCCTGAAGCACCTAACTCCCACGGGGTCTTCCTATTTAATAGGACTGGGAATCTAATTCTAAGCCTTGACTCTCAATCACCCTTCGCCGTGTGCAGTCATTTACACCAGTGCAAAGTGAGGGGAAAATGCTTCCGCTTTAGTAGCCTTTTGTATCCATTAACACAGGAGCAGGACCCCCCTCTGCTTAACGTAGCTCTTGCGACACACAAGTCCTGGGTTCTGTTCCCACCCCTGCCACTGGTGTGCTACACTCAGTGACCTAGAGTGGGAGCTCTTACAACCCAGCTGCAGGCTGAAGTGGCAAACTGTTATGCAGGCAAACGTACCTTATTCACAGGAGTTGTCTCATCGTCTTCAATGGAACAACTAGTGTGAGTAAGGTTATGTTAGGACCAGGCCCTAATTCCTGTTTGAAGCAGAGGGAACTAATTTATGTCAGCTAGCAATGCGGAGGGGCAGCGTGGTCCAGGGAGATCCCAAGGACCCAGGAATGCTGGCTTCTAGCCCAGACTCTGCCACAGAGCTCCTGTGTGATGTCCCCTGTTTACTTCCCTACGCGTTGTCTATTTCAGTTGTAAGATCACTGTGGAAGATGGTCACTATGTGTTTGTGCAGCACTCAGCACGATGGGCCGTAATCTCAGCTGAGGCCTCTAGCTGCTGCTCTGTTACCAGTGGTAAGCGTGGGTCAGGAGTGCCACTGTATGTGGCCTTCGACAAATCCCTCTACCTCAATTTACCTGTCTGTAAAATGGGGATAATAACAGTGCCCTAAATCACCACAGGGGTTGTGATATGAGGCATAATTACGCTAAGCACTTTGAGATGAGAAGTGCTATATATTATGATTTCATTTGTCTAAAAGAAAGCCAGGGGGTTACATTTTATTTAAAATTGAGGGGTCAGTCAAATCTCAGTCAGTACTTTAAGAATCAGCTGACAATCTCTTTTCTTTAAACACAAAGGCATGGTGTGTAGAGCCACTCTGGGTGTAAAAATGGAAGCGAATCATAAAATAAATACTACGTATTGCCGCAGCTGCCTGCGTGCCACTTGGAAATGAGCGAGGAGAAGCCGCTACGCTGGATTTCATATAATTCCAAAGGCTTCCGAGTCCTCTTTGCAGCAAACATGTTTGTAAGTGCACCTCACACACTGGATTGTCCCAAACGCCTTCTTCGTCTCGGACGCAACCATCGAGACTAACTAGAAGTAGCAAGAAATTAACGTCCAGGTCAGGACGAAAGGAAAACACATTGTGTTAAAAAATTACATCTCATGTAAACATATGGGAAGGGGATTGGGGAGGTCGTCAAGCGTGGGATCAGCCATGTTACTGTTAAAAACAAACAAACAAAAAAAATCACAATACAACCACTTTCAAAATCATATCACAGCACTTGTTCACATGGCTGATACCTGCTCACTCGCTAGCAATGTTCTTCAGAGCCTTAACTGCGTCAGCGAGAGCCAGTCACATCTGTTTTGCTGTAAACAAGACTCACGTCTCAGCTGATGCGGGCAGCTCTGGTTCGTTTGGTGGTTAAAGGCCCTTTTCCGGAGGGGGCGAGTGGCTAAGGCTTCTTAGTTCATTCTTCCTGCATTTGCAGAGAGATGGACTGGCTGATTTCTGGGGCCTTTTTAAAATTTTCTCTAACACCTATGATTCTGCAGGAGGACAGGGGTTTTTTTGGTTAAGAGCGAGATGATGGATAGGCATTCTGAACATAGCCACAGCTGGGCAATTAACAAACATCTGATTCCACACACTCCTATATACAATCCACCCATTTCAAAGTGACCAAAGGAACCTCACTGAGTGACCAATTCAAGCCTTGTGGACGTGTGTTTTGAACTGTATACAGCTCTGGTCCATCTTTGCTTGCCAATTACCTATATTGGTGAGGGAAGGATCCTGATTTGCCTTCAGATTGGGAGACGTCCCGTGCTAGGCCTCATTTTGATCTATTTGCGATTGACAGGAGTAACACATTGATGGGCGTTTTATTTGGTTCAAGTTACACGTGCCTCCTTGAGTCCTTCCTAGTAGGGTCTCCAGACAGATTCATCCATCCTCCCAGTAGTCGTCATGGCTGTAGGCGAGTTACTGTGACTACCATCCGCATCAACGCCATCATTCTGATTGGCAAGGTTGGGATTCATTAAGTTGTTGCCCACTGAGGCACTCGTGCAGGAGGACAGCATCCTTGTGGGTGAGCGCTCACCCCCCGCCACCATGGAGAATTGGTACGATCCGGACGACGTACCGTAGTACAAATGGTAAGGGGAGGGGTTGGTTTGGAAGGGTCCACTTTGGTTCTGGGTGGAGCCAGGGTAGGGTGGCGGAAGGTAGGTGTGGTGGAAGCGGGTCGTGGTGGGCATGCTGGTCATGCTGATGCCACCGATCCCTGAGGCCGAGGGCGTCGCGGGGTAAGGGAAGGCCGCTGACATCGCGCCGGGGTAATGCATCCGGGGGTCGGAAAACCTGGTCTCGGTCAGGGTCGGCAGTGTGGGAAAGGAGCGATCAAACTGACGTGGGTCAGAGAAGGGGCTCAGATCCGACGTGCCTATTTGCAAGAAAAAAGAACATTGGGTGGTTAGGCTTTTCCTGCTGGAAAACAAAGACCACAGCTGACGGGCGCAGCTTTAGGGTGTACTTGGGGCTGACACTTCACGGGAGAGTGAGTGAGTGATTTGTCCAAACAGGGTCCTGTGAGCAACAAGTCCAAAGGTCTATTCCTGCCTCTGCAACAGGGAAAAAGCCACACTGATCTAAACACCTTTATACGGATAGAACTGCATCCACACCATGGGACTGCACTGTCTCCATAAAGGGATTGCATCCACACTTACGGGACTGCACTGACTTAACTGTATTGGTTTCTAAACCGGGTACAAAAGTGATACGAAAATTGGGTGCAGACCAGCCCTCGCAACCAGCATTAGGCCTATCGTTATCCTTTCTCAATGGCGAGAGGATTGCAGCCTTTACTCAAATCAGTCCGTGAAACAGAAGAAATTCTAACCTATGCCTCATAAATAAACAATTTAGGAGTGTGAACAACAAAACACAAAGTAGGGATCTAACACCAATCAGCAGTTGTGTAACAAAGTCGTTTTGCCTAGTAGCTAGAGCACTGGACAGGGGCTTAGGAAACCTGGGTTCTATGCCTGCCTCTGCCACTGGTCTGCTGAGTGATCGTGTGCAAGTTACTTCAGCTCCCTGGGCCTCAGTTTCCCTATCTATAAAATGGGGACAATGTGCTTGGTAAAAGCTCTTTGAGTTCTACTGATGGGGAGGGTGAGGTATCTTTGCTTGTATACTCTGCAGAGCACTGTATGGTACTCTACAGCATGGTACACAGCCTAGTGTTGGTGCAGTCGTCCTTGCGTCTCCAGCACAAGAAATAAAATTCACAGTAAGAGGCATGTCCTAAATCTGCAGTTAAGCGGAGTTGTGGAAGCTACAAAAAGTCATTTGTTTAGGCCAGTCCGGTTTCCTGCCCTAAAAGCTGTTGTTTCTTATCCACGAAAGAACGGGGATAAGCTTATTTCTCTAGCGGTTTATCCGTCTCCAGCAGAAAAAAAAAAGCTATAAACACAAAAAAATTGTTTAGCCATTGCGTGGGCTGTGTAGCAAATAAACCGGCACAGGGCCCCAGACAGCCAGTCCCTGAGCCAGTCAGTCAGGCCCCCTTGGTGTACACACACGCACAAACAGAGCCAGGGAGGGAAAGCCGGAGTCTAGGCCAGGTCGTTAAGCCTTCGTGTGGGTGGCCTGTTCATGCTGATAGCATCAGGGGATGGAGCTGATAAACACACAGCTGAAAGCTCCCAGGCTGAGCCACCATGTCCCTGCTGCTTTTTGCCTCTGAGGGGATATAAAAAGAGTGGAAAACTTGCTCCTTCTGGCCAAAAGTCCGATGGAGGGGCAGGGAGGCCAATATAAAGTGGCGTCCCCTCTAATTCCCTCAGACATTGGGGCAGCCCCCATCTGTTTGGGGGGAGGTCAAGGAAATTGTCCACCACTGCAAACCCAAAGGATTTCCCAGGCAGACCAAGCTAGGAAAGAGAGTCCAAGATGGCATGGTTCCCAGGGGAGCACTGGTCCTTCTCATGACTGTGCCAGACTTCGGCGGCTGCCTTAACATCTGTGGCCTCTCCCCCTGGATTCCAGCACGTCTGTGGGCTTGGGGGACCTGCTACAAAGCAAAGATGAGCCGAGGTGGTATGAGTCACTGCAAAGCCCACGCGCTCAAGGGCCGAGTGTTGCCCACCCTGGGTTGACCCGCCTGCAGTTCATTGCGTGGGGAGGGCAAGAGTTAGCCTCATGGTTCTTGCCACAATGGTGAAAGCTGCTGCTGGGCCAGTTAAAACCTCACAGCCCCTGCGGGTGGGTCAGAGAGTGGGCAAGACGTCTTCCCAGCATCTCCACTTCTGGGCCCTTGACCTATTCCTGTTCTAACCGAGCAGCAGCAGGAGAATGGAGCTGGCCAAAGGAGGTACAAGAAAGGGACTTCCCTCAGCCCCATTCCAAACACCACCTTCGCGGGAGACTATAGTGGAAAGCAGCTCTCCTCAGACCCATGGTCTCCATGCAACATGTCCTTAGAGTCCCAGCCCGAGCCACAGGCTGGCTAGCACCACTGCTTTCAATGGAGTGGCACCCCCTTACACCAGCTCTGAATCTGGCCCATAGGGTCAACCCTGGCTGCTCTTTCTCAATCCCTGGACCAGAACACCATCGTTTTTTTACTGTAGCTTTTTTCTGTCATGACAAAATACAAGTGATGGGATCCTTCTCCATACACGTCTACACAGAGGGCGCTTTGTAGGTTGCACTGTATCCCTATGATATGAGCATCCTGATCGCCAAAGAATGACGTTAATGGATTAGAAGGAGGGCAATAATACAGTTAGAAGCTGTGCTTCTGATCTGCCTTACACGAGTGTTATTCGACTAACTTTTATAGCTTAACTCCTGATTTGCACTGGTCTAAGTAGCTGGTCTAAAGCTACAGCCCACAATCAGAGCTGGCCTGTGGCTTTGTATCAGAAGCAGAATTATAACAATGAGATCCTTGCAAGCGGGTAGGAGCGGAGACTTATTTTAAAGGGGAGCAGATAGATTAGGCTACCCGGGGTGGATGTGAGGTGCAGTGTTGGTACACTGCCTTTTTCTTAAATGTGAGGCTAATAAATAAAGCCCAACCTTGATAGTGCTTTTTCAACCCAAAATGCTTTACAAATTATATGTATATATTGTAAAGCAGAACAAAATCCATCCATCCACCACCAAAATACAGCCCAGCAATGTTACTCAGCAGTTTGGGACGGGAAGTGAAGAAGAGGGCCCTGTCCTACCGTGAATGCAGGGGGGGAATCTTAGGGCAGGAGAAGGGAATTATTCATGTTGGAATTTGTCCAGTATCTCCTGGCTAACACCCTTATGCTACTGGGAAAGGCACTGTACGATTGTTAACCATTGCAAATGACCGAAGGACCTTCACTTTACATCTCATCCTAAAGGTAGGACCTCTGGCAGCACAATATCCTCCCAGAAAGCCATGAATCCACAAAAGAGATCTCCCATTCGAGCATTGGACTGTCTAGAACTGCTTAGCTTTTGACACCTGATAAGTTCCCAACACAAGAAGATGGTACGGCTGCGTAAAAGGAACAGAGCCGTTCTGTGATAAGGGGAAGAGCACCACCTATTGCATCACAGCCTGTGGGGCCCCCCTCCCCATCGCTTCCTGCACATGCAATTTCATTTGTCATCTTTGGCCTCTTCTCAGGGAAGTAGCCTCCAAATTTGCTACATTTCTTCCAGGGTTAGGCCATCCCTGGGAATTCAGCTTCACCTGATCGTCCAATACAGATGATGACCATCTCACTTTAAATGGTGAGCAGACCCACCAAGCTACGTACCACCAGCTGAGCCAAGAGGGAGTTACTTTCCTTCATTATATTTCATATACCCATAAATAACATTCCATAAAAAGCAAACTGAAATAAAAGATAAGTTCTCAGGGCACGTTTCCCTTTGCCTCTATAATATACTCAAAAGGGGGTTATTTTTAAGCCAACTTCTTATTGGTCTGTACTTGCACCACTTGGGAATCCATACTTGCTACTATTTAGATGCAACAGTATCAAAGTGTTAATTAAAGGCCCTGTGCAGGGAGCTCTATGGAAAAGGACATGGGTAGAATATGAGGGTTGGAAGGGACCTCAGGTGGTCATCTAGTCTAACCCCCTACTCAAAGCAGGACCAATCCCCAATTTTGGGCCAGAACCCTAAACGGCCCCCTCAAGGATTGAACTCACATCCCTGGGTTTAAGCAGGCCAATGCTCAAACCACTGAGCTATCCCTCCCCCATAGATAGGTCTATGGAAACTCCTTCTACGGCATGCAAACACTGCTAGCTTTCCAGGTGTCAGCTCTTACACCTCAGAACAAGCCAGTGACACAGAGATAATGAGCCAGACGCAATGGATCAAGTCTCATCTTGACTCAACTTAAACTACAGTGTACACTTTGCAGGCTCGCTGCAACACACCTACACCTCTTAGACAACTGTCTATATCTATACACCTCTGACCACCGAAATACTGCCACCTCAGTGCTGGCGTGCCACAGTGCAGAGCGGTTTAAGGCAGGAAGTGAAGACGAATATCTTAGCCATCTGAAACTATGGAAGGAACAGGAGGGGCTGGACCTAACTCCTCACGCTGGAATTTAGCCAGGAGACCTGTGCTAACATCATGCTTGCAAACAGTGGTCAGGACCTGGGTTTAACGTCTTAGCCGGAAGAAGGTTTCAGCTTTTACAGAGCAGCCGTAAAACTAGCCCTGATTGTTTGTTTTTTTAATTCTCATCCTTCATCTCTGGGGGCGTTGTCCTGCCAGGAAAATCCAAACAGTGGCCACGGAACAACACACCGCCTCCCTGTATAATGGCATTCTTTGTGTTCTGATTCCCCACTCCTCCCCCATCCCACCCACCTTTCTAATACAAAGGGGGAGAAATGGCGCCATCCTGGAGCTGTAGACACTTTACACCGCCAGCCAACTGGAAAGTGGGAAATATCCTTAGGGCAGATCCTGCCCAAACAGGGCAGATGGGGGAGGTTGACAGGCTGGGAAAAAGTTTTCTAGTGTGCTGAATACCAGTGGTAGCTCTGTTTATAGCCACTCTTGGGTTGTATAACAACCTCCCAGGGATCAGAACGGGTGTGCTGCGGATTAGCACTCCCACGGAATATCCCCGACTGCTTGGGTGCCCGTTGCCTGCACTCCCGGACCGGGCAAGGCCCCGCTTTGCACAGCCACGTGTATGACTAGGTATCATCAGGCCTTTACGGCTGTGATAGCACTCATTCCAACAAGGAGTTAACACAAACCCTGGGCTTTAAGCTCAGGTTTTCGGAGGGGAAAGGCATTACCCGCCAGGCCTTACCGATTGAAGCTTTTTGTCCCTCACCGAGAGCCACACTAAGGGGTAACTGAGTAAGGGACATGTGTCAATATCGCCTGCAAGCCACTGCCCCACCGTGCTAGCCAAACCCTGCCCCAGGCTGTCAAAACTGCAGCTGCTGGATGAGCGACAGCCCCTAGCGACATAATGGGACATGGGCTGGACAGAAGTGGGGCTGGTCTAGTGAAGCTAAAGCAATGCAGATGTAACACATCAGCGACTGCGTGCTACACGTCCCCCCACTCTGCCACCCCACAGATAATATGAGCCGCTATGTTCCGGCCCCTGCCTAGGGAACCTTGTCTCTGGTGCGCCAGACGTAGCCGCTCCTGCCTTTCGTTCCGGCAGGCTCCTATCCAACCTGTGGTGTGTTAGCCAAAGTAAGAGTCATCCCGTAAGCCTGGCATGCGTCATGTGGCTAGACAGCCCCGTGGCTAGCACCCAGAGCCCACCCTGAGACTGGGTCAGGCCTGTGCCTAGATGCTCTTCCCACGCTGCAGCGTTTGGCACCAGACCTGCTTTGCACAGGCCGCTCTGTGGACTGTGCCAAGCGGCACTCAGCCGCCAACCAATGCGATGTTGGGGTGCATGTTTGGGCCACTGCGGGGAGAGTGTTCCTACTTTCACATGGGACACTAGACTCTGGCCCCACTTGGACTTGATCAAAGGACCCTCGGCTACAAAACCTGCAGCTCTCCCATGCTGGGTGACCATCTCTTTGTGAAGCACTAGTCGCTTTTATGTCAGGCCTCTTTTCCAAGCGGCGCCCATCAGATGGCAATACCACTGCAAAGTGATCAACACCTGGACGAGAGCTGACATTCTGTCCACTAGAGGGCAGTGGTGCACACAGACCCCATGCCGGACACTTTTAGACAACGACACACAGGTTGCAAGTGGAGACAAAAGATCGTCTTGTGGCAAAGACACCGTCCAGGAGCTCTGGATTCACTTCCCAACTCTGCTGCAGCCTCTCTGTGTCACTGTGAACACGTTATTTAGTCTCCCTCTGCCTCAGTGTCCCCCATAAAATGGAGATACTAATAATATATTATTTCCCCCATCCAGGGTCAGGCTCGTCTGTTTAGACTGTGAGCTCTGTGTGGCGGGAACTCTCTCTAAGTATGTGTACGTACAGTGCCTAGCACAATGGGACCCTGCTCTCAGTTGCGGGCTCTAGGCCCCGCTGTCATATGTATAATGGTGAACCTGTGTTTCTGCAGCATTCAGCCAACTCTATCCCACAAGAACAAACCGAACAACAGAGCCTGAAGTTTTACACAAGTAATAAGCACAATTAGTTCGCAAACGATGAACTGGAATTCATCACCAAGCTAAAATTTTCCCTACGTATTTGCTGGGCATCATTGTCCTCTAATGAAATTTGGAAGCATGTTCATCTTGCCCGAGTTCCTAGTCTGCTCCTGCTGCTCTCAGAAGAGTCACCCCTGACGTTCTGAATCATAACAGACTTGACAAGTTCCAAATAGAATAGCTGTATTAATGTGTTCCATAACCACCTATTGCAACAGCAAAAGAACCTTCTGTCACATTAAACAAGTGATCAAGGGGCAAATCTAGAGTGAACATACCATTTGCACAACCAACTCAGCGCATACCAGGAAAGTCGGAGTTAGTACCTTGTATCTACACTCTCCTCACCAGCCCTTCACTCCGTTTGAAATCAGAGCTGCTTTTTAAACTCTCTCTCTCTCTCTCTCTCTCTCACACACACACACACACACACACACACACACACAATCCACTGCATCCAACACACGCATCTGCAACGCGTTGCATCTGCAAATTTACGATGGCTTGACTTGGTTTATAGCTGTCCAGCCCCTTCGCTTTTTAGACCCTGGCAATTTGAGCTTGAGTATTTCAGCTGTCCAGTTGCCAATCAAAATATTTGAAGGAAATGTTTATTTTCTTCTCGAAATCACACCAGCTGCTGCACTAACTGAATAAGCCCATTTAGATGTAAGAATTTAACCATTGTAAGATTGACTCGAGTGCCCAACTACTCCAAAATCTGACCCAGTCGCCCAGCGGAAATGTCAGTGTTTTGGATGGGAGATTGGGGAAGCGTGGAATGTGTATTAAATAAAAGCCATGGAGAGGTCAAAGCCCTGACTGCTAATGTCACTGTCTCGTAGTTGGGCTTGTTCTGGCATCGGGATGGTGTGGAGGAGCAGGCCAGCAAGACACCCTATTTTGTGCCAGTGCAATATGCACGTCTTAAAGCCCCCCTTCCCCCCTGCTTTTGCCACGCTTCAGACAAACCAGCTTTCAAAGCCATGTAGCTCTTTTCCAGCTAAAGCAGCTGAGCCCAAGTGACAGAGTGGTTTCAGTGTCCCACCAGCTTGGGAGCCCATATAGGCCTTTTCTGGCATTGAGGAGCTAAAGGACAAGCGCTGTACCGAATGCCTGCTTATTAACGGCAGCAAAGCCCGCGTGGGTCAGCAGCGGGAGCTGCCGGCTCACGAGGCGCCCACATGGGGACGCTTTGTGTCCCGCAGCAGGAGGGAGGCGCGTCTCTGACGTGGGGAAGAAGGTTCTGCCTCCTCGCCGAAGAGCTGCTAGCTGTCCCAGGAGGGCTGGGCAACCCAAAGCCGAGCCTCGCTGCCTTTCGGGGCCTGCACCGTTCCCACTGGACCTGATCCCCTGCCGAGCAGGGACGCTCTGGGGAACGGGGGGGGGGGGTCCAGCCTCCACGGGGGCCTGCAGCACGCCTTGCGATACCTGCGCTGGCGTGGAAGTGGCAAGAGCCGCTAACAACGGTGAATTGCGGTGCGGTGAAGCCACAGCAGCTCGGGTCGCAGCAGCCCCGGCTAGCCACTCGAGTACATACCCACGCGGCTTCCCTGCCATTGTTCTTGGCGCTAGCGAGCTCGGTGACGTCTGCACGTGCTCCAGTCACCCCTCAGACTGAAGAGTAGCCATAGTTCAGGGCACATGGGCCGGGGGGAGGAGCCGGGGGGGGGGAACAGGGGATCCACTGATGAATAGGTGACTGGCTTAGGTTACAAGGAGGATGGATTTATTTGGGGGCCATGGGAAGTCCCTGGGGTATAAATAATATCGGCGGACAGAGGAGGAAAGGGGGCAGAGGAAAGTGTAGGCTGAACACTAGCCAACACGTCTTCCCGTGAAGGCGAAGAGCCAGTGGGAAAGCAGCGACGCTTTGCCCGGCCCGTCATCAAAAGTGCTCCACACCGTGACCGGGTAAAACTGTCAGCTTCGCCAGGAAGTGATTTCGACGCCCAAGTCCCATTTCCAAGCGTGAATTAGGCATGGAGAGTGGCAGTCACAAGGGTCTTTAAGTGCCTAACTCCCACTGAAACAGTGGGCGTTAAGTGCCGCAACACTGTCGGGAATCCCACCCTGTGGTGCTTTTGAAAATTTTGCCCGCCATAAAGTGTCATGAGCCTCATTTTATAGATGGAGAAACTGAGGCACAGACAGGTAACATGTCTTCCCCAAGTAAGTCAGCAGCAAAGCACTGTGTGTGTGTGTGTGTGTTTCCAGGCACACACATACACGTTCTGTTTTCACACATACACAACACAGGTGATACATATATAGAGCAAGAGAGTAAATAGAAAACTTGATAATGTTTTTAAAAGATTTTTTTCAGCTTGACTATAGCTGTGTGATGTGTGTATGTACATGCCTTGCAAAATTGACATGAAAAATCCAGCCCAGGGGGGGAAAAAAAACTACTTTCCTGCCATATGGCATGATGATTGATGACAATGTAAACACGAATGATATTTTACACTTCTGTATATAATGTGTGTGTGTCAAAGACAGCGAGTGGTGGGGGAGAAAACTGCATCTCTACATCTCTCTGTGCCTCTGATTCTTTTCCCCCCCGTCCCTTCTAGTTTTTGTTCTCCTTGTACCTAAATTGTCATCCAACATTCTTCTCTCCCTGCTCTTTTGTACTTCTAATGGCTGGTCCACCTGGGCGTATGGGCAGTAGGTGGTCCACAGAGAGAGACAGTTTGTTCTCTGGAATATCAAATCCTCCTGCTTTCTAGAGAGGAGTCCAAACCCTCCCTTAAACGCCCATTCTCATGGCTACTTGTCACCTCTCACATCTGTGAGAGAGTGCATTTACTTTCAAGTCAGAGTCAACAAAGAAGGTGAGAAAAAAAAAATGGTGAATGTTTCTGGAAAGAAAACAGAACAGAGTTTATTTTGGGGCATTGAAAAGCCAAGGTGTGAACAGCGTCCGTTGCAACCAGCAAAGCGGTTGTTCTGTATCTGATATAACTAACTCATGAACTACATGTGATTACTTCCTCTGCTGTGTCTGAAATACCATACAGCTTATCTGAGCATCTCAGGGGCACTTGCTCGAGCGTGTAAAGAACATTTACGACTTGAAACCTTCTGTTTTTGTAAATGTCTTGAAATTTAGAGCTGTATGAACACACACAGAGCCCTCCGATCTACTCACCAAAATCCACCCAAACCAGCTTCTTTGTTCCCAGGTCCTTAAATGGACACACCTCAGCTTTGCTGGGCACTGGAGCTCACATTCCCAAAGCTATTTAGGTGCCTCACTCCCCTGGATCTCCCATGGGAGTGAGGTACCCAGGTATCTTTGTGAATCGGGGCCTAGGCTAGCAGCATTCTAGCCCACATTTCACTATGCACCTGTATTGCAAAGAGCAGCAAAAGCCCTGGCTGGCTGGTATTCGGTGAGACTGACAGCCTGCAGCCCGACTACCTGGCGAGCTGTGTGTCAGGTCAAAGCTTGGAGAGGGGAGACCCCTTAAGGAACGCCATGGCGATTCAGTATGCAGCACTTAGTTTGCTCTATGGCCCCCAAACCTGCATCAGAACACAGTAGCACAGACCTGTGCAACGAGGCAGAGACCTACCGACTGTGCAATCTTCTTCCGGGGGGGTCTGGGCTAGATGATGTCAGTGAAGCATCAAGAGCTCAGTCAGTGTGGACTGAAGGAAAACCAAGATCCTGACCACTAAAGATCCCACGACCCACCCGCAAGAGAAGAGCTGTTAACCCTAGTATCGATGCCAAATTGTAGGTGCAAACGAAGAGGGTGTTTTGTTTCACTTCATAAATTGTTGCTGGTAAACAGCTGCCATGCTCTAATCCAGCGGTGGCTGCACATCAGTGATTCCTTTGCATACTCTTTATGAAATAAAGTGCTTAAGTGCTATTATTGTGTCTCATCGTGATGCTGCATTTCTTTACTAGGTTATATTCCATCTTTAAACCTTTTAAACTCAATTCATTTCAGGGAGTATTGTCCAATGTGCAAATCTAATTCACTGGCTCAGAAGAGCAATTTAAAGACAGAGGAATACTCAGAGATAGAAAGAAGGCAGGAAACCCATCTTGGTATGTTCCTTCCTTTGAGGCGAAAATTATAGCCCACATTTTATTTTCTTCCCACTAATGCTTGCCTAACTTCCTTTGGAAACAATTTAGTAGCTGCCCAAGAAACAGCTATTTTAAAGCGACTATAAGTCAATCTGGATGGGCTCCTGGAGGACGAGGGAGCAGAAATGAAAAGTATTGGCTAGGTCTATAATTTAGAATTTAACCTTAGAACAGCCACATTGCGTTTCTGAGGCCAGGTCTACACTACAGTCATTGCAATGGCCCAGCGATGGCTCGGCAGCTGTGATCATGCAGAGCTGTAATGTAGACACTTGCTACCTTGCCAGAAGGAGGTTTTCCATCACTGTAGTTAATCCATCTTTCTGAGAGGCGGGAGCTAGGTCAATGGAAGAATTCGCCAGTTGACCTAGCCCCTCTACACTTGGGGCGGGGAGAGGGTTAGGTTGACCTCATCACACCATTCAGAATGCAACATTTTTCATAGCCCTGAGCAATGTAGCTAGGTCAACCTAATTTTGAAATGTAGACCATGCCTGAAACACTGGGGTACTAGCAGGCTATTCCACGAGACCTATTAAAAGTAATACAGTACTTTACAAACATAAAAAGAGGGGGAAGGAAGATTTTCTTTAAGTGAATATGGGAAAGCATTCTTCTGTGGCCTAATCTGTACTTGACAAATTGTCCTGGGCTTAACTAAATCGATCTAAAATCAACCTGGTGTGAACCCCTAATGCAGCTGCACCATGAGCGGGACTTTCAGCATTGGCTTCGCCCTCTTTCCTTTGAAGTCAGTGGATGCTAGGCAGCAAAGTTAGGTTTGCAAATTGCCCAAATAAGCCAGACCAATTTAAGCTGGGGCTAAACTAGTTGAAGTGCATTTACACAAGGTGCTGCACTGGTTCTAACGAGATCAATTTAATTAAACCAGTGCAATTTTTCTAATGTAGCAGAGACCCGCGTCTCCCTGGTCCTTTCCAGGGGATTTGCAAGAAAGGTGACTTATATTTCATTTTTATTTTGGATCCTTAAAAAGCATCCTATTTGTGCATACAGGTAGTCTCTATTACCACATGTCCCTCTGACTGGTATCACCGCACGCCCTGCTGCAGGCGTGATATTCGCACTCCCTGACGGAACCTTGTCTTTACACTATACTGTGAACGCTTCAGGCTGAGGGCTGTCTCCTTTTATGTGTTTGAACAGCACCTCGCACAACTGGGTCCCCAATCTCAACTAGAGCCTTTGGCTGCTACCGCTGTCTGCCTGAGTCTGCGGGCAGTTTGAAACAATAACTCTGTGAGCTACCCCCAGGATCCTCCCAGGGGTCTTGACTCTGAACCCTAATTTGGCTCGTTTAAAAGTCACCCTTGTTAATTATTTCACTGCTGGCCATTTTAGGAGAACTGGCAAGCTACTGAACTATTGTTGGATGCCTGTGTTGGGGGAGCAGCTCCTGAGAGTTTCTGGGCTGGGGCATGAGGAATGCAAACTCCCCTGCACCATATTTAAAGTCGCTTCCATTCCCAACCCAAACCAGGGAAGGAAGAAGAAATGCAGCCACGTCCCCCATGTCCCAAAAGCCTCCCTTGTCCCACAGTCCCCAGGACACCAAAATGGACTCCCCTGGGGATTGAAAACCCGAAGCCCCCCTGCAGTGATGGGCAAAACATCCTCCTTCTTCCTAGTAGCTTCTACGAGGCCGTCGTGCCTTGTCATTGCCAAACTCTGCAGCACCCTGAAAATGTGGGTGAGGTGGGGAGGGTACGTTAAATGAATTGAATAGCAACATAGAAAAATGACAGGGGACCCCGCTGGGATTGTACTGGATGAGTGGGGTTGCAGGGGGTTGTGATGCTTAATCCAGGGGTCCCTGCTATGTAACGTGGGCTGCAATTGGACACAGGGCCTTGCCCAGGATTCATTTCTAACCAGGCTACCTTCTTGGCTTACAAGTCATCACCAAGCGAATCCCACTGGGTTACCTGCAGTAGCCTGGTCTTGGGGAAGAATGGCCTTATGGATTACGCACAGCCCTGGGACTCAGGAGACCTGGGTTCTAGTCCTGGCTCCAGCACTGACTTACTGGGTGACCTTGGGCAAATCGCTACATTGCTCTATGCCTCAGTTTCCCCAGCTATAAAATAAGGCTATTAATAAGCTTGGAAGGGACCACTCTAATTATCTACTCTGAATTCCCACCCAGCACAAGCCATTAATAGTAATGAGCTCACAGGGCTGCTTATAAGGATTGATGGGTTTACTGGCCTTCTTAAACGTCAGGTGCTAGGTGACACGGACCCGATTCTCACGGGTGCTGAGTGGCTTCCATTGACATCAGCTGGAGCTGGGGGCGGGGGGGCTGCTTGGTGCCTGTAAAAATCACGCCCCATCATTCTGTGGAATACCACTGGCATACGGCCGGAGCCCACACCCACCCTAGTCAACGGAAAGATTCTCATTAGCAACAATGGGATGAGAGCCGGATCAGGTTCTTCCGCATTTGGGTTCACTCCAGCAACTGGCCAGCCAATCCAGGGAAACAATTTTGAAACACCCAACAGGAAGGTGACAACGTTTCTTGTTTTCAAAGGAGCCTCCCTCCCTTTCCCCCCGCCCCACCCCCGCAACAACTGATATTAACGAGACCCATGTCAGTTATGTGGCAGTGAGTCATCCATGAAGCCCCTACAGCCCAGGGGCCCCGACGGCAGCCAGAGGAAACATGTTGCAAGTGCGTGTATAAATCATGTCACACTTTGCTTTGTCACCGTCTTTGGCGCGAGGAGAAGGGCGCTTGAGGTTTGGTATGTGTTTGGGTCAGATTGGCAGTTTGCAGTAAGGACGCATCTTGTCTCAATTCTAAAAAGGTAGGAAAATTCCACACGAGAAAACCAAATTCTGCCGGTCTAAAGGCACGCCGCCCCATCCACTTGTGCTACGCCATTGCTGGAAGAGACATCAGTTTGGGTTTTTGAAATCCATCGCTCACACACACATCGCTATTTTTAAAAGCCACCATTTTGGGGTGGTTTGCTCTAAAAACAAGATGTCCTGTTCTCAGCTGCCCTCTAGGCATGGGGAGGTGGAGGTGGGCGGACGTTTGTGCCCCAGTCCCCGGGCTGATTCTGCACTGATCTGGTTCCCCAAGATGCCGATGGCCCCCAAGACCTGTTCCTGCAGCCAGGGATTGCACAAGTGCTGAGATGTCCTTTTTCCTGACCATGGTGACACATCCACAGCCGGTGGGCTGGCATAGCATACTGATATCACAGGAAGAATCCCCCATGACAGCGTAATCCTCACATCTGGATCCACTGGCTTTGAGTCTGTTTTGTGTTACTTCAGGCTTGTCCACACATGAACATTAATCCAGAATAAAGTAAAGTATGAATTTAAAGCAGATTAACTATTCCTGATTAACTCCATGTGTGGATGCTCTTGCTCAGGAATAAGAGTGCCTTATTCTGAATTATTTTAACCCAGGGATGAAGGCACTCACATTCCGGACTAAGAGCATCCACACACACAGTTAACCAGGCATAGCTGCCCCAGAATAACTCTCCATGTAGACAAGCCCTTAGTACTCTAGAATGCTGGGTTGCATAGTATCTCAGGCCCTGCCTCACTCCTATTGAATTATTGGTAATGTTCCCACTGACTTCAGTAGAGCAGAACCAGGCCCATATTTTGGACAGAGAGAAAGAAAGAATCCTGGGGAAAGCTAGTCAATTATTAGGACAATTACATTTTTCCCTAGTACCACAGCTATTTGCTACCATTCAGACTGCCTTCACTGAACAACGTGACCTCAGAACAGCCTCAGGGAGTCTGACATATGTTCCTTTAACATAGCGCTTAATTTTTGGAGGCTGATCAACTATTCTAGTTAAGAGACAAAACCCGCAAGGTAAGGACCTAAGACAAACAGAAAAGAAAAAAGAAACAAAGATGGGAAATTTAGCAGCACGGAGCTGTGTCTGTGCACGCCCCATAATAAGGGAAAATTTTCAAACCGTTCTAATGATAGCTTGGCATTTCACAGTGCATGGGAGAGCCAGGTTTTTAAAACCTCAGATTTCACAGGGCTTGCTCGAGAAATGTCGAGCCAGATCTTCTACAGAGGTTCACTAGAATTAACTCAGCTCTGCTGAAGTCAGTGGAGCTATGCTGATTTATGTACCAGAGCTGATGATCTTGCCTCGCTGATTTAACACACTACAGAGCCAGATGCTGACCTTAGTTTCTCTGGTGTAAATCGAGAGCAACCCCTTTATCTCCAGTAGCATTTACACTGGTGCCAAGTGAAAGCAGACTGTGGCCTGACGAGGGATGGTAACAGGAGTAAACTGCAGTTGCATGCAGATATATGAAGGGCCTGATTCTCTTCTCACTAATGCTGGTGTACACCAGGACTGACCCCACTGAAATGAATGGCATTTAACGGTGTGAAACCGGTGGAAGTGAGAAGACAATCAGGCGCTCTGAACTTGGGCATGGGTAAACTTTCCTTATGGGCTTCCTCACCGGCCCACCAGAAATGATCAGGTTTTTCTCTTCCTGGGAGGTTTTTCATTTTTAGATTTAACCTCAGGATGATTGTTTTATGGGAAGGGTGTGGGGGGTGGAGGAAGAGGGAGGCTATTTATAAACGCCAGAGGCTGCCTCAGTGAAAGGCTTGTGCAGAGGGTCAGATTCTGCTCTAAATTACCCCAGCGTTAACGCCAGAGTCACTCCATCAACCTCAGCTGGAAAGTACGGTCTGGACCAGTATGTCCGTTTTCTGTGCAATTTACAGACCGGAGCCGAAGCCTCGGCGGTGGCAGGCAGCGTGGAGGCAGGTGGGAGGGTTTTTCCACATGGCCAAAGTTGGAGCTGGCTCTGTCTCGGTTTGCGCAAGGCCTGGAGAATGAGGAAAAGGGTTGGCACGTACATAGGCAGGCCCAGAACACTGATCCTCCAGTGACTAGAGCAAGTGAGAGTCACAGCTCAAAAGTCCCCTATGCAACTCCAAGCAGGCATTGCCCACCCGAGGGGATTGTGTGTAGGCCCACTCAGGTTACAGTCGAATGCTGCTCTTCTAGTCCATATTGCTTCCCATTTTCTTTTGCTGGTGACGGTCACACAACTTGCCCCACATTGCCCAGAATAGGGCCATAGCCCATAGGCGCCCATTAACAATTTATGTTCCAGAAAGAAGATTCACTCAATCCCTATTGACAATCTGCAGCGACGCACATGGGTAGCCAAACTGTATCCCAGAGAAGAAGGATTTCCCAGTGGTCAGGGTGCTTGCCTAGGACTGGGAAGACCTGGGGGGGGTCAAATGCTGGCTCTGCCACTGATTCTCTGTATGACCTTGGGCAACTCATTTAGTCTCTCTGTGCCCCTGTTTCCCATCTAGCCGATGGGAATAATGGCACTGCCCTACCACACAGCAGTGTTGTGAGGCTAGTTTGAAGATTCTGAGCTGCTACGACAATGGGAACTGTCTAAATACCATAGATAGCTTCCAGCATCTCCCCCTTGGCTCTCCCAACCTGTGTCATCTCTTTACACTTCAGAGCGAATCGTCTTCTTATACGTGTTACCTAAGAACGTGCCAAGACATGAGAAAAATTACAGGCCTGTTAACTCTTGTATTATTCTTGGCAGGGTTGAGTTCTAATGGCCTGGGCAAAAATTACGATAGTTGTGAATCACATGTGTGTCTGTGAGGGGTTTTATAATTATTATTGGTTGTAGTTTGTGTTAAGTCGAAAGGACACTCTCAAGATAAAACGTTATAAAACAGATTTAGCTCCTGCTTACACTGGGGCAAATCCAGAGTAGCTCTGTTAACTTTACTGCAGTAACTCCATGTAACTGGGCACAGAATTTGCCCCCCTGTATTTTTTTAAAGTTCCCGATACCTTAGATTATCAAAAAGGAAAGAATGTTACACACCTAATTGGCTTTTCACCATTTCTGTTGTTGCTTGGCCTTTTGCATTTCAGTGAAATTATCCTGGCCAGTTTCACTTTGATTTCGAGTCAGTATCATTACCTGAGTCTCAGGCACTTGCCCAAAACCGTTATGTAGGTTTTCAGCAGGGGAACATGTCAGTTTTTAAAATACATATATATGCATAAAGTGAATCTTTTTAAATCATGAAAGAGCACGTCTATGAGGTCTCTAAAATTTCCCTCCTCTAAACAAAACTTAAACAATGGTTGTAAAACGAGTTGGCAGCATCCCTTTAATAGGCGATACTAATCTTAATTAAATTTCCCAGGAGAGCTCGTCAAAAAAAATGATAATTTCAATTAAAAGAATCTAAATAAAATTTTCACTGAATTTTAGTTGTAGTTATTTACCTGCTTTGGAGCTGGGGTATAATTTTCAAAGGTGCTTAAGTGACTTAGCCACCTAAGTCTCATTGACTGTCAACGACGTAGGTTCCTAAAGCCCTGATCCTGAAAGATATGTAGGCTCCTAACTCCCATTGGTTTCTAAGGGAGTTTGGCACCTAACTAATTTTTAGAGTCTGGGCCTAAAAACTTAAGTCACTTTTGAAAACGGGATTTAGGGACTTTTTAAAAATTTACCCCACTAAAAGAAAATGTGAAATTTCAATTTTTTCATCAAAAATTTGAATTTTGAAAAAAAAAGTAACAAAATTATAGCTGAGAATTTAATTTTGTTTCTCATTCAACCCTTTTATTACTTTATACTTAATTTCCACTGGGAGAAAATGATGTGATTATAAATCACAGAAGTAAGAGGTGGGATAAAAAAACCTAGAACATTAAGCAAGCAAGTCTCAGGGGACAGGTCGCTGCAATGCAGGACAGTCTATTTTCAAATGCTTAGCCCAATCTAGCAATGAAATCCGAACCCTGTGCATGCTTGGAAGAACACACTGACATCTCCAGGTTAATTATCTATAGGCATAAGTAGTGATTTGTGCATTTTCACTTGCAAACACCTTGGATGCAAATTCATGTGCAAGACCTTGAGGTCTGTCTGTGTTCTCATTAATGATGGTTGCAGAAAACTCTGTGTATGTGTATTGGGTGGGGAGCTGTTTTTGTTGGGTTAGTCAGTCTGCAGACTTGGGATAAGCACCATGCAAGCAGACGAGACACCGTTCTGATTATCCTGTGGTGTATAATATACCCTTTCTGGTCTATGCTTAACAGCCTAAACACACAGGTGCATTCATGTTAAAAAAGTTACTCAGTTTAAAGTACATGCCTAGATCTCCCGCACAGATATGGTGCCTAAGTAGGCAAATGTATTCTTCCCGCAACTGTTAATTAACACACTGAATTAAACCCATGGAGTGCTAGGATTTAGCTCCCAGCACAGGGGCCCTCTCTCATTTAATGTGACCTCCCATCATGAGAGAATTCAAAGGGGAGCTAGAGGGAGTGCAGACCCCGCCCCATCTGAAGGCGCCCCCTCTGACTTGGCTGGTGCAGTGAGAGAGAGATCTCCTCCTGTTTCAACCTCTTTCGACTCCTGCTGGCTCCTTTCTGAACTCTCAATCCTGCCATCTCCCCAACAGCAGTTTAACCCCTCCCACATGGGGACCTTAGGCCCCTCCCACATGGAGGGCAGGGTTAATACATCATCTGGCACACTCAAGGTTGGGAAGAGCGAGAGAAATTCCACCTCTCATGAACTGCACAAGGAAGATTCCTGGCAGAATCTGGGACACATTATCCAAGTCAGCCTAAGGGACTCAAGTATCAAGGCAGGTGAGTGCTAATGAACCCAACCCGGTTACCTTGTATTGGAGTCTGAGTCTGTGACCCAAAGTGGCCTGGGGCAGTCAGGGATCCTCGGGGGTTGGGAGTTGTTGGGGTAACTCTCATAGACTGGCGCAGACGTTCCAGTTCGCTATAACGGTCTGTGTAGGGCTTGGCTTGGTCTTCTAGCTTTTGTCTGTGCCCTGAAACATTGTGAGAAAATCCGAGATTTAATCAATTACCCATTGGCTAGAGAGCCCTTGTCAATAAAAAGTGAGACTGGTACAACAGTTTACAGTCTGGTCGTATTACTTGTATTGCGGTAGCATGTAGAGGCCCCCGACTGAGATCAGGTCCTGTTGTGCTAGGCACTGTACGGACACATAGTAAGAGACAGTCCCTGTCCCAAAGAGTTTACAATCTAAACAGCAAGAGTGAGAGGGGAAACTGAGGCATGGGCAGAGGAGAGGAAGTGACTTGCCCAAGGTCACCCAGCAGTCAGTGGCGGAGCTAATCGGGACTGGGGAAGGGGTGACTGCCCCCTTTAGTGGTATGGGTGGTGCCTTTTCCAGCATATTATACACAGAGGCCACTCTAGGCATAGGCAAGTTAGGCAGTTGCCTAGGGTAGCAGATCCGAGGCAAGTTGGAGCATGAGCTGTCCCGTACTAGCCTGTCGCGGTGCAGAATAGCTATCCGTGGGCACTGAGACCCTCATTCACAGGTCCTTAGTGTGCTTTGATCTAGTCCTTTTTGAAACGGGACCAGATCAAGGCATGTTAACAAACTGCTAACAGGTGTCAGCAGAATGCAGACAGTGTGCACCCTGCATGCATTAACACACGCGCAGAGGCCTCGGCATGGACCATGCTGCAGGAGGGGAGGCCGAGGCCGAGGCCGAGGCCGAGGCCCTGGCCCTGGCCCTGGCCCTGGCCCAGATGGCCCCTCCCTCTCAACATCTAGAGAAAGACTATGTCCTCTTATAAAGGCCAGCTGGGCCCTGATTGGGGAGTGGCCTCAGCTGTGGCTGTTTCCCCAATCAGCCGAGGCTAGCTGCTTTCCCTAGCAGCAGCCCTCTTGCAGCCTCAGCCCTCTCCCAGGGCTGATTTCAAGTCCTTCAGGGCAGAAGCGGGTGACCACCCCGCTACAGCCCCCAAGCCCTACCTTCACCCCCTCTGCTTCTAACCCTCCAGGATCCTGCTACCCATTTCCCCTCGTGTCTTAACCAGCCCCCACCCCCACCTTCCTGGTTGCAAAACCCAGCTCCCCGACTGCCAGGGTGAGAACAGGAAGCCAGGTCTCCTGAGTCCTGATGCCCTCCATGTTGCCCTAGTCACCAGGCCCTACAACGGCTCTTAATTCATTAGGGAAAAGAAATGGAAACAGATGCAAATGATTGTAAATGCCATTTCTTGGCACAGCCACTACACGCCTGGGAAATAAGTAAAGGACAAGCTGAATTAAAAATATCTTCATTTTCCTCGCTCATTGCACAAACGACAGAGTATTTCACTGCAGTCCCCAGGAGTCAAACTGTTCACAGAGAACTAGGAAGGAAAGATGGGATGGCTAAGCCACAGCAGTGGGAGTCTGGAGAACTGGCTTTGACACAGTCACTGTGTGCACGATCTAGGACATCCACTGTGCCGCTCTCGGCCTCAGTTTTCTCATCTGTAAAATGGGGAGAATGTTCAGCTGCTTCACTGAGGTACTGCACCAAGCAAGGAATGCTTGTAAAGTACTTTGAGATCCTCAGACAGACGCTGCTAGTGCAGGGGGATAATCATTCAATTGATGCCAGTCAGCCTGAAGCAAAGGGAGCATGGAATGCACTTGCCACACCATTTTCACATTTGACTGTCTCAGTCAACATGAAACGTCCTCTCTCTCTCTGGGCCAGATTCTAATCTCAGTTACACCAGCACACACCTGGAGTGACTCCAGGGAAACCAGCAGAGTTGTTTCAGATTTACATCTGCACGCTTCACATGCTCTCGGGCTGAAGTATACAAGTCCGCCTGATGGACCAACACTTTGCACATCTGCAGCACGTGTCATCCAAGGACCTCAAAGCAAAGATGGGTAACACGTTATCCCAGTTTCAAAGGAGGGGCAACAAAGGGGAAGGCAACACGAGGAGTTAGAAGCGGAGGATTTTTGACTCACTGCAGATCACAGCTGCATGTTATCTGATGCAACCAAATAACATAATGTACAGGGATTGAAATGCAACTTCAGCTGGCTTTTAAAAAGGGACACATTCAGCTCTTAAAGGCCCCACATTAACTGCTCCATATTGCTCCTCCCTCCCCCCACACATACGGTTATAGTATCTCAAGTTACAATTTACAGCCAAGTAGAATGAAAGTAGTTCCCACACTTCCGCTTTACAGATCTTCTGACCACTGTCTCACTATCTTGCATTGGTTCGTCTCATCTCACTCACGCCTGCATTCTGCAGTCGCCCTGTGCATGGATCTCCACAAGCATGTAGGTGAGGGAAGGATCCTGTTGGGGTCTGAGTGCGAGATCGGAACCTCACTTTGTAAAGCTCATTGTAAATTTATAGTCCTACCTCTCTTATTGCTCATCATAGTTATTGAACTCAAACCTTGCATTCCAAGGGACACTGTCGACTAGTTTAAAGCTCCAAATTCAGCCAATGAATAAATTTGCTGATACTTCCTCTGAAATCAGTGGGAACGGCACCAATCTATCGAAAGGCAGAAGGTCCCTCCTTAGATTTGTCATAAAAGGGGCATCTGGGTGTTTTATCCATATCAGGGATAGGAACAAAATAACAACAAGAGGAATAAAAATATTTCCATTTTTTAAATCAATGTCTCTTTCCCACTTCTCTTTCTCTGCCCCCTCATTCTCCTGATGTGTTGCAGACCCAAACATAGCAACACCAGGCTAGTAATGGGAACCAGAAAGCAAAAATGGTTAAAAATGGATTCCAAGCTATGTGGAAGTGAGAAAAGCTCTATTCTAGTCTGTACAGGTCCTTATACTATGCTCACCACCAAAATACTGTGGGCATCAGCTTCCAGTTGTGCATTAAGCAACAAGACTGACATCTGTCACGTTTGGTCTCTCGTCCTCTTGCCAGGGGGAGTGGCGCATGCAGTGAAGTCTCCTGTTTTGGTATTTTAGAAGTGGCTAGTGATTCTGGGTTCCTCACTTAAACATCTTAAAAAGGGCTGGTTTCCAGACAGTGCAGAGCACCTGCACTCTGCAAATCTGGCCTCTTTAAGGTGTCTTGAGCCCCCCCAGATGGAGGTGCCTAAAATCAGGAGTCACTTTTGAAAAATTGAAGCCAAGGGGCCATCTACCCTATGAAACTGACAATGGTAAAGCACGGTGACTTAGCAGAATGGAAACCAACTCTGTTATACTGTTGTTTGGCCTGTTGACCCTCTAGCTAGGGTTTCAAAGGTGGCTTAGCGCCATTCCTATAGGCAGGGCCCAACTGTGCAAAACAAATTGAAGAAAGAAGCACATAAGTTAAAAAAAAAACCCAGCCTCCACAAATAACAAACAGATTTTTGCACACCCTGTGCTGCTGAGACTTCCTGTCGCTTTTCTCTAGAGCTGGGAACGTCAGACTATGTCATGCAAGAGCGGAGTCACTATTAATGTGCTTCTTTCATGAGAACGTCCCCAGCTTTTGATTTCTGCAGCGGCTCATTGTATTAAAGCCCTTCGCCATCAAACCACACTCAACACACAGAGGAAACCCACACGGACAAATTAACATGACTGCTGCACCCTAAAGAAAAGGAAGATAGTTTCCAAGCTCTGCAAACTCTGGGCTTCATCTGAAGCCCATTGAAGTCAGTGAGAGTCTTTCCATTGACTTCAAAGAGTCTTGGCTCAAGTCCCAAGAACCCAATCCCAAGAGGTGTTGAGTCTTTTGCATACGGAACCCATCACTGCACTGCTGGGGTGTATTTTTGCCACCAGATAGCCCGCAAGGTTATAGTATTTTGCTCTCAGATGTCACCCAGCGGTCTCTCCTCCAGCTTAGCAGTCACATTCTGAAACAAATACAAGTAAATGGTGACTCATGTCTTTATGGAAATGTTAAGTCCTGATGTAACAAAACACAGACAGCTACTGACTTGATCTGCCTCTTGTCAACAAGGAAGAAGTTTTTAAAGACAGATACAGTTTCCCAGTCAGGTAACTTTGACATCCAGCATGATATTAACCATGACAGGTCACCTTATATCACTGATGTACCAAGATCGGTATCACTACATCAAACAAAAACAACTCCATTGACTATTTTCCATATGAAAGAATCGATGTGAATCTGACACTCTGATCAATAATAAAAAGCACGTTGGAAGTTCTGGGTGTTTCCTTGGAATGGCGACAGTGAAATACTGTACACAAGCCAATGAAACTGTAGCCCTCAAAGCTATGCTTTAAAGACAGGCTTTCTGCCTTAAAACATTTCAAAGGCAAAATAGGCCCTTCTCTTTCTGTTAGAACTTTGGAAACTGACAAGGCTTCAGAAACTCCCTGATTGGAACTTTTCATGTGCCTGTGGGGGGTCTCCCCAGGGTTCTACACAAGCATCTCATTTCCCTAGATTGCTAAGGAGCCAAATCACCATCGTTTTGAACGTGTCTGCGTGACTGCAGAGCCTAGCTAGGACTTGACTCTGTGTTAGACCAAAGGTAGAAATAGACCCCCAGGTCCAAAATCTCCATCCGGGGTTTGAACGCTTCCAGAGTTCAGCTCTGCAGTGTTTGGTCTGGCCCATTAGGAAGATAGGAGCCATTTGCAAAATACAGCTATGCATCCCCAAGCTTGAGTGCTCAGCTCAGGGGTTTTGGCCCACACCCCAGTCGAACAGTAGGTGCAGCTATCACTGTGAAGGGCAGGGAACTTTTCTTTTCTCTCAGTGACTTTGGAATTCAGATGTCACAGTCATTTAGTGCGACCTCCCCATCAGCATTGGCCCTGGCACAGCGATGGTGGTCGGGGGAGGTAGTTTTTCTAAGCCAAGACTCGTCACCGCTGAAGTTGGTCAGTGTAAACTTTTAAAGGTGTTTGGCTTTTTCAGGAAAGGGAGGGGCACGCGTGACTTTTGCATTTCGTTTGCCTGGTTTCCTCTAAGAAGAAGGGGGAGGTAAGAAAAAAATCCTGCTAACTTGCAATGCCCCCTTAACTAGTTTGTCCTCAGCTGAAGTGGCTTTAACTGGGGCATCATCAGTGGATAAGTTCTTAATTCACCCATCCTTAAATGGAGACTGCGCTGAAGGAAACCCCATCAGAGGTGTTCTCATCTGAGATGCCCTTAAACAAAGGCATTGTTAAAATACCAACAGCAAATTCTAATGGTTAGACATGAAAATGGCAAAGTAAGGACCAGATTCTGCCTCTCTTACCCCCCCTGGTTAGTTCCTTGTTCTATGAGACATTCTGTTGATTTCAATGGCGTTATTACACGTGGTAAGTGGTCACCGCTGGATGAAATTCATTCCTGTGCAGAGAGCCACAGCAAGGCTTATGTCCCACTTAACACCTCGATATAGGCCCTTCAGTGGGTCACAGATGTTGCGCTGGGCCTCTGCAGGGTGTGAACTTCACCTCGAGCTGAGCACTGGCTGTACAATCAGGTCCCCAGTGTGTCCTGTGTAGACACAAGCTGGATTTGAAATGACTAGCCTCCGTAGGGCCTGAGTTATGTGATCTCCACCGTCTCAATCAGTACAGATGGCGAAAGGGAGTTTATTTGCGCGCTCCCATCAATTAAAAATGGCACTGCTGATTTTTACCTGCGGGCTGAGACGAAGCGTGGGAGATGCCACGCTACGAGGGCTTGGGCTGAGAGAGGTATGAGCAACCGAAAGAGATGCGGGAGGGAAAGAACGGAAATTGGAACTCAGCCGTGACCATAGCGTCTGCTGTTGGAAGGAGCACACATACGCCGTCCACACATCTGCAGCTAGGGCTCTGCCTGTCAGCCTACCTGTGCAGGATGGCGAATGGCAAGCTGTTTGGGCTGGCTTTATAAAGTGAAGCCCAGACGTTAAAGGGAGGGGGAAGGGAAGGACCCGTCTTTTCGCCGGCCTAACAAAGTCCACCACAGATAACTGATTATGCACATGTTTGAAGTTGGCCTGCTTACGCCATTTGGAAAGCGAATCAGTCACGCCGAGTCTTTGCTTTGGCTTCCTCCTGGCTTCTCAAGACACTGCCGCTACTGTCCTTTCCCAGCCTTGAAAGAAAGAGCAAAGTGTCGCAACACCCTTCAGCCCGTCTGTTCTGTCGGAAGATTTACACTGACTTTAACAACCAAAGGAAAATAATATTGAAGGGCGGGAGGGAGAGGTTGATGATAATTTATAAAGATTTTTTAGCCTGTGGTGGTCTGTGATGAATGGCTGCCTATAAAGGGATGAAAATAAATATCCCTTTTTGAAGGAAATAGATTGGCTCCAGTCCAGCTGGCAGGGAGCAGAGAGAGATATGTTGCATTTACAGTAGGTCTTTACTGTCTGAACTCAGAACAGTGGGAGAGATGTTCATTATACACGGCCTGGTGCTGATTAGCTGAATTTAAAACCAGCCGACTGGTCCGTCGCCCCCTTACTCTCCTTTCGTGGTTGGGAAGCCCTTTAACTCTTTCTCTGCTCCTTCCAGCCTTCCCCGCCCCCACCGGGCTGACTGATGTGGCTGTTTATGGAGCAGACTCTTCTGGCTGGTTTTGCGCTGGCAGTGTTTTAGTCTATCTCCTCAGATCCAAAAACCTATTTAATACCCTGAAAAAACAGGTCCCTGCTGCAGGTGCCTGTGTGTCCACCTAGGCTGCTATTTTCAAAAGGGCCTAAGTGACATTCCGTGTTCAGAAGGGATTTAGGCACTTAAGAGTCTCAGTCCCATCGACTGATGACGCAAGTCAGAATAAAAGCACTTTGCCAGGGGAACTATGTCGGTGGTGTGACGAATGGGAACCTCCACCTTCGGTCTGGGCAGAGCACAGAACCCCTGCCCAGTAGCTCCAGCAGCCCAGAGGCTGCCTTCGAGGTGCACTCCCATGTAGGAGGCTGGGATCAGGCGGATCTGTGCAGTTCACAGACCCGCTGGCCATACCCCTGCTGTGCCATCGGAATCTGCAGGCGGCGTCTGCAGCATCTCTGCTTCCTAACCCACGCGATTCCTTGATCCTGGTCTTTATGGGACGAAGAAGAGAGGCAGGTGGGGAGTCCCAGGGATTTGACACCTTATCTGCACCCCTCTCTGCGTGGTATTGATTCATGGGAAAGAGGAACACAAAATAACACAAAATCATTTTGAAGCACCTTCCTCTACCGAATACAATTTCTCTCCAGTTGATTTCAAAGGGGGCCTCTGGTATCCTGAAGTGGAAAAGCAGGGCCCTGGGAACAACTTAATCGCACTCTGAGTCAAATTCTCTTCCTTTCTCTGCCTCATCATTTGAAGTTATTGGTCAAACTGCTACACTCTTGGAAGCGCAAGGGACGTGGTGCAGCCCTGAGATCTGTGATGCTCTTGTGGTTTTGTTTGATAGCGCAGGCACTTGAGCTGTTGTATTCCCCGAAACGAAACCTTTCTTTTAGCATCCACCTTTTTTTTTTCTGCAGCTCTCACATTATCCTCTCAGATTTGCTAATCCTGCCAAACGTAAGGCGGGACAACCTTATTAGTAATTTAGGACACGCGTTCCCAAATAGGCCTGAATAATTCCCTTCAATTCTACACCAGCCTTCATTTTGGGGGCATCCCAGTGCTTCATGCACATTCATTACATTCTCACAACACCCTCTGAGACGTAGGTAAGTAAATACCCTGATGGGTAAACCAAAGCACAGAGACATTGGGTCAAATTCAGACCTGGTCTTATTGAACCATCGACCCCACTCTTCGCTCATCAGTGACACCAGTCTTGCTTGTAGGCTTCTCCCTCAAGTACCTCTGCATGGGAAATCTTCTCATCAAAGGCTATGTCTACGCTATGGACCTTACAGCGGCACAGAGCTCTCCTGCTGACATAATTGGGGGAGGGATAATGGGGGAGGGATAGCTCAGTGGTTTGAGCATTGGCCTGCTAAACCCAGGGTTGTGAGTTCAATCCTTGAGGGGGCCATTTAGGGATCTAGGGCAAAAATTGGGGATTGGTCCTGCTTTGAGTAGGGGGTTGGACTAGATGACCTCCTGAGGTCCCTTCCAACCCTGATAGTCTATGAATTAAACCATCCCTAACGAGCAGCGGTAGCTATGTCAGCAGGAGAGCGTCTCCCGCTGACCCAGCGCTGTCCACACTGGTGCTTTTGTGGGTGAAAGTTTTGTCGGTCGGGGTAGGTTTTTTTCACACCCCCGACCGACAAAAATTTTACCAACAAAAGTGTGAGTGCAGACTTAGCCTAAATGTGTCAAGTCACCACCTTGTGTTCCTTTAAATCCCTCCTTAACAGAATATTAGGACAGGTTGTCTGATGGAGTAGGTCAGCTATGCCAAATCACGCCAGCTGAGGATCTTGGCTGTGGGTTTCCAAAAGGCTTTCAAGCGGGAAGTGTTGCAATCAGATGGATTCCATAGAAAGATGGTTTTGTACTGCACAATTGACATTGTTTCTTCTCTCTCGTTCTGTTGTAGTGTGTTGCTTAGGATGGTAATTTTAAGTGAAATCATTTTAGCTATATGCTAGTGATTCTAAAAGGGAAGCTGGGATTTACTACATGGACTCCATGCAGCAAATGAAATACCTAGAGGGGTGAAATCACTGGAGCCCGTAACATGGTCTTTCAATATTTCTGTTAAAACTGAGATTACACCCTGGACCAGTACAATACACGTTCAGAAGAGGCCCTGTAGCACTGAGCATAGAAATAATAAACCTTTGTACCTGTAGAGCTCCTGTCACACAAAGATCTCAAAGCACACTACAAAAAACTAACTTAACTGAGGTAAGCAAATATGATTATGCCCATTTAGCAGGTGGAGAAGCTGAGGCCCATGGTCACATAACCAGTCAGTGGTAGAGCTGGGAACAGAACCCAAGAGTCCTAACACTTAATCAAGGGCCCTAAACACTAGACTGCACTTCTCTCAATGCAATGCACCTCCAAAAAAGGCAAATGGGATCCTCGGATGTATGAGCGAAGAGAAGAGAGGACATATTAATGCCATTGTACAAGGCACTGGTAAGACCTCATCTGGAATACTGTGTACCATTCTGGTCACCCATGTTCAAGAAAGAGGCATTCCAAGTGGAACAGGTCCAGAGACAAGCTCCTAGGATGACTGGGGACTGGAGGGCTTGTCTTATGAAAAGAGATTAAAAGAGCTTGGCTCGTTTAGCCAAAACAAAGGCTGAGAGGGGAATCTCATTGCTTTCTATAAATATATCAGGGGGTAAGCACCAGGCTGGGTGAAATGTTATGTTAAAAGATAATGTTGGCACGTGCACAAATGGGTGTAAACTGGGCATGAACACCTTTAGGCTGGAAATTAGAAGAAGGTTTCTCACCATCAGAGGAATGAGGTGCAAGAACAGACTCCCAATAGGAGCTTTGGGGGAAAATAACGTAATTAGTTTTAAGAGAGAGCTGGACAAATTTCTGAGAGGGGCTGTACGGCAGTCTTGCTTATGGTGAAGAGCAGCTCTGACAGTCTCTTCTGGTGTATGTCTGACATTTCTAAAATCTCATGCTTCAGGGCTACACAGAGGTGGAAGTAAGCCGGTCTGGTCCGGTCCGGTGTACCGGCAAGAGCCAGTACGCCGTGCCGGACTGGACCGGCTTCCCCAGGCTGGCAATTTAAAGGGCTCAGGGCTCCCTGCAGCGGCGGGAGCCCCGGGCCTTTAAATCACCGCTGGAGCCCTGCTGCCGCTACCCCGGGGCTCCGGCAGCCAGGCTCGGGCAGTGATTTAAAGGGCCAGGGGCTCCTGCCGCTGCGGGGAGCCCCAGCCCTTTAAATCACCGCCGAAGCCCTGCCGATTTAAAGGGCCTGGAGCTCCACTGCCCGGAGCCCCGGGCCCTTTAAATTGCCCTGACCCCTGGGGCTCCCAGCCGCCTCTGCAGCTGGTAGCTCTGGGGGTGATTTAAAGGCCACAGGGCTCCCAGCTGCAGCCGGAGCCCCGGGGCCTTTAAATTTTTATTTAAAGGCCCCGCCTCTTCCTGTTGAGGCCACGCCCCTACTCAGGACTCCGGTGTACTGGTAAATCCTTTAAGTTACTTTCACCCCTGGGGCTACAGCTGGTCACCTGCAGGGGTCAGGAAGGGGTATTTTCTCCCCCAGTTTCTCCTGGCCACAGCTGAAGCTGGGATCTGGAACCCACTGAGCAAGTGCTCTGAGGTCACACCCAGCTTTCTCTCTCTCATGTGCTTAGCTTGTGGCACATAATAATTTAGTCTCCTGTGGCTGTAATTTTGGTTGCTGGGTGTAGTGTGCAGGTGCTGGGTAGTGTTGGTGGCCTGTGACATACAGGAGATCAGTCTGAATGATCAAGGGGTCCCTTCTGGCCTTAAACTCCATGCATGACCCTCTACTTCTCTTCGCATTTCGTTACTTAGGGCTCATTTCTTGAGGATATTGCCCTCAACTTTCCTTAAAACTGGAGGGAACTCAGCACCTTGCAGAGTCAGGCCCATAATGGGTTAAATGAATATATATGCATGGAGCCTGGACTCAGAAACATAAGAAATTAAAGGCCCATAGCAGCTAACAGAACTTCTCAAGTTACATGTATCAACAACAGTCCAAAATTACCTCTGTAGGAATACAATGCATTGTCCAGGCCAGCCATGCACGAAGGTTGAGTCCCACCCGCTGGGATCGAAACACAGGAGCAATGGGACTACAAATGCAGGAATGGTGCTTTCCAGCAAGTACTGATTTGCAAGAACTTTTGTGCTAACCTGGAAGCTCCCGAAACCTAAGCTAGAGTCTCCTCTGACTTCGGTTACTCCTGATTTACACCATTGTTTTCAAGAGGAGAACCAGGCCGCTACCTTTATTCCATAACTGAGGTCCACAACAACGCAAATTGCAGATCCTCAGCAGGTGTAAATCAGCATATCTCTGTTGAAGAAAGGGCCCATTTAGGTTGATATGCCCAAGATGGTAACAGCGGCTACTCAGTAAGACCCCCTATTCAACAAAACACTTCAGCATGACTCATTTAAGCAAATGGAGTAAATAGGACTATACACATGCTTAAATTTAAGCACATGCTTAAGTACTCTGCTGGATCAGGGCCTAAAGCAGTGCAGATTTAGTGGCTAGGCAGTGTCATGATAGCAGATTTGGCCTTTGTGGGCTTCTTTATTTAAGTTTCCTACGCAGCCCATCAACCGCACAGCATCTGATGCAAACACCATGAGGAGAAGGCAGCAAAGCTCAGTCCAAGCATTCTCTTTGCCCGTCATTTGTCTTCATTAAAAGAGCAAACAGGACAGGGACGTGAGGAAGGAACTTCCAGGCCTCCATCCAGAAGAAGCAGGACTGCTTAGTAAAGACATTTTGAGGCAGCCGATTTGGCTGTCAAATGCAGTCACTTTTCAAGAAAGAACTTCCCCCTTTCTTTATGCATTCTAACCCTGTCCATGAACTTCATGCCTTCTGACTAGAGTTAGTTGGGAACCTGATAAGAGAAGTTCCCATGAAAAACATCCACTGCAAAAAATCCATTTTTCTTGAACATTTTTCATGGAAATTTTGGCGCTTTTATAAGAAAGGGGTGTTATTATTAGGGCTGTCAATTAATTGCTGTTAACTCAAGCAATTAACTCAAAATAAATTAATTTGATTAAAAAAATTAATTGCGATTAATCGCAGTTTTAATCTCACTGTTAAACAATAATAGAATATCAATTGGAATTTATTATAAATATTTGTGGATGTTTTTCTACGTTTTCAATTATATTGATTTCAGTTGCAACACAGAATACAAAGTGTACAGTGCTTACTTGATATTACTATTTTTGATTACAAATATTTGCATTGTAAAAAAGATTAAACAAAAGAAATAGTATTTTTCAATTCACCTCATACAAGTACCATAGTGCAATCACTTTAGTGAAAGTGCAACTTACAAATGTAGATTTTTTTGTTACTTAACTGCTCTCAAAAACAAAACATTGTAAAACTTTAGAGCGTACAAGTCCACTCAGTCCTACTTCTTGTTCAACCAATTGCTAAGACATACAACTTTGTTTACATTTACGGGAGATAATGTTGCCCACTTTTTATTTACAATGTCACCTGAAAGTGAGAACAGGTGTTCGCATGGCACTTTTGTAGCTGGTGTTGCAAGGTATTTACATGTCAGATATGCTAAACATTCATATGCCCCTTCATTCTTCGGCCACCATTCCAGAGGACATGCTTCCATGCTGATGACACTTGTTAAAAAAATAATGCGTTAATTAAATTTGTGACTGAACTGCTTGGGGGAGAATTGCAGGTCTCCTCCTCTGTGGTTTTACACGCATTCTGTCATATACTTCAAGTTATAGCAGTCTCGGATGATGACCCAGCACATGTTGTTCAATTTTAGAACACTTTCACTGCAGATTTGACAGAACTCAAAGCAGGTACCAATGTGAGATTTCTAATGATAGCTACAGCACTCGACCCAAGGTTTAAGAATCTGAAGTGCCTTCCCAAATCTGAGAGGGACGAGGAGTGGAACATGATGTAAGAAGTTTTAAAAGAGCAACACTCCAAGGCAGAAACTGCAGAACCTGAACCACCAAAAAAGAAAATCAACCTTGTGCTGGTGGCATCTGACTCAGACGATGAAAATGAACGTGCATCAGTCCGCATTGCTTTGGATCGTTATCAAGCAGAACCCGTCATCTACATGGAAGAATGGACTACAGTACTTGTAGGAGGTGAACTGAAAAATACGATTTATTTTGTTTATCTTTTTTACAGGGCAAATATTTGAAATAAAAAATAATAATATAAAGTGAGCACGGTACACTTTGTATTCTGTCTTGTAACGGAAACCAATCTATTTGAAAATGTAGAAAATATTCAAATCCCAAAACATTTAAATAAACGGTATTCTATTATTTAACAGTGCAATTAAAACTGCGATGAATTGTGATCTTTAAAAAATCTCACTATTCATTTTTTTAATCGTTTGACAGCCCTAGTTATTATGTTTGTTAAGGTGGAGCGGAGGAGTCTAGAGACTCAGACAGAAAAGCCTGAAGTCCCTGTTCATTTACCAGTGATTGGGAACTACTGTTACAAAAAGCACCCGACTTTTCCCCCAGTTGGAGAGAATGTGCTCTGTAATGCATTACATTCATAAAGAATGCTCCCTGGTACACAGAAAGACTGTAAAGGCTGTTTACTCTGGACAGATTTTAGTTATTAAATAAAGCAAAATACGACTTAAAAAATTAATGAAAAGAAAACCATTACCAGTGGCCTAAGCTACAACGCGAATCCCCAGAGAAAGGGGCATAGGTCAGTAGCTGTTAAAGATGGGCAACAGAATGATTGCCATGGATTTTGTTTAAAATGTGCATAACAATGATCCTGTCCCCAATATGCATGGATATGGAGAGCTCTAAACACAGCAGGGCTAGTGCTACTGTGCAATCTGGCAGATGCAGACGTAGCCCAGGAAAGCTTATGCTCTAATAAATTTGTTAGTCTCGAAGGTGCCACAAGTCCTCCTGTTCTTTTTGCGGATACAGACTACCAAGGCTGCTACACAGAAATCTATGCACCTTAGGGTCAGTGTGAGATCAGTGCCGCAGCAGGACTCTAGGGGGCACTATGCTGCTGGGGTCCCGTCATTCAGGAGAGCTGTCAAACTGAGCTGCTGACCATGTGAAAAAGCCTCTAGCCAAATTTCAATCTACATTTTTAGATTCAACTACTCTAAAGTCTCTCTGCCATTCTGACAAATTATTCCTCTGTCCCACACCATGGTGTAGTGCTACTATGAGCTGCTGAGCCATAGCTCAGTGGTTTGAGCACTGACCTGCTAAAACCCAGGGTTGTGAGTTCAATCCTTGAGAGGGCCATTTAGGGATCTGGGGCAAAAATTGGGGATTGGGCCTGCTTTGAGCAGGGGGTTGGACTAGATGACCTCCTGAGGTCCCTTCCAACCCTGATATTCTATGATAATATTGTGTTACACCCCAGAGATGACCGCATTTCAGTGGCGGACAAAGAGTAACAGCAGGACTTCAGTAGTATAGCTGGTCAGGAATTTTTCTGGAGAACTGTTGTTGGTTTTTTTTTTTGCTGAAAAACGCCAAATCGTCAAATCCAAAACTTGTTTGTGAAACAGGGTCAGTTCTGACAAATCTCCCAGCTCCAACCATTTCTGGGAAAAGGTTTCATAATTGTCAAAATGTCCTTTCTAAAGCAAAAGTTGGGGGGAGGGGGGAAGGCTGGAGTGAGAAAGGACTTTTTGCTTAGAAATTTTAGTAAATGTGGCATCAAGAAAAGGTTAAAAAAGAAAAAGTTTGAAATAAGAAATGAAACATCGAATTCTAAATGAAACATTGCGATTGACCCAAATGAATTTTATTTATTTATTTTTTTTTTGGCTTGTCAGTTGGTGAAAATTTTCGAGCTTTTTGTTCTGATTAGAGAGGGTGAAAAAATTTCCAAATCTCAAAAAATCTTGCAAGATGGGAAAACTACTTCAGAACCAGCTCTCTTCAACAGATGCTTTGCCTGGGTAAGAAATGAGAATCACAACATTCTCTCCTAACATCCTTCACCAGCGTAGCTGAGAACCTCCCAGAGCTAAGAATTAACAGGGAAGCTAGCATCTGTTATTCAAGGCTTCCTTTTCATCCTCCCCTGAGAAGAGGATGGGTCCCAACAAATGATAAATCAGCATATTTTTAAATACTTTACATACTTTAAATTAGAACCAATTGTAGCAATTTTCTATCCACAAAGAGCCGCCTGCGAAATGAAGAGTTCAGTCATTTTGTTCAATTTCATTTTGTTTGTTTGATTCCCCCCTCCCCCCCATTTCCCGTTTTTCACAATTCCCGTCCAAACTGGGGAATGTTTTTCTCTGGCTCAGGGTACGAAGAAAAAGAAAACCCCTAATAATACCCCAAACTGCAACCCCGGGGGAGCATTTCAGCAACTGGCCTGCTCTACATTATACATAAACATCTCAAGTTCAAGTTTAATTCATCCCCCTGAGAAACTATTTTTTGCCAAGATAAAGATCTTGAAATGTACTGCCCTGGCACAATACATCCTGTATCCTGAGTCTGAAATCAGGCTTCTGAGAAGCAGCCCCCTCCTGTATTAATTATCCCGTCTTCTGGTACGGTACCAACGTGGCATAAAATTTCCTCGGGTGAAAGTGGCAGCAAACGCTCCTGGTTATCACGCTATGGTTCTACGCTGTACATGGATTATGGGCATAACACAAACAGTTGGGTGTGTTCAGCAGAAAGACCCATCTTCGCCCCACCACTGACACCAACAGGGAGGCGTTAAACCGGGCGGAAAGCAACTGGGGAAGCAACTGGCACTACAGCATCCTCTCTCCCTCCTCCGGATCCACCCCAAGTCCATGGATTTGGGGCTGCACAGATCAAGGGTATCCACAGCTGGGCTGGGCAAGGACTGTTCTCTATGGCCCCTTCAAACAATATCTTCAAACAAGCAGATATTTCCTTGTAGAAAAGCCAAGCAGCTCTTATCAGCATCATCTTTCACAAAATCCCACTCAGCACATTGATAACAACCCCTGCTCCCAGAGAGGGGTGATGGAGCAGTAGCTGGGGCAGCTGGAGGAACCATGCTTCTGTGGACAGGGGAGGTGATAGGTCCATAGAGTAAAGCAAAGGCCCTAGGACACCACTGGATTCCCCCCATGGATCTCAGGACATCCACAGGTTTTGTAGGTACCATTCCCTCCCCACTCCTGTGTGGGGTGTGATGGGGGGACAATTTGCAGGAAACTGTGAGTGAGTTCCTGGCCTTTCCACAGACTCCAGCTTGGTTCGGAATAAGCTTTCAGACCAGGATCTCTTTGGCTGGAAAAGCGAGGCTGGCAAGCTCATGCATAACACAATACACGGGATCACAGTCTACCCTAAACAGGAGGCTATTATTAAAGAAAATAGACAGAAGCCACAAAGCAGGCTTCTTCCACATGGCTTGAGTTCCAGCTTTGTCTCCCTTGTTTACCAGGAACCACACCCTGTCTAGAACTCCATACAGCATATAGAGACATCTAGTGATTGAATAATATGCTGCATGCAAAAATATTACAGTGATGACAGTCTATCCCACAGTATTTCACTACCTAGCCCAAGCCAGAAATCAGGAGTGGGGAAAACAAACAAACAAGAGCATCTCAGAACAAGGTTTAGTTTAAACACAAGTGAAGCTTCAGGGAAGTTCTTGCTCTTCCCAACAAGGACGGATTAAGGTAGGGGCTTTAGGGGCTGCAGCCTAGGGCCCCAGCTCAAGGAGGGCCCCACAAAAATAAATCACAGGTAGCGACCTCCAACTCTGGGCTGCTAGAAGTCCCGTGGTGCAGCGGGGTGCTCAGACAGGATGCGTGCATGCTGTGGCCCTACGCCGCTCCCAGAAGCAGCTGGCTGCTGTCACATCTCTGCGGCCCCTGGCGGGTGGGGGGAGGTTGCTCCACACGCTGCCCCCGCCCCCAGCACCATCCTCATAGCTCCCATTCGCCGGAAACCGGCCAATGGGAGCTACGGGGGCAGCGCTTGCGGGTGTGGGCAGCTCACGGAGACATGCTGTCCCCCTCCTCCCAGGGGCCACAGAGATGTGCTAGGAGCCAGCCGCTTCCGGGAGCAGCGTGGGGCTAAGCCTGCCTTAGCCCTGCTGTGCTGCTAGCCATGAGCCACCTGTGGTAAGCACCTCCCGGCCCACTCCTGCATCCAAACTCCCTCCCAGACCCCGCACTCCTTCCTGCACCCCAATCCCCTGCCCCAGACCCCTCCTGCACCAAACTCCCTCCCAGGAAAAAGACTTGTATACAGGGGATCCACAAAATCTAATAGCCCCGGGCCCACAAGAGAGTTAATCCGGCCCTGCTTCCCAAACCAGTAACCCTTGCCCAGACCCCCAGGCCTAGATTCTTTGCTACAATCCTCTTATTCTCCAAGCAGCTACTTTCAGCTGTTCATTCATAAGCCACATTACTTTCCCCCCATCCCAGAGATGTATAGAGATTGTTCATATCATAGAATTTATGGCCAGAAGGAGCCATTGGATCATCTAGTCGGACGTCCTTTGTAACACAGGCCATGAATTGCACCAGTTTACCCTGTATTGAGCCCAGATGCTACAGAGATAGAATCATAGAATTGCAGGACAGGAAGGGACCTCGAGAGGTCATGTAGTCCAGTCCCCTGCATTGAGTTCCGTGTCTGTTCTGAAGTTGCTTCCAACTGTAATAAAATCACTATAGAAATTACTCTGTTTTCCTTTAGGAGGAAGTGTGCTGTGGATTTATGCAAATCTGCCCGCAATGCATGTCAACGTGATAAAAATATCCTTTGATCGCCCCTCCCAAAATACTACTTGCTTCTTCACCTGGGCTGGTGGGCAAGCAAAATATCGTTAGATTGTCATCATCCCAGTCTACCCAGGGGTGGGTAGATTTTATAACTGGCCTGGTTTGTTTTAATTATTTTTGCAAGACTGCCACAGTGAGTCAATAGTCACCCAGACCTCAGTGTAAGTCAGTGAAGCTGCTTTGACTGCAATGGGGCTACTGTGATTTACATCACCCGAGGATCCAGCCCATTAAGTCTAACATGGGTTCAAGAGAGGAAGAAACACAGTTGTCTTTAATCAGAGCTGCAGCATCATGTGTGGAGAAGTGGCCTTACAGTTAAGGCAGTGGCTGCTAACTCAGGCCCAAGTCCCACTTCTGCTCCGTGACTCAGTTTCCCCACCTGTAAATTGGGGGAAAATAACCTACCTCCCAGGGGTATAGCAAGACTTCATTCATTCAATGTGAGGAGGTTTGATACTGTGGTGGAAAACAGTGCAGAACTATTCTAATAATGAACAGCTTCCTTAAAGCACTGTGAGTTCTGTAAGCAGCCCCACAGAGAAATTTTCTCTACCTATTGTGTGGCTCTCAGGTCTTAGTTTCTCAAAACTGCTAGCAATTTACCTTGAACGAAGTGCAGTTTACCAAGGGGGGGGAAATGTAATGAGTGCATTCATGCACCATTTAATTTAATTGTTTGACCCCCATGCAGTCATATTTCTGAGAGGTAATTGGAACATTTCTTTCTTTTTTTTTTTACACAGTGCAAATAAAGGAAGCCCTAAAAAGCTGCTCTTTGTTACTAGTAATTACCGAGGAGTCAGAAATTTGGCCAGACTTGATAATTGTTGTCGTTTCTTGAAAGAAAGAAAAAAAAAAAAACAAGCCCAAAGCTGGCAAAGAAACAACCAACCCTACAATTTATTAAACAAGTCGTTTCATATGTGTTATGGTGTTTAAGCCATTAAGGCATGAAAATATGAAGCTGGTCAAAGAATTATTTTGCAAGGCCTGAGCCTTTTAATAACCTCCCCAAGCCGAACTCTGGCTTTACTAGCAACACGACCAGAGCTTGGCAAGCAGGTGCCATGTGACATGGTGGAGGGCATTTGCTCTCCCGGTGTAACCAAAAGCAAACGTAAAACCACATGGTGTGAAACTGACGGAGCCGAAGCCCACTGAAATCGACGGAGAGAGCATCAAGGGGCTGTGGATCAGGTGCTCTCGGGAGAGACACCAAGCAGGAATGAATCAGTGCTGAGCTCAGATTCAGAAAACAGAATTGAGATGAAAGGTCTGGATAAAACAATGGCCCTTGTCTCCGTTCAGCATTTCCTGTCGATGTGGTGGAACGTTTGTGAGAAGGGCTAATAGATTGGGAAAGGGGTGGGGGGGGGAGGGATTATTTTTTAAAAACTCTCTCAGGTTAGAGTGAAAAAACATATAACCCTTCTTTGTTTAAAAAAGAAATGAGAACAGTCTGTAACATCTGGGGACACAGCCTGCCCAGGACCTGACCTGGAACTGTGGGGACTCAAAGAAGGGCGGGTGGCCTGTCAGCCTAGCCTGGAGCTGCAAAAATCGTGGGTTCTAATCCTGCACAAAGAGACAGCGAAGCTGTGAAAATTGCAGCAGGCAGATGGGCATGGCTTAAGAACCTGTTAGGGCTTCCCAGAAAAATTCTCCCAGGTTTCATGCTGAGTCCTGGAGCAGGAGATTAGTGGGTGCTGGGTGGACACATGCTCAATAAAACGGATAATTATGTGCATCACTATCAAAGCTCTACCAAGTACTTAGAGGGATGAAGCTCTTCTCCAACCCCTCCCCCCAGCTCCCAGGCAGCTCCAAGTCCAAACTTCTCACCTCACTTCTACAGGCCAGTTCCTCAGTTGGTGTAAATCTAATGAGGCCAACAGTGCTAGCCTGATTTACACCAACACGGATGTTTATGCAGTGCTTCATTTGTAATGAAAGCCAAACCTACAAGTGCCGGGACTCAGCCCTGGCACAAATTAAGCACTGTCCTTGTAGGAGCTGGAACCAAAACAGGATACAAACATCCCTAAACTTCGTGGTTCATGTCTATTCAAAAGACCAACCAGCATCTCTGGCTCTAAACATCCCCCTACTCCAGAACGTTCTGTATGATGTATTGGTCAGGTGAATTTGTGCTTTGAAGCTTTTCCTCTCACCTAATCGTGTAGTTAACCTCACACTGGGTGCTTTACAATATACAAGGACTGTTTCAATCAGCTGTGTACAATGCGACCCACACCCCCCACTTTACAGCACCCAAAAATCTCCCAAGCCTTTCTTTCGGTGACCCAAATCCCAGAACCCTTTGCAGCCACATAAGTCCCAGGATGGTTCCCCCTCCTAATGTGGCTCATGGAGGATCACTGCTGTATAAGACTCAGATAAGAATATTCTTTAGAAAAGTGGAATGGCCATGTTGTTTTGGGGACGGTGCCTTTAAGGGCTGAGCTTCCCACTCGGAGAGTCTGGACCATGCAGAATTTTTAAAGAAAAAATACACCTTTCAATAGCTCTTTTTAAAAAGAGACCTTTACACCAGTTCCTGAATCTCCTTCGGTATCAGGCTGGATTCTGCCCTTAGATGTGCAAGAATGGGCAAAAGAGAAGGAGCTAGAAACCTCAGTGAGGTGTTCAGATTTCATGACAATGGGTGTGGTATGAGAACCGAGATAGATAAGATAAGATACAGAGCGCGTGGGCAGCAAGAAATGAGGCGTGCCTGCCTTTGATATAAATATACGGCAGGATGGGGTGGTGTGATATAAAGGGTTTTAATCGGTATGGGTTTGGGATGGCAAAGCCACAAACTAGTTATGTAGACCATCCCAAGCGAGTGCTGATATTTAAGGTATTTAAGAAGTTTATGGTGCTATGTGCTATATCCATCCATCTGCAGGGCTAGGCTGCCTTGGCTAAGCAGAGTTCCCACTCCGATCCCTTCCCCCTGCCATACAGATAGGTATTGAAGTAACAAAGTCCTAATCAGGGCTGATTCACAAACATAAAGGGGCTTTTCCCAGCTGGATTTCCTACCCCTGTAGCTCTCTCTCTCGGAGTTCCTCTCTGCCTTCTATAGCCCTGAGTCAGAGCTAAAGTGACCCATCTAATCCAGCTGCCAGGGTGAGTCAGCAGAATAGCTCTGTAATCCCCTCACAGTGTTCTAAAGCTTGACCCACAGAGAGTGCCTTAAGCCACCTGAATCCAAACATACTAGTGGAAGAAGGGAGAAACTAATAATAATTTCACAAACTTCTAAAAATAGCTTTTCCATAGATCATGTCATGACTGAAAAACCCAACATGTTACTCAGGCCTGTACGCCAGGAGCTGCCCGTGATGTAAGACTCAGGCTATTAGAGTGGCCATCACAAGCCATTAACAGAAACATGACCGCAAGCACGAAGTCGGTGTATTACATGCACATATTAAATCAGCGGGAGCTGCAAAATATCATCACTGAATCAGGCCCATTTTACACAAATAGCCATTACTATGCATTATTTGTTCATAATAAGAGAGAGTTCATTCCTGCCAGTGTTCCAGTGGACAAGGAAAGTGGCACAATATTAATTAATTCATTAAGTAATCATGAATATTGAATTTGCAAAGGAAACGTATTGCAACATTGACAGAAATCATTTCATCTTTCAACATGTCTGATTATTAATAGCCCCACAGTAGGTATAAATGAAGTCGTGACCTGTGGACTTTACAACAGACCTGCTGGAAGTCTGGGGTGTTAGAGGAAAGATCCTTCTACAGGAGCAGAATTCTGAGCTGGAAGGATTTCATATTTTCCTCTTATATCATTTAATCCTTTACCTTTGGACCAGAATTAATAAGTAACAGAAAAGCAAACCACTAAATGAAAAGAAATGAACTTCATGCATTAAAATAACATTATGGCCACTCAGACGACATTAGCCTAGAATGAGCAATGGATCACACAGAGTCTTCCCTGGGATGAATATATAGGCTGGGCCATTTTTGTGCATTTCTCATTACAGTAGCCTGCTTGCTTGTCTACTCGGGTTTTTGGCTGGAGGGAGAACATCTATTTTAAACAGGTTTTCCAACTGTGACTGTAAACATTAGAAACAGGCTTGACGCTTGGAGCTGTCTTAGCCCTCACGATGCAAATAGGGAAGGCTTTGAACATTGCCTGCTCCTGTTCCTCTGGAGCAATGATCAGATCACACAGGCACCGGCTGCATTGCATTTCTACTTCCCAGAAGAAACCTTTGGCAAATCCCTTTGTCCCTGTTCAAGTTCTCCTTTCAGGGCTGGAAAAGTCAATCTTCCTCGGGGTTTCTTTACCAGCCCCTTTCGGGAGGAAGGATGGTCTTGTGATAAGACACTGGGCCGGTCTCTGGGAGAGCTGGGTTCGATGGGCTCCATTAATGGTTATGATTAGCATTCATTCGTATGATCGTATTGCCTAGGAGCCCGTCATGGAACAGGACTCCATGATGCTAGGCGCTGAACAGGCAAAGAACACAAAGACAGGCTCTGCCCCAAAGAGCTTACAACCAAAATATAAGGCAGGAGACAAAAGGTGGATACCGACAGATGGGGAAGCACAGGGAAACAATGAGACAATGTTGATCAGCATGACGGACAGCTACCTAACCGTGGTAAATCATATAGAATCATAGAACTGGAAGGGACCTTGGGAGGTCATCTAGTCCAGTCCCCTGCACTCAAGGCAGGACTAAGTATTATCTAGACCATCGCTGACAGGTGTTTGTCCAACCTGCTCTTAAAAATCCCCCATGATGGAGATTCCACCACCTCCCTAGGCAATTTATTCCAGTGTTTAACCACTCTGGCAGGGAGGAAGTTTTTCCTAATGTCCAACCTAAACCACCCTTGCTGCAATTTAAGCCCATTGCTTCTTGTCCTATCCTCTGAATTTAAGAAGAACAATTTTTCTCCCTCCTCCTTGTAACAACCTTTTATGTACTTGGAAACTGTTCTCATGTCCCCTCTCAGTCTTCTCTTCTCTAGACTAAACAAACCCAATTTTTTCAGTCTTCGCTCGTAGGTCATGTTTTCTAGACCTTTAATCATTTTTGTTGCTCATCTCTGGACTTTCTCCAATTTGTCCACATCTTTCCTGAAATACTCCAGTTGAGGCCTAATCAGCGCGGACTAGAGCGGAAGAATTACTTCTTGTGTCTTGCTTACAATACTCCTGCTAATACATCCCAGAATGATGTTTGCTTTTTTTGCAACAGCGTTACACTGTTGACTCATATTTAGCTTGTGATCCACTATGACCCCCAGATCCCTTTCTGCAGTACGCCTTCCTAGGCAGTCATTGCCCAGTTTGTATGTGTGCAACTGATTGTTCCTTCCTAAGTGGAGTACTTTGCATTTGTCCTTATTGAATTTCATAGAAATAGAAATAGAGCTGAAAAATTTTCAGGGGAACAGTTTTCTGTCAGAAAATGGAATTTTTGATGGGAAAAGGTCAAAATGAATCATTCCAGCTTTCCCGGTTCGATAACGTTGAAATTTTTTGTATATAAAGTCAAAACATTTCATTTCTCATTTTGGTTAGACTTTTAAATTATATCCCAATATTAAGATGACAGGATATTTACGTATACTATATTTAATATTAGAATGATTCAGCATGATTTGCCACTATTAAAAAAAGGTCCAAATTGGCTTTTTTTTTTTTTTAACTTTCATTCCACAGGAAATGTCAGCTTTTCACTCCAACTCGGAACAAAAACAGATTCTGAAATGTCGGCATTTCCTGCCGAATGGAATTTCCATTTTCCAGCCAGCTCTAGTTGTTAAATTATTGGTTCTTTTGTGACCCAGGGCAAGTCATTTAATCTCTCTGCATCACAGTGCCTCACCTGTAAAATGGGAATAATAACACTTACTTTCTCCCCTCCTTTCTCTGCCATGTCTATTTAGATTGTAAACGCTTCAGGGCAGGAGCTATCGCTTATACGGTGTATGTACAATTGGACCGGGACTTTGGACAGGGCTGTAGGCACTACTGCAGTGTTGGTAAATAATAACCACCAACAACCATGGTGCTGTGGAAAGGCTGCACCAACTCTTATAGCTCAGGGGCAGAGTTCTCAAGAACAGTGGAGGCTAGTGGAAAGGAAGTGGGAGACTAAAGCACTAGACGCTAATCCTGCTCTGAAACCGACTTCCTGTGTGACCTTGAGCAAATCACTTAACGTCACCAGGCCAAGCTTGGTGACACATGTGCATGCCCACTGAAGTCAGTTGGGGTTGAGCATGCGTAACTCAGAGCGGGAAGCTGGTTTTCAGTTTCTGCCCCCCTAAAAGGGGGGTGATGGTACTCATCTACCACAAAGGGCAGGCTGTGAGGATTAGATGTGGGCCCCTTTTCTGCCTTCAGTTATAGCCATGTAACCCTGGTGAATTGAAGTGGGTTACACAGGTGACAGCGTAAGCACCCGTTGTATGTAAAGCTCCACCTACAGCCTATGCTTCAGGCCGATGACTCATGGCTCGGGTGAAGTGGGATTAGGGGGTACCCTCACATTGCTGAATCCAGTCTGAAGGCCAGTGTCTCACACTATAAGACAATAAGGAAAGAGGGCAGGGCTTAATCATCTCCATATCCCCAAAGGGAAAATCAAGTATTCATTCACAAGGCCCTTGCACGTACCCGGCCCCAAGGAAGCAACTTTGCTTGCCTCTTGGAGAAGAGCTAACCTACAGATGTTTAACATCTGTGGGGCTGGCAGTGGATGCTGAAGGGAGCTGTGCCAGGTGAGGAGGGAGGGTTTTGGTTGCTCAGAAGTGGGATCAGCTGGTGGCTTTTGGGGGGAGTTTGCTCCAGCCTCCTGCTGCAGTGTGAACTGTTCTTAATGTGACCCGCCCCTCCCCACTTGGAGTGTTTGGGTGGTAGTTGGCAATTCTGATGACATTTGACAAAAGTAAAAAAAAGTCAAACGTCTCAGCTGCTCCCAAACAAACACAAACAAAAAAGTCACTGACACATGGGTCGTCTAACTCATACCAGGAGGAAGGAGTTTCCCTAAGAATAGAATTTTCAACTGAAAAAAAAAAAAAAATCTAAACGGGACGTTTTTTCTGCCCAGTCATGATTCTTCATGACACCATGTGATCACACGACGCCAAAAATGCATGTTGTGACACCAGGTTGCGAGATGGCGACATTTTCCCCAGCCTGAAATAGTTTACAGGCCAGCTAAACAGTGCCATGAATGGCACATGAAGAATGAGGAACTGCCCTGGTACATTTCAGACACACGCTTGCAAAATTCAGGGTAACGGCCGCTTTCACATTTCGGCATTATGTTTTGCAGGGTAAATTAAACAATTCACTGCCTCTCCCGCTATCTAATCGTAACATCTCTCTAGGTTTTTATACCATTACCATCACTATCAACGCCCAGTCCCTGCAAGGTTTCAAAGCGATTGGTTTAAGAACAATATTATGGGCCAAATTCAGCACCGATTTAAGCAGGTACAGTGAACAGGACTGTCAATAGTAGATGTACCAATTTACTCCAGGGTTGAATTTGATGTTACTAAACAGCTTCAGACTATGGATTTTTCAGTTTTCTGCCTCCCGTGGGTTGCTAGCTGCTGTGGATATTCAAAGTTCTGCACAAGAGCTGCAGTTTACCGACGTTTGGGCTCTCTCTAAATAAAGAGCTTGCAAAGAAAAAAACAAAAAAGGAAATTCCACAGGAAGTTCAAATATTTTATTACTTCCTGTTTGAACAAGCATGTCAACACTTGGCACTTGAAGTGCAATTTGTTTAGAACTTCAGGTGTCAGCTTAAGAAATGTTATTTCCAGATCTAACCCACAACAAATTTTAGCGCAGTAATAAAAGTAATAAATGAAAAAGAAAACAACCTCAGCATTTCAGAGTAACTCTTTCCCGTTGCAAACAGCACATGATCTGGCATGCTGAGGGAGGGTACATGCTGTAAAAGCTCCCATCACGTTCGTTGAATGGCCTCTTTTTCAAAACCCACCCCATCACATTTCCCGCACACACTTTTGCACACAGGACTGATTGGTGGGGAAAACTGCAGGAGCAAACGAGAGATTTGCCCAATCCAACTTCCTGGCTGCATCTCATTAGATCAGTTACTACATTCTCTTGTTATTTGTGCCTGCCATTTGTGCAAAATTAGGGACCAGATAAAGGTCCCTCTGAAAATGAGAGCCTTGATGACTTGAATACATCGCCCTGACTCTTTTGTTCTTACGGGATTTAAACAGGTAAAGAGCAGATGAAGATACGTCCGTTGCAACATTCACCCCGCAAGCCAGATTTCAACTTCCAGCCCAACCCGCAGCTCCCGGGTTTTGGTCTAACCTAATGTAGATATAGGAGCATATAGAAAAGGAGGACTTGTGGCACCTTAGAGACTAACCAATTTATTTGAGCACAAGCTTTCGTGAGCTACAGCTCACTTCATCGGATGCTGTAGCTCACAAAAGCTTATGCTCAAATAAATTGGTTAGTCTCTAAAGTGCCACAAGTACTCCTTTTCTTTTTGCAAATACAGACTAACACGGCTGCTACTCTGAAACCTGTCATAGGAGCATATGTACATATTAGAGCTGGCTGAAACACGGAATTTCAGTTCTGCTGGAAATTCTGACATTTCAAAACGTGTTTACATTCCAAATTGGAACAAAAACACTTTCACAATTTTCCATGAAATCCCCTGGATGCAGATTCCTCTCCTTAAAATGCAGGGATGTTCTGATCTGGGGTTGGGATCTGACCACATCTCTAGTTAAAAGAGATGCTTGAGGATACAGGTGCAGAGACCAGGACAAAGCTCAATGTTCAAAAGACATGGGGGTTGGGGATGAAGAAAAATCAAAACCTCAGTCCCAGCCTATATGCGTGGCCTCAGAGGTACTCCACACCCATTCCTGCAGGCTGGTGATGATGTTGTATACAGGGGCTGGGGTGTATTTCTGGTTGAAAACCCTACAAAAACATCTGCATGTGGACCTCTCTCCATCTCAGAAGATGATACAAATGGCTGATTCTTTTAGTGCTAAAGATGGCTTTCTTTCCATACCCAGCTGGCCCAATGGCCTTCCCAGCCCTGTAACCCCGCTTCCACCACTGGCTGACGCCTGGTGCTGCAAAAGACAAAGACAAAGCTTTCTGCCAACTGTATAATGCTGGAGATGGGGCGGGTGTGGGGAGACCATTGCTACCCTTGCAGTGATCAGCTAATGGCCAGAAACAGGGGATTAATAAGAAGAAGAATACTAAGCTCTAATCAATACATCTCAAACTGCTTCACAAAAGAGGTCAATATCATTATCCTCATTCTATAGGGGGGAAACTGAGGCATAAAGAGGTGAAGTGACTTGCCCAAGGTCACCCAGCATCAAAACCAGGAATAGAACTCGGGTCTTCTGAGTCCCCAACCATGATTCTACTCACTAGACACGACCTCCCATAGAGGAGGAGCATGACAACAAGTCATCAGTTTTACAGCAAAGTAACTGCAATGTACGCACACAAACAAACCAAGGAGAGAGGTTGCTTCTGGCTGAAGCCCACAGTAACCCAGCCGGTTAGGAAATCTTAGCCCACACACCACAAAGTTACCTTCAGACCATTAAGAATCTTTAATGTAAATTCTCCATATTGAAATTCAAAGGAAGAGTGGAAATGATTCAGTTTGATTGTTGGCAAGTGCTGATTATTGGAGAAGTCAATCAAAGAAAACCAAATTGTAAAAATATGAACTATGAAAGCTTTTGTTAGAGAGGGAACGTGGTACAGGGAATGGCTTGTCAGAAGACCTAGGTTCTGAACCTGACGATGACCTTATCCAAACTCCTCTCCCACCTTTTGTCTATTTATATTACAAATTGTTCAGGCCGGGGCTGTTTCTTACTATGTATATGTACATCGCCAGACACAACAGGGCCCCAACTTCAGCTCGAGCACTACTGTAATAGGAAAAAACCCCATTGTTGCTTAAAAAAATTGCATCCCCTGGCCTCTGACCATTTCAAACAATAACTACCACATCAAGCCAGCCCCAACATTCAAAACCTCTGTGCTCTTGTCCAAAATTTTTTAAAAACACCACCAACGCCCCCGCCCACACACATACAAAAATTAAACCAAGTCAAACCATTTCACACAGAGCCCTGATGCTTGTTACGCTCTGATCCTGGTCTGGCATTAAGAGGAACATATGGCCACAGCATCAACAGAAAATATTTTCTAAAGCATATTTAGAAGGATCAAAATGTTCCCCTTTAATCTTGACACTGACAGCTCTACAGCCAAAGAGAACAAATTCTGCCTTATAGTCCAGGAGGGTAGCACTGTGTAATCCTCAATAAAGGAATGTAAGGTCTGGGCAAAGCATTCCAGTTCATTGCCAGGCAGAAAGCAGAAAGACGGCAACTGGGAGCTAAGGAGCGGAAGAAAGGGCTTGATCTGCAAATACGAGAAGTGATGCAAAGTAAATGGTGGGGAGGGGGTTATGCTCCTATATAGCGTTATTCAGCCAGAGACAACCCGTGGGGGAGGGGGAGGGCAGAGTGAGGGCAGTGGCTTCAGCAGATATTACTAAGCATGCTCAGTCCGTGTGAGCATGCTCAGTACAAGCCAACTAACAAATCGGGGGTGGGGAAGCACATGACACCCCCAAACACACACACACACGCATCACCTCTGCACACACGGTTCATGACTGGGGCTCCTTGGTGCTACTGCAGTACAAATAAATAATAATGCTGGAAGAATTCTTCCAACTGATTAACGCAGAGGACTTTCCTGGCGCTCCTAAATCCAGCGGAGCAGCCATGCAAATCTGGGAAGGCCCAAACCAGCTCGGTTCAAGTCACATGGGGCAGGCAAATTTGAGATGCCCTCAACTCAGCTCTGTCCAGAATTTACATTTGATCAAAACAAAACCTAAAAGCAACAAAGGTGGTTCCATGACTGAGCAGTGCGGAGAGTTTGAAACAAACGGACAGCACATGCCAACCAAACGCTGCAGTGCTGGGAACCTGAAAGTGAAACTGACTGGGAACGAAAGAGGGCAACTGGCTTCAGTGCTTTGCATGACTCTGATGGAGAGAAATGCATAGAGAAAATGAACCATGAAAAGGAAACGGGACTTATAAAGCCCTTTCTGTTTTAATAATCTCAGAAAAACACGTAAAGAAATGGACTTGCTTAGGGTCCGACTACTAAGTGGCGGTGGGCACCATTGACTTCAATGAGACTGGCAGATGCTCTGCACTGCTCAGGATTTGAGCCAGTGGTTATTTTTTAAGCCGACAGCATTTGCCTGCATCCCGATGGCTATCAGGGACGGAGCAGTAAAACCATATCCCACCAATCAGATTCATAGTGCTACTTGAGTAAGCACACAGGGTTGTACACAGGCAGCTTTCAACACACATATTCAGTGTGTGCTTACAGCATTCACCATCCCAAAGAAACCCTGCACATGCTGCAAATCATCCTCTCTTACGAGCGCTCTCATGACATGCCAGCACTGGCAGGCACTTTAACCAATAAAAAGGCCAGCACTTTGTGCCAACCTGCACCGTAACCACCTGACTGGGCTGTGCACTGGCAAGGAAGCATCTTTCACACACATATACGCGGTAATGTCAGCCTGGTCCACACACACACTCCTACTCACCCACTTCCAAATAAAATACATAACTTACTTCTTGGCTCCCGGGGTCCATCCACAGTCACTTTAATGGCTCGGTGATAGGTAGCGACTTGTGTGGGGTTTGTGAACACTGTGATCGTCAATGTAAAGCTTTTTCCTAAAGGGGGAGAGAGAAAAAGAGGAGAGGCAATGCACCTGGGTTGATTTCTTCAGTAAGCAGAGTGCGTTCTTAGGCCTGGAAAGCCTAGGCCCGGATTTCAGAAATGATCATGAAGCCGCAAATGCTGCTGTACAAATGAAACTAAGGGATTCATATATTTAAATTTGCGAGGCTCCCTTTGTTGCTGGCAGGTGCTAAGAAATTGGCCCTGGTCCCACTGGAGTCAATGGCAAACCTCCCACTGAGAGACCTGGGCCCATTTCAGAATCAAAGCCAGAGCCCTCTTTGGTGCATTATAACATTGTACATTATTTTCCCCCTCTACCTAGAACAGCTTCCTTCTTCCCATGTGCCAGGGCATTTCCTCCTCCCCATGCATATGTAATCCTCGAAACCCAATGCTGTCAGCTCACTTCCCGTCATTACTCGCAGACCTGGAGCTCTCGACTCCCCAGTGGCTGGGCACCGAGGGCCCAACTGTGCAACCATTGTTCGTGCCACCGGTCCCAGAAAGAGCTCAGGGCATGAGCAAACTTCTCAGCATGAGTCAGGGTTCCAGAATTGGGCCCATAAAAATAAAGTATTTTTCAAATACTAGATACATACATTTGGATGATAAGGATAGATAGATAGATAGATAGATAGATAGATAGTAAAGACCTGATTGTGCAAACACTTACTACCAAGAGTAGTACTTACTACCATGTGTAATTCTATTAACTTCATTGGCACTGCACCCAGTAGTCAATATTTGCATGATGAAGCCCTGATTCTTTTTTAATTTACTGTCACGAACGTCCTTCTCTGAGCAGACCTCTCTTGCCTCTTGTTTTCTGTTCTTCCCCACCCTCCCTCCCTTCTTTGTTCTGTTGTCGTTCTTCGCCTCATTATCTGGAGACAGGGGCCGAAAGAGCTGAACCTTGCATCTGAATGGCCCCGAACTTTGGGAGCAAAGATAAGAAGGAAACAGGATCCAGACCAATGCCCCTTGCTTTCAGTTTTGCAAAACCAAAAGCAGACCAATGAGGCTTTGAGGCTCTGAAGATCTGCCTTATTCAGACTGTGGGCTTGTACTCATTTGCTTACTTGTCTGTACAGCACTAAGCTGTACTGGGGTGAGGGACCTAGATCAAGAGACAAGCTGACAGAAAAATGATTTAAAATACCAGTCTTAGGGATGAGGGGTTAAATTACATTTTTCAAGTTAATAGCGTTTATTTTTAGATAGGGACAATGTGAAACGGCCCGAGGAGCGTCTGTGTCTTTGTTAATAATGCAGTAGCAATATTTCGCACTGATATAGACACACTTTGTTTCACCCAGAGCTCTGAAAGAACTTTGCCAAGGGGGGCGCTATCCTTATCCTTGTTTTGCCGAGGGGGAAACAGAGACACAGAGAAGCTAAATGACTTGGCCAAGGTCACGGGGTGACTCATCAACAGCAGAGCCAGGAATGGAAATGAGGTCTCCAAACTCCTCCCCCATCATTCCAACCACTAGACAATACTCTTCTCTACAACCAAGAATACAACCCAAGGGACAGATCCTCAGCGGGTGGGAACTGCCATAGCTGACACCAGCTGAAGATGTGTCTCCAAGAATCTTGCCTCCCGACTGCCTTCTCTGACTGCTAGACTATATTCTCTCAGAGCTTGGAAGAGAAAACCAGGAGTCCTGATTCCAGGCCCTACGCCCTAACCATTAGATCACAGCTGCCCTTCTGGATTGGACTATGCTCAGCACCAGTGTTGGCTCATTGATATTATCACCAGACTCACTGTCTAGCATGAATGCAGGATTTAACAAAACCATTCTTATAATGGACACTACTCTTGCCAGCTCTCTGGACTGCTTGTGTTATGAGTTTGTAGCTGTTTCACCTTGACTACCAGCCACAAAGCATTTTTGCTACCATATATCTCGTCTGGACAAATCCCATTTTACTGCCCTTAGGTCCTTGTGCATTCATTACACACACACACCCACACTCACGTTTTCACTGGTTGTCATTAACTATAGCTGAGCAAACACTGTACAGAAAAAAAATCATTCCAATATCATTTTTTAGATGTCTACAATCATTTTAAAGGGATGCCCTATCCAAAAACTTTATGCACCCCGGACACCAGTGACAAAAACAAACATTACAATTAAATAATTTATTCATCTAAAATCAAATAGAAATTTAAAAAGATGGAGTCTCTCCCCGTGGGTTAACGTTCCAACATCTGTTCTACTGAAAATATTTCCTTGCAGGATAATGGAAAATGGCTAATTTTAAATGGATACTAGAGAATATTCATGTAAAGGGTGACATTCACCTTGATGCAGAGAGCCAGCACAGAGTTTAAGATCTCAGATTAGGACTTAAATGGAGCAAATACCTTGTAGTGGCTTTCTGGATAGAGGTGAATTTTCCCCAAAGTAAATTTCAGTATCAAATGCAAAGTATTTGCACTCACATCCTATGTTTAAGAGTTCCATTTATGCAGGCTAGGAAACACAAATAACGTGACGTGACCTTTGCATCCAATCAGAACTAGCCAACACAGTGAGAACATCCCATAGCAAAATATTCTCAGTGAAACAATTTACAGATCAGGAATTATTAGCAGAATTTATTCATAGAGCAAGTTCAAATATAGGCAATACGATTAGAGACAATTTCTGTCTGTTTGCGTGCAATTCGCAAACAGAACAGGAGGAAAAAGTCTTCCAGTACATTATTTGTTACGAAGCTTAGCACAAATACATGAAAAATAACGTTCAGATTATCAGTCTGGTCTAATGCATAGCCTGGACATTTAGGAGATTTAAACCCTGGGTTCTATTCCCTGCTCTGCCTATTTTACGCAAATTACTTGACTTCTCTGAATTTCAGTTTCACTCTCTGTAACACAGGGTTCATAATAACACTTTCCTCCCTCACTGGGGGCATTGTCTTCAGTGGGAGCAACCTGTATTCTTCTTATAACAATATGTGATGCTTAGTGTTTCTAAAGCACAGTAGCAATCCTCAGATTAATTGCATTATACAGTGCAAATTATTATTATTATTATTATTACTCAGCATCAATGTACTCATTGCCATCCTTCTTTGGTGACAGACTAGAACAAGTACAACTTGAGTAATTTCAACCCATCTCCCTCCCCAAACACACCATTATGCACATCAATCATTCTAGGCAGTCTGACTGCATAAGAAAGCCTCAGTTCAAGTCCCAAGCTTCCTATTTTGGGCAAATTGCTAATTATGGGCCAGATTCCAAACGCTCTTACTCACATTGAATAGTACCTTACTCCATAAGGAGTTCTACTGATTTCAATGGGGCCGCTCCCAGAGCAAGATAATGTTCAATGGGTCTTTGTGCAAGTCATTCAATCTCTCTGTACCTCTGTTCTCCATCTGTAAAATGGGGCTAAGAATATTTTTCTCCCCCCCGCCCACTCTTTGTCTCGTCTATGACTGTAAACTCTTTGGGGCAGGGACTTTTTCTTGCTATGTGTTTGTGCAGCTCATGGAATAATGGGGCACCGATCTCAGTTGGTGCCTATCAGTGTTACCTTAATAACAATAATAATATACCAGAATCTAGTATGATGAGATCTTGGAGTAGATTCTAATCGGGTTTTACACATACAATTTATGCATCTATATATAGCTGATATGGAAATATATATGAATCAGAGGCCCAAATTCGGCTCATGTACAACACTCCAGATTTCTATTGGTGTAGACAAGTGCAGAATCTGGCCCTCTTAGAGATTTAAAAGCTCAAAAAGGAGGAAGCAATGTGTGACAGAGAAAGCAGAAACCTGACGGAAATCATTTCTATCACTAATTTTTTAAAAAAGATATTTGGCCAAATTCTGCTTTCAGCCTCGCTATTCAGGAAAGCGCTTAAGCATGGTGCTCAATTTTAGCCGCATGTTTAAAGTTAAGCATGTACGTAGGTACTTTCACATACCTACAGATAAGTGATGTATAGATAAATTGGAAAACAGACACACATTCCAGTGCAGATTCCAAGTAACTCCATTGAGCTCAGCTGAGTTATTTTAGATCGAAGAGAGAAGAATTTGGACCATTGGGCCCAGGTTGTGCATTCTTGCCCCCCAAACTCCTATTGACTTCCTTGCTGCTCAAGGAAAGCAGGATTGTCCCCATTATTCAGCACAAGATGAATATGTTAGGGTCCAGTCTTGACATAGGCCTAAGTCATAAGTGCACATGGGGCCTGATCCAAAGCCCATTGAAGCCAGTGGGTGTCTTTCCACTGATTTTCATGGGCTTTGATCACGTCCATGATTTGGGAGACAGACTGTACACCTAAGTGATTTCAAGAGACAGTGAACTCCTGATGTTTCCGAGCATGAACATGGGGACCCAGGGGAGGAAAGTTAATAATGAATTCAAGAGTCAGGCTGAGATTGGGTTAGATTCATAGGGCAAGAAGGATTCTCCAGTCTGACCTCATGCACATCCCAGGCCACAGAACCTCACCCACTCGCTCCTGTAATAGGCCCCTAACCTCTGGCTGAGCTACTGAAGTCCTCAAACCTTTATTTTAAAAACTTCAAGTTACAGAGAATCCACCATTTACTCATTTGGGTTGGAAATTTGTGCAAGAAAGATGGAAAAAAGAGAGTGCCTCAGAGAATAATTGACTACAGAAATGAAAGCTGTTTTCATAAAAGAAAAACATTTTCCATCCATCAACCTGCAACCAGTTAAGTGGAGAGTTTTAAAGAAAATCTGCAACTTGGAAAAGGAGCCAACAGGAAAACGGAAATGTCTGAAAGAATGTAAACTATTCAGGTTTCATAAAGAGTAACAAGTAAACAATTATTACATGCAAATAATTTTTAACATCAGTGGTTTTAATTAATGCCAAGAAGTCAAACTATCTTTGACATTTGTATGTATTCATTTGAAAAGTTAGAGAAAACACTGCCACTAAAATATTGGGTTTAACTTTTTGAGAAGAACGAACTGCTTAAATCTGCAGTGATGAAATTTTAAAATTTGATGTCAAATATGGCTGTTATGAATAATGCATGACAGTAAGGGATATAATACTTGCCTTCAAAAGTTGTCTGGCCTGCAGTATAGATAAGGGGATTCACAGTAGAACTGTAGATAGTGATATAGCACAATGTCATTTCATTGATGGTTGTTTTGAAAAGTTGGCTTGTACGTCTGCTGCATTATGATTCGTTTAAGGTTAAATTATCATGTCATAGCTTTTTAAGACCAGAAGGGATCATTAGATCATCTAGTTTCACCTTTTGTATATCACAGGCCATAGAATATCCCATTAGTCCTGCATTAAGACTAATAACATGCTGGACTAAAGTATATCTTCTATGCAGTCTTGCTCTGAAGACTTCCCTTCGTAGTTTGTTCCAATGGTAAATCACCCTCCCAGTTAAAAAGTTGTGCCTTATTTCTAATTTGAACTTGTCTTGCTTTAATGTCCTATAACTATTCAATTTAACAAATTAGTTTAGTCTCACACCTTTAGAATATGACACTATGTCAAGGTATATACTTCACTCTGGAATTTCTTCTCACAAAAGAGTTTCAAATCTTTTTTTGTTTAACTCGTCTCCTAATAAGTGTAGCATTTAACCTGGAAGGACCGTAAATGGATTATAATAGTCAATGATATATTTTACTCATAACTTCTTTTTCTCTGAGGGGTGAGGGTCGGGTAGGGGAATAGTATTAGTCACACTTCAATCTCTCCGTCTACAAACACTAGTAATAGTTATAAGCTTGTGCTGACGATGTCCAGTCACTGAAAATATTTACTTCCCTTCTTATAAATCCTGAACAGATGTAGTTTAAGTGACTGTTTAAAGTGGTACTGAAGAGACATTTGGACCTTTATGCTGCTATCCATTTAGGGATTAATCCAATGGGGATCTTTTCATAGATTTTAATGGGCTTTGCATCAGGCCTGCAGTCTGTAAAAACGGATACGTGTCTTTTTGTGCAATTTTAGTGTGAAAGGGTGAGAGACAAAAGAGAGCAGATTTAGGTTACAATAATCAACAGCTTTGTATGTTAAAAATAGATTATTTTCCCTCTTCACTTATGACGTTTGTGCATAAATGTAGGTAAAGCCCAAAAGAATAGCTGTAATGCAAGCCAGTGGAATCCAGCGTTTACTGACCCTAATAATAATTGAATGGGCCCAACTCTGATTCCATTGAAAGCAGTGGCAAAACCTCCATTGACTTCATCGGAAGCATGATCAAGTCCCGCATCACTCATTTCAAAAGCTGGCAATTGTGGTGCCTCTCATGAAATCACACACAGTTATCAATTATTTCCCCTCCCCCCCACGCTTTAGGAGGCCATTCCACAGCTACAGAGACATCTCCACGCTGATTTGCAGTTGCTTTAAAATCAAAGCATCGTACAGTTACGTCGGTGACAGTTACCTACCTCTGCCACTTCGCCCAACAAATCTCAGGTCATTAAACCTTGCCACTTGATTTTTCATGACTGCGGAGGCATTTCTGAGCTCTGCAGAATAATTCTCATCGTTTCCAGCCATGACCGTTACTACAGTCCCATCAGGTACATCTCCAAGGGCTACCACCTAGGGATCAGTGCAACAAGGTTATTTTATACTATTCATTATTCGTAATATTATTATTAAGCTGATCAAAGCAGGCTCATCATTCTGCCACCAAACATGAGGAATTGTCGTTCTGAGTAGAAAAAAGTACTGATATTTTTTTTTAAAAAAATTTAAACTGAAAAATATTTCTTTAAGAAAATTCAAAAGAATTCTAGTTCCTTTCCAAATTCTAGTTCCAAATAAATCTGGCAAATTATGTCCTGATAGCTGAATAATCCCCCTGTTTTCTTAATTGGCCTATTTGTATATTTTGAAATCCCTGGGTTGTTGGGTTTTTTTTTAAAGTCAAAGTCGAAATATTGTTAAAATGCGAACAATTTTCAGTGAAAATTTTGCCTATGTAAAAATGGTAGGATTTCTCTCGTAAGAGATCGATCTCTATATAATCCACCTGCACTGATCGCTCAGAGCACTACCCGAGAATAGAAGAGAATTACACATCAAGAATTTCATGGTATGTCACGCAGTTACAGACTCTAGGATTTCATCTTTAACTTCCACTTCAGAAGCTAAGCTCCCGATTATACACGCCACAACACACGCAGCTGTAACAGACAATTCCACAGAATCATTGCAAATATTGTCAAGATTTCATTCTTTAAAAGGGCCAGGTGCAGCTGTTATTCTAAACAGCTACGGAAGCCAACACAAACTATCCTCCTCAGTCCTACGACATACAGCCGGGCCTGTATTCGTTTCAAAATAATTGCTGAAGGGAGTCTTCCTGCCCCCACGCTAGTTTATATAAATACCTGTTTGTAAAAGGGTTCAAATAAACCGCTGGAGCTGAAGAATATTTTAAAAGCCATTGAATGTAGGGGCTGCAACATCCTGAAAGCCTCAAGCGAAGAGGGCTCACTTTTGCTGTTCTGCAAAGAGACAGTTTCCCTCTAACCACTTTGGATCGAAACCTACCAGGGTTCTCCTTTGATTTCAGCTGCGGGCGGGGAGTTGGATGTACCGCTCTTAAGCTTTAGAATTTTGGAAAACGGAGACTCTCAGAAATAAAGGAACTCGTATTTCCCCATCGACTTTCCAGATTTGTCCTTTAAGATCTCTTGTAGTGAGAGATCTCCCTACTCTTTAAGACCATCGGGGTTTTTTTAAGCAGGGATTTTTGTTTTCGTTTTCAGCCTTTTCTTGGTTTGAGAGGGGAGACAACATTCAAAAGTTATATTTACACTCCTCTCGTTGAAATGTATCTTCTTACTTTGATCCTTTCCCCGGGCTTATTTGCTCAACGTTTGTGCTCTTAAAGGATCATCTGCATCAATGGTGTCAAGCCCCTTTAGGTTTATCTACTGCTCTTGCTCAGTCTGCTTTCTTGCAGATCTATCATTTGAGCAAAAGACATTAAACTCGAGTTTTAAAATAGCATTCATCACTTCCCTCCGCCCCCGAAACACAGCAACACCGGTCTGAATGTGCTGGGTTTGGTTTTCAGTTTCTTTATATCATTTTTATATTAACTCCCTTCCCCATACGTTCAGATCAGATACATTTTCTAGTCACACCTCCCTAACACACACACACACACAGTTACTTTTTGCAATACATTCGGTGTAGTGTGCATAGCCAAAAAATTTACAGATGTGTCCCCCATAAAGAAACTTTTCTCTGTCGCCTTTCCTTAGCTAGCCTACAGTCGCTGTAAAGCAGTGCTCTGCAAGACTTTCGTCCTTCTTTATTAATTCCAGCCTTCAGTTCCTGGTTTGTTTGTTTTTTCCCGTGTCTACAGTTTAACACCCATTCTTCCTAAGAAACTGAAGAGAAACTCCATAAATCCCTAAAGGATTCGCGTTCAAGTTGACTGCGAACGATTTATGTTCGCCTTTATTGTTTGGCCTGATCATGTATCCAGAAGAAGGGAAAATATTTTTTTCCTTTGTCAGACTTGTGTGGCTTCTTAGTTTGGATCCGTGGGGAAAGCTCGCCTGGATCTGTGTAAGGTGACTGTCACTTATTTTTGCGATCTTTCTTCCTCGGATAGTTTTTCCTCCGTTCAGTCTATACCTCCAGACACAGAAACCCGGTCGATGTTTAATGTTTAAATATCCCACAGGACCTAACTGACTGAGTTAATTACAACCGGGACAAAAGCAACGAGGAAGCAACATGGAAAGGAAAGAAGCTGCTCTTTAATGTAGCCCAGTTGTCTCTGCAGTTCACTTCTTCCCTTTATTATTTCAGAGCAGATCTTCCCCCTCCCACTTAGGTAATTAGCCTCTACTCTCATTAAACTTCAAAGTTCCCTGAGAGCTCCTAACCCTATGTTATATCGGAGATGTTATAACCGCAGGGCAACGCAAAAGCTTGATTAAAAATAAATACGCGCACTGAAAGTGAAGGCAGAACTGATTTAAAATGAAAGGGGGGGGGTGAGCTGGGGTGTCAATATTAAGGTTTATTTTCGTGGGTGAGTTTCTCCCCACATATCCTCCCCACTAAAAAAGCCTCTCATCCTTCTCCTCCCGTCCCCAGCCATTGCACAGGGGGATCAGACAGGGTTTTAGCTCATCCCTTTGGAAGAAGCCACATCTGGCTGGTCTGGAAACATCCCCCCCCGCCCCCCCTCCCAGCCCCTTGGCTTACCTTGAAGGCCACCGGCAGGGTCTTGTTGCATCGCCAGTGTGAAGGCAGCACCGAGCACAAGAAGTTGGGGCTGTCTGTCCGCACCAGCTCGCCCGCGTGGTCCGCCAGCACGTCCACCACCGAGCGCACCTCGGGCCGACTTCGGGAGCCCGGCGCCGGCGCGCTCAGCGCCCCGCTGTTCTCGCCCATCTTACCGCAGGGGAAGGCCGTGGAGGGAGGTGTGAAGCGCCTGCTGGTGCTGGGGTCTACGGGAATACGCATCACAACAGCGGGCGTTAGAGAGCCGGCGAGCGAGGGGCGCGGAGCTGCGGAGAGGCGCCCGGAGCGCACAGCTGCCCCTCTCCAAGCCGGGGGCCGGCCGGGTCCGATGCAGCTTCGCGGGGCAGCGCTTTACAGAGAGCAGGAAAAGAAGAAGCGGCCCAGGGAGCCGGGGTGTGACCGGCGCTCAGGAAACGCGCCTCCGCCGCGGCCGGGGGCTGGGACCCGCAGACCAAAGGAGCCGGGGGACAAGGTCGAGTCACAGCTGGGGCGAAGGGGGACCCCAGATCCTGAGGGTCACCCGTGGGCTCCGGCGCCGTCCCCAGTCACTTGGCCTCTCCCCGGAGAGCGCTGCCCCGGGCTGGCGTCGCGTGGAGGCAGGGCTCGGGTGGCGAGCTCCTGGGCTCTCTCCTCCCTCCCTGCCCGCAGCAGCCGGCCCCGGAGTCAGGCAGCGAGTCCCCCTCTTTGCCGGCTCGGGGCACACACAGAGCCTGGGCGCGCCCGGGTCCCTTGGCAGGGGGCCGGTCTCCGTGCAGCCGGCCGGAGCCCACGCCGGGTCCCGGGAGGTTTCCTTCCTCTCTGGTGCTGAAGCCGCTTTGCCAAGCGGGGCGCGCTGGCGGGGCCTTTCCTCCAGCCAAACTCCTGCCCGCGGAGCTGCGTGAGCGGACACCCGGGGGCCCAGCCACCCAGTCTGGGGGGAGACGCGCCCCCACCAGCCCCCCCCGGCCCCGCGCAGGAGGGGATGCCAAGCGGGTCCCAGCGACAGCGCCGACGTCCTCTCCTGCCCGTTCCCAACACAGTCCTCGCTGGGTGCGGGGCGCCAATCCTGACCAGTGCCCGGACCCCCAAAGCTTGGCTCCCCCACCCCCACTCCTGTGGCTCCCAGGTGGTGGTGGCTGTTTTGAATGGCAGACGCGGCCCCCTGTCACCAGAGAGCCCTGCGGAGCTCTGACACCAACCCAAAGTGTCCGCAGCAGGCTCTGAGATACCCTATTTACTCAAAGCACCCATGGGGCGGAGCTGTCCACTGACTGACGGGGAGGAGCGCCAATGGAGAGGACCAGGACGGGCTGGGACCCCCCCCCCCACATATGCACACGTTGCCTGGGAAAGCGATAGAAGCAAGGGGAGGAGGGGGCGGAGCCAGGAGGAGAGGGAGGCGGGATCTCAGCGGGAAGCCCCGCCCCCAAGCCCCAGACTGGGAGGAGGACGCACCTAGCGGACCGGTGGCATATTAAAAACACGCATAGACAGAGCGCTCCATTCAGCGGGGCTTCATTAAGTGGCTGGAGCCAATTAAAACGTTGCTTTACAGCCTCACCTATTGCGGGACGGAGCACAGTGCGAAAGAGCCAACAAGGACGCCCCAGGCGGCAGTTGTCCCTGATTCTCCCCAAACTTTCACACGCTGCAGAGACACATGGCTCTTAACCTGAGAGTGCTTCTAGATGTCCGCCTGAATACGCGGCTTCTAGGCAGCTAAATGGCGGCCCCCACCAGCTCGACGTGTCTGAAGCCCAGACGCAGCCCTGCCGCCTCGGAAAGGGCCCAGCAATTCCAAAAATAAATGGTCAGAATAAGAACCGACCTCGCCAAGACACCGCAGAGCGATGCCATCCCATGTACCTTCGCAAAGCGCTAGCGAGGTGGCAGGGAGGCTGACAGATTTGCTAGGAGTTTTTAAAATGGTCCAGCCTCAAAAGGGGGGGGGGAATCTAGGGATTAGTTACTACTTATCAACTAACCTGCTGTGTATCAAAAGATCCCAACCGACAGCCCTCCTGATTAGTCTAATACCTGCAACAAGTCGGACAGCTTTAGCCACTGTGTAATGTATTTTCAGAGGGAAATTGACACCTGACCCTAAGAATACAGTGTGCAGAGGAGTTTGGGGGGCTTTTATTTTATTAACATGCTGCCTCCGCCGTCTTACTTTCCCAAAATGAAATCGACAGAGGCACAGATAGAAATGCCGATCGTTTCAGAACAAAGTCCTGTTTACTATTATCCTTTTTTAAAAAAAAATGTCTATTTTAGCAACTCTTATACCAGTCATGATCCTTCCCAATGCATTTGTTTGGATTTAAAACCAGGGAAACACGTGTTTTCAAAATGGAATTTTAACAAGAAAATCTGTAGGGGGCAAAGTGATACTGATTCTGCGAGAATAAAATTAATTGATCGTTTGTAGTTTTTGTTTCATGTTTGCATACAATTTTGTTTTACAGATGAGTCGTCTTTCTAATAAAATATAAAAACTGATACAACGAAATGCACCGCAGAATGGTCTATAAAATCAAAGAGTGTTTTTGTCACATTTTTAACACAAATATTACCAACGGGTCTAATGGAAATGGAAGTACCGTCACACACAGTTTAACTGCTGACTTATTTCTAAAAGGAAGTTATTTTTCTGCACCATCATGTCCAGGGAGGTGGATCGATTGCTTTACTTCAACAGCTTCGCTGGTCGGTTTTACAAATTCCTTTATGGGACATGGCATGTTCTGTATAGCAAGCCATTCAGTCTACACCAGATCAGAAACTGTGTAGATTCTGGGCGGGGTAAATCGTTCGTTGGACTATGTAAAAAAAAGAAATACCCCATAATAAATAAACACAGGTTATGAGACACTTTTCTTTTGAGGTCGTAGATCCTGAAAGAAGGTTGAGGTTGCGACACATTGAACTCGATTAGGGGCTTTTGTCTTCCAAATCCCTCCAGTTTCTATCTGTTCCCTGGAACTTTATAGCGATATCATTTTATAGGGTTGTTTACTTTGATCATTTCCTACAGAATTCTAATATAGGAAATTGACGAAGGAGCCAACATTGCAATGTTTGTTAAACAGAAGAAACCCATGTCAATTTCACTAAGCTTAACGTTTTTTCCCCTTGTGCTTTCCAAGGCGATTTATGATTTTTCAATAACCAAATATCTGTGAATGGTTTGGTGATGTATTAAAACGGATCCAAACATGCTTATGCTGAAAGTTGCTTTTCTGTGCGTGTGTGTGTGTTTAGACTCCTCCGTAATGAAAATTAAATGAAAAGAAACCTCAAACTTAGACCATCTTGAAACACAATAATGGAAAATAATGGGGGGGGGGGGGACGGGGGAGGGAGGAAGGAACGGGGCGGACGGCTGGATGAAATCACAAAGGGAGAAATCCAGAATAACAGATTTCTATTTGTCTCACAGCTGTGATTTTAATGTACGTGTGTGTGTCTAATAAACTCTTAACAATACTGCAATCCTTCCCTTTTTAGGTGAAAGTCTGAGGTCCGTAGAATCATTCCTATTCTTTTCCACAACAAAAGAGATCGACATAGCCATGTTCCGCAGAAAGCCCCAATGTCTGGTTATAGTTACACACACAGTAACTGGGGAGAGGTTTGAAAACAGGGAAGAATACAGCCCTGGCAGCAGGGCGCGGATAGATGGGACCCAATTGCTCTATCTCTTGGAAAGATTTTTTTTGAAGGGGTATCTTCAAACGAAGCTAAGTTCCTCCATGGCTCCACTTAAAGGGCGTGGTTTTTTGGGGGGGGGCGCTCACAGATGTTGGGGGGGGTTGTCACCCCCCCCACCCACGCTTGCGCGTTGGAAAACCTGGAGGGACGGCTTAGCCACACCCAAGCTGAACGGCCGAGGAAGTGAAGTGATTTTACTCAGCCGCTAGTTGGCGCTTTAGCCACGTCTCTGAGCGGCCCTTTGGTGCGATCGGTGCAAAGAGAAAAGGGACCCGGACAGCTGGGAGCTGCTTTGCCAGCTTGGGGCTGCTCCGGTTTCTATCTTGCGCAGAATCAACGCACCCCGTTTGCCCCCCCCACATGCACCTTCACGCCTCCCCAACAATCCCTCCCCCCCCACCCCCAACCTGGCTCCCTCGATTAATCCCATCAAAATAAGCACAGGATGATTGCTACATTCCGCAGCCAGGGGGTTCCCACTGTACCCAGCCAGCTTTGTTCAGACGCCGGGCTTTAAAAGCAACGTGCTCCCCAAAGATCCGGAGGTGCGGCCCGGGAAAGGTCCGTCTGTTACCGACCCCTGTCTCCCCATTGAGGAGACACTGTCTCCCTTTCACCTCAAGGGAAGCATCTGCCGGTTGAAAGCTTCCATCGACTTCCCAAAGGGGAACTTCGTGTTACAGGCTGTATGTGTCACAAGCTTTGGGATCAACCTCACGGGAGGGGAAATACAGGAACATTCCTAGGGGTTCAGAATTTATTTCGACATTTAAACTAGATTTGCCTGGGTTTTTTGTTTGTTTCTTTTTGTTTTTAAGTTAAACTAGATACATTTACCCCTCCCCCCCCCCGATTTATTCCCGGGTAATGTGATGAGAAGGAGATGGGGGTCTCTTTACAGCGAGCTGAGCTGCTTTCTTAACAGGAATTTTTTGATCAGGGCAGGTTTGACCTCACAGAAGTTGCCAGATTGTCAAAATCTCACTCCGCAGCTGCCAGGGGAGAATCTTTGGCTGGTTTATTTAGCTGCCTAAATAGAAGCCGGGTTCTTTGGAGCACCTGGTTTTTAGAGACTGAAGCAGAAAATAAATGTCTAACATTTCCATCTTTTCCCAATGATCGAACTCTGCTACTTAAACTCCTCGCGTCAAAAGGAAGCGGTTTAAAATGGCCGGTACAACGTGGGAACGACGTGTCAGTGGAAACGGATTCGAAGGATCCAGATCTAAAGTGGCGTGAATCACAAACGATCGCGGATATTTTCACTGATTGTAACCGGCTCTGATCTGCTAATCTGAGCAAATAAAAGTTGCCAGGGGATTGACTACGCCGAATCTCACAGCTAAACTTTCCCAATGCCAGCCCCAGGGCATTCCCGAATTCAACAGCTCAAAAGTTTGGCTGCACTTTAACTTCACGCCTAAAATAAAATAATAAAAAAAGATAAGATACCCCAGACTACACTTGCAGCTCAAGAGAATTTCACCAGGGGTTTAAAGCACCTGAATGGAGAAGCCAGAGATAAATGCTGGTTTTCTCTCTCTGTAATCCATACACAATATGGTGTGTGTGTGTGTAGACACACAGAGAGTTCGCCAGACTGCACTGTATACAAAACAGGGCAGACTGCTCTTACATACAACATCCCCAAATGGCAAAGAACGCAGATAGTCAGTTGCAGGGAGCAATTTTTCCAGTGATCCCGCTTGTTCCAGCATTTCTCGGTTGCTCCACCGCTTTACCCCGGCTAACGGAGGCTTTCACCAAAATATTTCCCATCCAAATTGCAATCCCGACCCCCTTTCTGCTTGGGGAGCAAATATTCTTTGCGATCTACCCCTCCAGCTGCCTTTGGGGCAGACGGTTGCTCTCTTTTTATCTCTGCAGGAGCCACGGTGCTAAACGGTGCTAAGCCCAGTACATGCCAGGGGTGTTTTGAGAAGGACTGAAAGTGAAAGGAGGAGGGGAGGACGAAATAATGGCCTCCATATTCCCCCAAAGCAACCTGGACACCACCGACATTCTTGTATACGAGTCTGAAATAAACACAGAGCTGCTTTCCCCCGAGCCAGATCTTATAGTGTTTAAAGTTTCTTCCCCCTCGTTTATTAAAATGCCCTATGGACTGAAATCACCTTCATCCCCTTACGCTACCACGTGCATGGCAAAAGCCAAAGCGATTTCCACTGACCCCTGCAACCAGACACACTCTTCGCCCACCCCTTTTGTTTCATTCCTAACTCCGTAGTTCCCCTGTCCATGCGCATCATTGTCTTTCTCCGAGTTGCAATGCTTGGCGTGGCGATCCTGTTTGTAGCCCTACGATCTGCAAACGTGGGATGGTTCATCTCGTATGGTTTGATCGCCAATTATACACCCCCCCCCGGCCAACTCCTTCAGGCAACGCGTTCCTTAAGCAGCACGTATTTATGGAGAAATAATGTAATACAAATCAGACCCCCCACCCCCAAGAATAAATGTAGCATGAAAACAATTTTCTATTCAGTAACAAGTTGCTGCATACCGAATGCACCATTATTGTTTAAAATAAAGAGGTTGACTTATTCTGCAACCGAAATCAACATATTGGCCATCATCTTGATACTCGCGGCAGGGGAAATTCTTGAATTTATCTGGCCATTTACATAATGCACCTCTTGCAGGCCACCTCTACCGGTTGCATGCCGGCATTATATACACACATGGGGTTCGATTAAACCGAATGATCTGTTTATACGGTATTCAGTGCAGTTCGGAATTAGACCCATCGGGAGTTTCGTTTGGTTGACTCGGTCCCGTTGCTTTGGCTATCGAGGAATGCACTCGATGGATTTTATTTTCAGGTAAGGAGCGATTTAGAAGTATCTTGGCGTTAACATATTTCGACACTCCTTTAGAGTTTAAACAGTTTTTTTTCCCCCAATAAACGATCTCTGTGGGTAAGTTGCTTGAAGGTGGGAGCCTGATGGGTTTTATAGATGGGAAGGTATTTAGATGAAATCACTGATTTTAGCTAAACCCATCCAGGGCTGTAGGTTCTGATCGGTTTGAAAGATTATTTTCCAGGCTGCAAACGTGGTTGGGTCAGTTACACTGAAAGATTATTCAGGCATTTTCTGCCCAGTGCACAAATCCCCCTCTCCACCCCCATGAAGAGACATTGGGTAACACGCTCACTCTCGCAGAGGGTGTGTCCTGCTTTAGGGCCGGGCGGTGGAGGGCTGGCCTGGCTGACTGCGGAGATGGAAGCCGTCACTGTCTCTGGGCCTTTTCATTGGCTGTTTTTTGAAAGCCTCCAGCCTGTCATATCTCAGAGAGAGCTGATTAAATTCAGTATAGATAGAGAGTCATCTTAAAGGGGCAATTCCCTGAGCTCTAGGACACATCTGTGCATGATCCTTTTAGAGAAACAGATTTGTTTTATTGTGCGTAATGTAGAAACCCTTATTTTAACACTGAACCTCATAGATCAGCCCCCAAAATAGCCAGGAAGGGGCTGCCTCTGGACTGGTTGATATTGACCTGAAGAAGAGCTCTGGGTAGCTCCAAAGCTTGTCTCTTTCACCAACAGGTGATAGTCCAATGAAAGATATTACCTCCCCCACTTTTCTCTTTGACTTTGTGTTTGGTTTAAGGGTCTTAAATCATTGCTTCTACACTGCAGTCAGGTTTGTATTCCTTTGTCATGCTGCATGCTTACACTATGAAGCTTTAAAAGATGCTCAAAGTTTGATCAGAAGATGCCAGTCCCATTGAAGTTAATGGCAAAAGGACCATGACTTGACAGAGAACAGGGTAAGAGCTGTTAAGCTCAGGTAAAATTATGCAGATACAAATCCCAATTACCCAGCCAAGTTAAATAAGTTATTAAAAAATATTAGTTGCCCTTTATTGGTGATTTCAACGGTGGTCACTATATGAAAATTAAGGTTGAGTGTGCACTGTCAAATACTGTATCATCTAGTTTTAAAGTAATATTTACCCTTAAGAATGAAGGTCTATTTTAAAACTTTAAGGACATCAGCAGAGATATCATTGGATTGTGTTGGGTGAATGGTAAAGCTAAAGAAAAAAATCATGGCATTTAGAGTCCATCTATAAAGGAGCTTAGCTCACATTTAGGCCTCTAAACCAGTGGTTAGATTTTCAAAAGACCAGAACACCTTGGGGGGATGTTGAGTGCTGAGCACATTCGATAATCTGTCTTCTATTGTGGGTGCTTGAAAACCTGACCATTAAAGCCTGTTCAGCATTTCCAGAAGAAAAATTAGTAGATTAGAATTTTAAAAGGTGTCTGTTTATCTGATTCAGAAGTAAAATCCTGATATTTGAGGTTTATTTGATTGTTTTAAATTCCCTTCTGTTTTCTTTAAAGGCAAGTTTCCGCTAATAATGTAAAGGGATTATTCCTAAAATGTGACACACACAGACAAAAAGCCAAAACAAACAAACAACATATACAAACCACTCCACCCCAGAAGACATAAAGTATAACCAAAAGGTGACCAGTTCTGTTTTCCGGTTTACAGACGCTACAAGGGACAGGGCCGTTCATTTTGTACAACCACGACCATATTGTTGAGAACACACATGTAATAAGCGTGATGAACAGAGCTGTTTATCAGGTTTCATGGGCACATGCAGAATTAAGGAAGTAGGAGCTCAGAGAGCAAGTGGAAAGGCAAGGTGGCTTCTGTGGGGAGATTAAAGGGAAACCTGCAAAATGAAAGCAGAGAAGCACCTTGAAAATAGCCTCCAGATTCCTAACTTTGGACTAGGTGATCCCACAGACCAATCTACCATAGAAAGAAATGGGAGTTATGCCTATGGACTGTAGGGCAATGGGCTACCTTCTGTCCATAGTTACAAATGGGATGCAGCAGATGTTTAGCTTGTAAATTCTCGGTTCTGCATTTGTTCAACACCTAACCCAATGGGTGTCATGGTCCATGACTGAGCATCTGAGCTGCTGCCACCATCTAAATAATAAACAACAATAGGGTTTTCATTGGAAGTGTATTGGTACTTTATTGATTTAGCTTTATGCAAATGCTAAAAAGGGCATCTAACCATATGCTCTAGGTGTTCCTAATGCAACTTGTCCTTTTGCTTTTGGTCCTTTTCCCCGAGACCCTATGGACTCAGTTCTACACTTACATGCAGAACTGAGATGGTGACATTTGATTTGCACCTGTGTAACTGAGGGCAGACGTGGGTCCCAGGAGCCTAATTCACCATTGCCATGCACCTTATGTCTTCATTTGCACCCATGCCAAGTGAGTGCACCAGGGTGTCAAATGCTCTGGCTCTGATCTGGGAGCCTTTTACACACAGGTTGCCCTGGTCTGAATGATGACACAAAGTGCAAAACAGTGCAGGATCAGGCCCAGAGATCGACAACGTGGCCAGTGGATCTGGGTGCCCATCCTGAGACACGCAGTGCCCAATTCATGGTAGTCTGGTGGCTCCTTTTGCAAAGGGGATGCAAAGCAAACCCCCAACCCAGAGAATACCCCTGGCACAACAGACCCTCAGCACTGAAAGAAGCTTACAGGCTTGATTCCCTTTCCACTCACAAGAGCATGTCCTCATTCTTTTCAGTGGAGTTACTCCCAATTTATACCAGTGGAAGTGGGAGGAAAATCAGGCCCCATGTGTGTTTTACAGTGGGGAGAAATTTACGCAGCTTTCATAAACTCAACCTAGTCCTTCCTTTTGCAAGGGAAAACTGAATTTTCCAAGCTCTCTTTCTTGAGGCTGTGGTGGGAATGGCAGGAATGGAGCTACAACACCTGACCTATCACAGACCTCATTTAGTCTCTGATCTTAGCTCTCCTCTGAGCACATTCTTTATTCCTTCGCAAATCAGTAAGTACCGTCGGGTGGGAAATAGGTTTTAGAGCTCTTAATAGTTAAGCTTTCCCCTTTGGTAGTGAGTGCATTTTAGAAAAGGTTAATAGTGAATAAGCCCTAGGATTTGCATGTGCCTCTTCTAAAATATTTAATACTTTAAAGCTACTGTTCCTGTGTCAGGGAGTTCAGCAGGCCCTTAAATCACTGCTTGCTGGGATTACTTCACTTACAATATCCTCTGTAGTTTTTAATTCAATTGAGCTGGTATTTAGCAACAGATCCATTCGCTTTAACATCAAGGAAGTAAATGCATGGTCTATAGGAAGCTTTCCATTAAAAATTCATTGCAAACTGTGTCCCAAAGCTCTCAGGAGCAACCATCTCTCAGCAGGGCCATTCGGGTGTCTGGATCTGTTTTGCAGTTAAGGGACGGGATCTGAGAGCAGCATGTGGGGAAAGGGACATGCCATTCATTCATAAATCAAACAACAGAGGCTGGGCCCAATGGGGAACAGGCTGTGACATTTTATAACCCCAGAGTGCCTCACTCTTTGAAAGATCAGATACTGTTAACATTCATATTGTGGTAGTGCCTAAGGGCTCCAGGGATGGATCAGAACCTCACTTTGCCAGGTGCTACCTAAACACAGAATTAAAAGATGGTCCCTGCCCCCAGCAAAAGTCAATGAGAGTTTGTCTAGGCAAGGCAAACAATAAGAAATCAGCTCTTGGGCTGGGATTAGCTCCATGTACAACTCCACTGACTCAGTGAACTTGTATGGTGCTCAGAAACTGCAGTGATGTCCCAAAGAGTCTTAATCGGCTTGACTGTGAGCGTTTGTGTGATTGATTACACCTGAAAACATGCTGACGTGGGAATGGTCCTTTTTTCATGCATCGGGCCTGCTTTTCTGACAATCAAAACCAAGTCTTTGCTCCCATAAGCCCTTCAGAAGCCAGCAGGCCTCTGAGAGAGTGAACTCAGTTCCATTTTGCTGGGTGCATTGTCAACAGAATCGTAAGCCAGGCTCCAAATGAAGGATTTTTATAATTAGCAGCAGTGTGAGAAGCAGGAGGACTCCCTCCAGCTGGAGTTTAAGATCATAGGGGTGAAATCCTGGCCCCAAAAGTAAATGGCAAAATTCCCATTGACTTCAGTGGAGCCAGAATTTCACCATCGGCGTTTGCAAGACCAGTAGGCCTTCTTTGGTCTAGTGGTTAAAATGAGTGTCTGGGAGCCAGAAGAATCACTTTCTATTCTTTATCGTGCTTATACACTTGCTTTGTGTCCCTGGGCCTGGCTCTCCTCCCGTTTACACCAGTGTAATTCCATGGATTTCAGTGGAGCTACTGCTGATTTACACCCACGGCAGTGACAGAAGAATCAGGTACATGTACACACACGTGCCTATTTGGGACCCAATTCTTTACTCACAGACACTGGTATAAATCAGGAGTAACTCCACAGAAGTCAGGTGATGTGTAAAATAAGGGCGAAGAGAATTGGGCCCAGAATGTGCCACTTTCTTCACACCGGTCACATGAATGAGCATTCTGCCTTTTGCCCTAGACTGAATGTTTAAGATTATCTGAAACCCAATCAAAATGGATGATCGTTTTGGCGGGATTTTCAAAAGCATCCAAGTGACTTAGAAGCCTAAGTTCCACTACTTGAGACTTGTGCTTTTAAGTCAGTTAGGGCCCGGTCATCATAACTACCCTCCCCCTTCACGACATAACAATTAAGGTTATACTCCGTGTACAACTGACAGTGAGGCTGAGGGGTTTTTTGAGTGTGGGTCCCATCTGCTTCTTCCACTCTTTTTTAAAAGACCCTAATGACTGTCAGTCCCTTTTTAGTTCTTAATTAATTTCAGAGTTCAATTGCAAATAGGAAACAAGGCAGCTTTTGCCCTTACGCACATGAATATTACTGTTCCATTTAATGTGGTTACGTGTGGAATGCTGTTATCCATTCCTGCCTGCAATAAAAGCCACATGTTTTTAAAATTTTGCACTTGAAAAAACTTTTAGGAAAGGAATCAAGTATGTTTTGTATGCATGGCATGAGATAAAAACTAGTAATAAATATTCAAAGAACAGTTAGAGCTTTATGCTTGATTTAAACAAGTGAGCGCAGGGCTAAGGCCGTTCAAATAATGAAAGAATGAAATCCCAACTTTCTTTTAGGAATGTGCTTATGAAGAGAAAATGAACTATTTGTGTTGAAGGGTTATAAAGCACCGAAAGACAGAACAGCCCCTTCAAAAGTGATCAAGGGTTGCTAATGGAAATGGGAATTTAGGGGCTGATCCAAAGCCCAGTGAAGTCAATGGGTGTCTTTCCCTATGGATTTAAGTGGAATTTAACTGGTGCATAAGGTCTTGAGCTGGGCCCTATGTGAAAGTGGTGAATTTCACGACTGGGTGGAGACTCCATTTGCCTCAAAGGTTTATCATAAGTAACACCGCATTCTAACCCGAAATGCATATGCCAGATTTTTCTCCCAGGTACACTGGTGTAAGTCCAGTGTCCTTGAAATGCACACTGTGATATGTCTGACTCTCAGATACATCGTTCAGAGTAGCAGCCATGTTAGTCTGTATTTGCAAAAAGAAAAGGAGTACTTGTGGCACCTTAGAGACTAACCAATTTATTTGAGCATAAGCTTTCGTGAGCTACAGCTCACTTCATCGCATGCATAAAAGTGGAAAATGCAGTGAGGATGTTTTTATACACACAGACCATGAAAAAAATGGGTGTTTATCACTTCAAAAGGTTTTCTCCCCCCACCCCACTCTCCTGCTGGTAACAGCTTATCTAAAGTGATCACTCTCCTTACAATGTGTATGATAATCAAGATGGGCCATTTCCAGCACAAATCCAGGTTTTCTCTCCCCCCACATCTGAGTATCAAAAAGAAAAGGAGGACTTGTGGCACCTTAGAGACTAACCAATTTATTTGAGCGTAGGCTTTTGTGAGCTACAGCTCACTTCATCGGATGCTGTAGCTCACGAAAGCTTATGCTCAAATAAATTGGTTAGTCTCTAAGGTGCCACAAGTCCTCCTTTTCTTTTTGCGAATACAGACTAACACGGCTGCTACTCTGAAACCTGAGTATCAGTGACTCTGGATGCAGTCAAGGTTGTATCAAATCCCCCGCCATTACAGTCGCTTTGTAGGGTGCTAGTGTCAACCAGCCACTGGCCTTTGGAACCCAATGAGGTCTAGCTCTGTTCACAGCAGGTGTGGTCGACCCAACAGTCAACTCACCGGCAGCCAGGCTATATTAGTGCTTCCAGGGTTGTTAGCACTGGAAGTAGAGCCATGCTGGGAGATGTCCCTAAAATCCACACTGTAGACGAGGACCTGTGATGCTGCAAAGGCAATATGCTGAGCCCTCCAAAAAGGGCAAGAAAGAAAAATTCCAAAGGAAAGAAAAAGAGGAAACGTCTGGATGACGGAAAGGGAAGTGAAAGTCACATGGCAACGAAAAAGTACAGCAGAGTCAAAACAAACAGCGTTATAGTTTATTATTTATAATCTGGTAGCACGTAGGAGCTCCCATCACGTATCAGGATCCCATTGTGATAGGTGCCATAGCAACACAGATCAAAAAGTCTGTGCCCCTGGCATCCAGTGCAGCAGAGGGGCAAGATCTCGGGCCACCATTTGAGGCTGATATGGAAATCTGTAGTCCTAGCACAATGAGGTCCTGGTCTATAACTAGGGCTCCTGGGGGCTACGCTAATACGAATAAATAACGGTGATAATCTTGGATGCAGAAAGGACACCTAAAGCCAATTCTTGTACAAGGTGGTCGCTATGGCTTTCAGGACACTGTCCTGGCACAGGTGTCTTGGATGCTATCCACCAGCAGAACATCTGCTACCAGCGCCTGCAGCCATCTCCAATAGACGGTGATCTCGTCAGAGGGCACAAGTCAGGCGGGATTGGGCTGGGTCATTACTTAGTCAGGTGACCCTCAAGGAACACCAAGGTGCTGCGATGACAATTGTTGGTCATTTAGTAGGGGGTGCCCTCCCCTGTGATTCTGCACTGAGCCAGCACCCCAGGATGCACAAGGGGCTGTGGCAGACGTCATCTGACAGCTGTAACAGTGATTTGCACTTACATGTCACCTTTCGCCAGAAGATCTACCATAGCCACACAAAGCTACTCCAGTGCCATTATCCTCATCTGCCAGATTAGGGAAACAGAGGCTCAGAAAACTGCAGGGATTTACCCAGGATTGTACAACAAATTAATGGCAGCCTCCATGCCCCTGATTCCCCATCCCCAGCTCTAATCATCAGGCAATCCTGCCACGTTATGTCCATAATGGGAGGTAAAAACCAGGCTCCTGCCTGTGTGGGGTCATTGCACACTCAGGCACTTTTCCTAAGAGCAATGGGAGTTAATCCCAGTGTTCTGGCCAAATTCCAATTAAATAATCCCACTCTGCCTCCCCAAATCCCCCCCCACAGTTTCCCTGGGACACGGCGTTCTTTACAGCCTGCTCTAAACTGTTGCGCGGGAACAATTTATAGAGTGCGGGTGCTGAGAGACATTGAACCAACTGTAAACCCTGTATGTGATGGAAACCGCTTTAAGCCAGGGGATGCAGCAGCCCCCCCCGAACCCCTAGTTCCAGCACCTATGCTGTTGCGTGGTGTTACTGCCTACTAACCAGCGGCCATATTTCGTCCCAGAGGTGGCTGCACTGCAGTGGCGTAGGGAGGGACCCCTGTGGGCGATCTGAAACTTGTAAAGCCCCTGGGGACGAAAGCTCCTCTAGACCAGATTATCAACACGTACAGTAATAAAATACATTGGTCTTCATTCATAGTAACATCACCGAGCTGACAGGGCGAGGGAAGAGAACGTGGAAGGACTAAGGAAACCAGCACTAGTGAGACACCTTGCCTCAGTGTCTACCAATGACTCATTCTCATCCAGGTCACAGGACAAGTCTGGGATTGCATCATAGACCACCGTCCGCTCCCTATAGATGCATTGATTTCACATTCATCCTGACCAGACAGTGAACTCTGAGAGAGTCATTCGTGCATGGCGAGAAAGTAAATACCAGTGCAATCATCTAGGCTCCTATGCAACCCTCCGTATGACCAAGATTTGGAGATGCGACCGGTGTTCTTGTGTGGCTTCGGCTTGGGTTCCTAACTTGACATACCTGAAAAGGGGCCTGAATTTCAGTAAATGTTAAGCACCCATCTTCTTAAAAATCAGGCTCCTTTGAGGTGTTTCAAGTGGGTCACCCCACAACGGAGGCTTCTGAAATCACTAGTTACTTCTGAAAACCTTGGCTCGGGTTTGTGGTAACCTGCTGCCGTTATTAGTATCGAACAGGAAACTCAAATAACTCATGATGTTATAGTTTAATACGGCATCTCGAACATATGTTGTGGCGTCTTCGTTGTGGTATTTGTACAGCACAGAACCAACAAAACCAGCTATGCAACCATGTGTGAATACACCATATTCATATAACTAGTCTGTGGATGACAGGACACTTAAAAGTCAGAACCACCCAAGAAATGTTTCAGCGAGCTTTCAAAGCAACTTCTGATGGGTTCAGCCAAAATCATGCAGCTGCCAACGCACCATCAGAGTCAAAAATGAGGAAACAAAACCCATACCTTGCTCTTGTAATATCATACAAAAAGTCTTTGATATGCAAGTTAACAACAATTCAGTCCCCAGCATCCTAATCTAGATGTTTGAAATTTTGAGTAGAAAGGAGACAGGAAAGAAGTGTCCTAAATTACAGGTATTCTCAGATTATTTAGAACCGCCACCTGGGTAAATCAGCTCTCAAAAGGGGACGCTATCATACCAGATCTGGGCAAGGATGCTTCTGGGAAAGGCATTTTAGGATCCGACAGTAATTGGATCCAATACTACAAATCAGAAGTCTTGATGGGGAGAGGAGAGATGGGATTTCAGGGGAAAGGATGACTGCAGCATCAGTGGGTAGCAGAAGAGTGAATATCAATACATCCAACCTTCCTGTCAGTCATCAAAACACCCCCATAGTCAGAAACAGTCATCATTTTCAAAGCCATGTGGGTGCTAAAAGGGAAGCTGTGTGAAACTCAGCCATTTTGGACTCCTAAGAAGGAAGGCATCAGGTTCCGTTAGCATAGGTACAGGGTAAGGAATAAGAAGAAGTATATTTTATTCCCAGCTCCACCATCAACCTGCTGTGTGACTTTGGGCAAATCAGTTAACCTTGCCGTGCCTCAGTTTCCCCCATCCATAAAATGAGGACAAGAATATTTTTCACTCTTTTGTAGGCACTTTGAGATCTACAGCTGGAATGTGCCAAATGTAAGTATTATTTATTACTCCATAGGGATTCATATCTCGTAAGTTTTGCTTTAAGTGTGGAGTTCGGATAAAACCACAGTTGAATACTAAGACTATTTTGAATTTATATTGCCCCTTTCAGCAAAGGGTCGCATGGATTTTTTCCCCAAACCCTAAATTGGAACAGAGACCACCGAGGAGCAGGTCCAGAATCACATGGGCCCCAGTTCAGGAAAACACTTAAGCAAGTGTTCAATGTTTAGCATGTCCTTAAGTCCCATTGAAGCCAATGAGATTCAAGCAGGTGTTTAAAGTTAAACACGTGTGTCATTGCTTTTCTGAAGCAGGGTGGACGTAAGCATGTGCTTAAGTGCTTTCCCAAACCGAGGCCTAGTTACTCAGCCCCCCATCAGCTGTCACAAACATTCACAAGCTTTTCAGCCAGTGCTGGGTCTGTAACAAAACCTTGGACCAAGCAAAGTTTCAGGTTTCATTACAAACATTTTGCTCACCTCTAACCATTATGCATATAGCGACTGAAGCCAGAGCTAGCTAGATGGATACAGAGAGCGAGAGAGCGGAAGCTCACTAACTGGCACTTATCGTTACAGGAGTGCTCTGTTCCTGTATAGCTGTAGTTTGTTAATAGATAAGGTCTCATGAGCTGGTTTTCAAGTCTGTGTAGCTCAGTTCCTGGGCTTAGCAGGATCAGTAAAACTTGTTCTGCACTTAAGTTGCTACCTCTTGCAGCTCTGTACATCAGCTCTGAACACGAACGACACAGAGACCCATTGCCAATTGCTGTAATGGGTGAATGGGAAGCACAGGCTCAGCTGGGCCCTGTGCAGAGCCAGAAGCGGGAGATCGTTTTTATACAAGCAGTACAGTTTTCTCATTGCACTGATGATGAGCACGGCATAAGAAGCCTATAGATAACTAGACATCTCATGCCCTGTGGATTCTGCAAGATCAGTCTCTACCTTGTGGATATTGCTGGATGATATTGACCCCTGGATGTGCCAGAATGATCTGGCCCTACAGTAACAGAAGCAGCTATTATAAGGATATTGTCACTTCTGTCAAGTCCCTATGTCCCCCCCTCGGCCAGTGTGTATGATGTGCTCCCCTCTGTGCCCAATCCAGAGGATGTGGGTCCATTCCAGACCCTGGCTATAGAGGCTGGCTCTGCAGCCCAAGCAGGAGAAGCTCATGCTTGGAATTCTTTGGTTCAATTAATCCCGGGTGCGAAGGCCAAGAGAAGAGACTTATTGAGAGCTTAAGGACCTTGGGCGAAACGCTGACCTCGCTGACATCAATGGGAGTTTTGCCATTGACATCCTTGACATGTATTTTTGCCCAGATACTGCTTGCCTTTTAAGAATCCCACCAATGTGTCTTCAGGACGTGGACCCAGTTTCTCTATGATATTTAGGTACCTAACTCTCGCTGATTCCTAAGTATCTTTGAGGGTCTGGGCCATGGTCCTTGGAGCTGAGGTGAAGATAACTAGTGTTGTACCTCTCAAGACCCCAAGACAGCAGCCAATCAAGCTCAGGGGTGAGTCGACCACTCCCTCTTGACATCTGTATCAGCCCAACTCGCCCCACATTAAAACCACTCCCACTACCCCCTTGATTTGGGGACTACAGGCCCCCACATTTATCCCCTTCCACTCCCATCCCCTTCCCTCCTGCATTGGACTCCACTGGATTAATCTCCTCTGTTGTTTACAGAGGGCGGTTTCTATTAACATGGTTACATTGTTTTAGCGCCTTTGAACCGTTGTGCAGAACCCTGAGCACCTCCGCGAGGATTGGGGGGAGGGGAAAGGGAGTGGAAGGGGTGCTGTATAAATAACAATGAGTTTATTATTGGTATATGTGGTTTGTCACATCGCCCAGCCTATGAGCACTAATCTGTGGGAGGTTTCAGAGTAACAGCCGTGTTAGTCTGTAGGTTTTTCAGCATTTCCTTTAAATTCAGAAAAAGTTTGCAGTGCAAAGGGATTTCGGGTCAGCTGGTATTTCTTCTGCAGAGGAAGGACCGGTAGAGAACTTGCAAACTGACACTTACAGGCAAAAATCTGTGCTCTGGTTCATCCTAGAAAGGAGGAAGAGAAAGAATGGAGAGAAAATGGCACAAGAACAAGGCAAGCTGCAGGACCAAAATGAGCCATTCCGGGCTAGATCTTCTCCTTTGCACTGCGATAGTGCTTAGTCACTCCTCTTAGAGACCCAGCCCGGGTGCAATATAAGCGCAGAACAAAAAGATAGAATGTAAAATGACTGACTGACTCCAAAAGCAACCCTAGAGGAATTAGGAGACCCAAGATAGCCCAGACCCACACTAGGGATTGCTTGCATAGAGAGCGTTTCAAATGCACTTGGTTCACTTTGCTGCACAGATCTCTGGGCCATTCTGCTGGAGCAAGGAATGGGTCACTGGGCCAGGAGCGTGTGTGTGTTTGTGGGGGGGGTGCTTTCTACTGAAAAAATACCATGAGAGCAGATGTTGTGTATGTGTCATTGTCATTGACCCCTGTGATATTTAATGTGAGAGCCGGTGAGTAGGATGGAGTGGGGAAATTGATCTAAACAGAGTGGGGATGTGGGGAAAGGGACTGGAATAAGGGAGGTGAAAAAGTAGAGAACCAAGGAGAGGAGATGAAGACAAAGCCGGGGCCGAGAGGGGTAACATCAATGGAGTTTGTATTCAAAGGGAATAGGGCACTGCCCCACTTTGACAAATATAGTCACTGTGAGAGGACACGTGCCTTCATCCCAATTCTATGCACTGTTCTCAGCTGTTAATGGAACCTCCTCCTTCATCTTCTGGATGAAAGACCCATCCTGGGGGAAGCCTTCTAAGTGCCCCAGACTGTGAAGCCCATTCAAGTGCAGATTGCAAAGAGGCAGTGAGTAGCCAAGACCCATAATTAACCAGGAGGAAGTTAAACGAGTCCCCACTCAGATATGGGGAACGGCCATGCTGCGGGTGGCATAAGAGAGGAGGGAAATAAGGCAGAGAAAGAATGAGAAACCAAGAAGCAGAAAAGACTGCACAGGTTGATCCAAAAGAGAAATGAATGAGAGAATGGGAAAATAAAGGAAAAGAAAAGAGAGAGAGAGAGAGAGAGAGAGAACTCAGCAGCATGGGCGAATGGGGCGGTCCTGAATGGACAGAGACTTGACGGAAGAGAATGTTGCTGCTTGGATCAGAGACAATTCTAACTGGCCTTCCTTGTTTTAACCCACAAGACCCATTTGTCGTTAGTATCTGATGCTCACACACATGCTCCAGGTGTAGGAATAAAGGTGGGATTTTATTCCTGGTCACTGTGGCATGGGATCAGCACCCACTCTGGAAGGACAGGCTGCACCCGCAGAGGCCAGAGCAAAGCCTCCGGGAGGGAGTAGCACTGAGTGTCCAGAATTCTACGGTGTGTGGCAAAATGGAAAGAGATACTTGGCAGCCTGCCACAAAACACACAGAGATCAATGGCAAGCCTCCAGATGACTTTAACGAGCTTTGGATCAGGCCTTTGGGGCAGGCAGGAAGGGAGAAGGACTGGGATTCTGATGCAAAAGTCTTGCCCAGTTTCAACAGGATAGCCTGCATTTACTGTAAGTTTAGAACACAGGGTAAATCTAACCTAGCTCCAGTCGGGGCTGGACACGCTGCCTGACTCACAGACAGCAGAATTCCCACTTGATGCCATTGAAGGCAGCTGCATTTTTATCGAAGGGCAACATGTGGCCACAAAACTCTCCAGGGCACAAAGGGCTCCTCTAAATTCCCATTAGCCAACGTTTCCCACTTGCACTGGTCCTGGACGGGGTTCCTGCATTTCAGATTCTAAGGCCAGATGGAACCGTTGCGAACCTGTATAACCCGGGCCAGAGCACTTCCCTGAATGAATTCCTGTTTGAACTAGAGCAGGTCGTTAAAAAAAAACCAAAAAGCATTCAATCTTGATTTTAAAATCGACAGTGACGGAGAATCCACTCCAGCCCTTCGGAAGTTGTTCCAATGGTAAATCACCTTCTCTGTTGAAGATCTGAGCCTTCTAGTAGAGTAACCATACTTCCTACTTTGGGTATAAACTTGTTGCCACAGGTGCCTGGAAGGAATTCGTGGCCCCACGTGTAGCATTGTGCAATTGGCTAGATGCATTATTGAGGGGTCACAGGCAGGGTAGCTGGCTTGTGGGATCAGTGATCAGTGGGCTGAACAGGTCTTCCCCTTCACTAACTGCAGTGGGCCAATTCAGATGCCCTTACCTTACCTGATTAGTAAGGTTTCAGAGTAGCAGCCGTGTTAGTATTCGCAAAAAGAAAAGGAGGACTTGTGGCACCTTAGAGACTAACCAATTTATTTGAGCATAAGCTTTCGTGAGCTACAGCTCACTTCATCGGATGCTCACGAAAGCTTATGCTCAAATAAATTGGTTAGTCTCTAAGGTGCCACAAGTCCTCCTTTTCTTTTTACTGATTAGTAAGTATCTTACTCATTGAAATCAGTGGGACTAGCTGCTGAGAGCTACTACTCAGTGTGAGTCAAGATGAAAGATTCTGCCCCCCCCCCCCGCCCCCACCCAAAGTCTCAGATCAGTAGCTACACCTGTGAGGAAAGCAATCAGGAACCTGCATCTGGTTCCGTGTCCCAGGGCATGAGCAGACTGCATGTGCACCGAGACTCACTGTTTTCTTCCAGGCACTCAACCACTGTTCCACAATGATCACACAAGTTACAAATTAAAGCATGAAATCACCAGCAAACACAGCTCATTAACTCTGCCTAAAAGCACAAGGCAGAAAGAGCTAAATAAAGTCATTAGTTAGGCCCGGCTGGGAAACCATTTTCCAGCACCCCGGCCCTGTAACCACAGTAGACTCCACTGCCAGTGTGTCACTTACTGTAACTGATTGGTCCTTTTTCACACTTAAAAATAAAATCTCCATTTTTAAATAAAGCTTGCTCTGCTCAGGAGTCCCGCTTAATTTCCCTTTGCGCACAGAGTTTCCTGTCCAAATAGTTGATTTCGACTAACAGATCGCAACATAGCAGCTCAAGGCCGTGGTTAATCGGGACCTTAACAGTGACTAGAGCACGGATGGTTAACAGGCAATTTGTCAGCAAACGCCTTTCACTGATGTAGGCATAAATAAAACTAAGGTTTGTGCAAAAACGAGGCACGGCTTTGCTTTGAAACTGAACAGACCACGTTTCCAATGGGCATAATTTGAATCCTTACCCATTTCTACAGGCCAAGACCTGCGGGTGTGCGCAATAGGGCACAGCTCACCTAATCGATTCCCTGCCATTGCAGGGGCCACTCCCAGGCACTGGTAATCAGTATCTATTGTTTTCTGCCTGTGGCACACAACAGTGTAATCTCCTGAAGACTGAACCACTTTAACTAAAGCCATTGGGATCCGTACAGGGGGATCTGGGTGAAGTGTAATGGCCTGTGCTAGACAGGAGGTCAGACGAGAGGAACTAACTGTCTCTTCCGGCCTTAAACTCTAGGAAAAAATACCGTAGGAGGTTGGGTGACATGGATGGCTCAGGGGAATGGGATAGGGGGTCTCCTGGTTAGGTGGCCTGCTCAAATCCAGCCCTAGTCAATAGTGACCCCGAATTGTTACCATCACGTGGCCTTTGTGAAATGTGTTTGGTGGGGGTCAGGCCCAGCTCATAGTGCCCACGGTACAGACATCAGCGCAACTGGAACCAAATGTTGGCAACCGCCCCAGAATGGCCCCCAAATGACTGGGCCAGGGAGGGCTTCTCATCCCAGAAGATGGCTTCTCCAGGTCAGGAGCAAGGCACATTGGAAAAGCAGTCATTTGGGGCCTTTTCCTTTGTGGTGCTAAGCCCCCTGTGACTCTCAGTCATTGTATTGGCGAGGGACAGTGCATGCCAGGTATACAGTTACATAACAAGTCCTCCTTTGTTGCCAGTAAGGATAGCCCCTGGAATCTTCAGCACAACAAGCAGCCCCCTTCCACTCAAGCTAGAGGAGCAACTCCATTAACTGCCTGGTAGCAGTAGTAGGCTCTTAGTCTCTGGGTGCACCAGCCAGTAGAGGGGAATATGACACACTTAGCCAGCATGTTCCACGTGCAACTTTTGAAATGACTAGTTATTTATAGGCCACGGCTCTCTGACAGTTTGCATTGATAGGAACAGCAGAGATCCCTTTTGTAAGAACATCACACAGAGGTCAAGCGGTTTCAGTTTCACATGAAAACCTAGCTCGAGCTGCCAGCAGTAAGTGTGTCCTGAGCACACAAAAGTTGCTGTGGCAGCTGCTAGTTGATGGAGCACTCCCCAGATGTCTGACTCAGTCCATCCATCCTCCCCTTTTAAACCACAGGGGGAAAAACTTTTTCAGAAGGGATTTCTATTGCCGACACTTGGCTCTTCTCTAGCATCACCTCTCTGAGCACCTCCAAGGGCCAGATTCTGACATCCTTTCTCAACCTGAGTACTGCCTTACCCTGTGAGCACTGCCACAGTTTTGCTCCTTCTAGCATATTTGCTTGTGAATGAATCATCTCTGCACTGGAAACACCTTTTTCCAGATAAATATTCAACAACTGGGCACAGCCCAAAGGGAAAGGCAGTGTTGTCTAGTGGATAGAACACTTGTCTGCGATTCAGGAGACCTCGGTTTCATTCCTGGCTGTGCCACTGACTTGCTGGGTGATCTTGTGCAAATTACTTCCAGTCACTGTCTGTCTTGCCTATTTAGATTGTAAGATCTTCGGGCAAAGACCGTCTCTTGCTACGCATATGTACAGCACCTAGCACCCTGGGTCCCCAATCTCACCGGGGTACTCCAGACACTAGCCTAATACATAGAAATAATAATAAATTACCTTTCCAATGACACATGGAATGATCTTCAACTCCTAAAAGAGCTCAGTGAAGGAACTCACAGAGAATTTATTTGACACAAGTAGCCTCTTTTTCTGGTTGTAAATTGTCTTCCCAGTGCTTCAGATTTTTTGATTGATTTGTTTTTTGGAATTACTGACCAGCTTCATTTCTATGAATAATTCTTGGCTTGCAGATTTTTTACCGGCATTCAAAGTTTGAGCAGTGTCTTGCATTTTGACTAGGCAGAGGTCACATGGTGTTGCTTCTGATCCCTGACTGGATGAATTTATTTCTTAGTATCCGGTTACCGGTACAAATGCTCACATTTACCATTCAAAAGTTGTTATGCTCTAAATGCTCCCTAAAGAGAGCTGGTTCAGCAAACACCTGTGCCAGCAAGCTTGGTTGCTCTAAAATATTTGTGGAAAGCAATTGCACAGGGGACTCAGGCCACTCTCTAACACAGCACTTATGCATCCATTGAAGCACAGAAATGTTTCCATTGACCTCAGCCTCGAGGAGCAATTCACATGCTTGAAGTTACGCACGTGAATAAGTGTTTTGGTGGCTTTGAACACAGACAAATCAAATGCACAGCTACGTAGTGAACACTCGTTAATCAATTTTGTTTTGTTTACCCAGCTCTAACTAATAGCGTAAAGAGGGATTCAGGTCTGCCTGTTTCATTCAAAGTTCCCAAGCCCTGTGATCATCTGATTGGATGAACTCATTTTGCAGAAGTTTCTCATAAAGTTTGTGTGCAAACAGGAGGCGTCTGTCTGCCTTGGTCAGCTGTCTGAGACGACGGCTAAAACTCAGACTCCCAGCCTCAGCCTAGACAGGGGGCTAGGGCTGGAGCGGATAGAAATGGAGAACTTGTCCAGACCAAATGGTAGCGGCTTTTTTGGTCTAGCGTGAGCACTGTGACGCCGCGGTAAGAGTTTGCATCTTATCTGTAAAGTACAGCCCCAGCTGGTTCCTGGGTTCTCAAGCTGAGTTTTGTATCTGTCTGAAGTTCTCGTCTGAACCTCAAAAGCTGGGAGCGATAATGTGGTTTTTGAGGATATTTTGAGATTTTCTACTAAAACTGAAGGGGGGGGGGCTGCTCCCTGTGAGGAAGGTGAGGAAACTGGCAGAGGTTATGCCCACACTGCAGGCGGGAGGCGTGACTGCAGCACATGTAGACACACCTGACCCAGTGTAACTCGCTAGTTCTAGTCACCAGAGCGGCGAAGCAGCATGGGCAGCGGCCACTCAAGTATGTACTCTGGGTCCTGGCCAGGTGGGGCTAGCCCGGGCAGCCCCCTGCGCTGCCCCAATACCGCTGCTATTGTTACGCACGCTGGATCAAAGCTCGCTTGGATACGTCTCCTTGCGCTGCCATCACGCTTCCGGCCTGCAGTCTCGACAGACCTAGGGACTCAGGAGGTCTGGGTCCAATTTGCAGCTCTTCCGTAGACTTCCCAAGGACTCTGTGTCTCAATTCCCCCCTCTGTAAAGCCACCAGGACAATATTTCTCTTGTCTATTGATTGCTGCAAGCTCTTCAAAGCAAGGACAGCTTAGGGTGTGTCCACACTCCAGAATTCATTGGCGTGATCTGCCCTCGAGTTGCTTCCCACACAACAGTGTGTACAATGGAACCCTGATCTCAGTGCGGGACTCTGGGCACTAGGTTCACAGAACTTTACAGTGTTCAAGATAGGCCATGCTTACATTCTTGACATTTCAATTCCCGGGACGATGAAACTAAAACATTTCAGAGCCCTCTCTGCCAGACCCTGAACTTCACTTCCACTTCCACTTCGGTCAGTGGGAAGTTGAGTTTCCTAGATTCTCACAGGATTGGGCCCTGTATCTATAAATAGACAGGAATCGCTTTGCACACCGCTGAAATGCTGTCTTCCTCATTCAAACCTTAGCAGCTACAGGTCAGTTCTACCAAAGCCACTGGGGGAGTTTAGACAGACAGACCGTCATTCCCAATTTATAGAATTTGGCCAGGACACCTGAGTTAACATCCCCACTCTTGTGAAAAATGACATATTCAGTGTCAAACCCATGGTGCAGTATTGTTGGAGATGCCACCCTTCCGATTAAACCAATCGGTCTTCTGACAAACACCTGTCATGGATGGTCTAGGAATACTTCATCCTGCCTCAGTGCTGGGGAATGGACTCGGTGACCTCTTGAAGTCTCTTCCAGTTCTACCTTGCTATGATTCTGTAATATCCATTGGCTGTCCAGGTGGAAAACAGAAATCCCAGAATGCTTTTCAAAATGAATAGGGGATCATCCTAGGGTCCTGATCAATATTCCTCCTGCAAGTTGCAATGTTCCAGGTGGCACATGAGCTATTGCTGAGTGCACCATGCATGGGGGCAGCCTTGCATTTTGTCGAACCAATCCCTGCATTAGGTTCATTGAATTCACTGCTCTGAGCCACCTAGACACTGGTCTGAACTAAAACTCCGGATCCAAACACCTCCAGTATTTGTGGGTGTTCAAAATCTGAACCCAGATCTAGATTCAAATTTTGCAGCGGGCTCCCTAACTTGAAAGGGGTCCAAACCATCCCCCTCTCAGCCCCCAGATCTAAACACAACCAAACATTGGGGTGATGGAAATGTGGCTCTAGATTTTTAAAGCTTAAGCCCATCTCTGATTCTCACCAGTCTGAGGCCAAACCAGACAAGCTCTGGTAGCAGGTCAAATCACAGGAAAATCTAGGTCTTGTCTGCACTGGGGATTAGCCCCAGTTCCAGACACTGACATAGCTGGCCCAGTGCACAATGAAGACAAGGTAAGCCATGATTTGCATCCCTGCTCAATACTGGGTGAGCTCCATCACTGAAGATCACAGTGTTCCTGGTCTACATTGGAGGTTTGCGCTGGTCCAGCTACACCAACGTGTGGCCAGTTTTAGCTGGGATGGGAAAAAATTGCCCATGGAGAAGAGGCCCTTGTACCAGATCAACACACACCCATGAGCAGCTGTAGGGAAAGCAAATTCTTGCTCTGTTTGAAGTGGAGAAAAAGAGATTTTTTGACAGCTGGCGTAAGAGCTTTGCTCTCAAAGGAAGCGTTTGCATTTTTCAGCTGAATGCTAGGTTGCTTCAGAACGTACACATGAGAAAGTTTGGGGTCTAGCCATAAAATCCTAATCCCCTTCTAATAAATTCAAACAGCATTTATGCATTACCCTAATGTTCTATAACGTTCTTTCAGAATGAACAGAGATGATCCTTGAGCACCTCTAGAACTGAGATTAGAGGGATTAAGGCAGGGGAGTTTAAACCCAACATATAGGTTTTGATTTCAAAAAGTTACCATATTTGGGACTAACCCTGAAAAACTTTCACTCAAACAAGTTGTTCCATTAACTTCAGTCATGCAAGAAAGGAACATTTCTGAAAGGGTTGCAGGACTGGGCCCATTGCTCTCCAGTGTCCCTCCTTTCAAGAGACATCACTAATTTTCATCCCAAAGTTCCACACAGTGGTGGCATCCCTTCATTTTTGTCATTGAAAATTATTTGCATCAGAAATAAAGACACATGAAACTGAGATTTCAGAAAGAGCCATTTATGTGAAATGAAGGCATACCCACAGCATCTGAAGTTTCTTGTATGAATAATTTTTTTAATGTCCCTCATTCTGGGGCTTTGCCACACTTGGGGTTAGAGTCTCATCTGGGTTGAATTGGTTCAGCTTCACTGACTTAAACAAGAGTTTTGCCGATTTGCACCAGCTAACCATCAGGCGCAATGACTGTGCCCTTCATTTAGATTTTAGCAGGTTGAGAGGCATGACCGAGTCCATCCTTCCAAATGTCTCCCAGACATTTTTTCAAAACACAGTTTCAGTTAAAACAATTTTAAAAAACAGATTAAACAGTCCCTTCTGATGTTTGCAACCTAAACATGGCAGCATCAAGCTGTTCCACAGGAGAACCAGGAAGGTGAAACTGACAAGAAACCCTAATGTGAAACTGACAAAAAGCAGAAAAGTGAAACCTACTGATCCAGCTTCATTGCCCAAACTAGATGCAAAAAGAAAATAAACTACATTAAAAATGACAAGTAAATCAGATTCTGAAAATTCTTGCAGTTTAAAAGGTGCCTATTAAGACACAGATAAGGAAGTTTTAAAATATGTTCATGTGATTATTAATAAGGGTATAACACACTCTGATATGGGTATGTAGCTATAACATACAGACACCCGTCTGATGTTAGAAAGGTGTGCAGAGAATAACTGCTCTGTGTGCCATATACCAGATGAATCTGTATGGCAAAGTCCCTAGCAATGAGACCAGGCATATTTAAAGCCTCTGGGCCTGGTTCCCACTGAAATTGGTGGGTGTTCTGCCATTGACTTCAATGGAAGCAGGAGTTGGGGCCATTGCTGGTTCTCTGAAGGTTGGCAGCTTTGCTGAGTTTTATGGAGAAATGGAGGGCTCATTCCCTGGGCGAGATTTTCCAAACCTACCCAGCCCTAATAAAAAAAAGGTGTTTAATTACAGGGTTCAATGCGAATGGGCACAAAAGCGGCCAATAAAACCCAGCGTTGTACAAAGGAGCTGAGTGTAAGGGCTTAATTTTGGAACGGCACATCTGATTTATTCTTCACGCTTTTTGGCTAGTGCTGTCCCTACCTCCTCCTAATGAGGGAAAATGGCAGCGGTATTTCAGGAATCTCCGCTAAGTAGTTTACTCCCAACTTATAGTTAGTGAAATCACAGCCCTGTGTTCTGTCCTTAAATTATCTCCAGGCATATGCTTTGAGTTTAAAGAGAACTGCACACTCTGTGCAGGCAATTTAACGTCTGCCAGTCTGCATTTGTCTATACCAGACATTTGGAGAGTAAGGCCAGGGCTGCTTTCGTTGGTGAAAAGGGGTTTGAAAATCTCTGCTATGAAAAGTTGGATTTTACGTACAAGTCTGATGCTGGGGGTTGAGGGTGCTCAACACTTCACAGGCCCAGACCCACAGTAACTTGGACACATCCGAATTCTGTAGATAACATAACCAGAATGAACTCCCTCTGTCTTTCCAGGGAGTTAGGCACCAAAATGCCTTTGAGGGTCTGGGCCACCTTGAATTGCAATTTACAGCTCTGGTTACAGTTCCTGATCCTACAAATAGGCACATGCATAATTTTATTTAGTCCCATTGACTCATGTGCATTTGCAGCACTGAGCTTGTAGGGAGACATGTGGAGAAGGGGTCTGAGCAGAGACCTGGGACCTAGGTGTTCCTACCTTCCGATCTTGATTCCCTGTACTACCTCTGGCATCACATAACCTCTGTGTAAGGAAACACAGGAGGGCTAGGAAAGATCAATGGTTAGTTCCAGTCACATGTCATGAGGCAGGGGTACAGAACGTTGCCCCCATGTCACATGGCGGAGGTCAGCCTCTACTTGGTACAACCCGTGCCTCAGTTTCCCCAGCAGCAAAATGGGGGAGAACCCTCCTTACTAACTGACACGGAGGCTTGTGAAGACATTAAGTACTCAAGGATGCAAAGTGCTGGAGGAGTGCGAGGGTGTTATTATTCCTAAACGAAGATTAGCATGTATTTCCGTTTTTATTCATTTGTATGAGTATTTTAATATTTGTATTAAATGGATTCCCTCCCCCCCCCATTTTCATTATTTTTTGTTCCTTTTTTTCCTGGTGATCATGGAAAGCCTCTTCCCCAGTCAGATTCATCCCATCAATAAGGCTTAACTTTTCTTCCTAGAGCATTATTCATTTCAACCTCGTGCACCATAGGTATACAATAAAATGGCAAGCCCTTGAGCTTATTAATTATCTTGTCGCCCCTCTGCCGAGCAGTAGCAGATTTTGGAGCACTGTAGGTTGTCTCTTCATTGGAGAAGAAATCAGTGACACACAATCCGGGTGTATTCTTAGAACAACTTATTTTAGACTGCATACAGCAGTCCTTGAACAGGGATGGTCACAAACAGCATTCAGGCAATGCCTTCTTTCAAGAATCTCAGCCAAAACACTGATGCCCAGTTTCCAGGGAGCAAGAATTGACTCTAAAGAGATTAAGCCAGAGATCAAACTTCCCTACTGCTTGCCACAGTTCCCCAAAAAGAAACAAAATCACAAAACTGACAACATCGCAAGCATTTCTTCAAAACCCAATCAGTGCACCAACACTAAGAACTTGGAAGACCTATGTTTAACAGCGCCACCCGGTAAGTCCCGTCATAACAGTGTTTACATAGTAACCAAAGCCAGCCTAGCATTTTACAGACAAATGAAAGACACAATCTCGCCTCCAAGCAACTTACAAACTCAGTCCTGCGTTGTGAACCACACAGGTGGTCCCCTGCACCTGCGCAGACCCTCACTGAACTCTGGGTCTAGGCCCTGTGGTGCTCCACGCAAGGGCACAAGAGACAGCCCTCCTATGAATAATGTTATTAACGTCAAGGCTGGGTTTGCAAGCTCAGGCTGTACAAGCCCAACCTTGCTCCCATTGGAGGGAAAACTTTCACTGACTTCAGTGGAAGCAGGATCAGGCCTCCCATACATGTATGCTCCTCTTGGCACCATCCAGCACAAAGCAGTATTATTAAGCCCCTTGTGTTTATTTTGATCCCATCACTGTAGTGGTAATTGTAATGTTTCAAGAGGGCTGGAGAGTACCCCAAGCACTCCCTGAAGGCTTACTCTCAGATAGAGAGGATTTGGCAGGGAGGGTTCGCCAATAAACAGCTGAAAACAGAAATTAACGGCTATTCCAGCAAATTAATCCATATAAACTATCAGCTACTTCGGTGTTTTCTTACCTCCCCCTCAGGAGCATTGTGAGGACTAATTAGGGAAGGCTGTAAATCTGTAAGAGCCCCAGGTACTGTATTACACATCTTGGAAAGGAGTGGAGTGCTCAGTTCTCAGTTGCTCTGTTTATTAAATCCTGTCCCCACAGGGAGCACTTTTCCTGGATCTCAAACTGCTTTTCCAGATATGACACTCCTGCAACACAGGTCAGTACAATCACCCCCATTTTTCATATGAGGAACGGTAAGTGATCCGTCCCAAAGAACAGAGTGAGACAGAAGCAAGGATGGGAACAGACCCCAGAGAAGGACGGCAGCGTCTTGCAGCTATGCAATAGCCATGAACTACAGCAGTCGTCATTAGTACTGTGCTGTGAAATATCCATAGTACGTACAGCACTTTACAGCCGAGCATAGATAAGGGGCCTGATTCTGATCTCCCTGGCACTGGTGGTTTTCCACAGGTAGAACTTTGATGGACTTACTTTGGATTTACACCAGTGTAAGTAGTAGGAGATCTGGGCCCTAGACAGGCAAAAAGCCTGGAAAACAGGATGCAGCAAAAAGGAGACTCAGGCCCTGCGGATGTGGAGTAAGCAGACCAAGGATGTGTAAGTCAGAGTCGAGTCTGGTCTATTACCATAGCTCTTATCACTCCCACCAGTCGGTTTTGATTTTTGTAAGTTATTTTCTTAACAATGGCCATGTTTTGTTGTGAGATCACATCCCCATACAGCTAACACCACAGGCCACTTACCAAATAACCCATGAAGCCCAAGGATTACGGGGCAGCATAACCTCTCAGGCGTGCCTGCTCCTGAGGGATGTCATTTCTTTTCATGTCAAAACTGCCTGCACTCCACCCTAAAGCAGCCTCTTCTTCTCTTTTATCATGGAGAAGAAATTTACATCAGAAGGAATCATGAAACTGACGTTAGGGAGAGAGTCGCTCACCCTAAATGAACAAATCCCCGCAGCATCTGAAAGTCTCCCCACATGAATAATTTTTATCTCCCTCATTCTGAGGGGTTGTCACATGCTGGGTCAGCTGGTGTGAATCGGCAGAGCTCCACTGACATACAAGGAGCTACACCAGTTTACATCAGCTGAGGATCTGGCCCAGTGATTGTATCCCTCACTTGGGTACCGGGAAGTTGAGGGGTATGGAGACTATAAGCCAGCTGACTGGAGAGCGCATCAAAAATCACTCCCACCATCAGCAATAGTTCATGCCCGTCTCTTCAGGGTTGAGTTTTATTTATCTAAAATCAAAACAATTCAGCGCTACATAAATCAAACTGGTAAATCAGGCCCTGTCTCCTGCTGGAGCCCTCCTGCTCCCTGCAGGTATCACTCTTATCTAAGCTCCAGCCTCTCAGGTTATGTCCACACTGCAATAAGAAATCCACGGCACCAAGTCTCAGAGCCCAGGTCAGCTGACTTGGGCTCATGGGGCTTGGGTTGCAGGGCTAAAAATAGCAATGTAGACAACCAGGCTCAGGCTGGAGCCTGGGCTCTGAGATCCGCTGTCCTCGCTGACCTGAGCCAGCTGCTGCTGGTCTTTTATTGCAGCATTGACCTACCCTCACTGGGCACAAACTCATCACTTGGGAGGCAGCTAGTCAATTGCAAAAGGGGTGGAGACGAAGCCCAATTCCCTTAAAGGGCCCTCCTGCCTTGTGGCAGAGGGTAATGTTGAATGAGGCTAATTTTTCAGTATCTCCCTTCACGGTCTATTTCAATAAAACACTTTTTGCCTCCCCCCACTCCATGTTGGTTGTTTTTATATTTTCTTTTATTTAATAAAAACTCAAGTAATACTTTCCTCATGCTCCCACTGTGCTCACTTCTTCCCGGGAGAATGGAAAACAATTTATTCATTTCTAAATGTGTTTATATTATGGAAAATTGTAGATGCTTTGACTGTCCCATTCCCTTCAAAAATCATGTTTTTAAAAAAGGCAAGGAAGGAATGGAGAGGAAGGAGAGCCTAGTGATAAAAGCACTGGACTGGATTCAGGACTAGAGCAGGCTGAAATTTTTTGGCCGAAACTTTTTGTCCACTGAAGAATGCAGATTTGGGTCGATCAAAACATTTTGCAATGTCATATCGAAGTGGCTGGCTTGTTTTGGTTGAAAAACCAACCAACCAACAATCATCCCCAACAAGTCAAAATGTTTTAATGTTCCTATTCGAAACAACTTACCATTTCAAAATTTGCTTCTATTTTATTTTTTAACCAATTAAAAAACTCAAAAAGGAAACCAAACATTTCATTTTGGGTTGAGCAAAACATTTCATTCAGTCTGAGACATTTTTTCCCCCCCAGGATTTCAGATTGGCCAGTGAACCAAAAAAATTAGTTTTTAGTACAGCTGTACTCAGAAGCTCTAGGTTCAAACCTGGTTCTGCCAGACTCCCTGGGACTCCCTGTAATCAGTTTGTTTGTCTCGTTAGATGGTAAGCTCTTTGGGACAAGGGATTGTCTCTTACTGTCTATCTGTACAGCACCTGACACTAGGAGGCCCCCATCCTGGTCACTACATATTGCTGAGATTTATTTGCACTAATGATCCCATAAGTACCTGTCTTGTTTCTTTCAGTATAATCCATCCCCCTCATTACTAATTCGCACTATTGTCTCTCTCTTGTTTTTCCCGATGTTTATGCTAAACTTTAAAATCGCAAGGGGGATATATCTGGAATCAAAATGGCAGAGAGTTCTTATCCCAGCTTCAGTGAGAGCTTACCTGCGTAACTGTCACCCCGCGAAGAGCAGTTATCCACATTTTAAGGCCAACAGTTTCAAAACTGGCCATTCATTTGGGGGTACAGAAGGCCTTCGTTTTCAGGAGCCCAATTCGACACACCTTGCTTTGATTTCAAGAGGTGTTGAGAAAGTATGGAGCAGGGGGTCTTCAGCAACTCTAGAAATTAGGTCCTGAGGCATCTCAAGATGAGGCACCCAAAATTAATGGATTCTTCTGAAACCTTGGCCGTAGCCTTTTAAACCCATGTTAGAGTAGACCCAGAGGAGCAAGTCAAAGTAGTTGATGGAGCAGGAGCAGGGACGGCAGTTGAGCGGCGGGATTTATAGCCAAGAAGTAGCACAAGTGAGAAATCTACCCTGATAGGGCTTTAAAGGGCTAAGGCCAAGTTTTCAAAAGAGCCCACTAATTAAGGGTGGATCAATTTTTGCAGCCTCTGTGGGAAAGGAACTGATGGGAAGAAGGCGGGGGAGAGGAACAGGTACAGGAGAACAGCCAGGGGACTTATTGCTCAGAAGTAGCACAACTGAGACACGCCCCTTTCCTCTCCAAAACAGGCTTGCAAACACTGAGCTACAGTCAGGCACCGGCAATAACAGTAAACGACGATATCACACCTCGGTTATTCAGTGCTGACCACTATTTGACACCCAGCAACTCCCTTTTCCCTCTCCCCTTGTGAGGTGTCCATAAACGGCTACCTTGCTGCTTGGTTCCCTGCTTGGCCCACGGTGCGGTGACCCAGATCCTCAGAGGTGTTTAGGCGCCTAATTCCCATTGAAATCAATGGGAGAGAGATGCCTAAATATCTTTGAGCATCGGGGCCTGGGCTCATTAGCTGAGCAAAGCCAGGTGTAGCCTGTAGCTCCCCTCGGCTACCTGCCTAACCCCAGGTCTTTGGCCTGACACTCAGAGGCTTTAACAGATTTCTCAGACCTCCACGATCTCGAGACTTTTAGCTGCATTGCAACTGTGCAAATGACATTAACCAGAACGTAGCAGGAAGAGAGCGATGGATCGTCTCCAAAGGGCAGAAACCAAAGGGACTGGGCTGAGAGGAAATTTTAACGCTTTGCAAATTCCTGTTATCTACTACGCTTGTGTGGGTGATTTGTGTAACTGACCGAATCAGTGCAAACTGCAAATAGTCCAGTTGACTAGACAATTAGTCTGGAGTCATATTCTTATTAGATAGGCTCTTGAGGGAAAGCGGTTGTTTTGGGGCTAACACTCTCAAAACTTGGGGCGGGGGTGGTTTCAAAATCCAGATCCTAATTTTGCAACCAGAGTTAGATCCCCACCTTGCAAACATTGCTGTACTTAAATTTACTACTAAGAGTAGTAACTTCTTTGCAGGATCAGTGCCTGCCTTTCATTATTATTTATCTAATGCCTTTGATGGGCATCACACGTTACACAAACATAGAAGAAGACTCAGTCCCCACCCTTACGAGTTTACAGTATAAGACCTGGCTCCAACAAACCCTTACACATATGTTTAACGTTAAGCATATTAGTGTGTGCAGGATTGAGACCTAACAGCATGACTGCTGTTCCCACTGGAATCAGTGGGAGTTTATCACTGATTTCAGTGGTGGCAATATCAAACCCTACATCAACTGATCATTCACCAAGGAATGGCAATAGGCCCAAATGAGCAGTGTGAAGGGGAAGAGAGGCGGTAGTAAATAATGGGAGTGCCCATTAAATAACAATATCTGGAGTGGATTGTATATGTCACTGAATGGGAGGCCTTACACTACAGACATGCACAGAGAGAGTCCCTTCTTGCCTGCTACACCGCTCTGCTGCTTGTGTCTTTAGAGCAAGAAGCAACGCAGATTTAATGAACGGGGATTCAATGTGCGGCTCTAATATTGCCAAAGCCTGTGAGCCACAAAGCCTGCAGCACTTACTACTGGAGCTTAGTATAAAACAGAGTCAGCTCACAACAAGGGAGCCATGTGGTGAGTGTCAAGAACCAACCATTCAGAGCAAACCTTATATTTGTGGCTTCGTTCTCTTCCAGGCACAAACCAAAGTACCTGCAAGTGGTTCTATAGCAATTGTAAAAAAAAAAAAAAAAAAAAAGACAAAAGCCACCCGCTGCGGATGCTGAAGTTATTGCAGCAAAACCCTTCTAAAAGACACGTTCTCGTTCAACCACAAGATACTGGGCTAGACGCAGAAGTCTGGGTAGAGTCCCTGGCCTGTGTTATGCAGGAGTTCAGACTAGACAGTCATAATGGTCCCTCCTGGCCTTAAGAGAGACGAGCCAAATTCTGTTCTCTTGCTGATCTACTCTGGTGTAACTTTACTGGTTTCAATGGGTTTACACCAGAGTGAAATCAGACTCAGGCCCTATGAATTCCTAACATTATTGGAGTCAATGAGCCACATGCATTCATCCGGGCAGCGGGTTTTGGGCCTTTATAGAGAGCATTCGAAATACAAGGCTACTCAGGAATGGGCTAGACAGAGGATTCTCCACGAGGCCATAAATCACCTTAAATTAGGGAAGTTTGGACTGGTTTTCAGGTGGGAAGAAAAATTCCCGGTTCAGCTTTCGGCCGGGACAGCGATGCCCTTGCTGAACTTAGGGGGGATTCCCGACTTGAGCAATGAACAATGCCAGGAGTTAGCCACCCTGTTGTTTTTCTCAGAACCCAGTATAAGTGGAGTTTTTCAATATCCTGTGTGGGAGTCGTGTGCAACAGAAATAAAAAAAACCAACACCTGGGTTTTCAGACGGCCCCTTCTTCCCATCTGCTGTTCTCACACTGTCTGCTTCTCCTGTGAGAGACTGATGTGTGAACTGCTCAATCAGAAGGAAGCCTGACCTGTGTGTACATGGGACCTATTCTGAGAACTTTCACATCGTTCCCATTGACTGGGAAACCACTTCCTCTGTCTGCAAGAGCAGCTACCTCATTTGGAAAGTTACTCTTGCACACGATACCGTGTTCTTTCCTCATTGGCTTGTCTGACTTGTGAACTGGGACTGGGAGGGAGGGAAAACAGAGGAGACAAATTTACCAAACAGGTGAGACGAGAGAGAAACATTTCCAGAGTATCGATTGGTAACATTTTGACAGCCCTCTCTCTGTGGGGAGGGGGTGTGAAAATCATGTATGTAACAGAGATCAGAGCAGGACTCTACATTTTATAGAGCTGGACCCTAAAGCCCTTTGAGTTTTACCTAGTCTTTACTCTGGCAATTTTGGTAAACTGAGGCACAGAAAGGCTAAGGGAGTTGCCCAGGGTCACACCAGAAGTCTGTGCAGAGCAGGGACTTGAACACAAGATTCTGGCTAGGGTCCTAACCACTGGACCATCCTTCCTCCCACAGACTTCCTCTTCCATTGATTTCGTCTGGTGTCTTGCCCAGGCATGGACTGCAGGCTCTGGCCCACAGGTTTAAATGTTCCTGATCCATAACAGGACCTCACTCATTCTCCTTTTTTTCATTCACCCCACGGCAACGAGCCTGGCTTTGGCCATCTTTAGGACACTGCAAGGCACATCTGTATCCCCAGGCTTTCTCTGGGGTCAGAGCTGTGTGGGAGGAGTGGGGGCGAGGATGACATCTATGTGGAGAGACTGATTAAAAGAATATTTGTATTTACAGAGCAGTAGCACTCAGGAAGTGCTTGGCGCTTTGCAGACAGCGGGGAAGAGACAGTCTCTGCATCAAAAAGAGGAAGGATGGTTCAGTGGTTAGGGCCCTAGCCTCAGACCTAGGTTCAATTCCCTGCTCTGCTACAGACTTCCAGTGCGACCTTGGGCAAGTCATTTAGTCTCTCTGGGCTTCAATGCCTCGTCTGTAGAACAGGGATGACAGCACTGCCCTACCTCACAGGGGTACTGTGATGACAAAGACATTAATGAGAGTAAGGCCCCAGGATACGACACAGTGGCGGGGTCATCTACACGCCGTAGACAGACAGACTGAGCTCTGGACAGGCAGTGCTGTGGATTGAAGGGCCTCTATCCTGGGAATCTTTTGGAAATTTCAGGCCCAATTCTTTGTGGCCATGCCCCTTGGGGAGCCATTTATGCCGATGCAAAGTGAGTGTGAAACACCCCCACATCACTTTGCACTGATGTTAACTGCTGTAGACGGAACGGGGCAACACTGGACTGGGCCCTTGGACTAAGATTTTCAAAAGCAACGAGTGATTTTGGGAGCCTCCATTTAGAGCCCAACTTCAAGGACCCTGACTTTCAGAAAGGGCTTAACACCGGTTCCTCTGGGGTGTGGTTAGCTGGGCACTCCAAAGCAGTTGGCCCTTTTGAAAATCTCAGCCTTTGTACATGGAGTGTTTTTGTAAGAAGTTACACCTCCGATATCTCCTGTTCATGACATGTTTTGGGTGTGAGACAGTGGGCCGATGCCACAGGGATGGGCAGGGCAGAAAACCCTGGAGGGGTAGGTCAGACGTGAAGGAGGTGAAAGCCAAATTAACTTTTCATTTCTATTTATTTATTATTATTCAGCTCTGCCCAGAGCTCAGTCTGTCTGTGGTACATATTTGGCACCCGTCACTGTGTCATCTCTTAGGGCCTTACCATTATTAATATATTTGTCAACACAAAACTCCTGTGAGGTAGAGAACAACACAATATTCCTGTTTCACAGATGAGAAACCAAGACACAGAGAGACTAAATGACTTGCCCGAGGACACACTGGAAGTCTACAGCAGTGGTTCTCAACCAGGGGTTCACCTATTATTCCTGGTGGTACGCAGAGATCTTCCAACGGATACAGCAACTCATCTAGATAGTTGCCTAGTTTTACAACAGGCTACATAAAAAGCACTAGCGAAGTCAGTACAAACTAAAATTTCATGCAGACAATGACTTGTTTATACTGCTGTATACACAATACACTGAAATGTCAGTACAATATTTATATCCCAATTGATTTTATAATTATACGGTAACAATGAGAAAGTCAGCAACACGTCAGTAATAGTGCGCTGTGACACTTCTGTATCTGTATGTCTGATTTTGTAAGTAAGTAGTTTTTAAGCGAGGTGGAACTTGAGGTATGCCAGACAAATCAGACTCCTGAAAGGGGTACAGTAGCCAGGAAGGGTTGAGAGCCACAGCAGGGCGGAGAGATGTTTAAAAGTCCTGAGCGTTGACCTAACTCTGTCCCCATTGAAGTTAATTGTAAAACGCCCAATGAGTTCAGTGGGAGCAGTTAGACCAAAGCTGAGTGCATCCCACCCATATTGTCCATTCTAATATATATTGATCATATATGTAGCAGTAAATATATATACTGTAATTTTAGTAACACGTAAGGTTGATGATATTTGCAATGGGTAAAAATATGCTGGTGGTATAATTTAGAAGATATTTTGTATAATATATACAATGGAAATATGTTGCATAAGGTGAAAATGATTAGCGCCTCTACTGAACTAGCTAGAGTCACCCATTGTGCTGTCCATGATGGAGCCAGGTCTGCTCAGCTATGCATCAGAGCCTCTACACTGTAAGCAGTTAATGGAGAGTCTCCTTTGACCCAGCTAGTTGGGGTTTGATGTGATGAGGTAAGATGTCTGGATCCAGAGCCAGATCTGACTTTCCAGGGAGTTTAGATGCTGGAGGCTCCAATTCATGCCTGTCTCTAATAACAACGCTCTCAAATCACACTCTAAAGATGTGCACTGAATCCAGGCTGGGGTAGTTACTTCAGGTCTTCTGCCTGCCTTGTACATGTTATTTTCATAGAATCATAGGATGGGAAGGGACCTTGAGAGGTCATTTAGTCCAGTCCCCTGCACTCATGGCAGGACTAAGTATTATCTTGACCATCCCTGACAGATGTTTGTCCAACCTGCTCTTAAAAATCTCCAGTGATGGAGATATCACAACCTCCCTAGGCAATTTATTCCAGTGCTTAACCACCCTGACAGTTAGGAAGTTTTTCCTAATGTCCAACCTAAACCTCCCTTACTACAATTTAAGCCCATTGCTTCTGGTCCGATCCTCAGAGGTTAAGAAGAACAATTTTTCTCCCCCCTCCTTGTAACAACCTTTTATGTACTTGAAAACTGTTCTCATGTCCCCTCTCAGTCTTCTCTTCTCCAGACTAAACAAACCCAATTTTTTCAATCTTCCCTCGTAGGTCATGTTTTCTCAACTTTTACGATAACATGGCTTCCAGGTAACATGGTAGCATCCGTTAGGCATGAAGAAGCAGGCAAGGTTAAAGAGAATTGATTCACTGACCACATTCTGAGCTTTTATCCTCGGCTGAGTCATTTGCTGAAGGTATTTTGCCTCTCAGACCATTTTCATTAGCTTACTGGCTAAGGTTCTGCTTGTCTATATCCCCTTTTGTAACATGCACACAGCAAACAGCTCGTATTGTCTGCATGACGCGAAACACAAAGCTGACGTGTCTCAGGCTGTGTTAAGCAGCAGACAGAGTGGTTACATTTCAGTGAGGTTGGCGTTAAAGGAACTAGTACAATTTATTATCCATAAAATCATTGTAAGAACCTAAATGAAATCTGAATGCCTCCTGGGCAGATTTTACCCAGGGAAAGGACCATGCCTCTGATGAGATGACACTGCTTCCCTGGCCTAACAACATCATGATAGAATATTATGATGTGTGAAATTAAGAACGTCCCTCAAATCCCTCTTTAGTACTCCCATCTGACATGCAGCCTAATGCAGGCAGAAGTGAGCTCCATTGTGCATGCAAAGAGAAATGTAGCAACATGTTTCTACTACTGCAGCCACCTCCTGCCTTCTTCCCATCAGTTATTTATCTTATCCACCTGTTGCATCTTGTCATTAACCAAGATTGTATGCCCACTGAGGCAGGGCCTCTCTTTTTACTACATGTTTGTCCAGAACCCGGCACCGTGGGGTCCAAATCACGGACTCAGGCCTTTAGGATCTTCTGTAAATAATAACCAGATCAGTTTCTTCTTTAACAGCAGCTCCCAGTAGCAAAATACCCTACACTTTATCCATTGTGATGTTGATTGTATCTGGTTTCTAAAGACCCATCTGTGGCTGGGACTTAAAACCAGGAAGCTGGCCATAATAATTAAAGATCACATGGGCCTCTTGTTAAAAAACAACTAGATATTAGCTCTAGTGCCCTAGCCCAAACACACGGCGGGGGGCTCCGAAACGATTTGTAAATCTGAGTCGAATTTGACTAATAATTTTGGCCAAAAAAAAGAGAGGCCCCCCCGAAATGTCAAAATAGTTCATTAAAAAAAAATTACCATGAGCCCTCTTGAGAATGTCGACTCGATTCAACCTTCCAAACATCTTGCCTCAAACCGAATGGATTTTGGATTTTCATTTCAGCGAGAGAATTGAAAACGTTCCATTTCTGTTTGAAATGAAACGGGGTTTTGTTGCTGTTGCGGGTGTTTTTCAGTTTGGCCCACCATTCTGAAAGTTCAGTTATTTGCTCAGCTCTCCTTAGGAGTCAGGGGTGGGGGATTTGATTCAAATGGGCGGGTCCCCCAAATTGAAGGCGGATTGTGCAAATTGCCATTTGAATCCTTTCACTCTTGTTTGTCCCGGGAACGTGTCCTGGATACCAGTAGAGTGGCGTTATTCATGGGCCATTTGCCCTGCATGACTGGTTGATCTTCCTCGGGTTTGATGTCAGGATCCCCTGCCCCCACTTGCTGTCTGACCTCAGTCTCTCAAACACTCTGTGTCTCTGTGTCACCCTCTGTAAAATGGAGGAGGCACCCGTCTTTGTTGAGCATTTTCCAAGCCTCCGATGAAAGGAACTACAGGCATGCAAGTGAGTGACCTCTCCTTCTCTGCCCTTTGCCCCATGAGTGACCGGCCCATGCAAGGTTTACGAGAGCAGTAGCCCGTCTGGGAATTGCATTAAAGAGATAAGGTAGGTGAGGTAATTAATATCTTTTACTGGATCAACTTGTTGCTGTGAGAGACGAGCTTTTGAGCTGACAGAGAGCTCACAGAGCTTCAGGACCTGAAGAAGAGCTCTGTGTAAGCTCGAAAGCTCGTCCCTCTCACCAGCAGAAGTTGGTCCAGTAAAAGATATTCCCTCCCCAACCTTGTCTCTCTAATATCCTGGGACAAACATTGCTACAGCAACACTGCATACAACAATGGGAGCTGCATTGTCATTTAAGGGATTGTTCATGTCAGATGAATGTTTGTTTCATGAAAGCTTTCACAGCAAGTAGCTGTTTGGCATGCATGGCAGTCAGTGAAGGGTTAAATCACCACTCTAGGCATGTTCTCTGCCTCTGCTCTCATTAATCACAAGTGGAAAACTCAACTAGACACACGGAGCCAGGGGGCTGGAACAGTTTGTATAGTGGGGGTGCTGAGACCCATTGAACCAAACTGCAAACCCTGGATATAATGGAAACCACTTTCCAGTAGCTATACTCACAGCTGGCCTGTGCCAGACAGTTTGGGCTCATGGGGCTTGGGCTGCAGGACTGTATCATTGCATTGTAGACTTCCAGGATCGGGCTCTGGGACCCTCCCACCCCTTAGCACTAAGGGCCTGATCCTCCACTGTTGACATCAATAGGAGTAGAAATGGGACCCCATGGCGCCTTAGTGAACACCCCAGTTTTTCCTCCTCCTTTCTCCAAATCTAGCTCAGTTTCCAGGCAAAAATCTTCTCTCTGATCTGCCTCCCAGATTGCTAAATGCCTGAGGCAGTCCTGTGTGTGCAGCGACCCCAGGATGTGCAATTAGATTCCCATCAGCTTCACGCTGACTTCAATAAGTCTGCTGATGGTCTAAGAATTACGCACATGCTTAAGTACTTTGCTGAATCAGGGCCTTCGATTCGTTCATCCCAAAGAGCGTTACAACCTACGCATCGGAGTCATTTTGCCCAACACTGAATTGCAACCACCTCTACCTTGAAACCCAGTAACTTTTTACATCGTATGTGCTGTCTTCACTGCTATTGTTCCCTGTGCTAGCTGGATTCGAGCTAGCGCAGGGGAGCAACTTGTACACAGCTTTTGCAGTCTAGACATACCCTTTGTTAAACAAACAGCAAAGACTTCAAGATGCGGCCCACTGAATTAGTCTTTGGTAGCATGGTATCAAAACATACATTTGGGCTCTGTCATTTAAAGGGTTCCCCACTTCTTTTGTGACCTTGGGCAAATCATTTAATCTCTCAGTGCCTCAGGAGCTGTAAAATGGGGATAACACTCCTTTTGTCTTGTCTATTTAGATTATGAACTCTTCAGGGCAGGGACGGTCTCTCATTACGTGTCTGTACAGAACCTAGCACAAGGGGGCCTGAGCTCAGTTGTGGCCACGAGGTACTATTGTAAGACTAATAAATATTGCCCACGGGGATCAGATTTCAGGACCGGGGCCTTTGATTGTAAGTGCCTCAGATCCAGGAATGCCTGTCTCCTTCTGCTCTTAGTTGGGACCTCTAAGTGCAACCACAGTAAAATAATAAACAATGCTTTCCAGGATTTTAGGACATAAATTAAACAAGAAGAGAAAAGGGACCAGTTTAGCTCTGCCACATGAGGAGATTAATGTAGGTACTATTTAGAATGTGGAAAAATATTCTCCTTTCTTTTAGTTCACGGCAATACTCCAGAAAGACTGGATCAAACCATAGACATTTTCGCCTGGAATCTACTCCTATCGTACACTGCATTAAAGATGAGTCATTCCTACACTCCCATCTTCCTTCACTTTGAGATGTGGTGTTTCACATAACACGGCAGAAGAGAGAGAAAGAGAGAGAGAGAGAGAGAGAGAAATGTTGTCAGGGTTACAGTTTTCCGTGGTTAAAAAGCAACACAGAAATCCATTAAAAGGAAAAGTTTGTAGAGCGGGAATCCTGAGGTGGTGAATTACGAGAAGATTAAAATAAGAAACCTCTGCTTGTGTGGAAGTGTTTCAGAGTAACAGCCGTGTTAGTCTGTATTCGTAAAAAGAAAAAAGAAAAGGAGTACTTGTGGCACCTTAGAGACTAACCAGTTTATTTGAGCATGAGCTTTCGTGAGCTACAGCTCACTTCATCGCATCCGATGAAGTGAGCTGTAGCTCACGAAAGCTCATGCTCAAATAAACTGGTTAGTCTCTAAGGTGCCACAAGTACTCCTTTTCTTTTTTCTTTTTGTGTGGAAGTGGACATTCCCTCCAGCCTACAACAAATGAGACAAGTGGGGCATTTTATCACAGTGCCCGTCCCATGAAACTGCAAAGAGTTCTGTTCAAAACAAGCAACCACTCAGCTAGACTTGACTTGGGGAATAGGGTGGTACGCTGGCATGGGAAGGAGAGAGATTCTGCAATGACCTTGGGAGCCCGGTAGCTTGTTGGCCCATCGGGAGAAGAAGAATGGCCTTGGTAAGGCACTGGAGTGTGAGTCAGGAGATCTCCCTTTGCCACAGACCCCTTGCATACCTTGGGGCAAGACACTTCCCCTCCCTGAGCCTCAGTTTGCCATCTCTAAAATGAGGCTCATCAGTCTTGTTTGCTCAGATTGTAGGGACTGTCTGTTACTAGGTTCATGGACAGCAACTGACATGGGGGGGGGGGCCCATCTTGGCACAAGGACCATACCAATGCATGGTTATTATGGGACTTCCCAGAGAGTTAAGGATGCTCATCATTGCCCATGCTAGGGCCTATAATGAATGCTGATTGGTATCTCCCTCCATCGTTTCCTAGTTTGGATCTGGAGTGTGGTTTGGCCTATGGACTGCTGTTTTCTAGCCCCTGAACGGAGCGGTTTTTAAAGTGTCCTTTCAGGTGGACCTTGGTGCTTGTGATAGGCTGTGCTGCCTGGATACACCTCGAGAATGATATCGTGTCTATCCGAGGCTGGGGGAGGGGAGCAAAGCCTGAGCCCACCCGAACCCCACCACCCTGGGCTAGGGGACCAAAGCCCAACCCCCACTGCCCTGGGCCACGGGGGGTAATAACTGAAGTCCAAGGGCATCAGCCCCAGGCGGGGGGCCTGTAACCTGAGCCCCGCCACCCAGGGCTGAAGCTCTTGGGCTTTGGTTTCGGCCCCCAGCAAGTCCAACGCCAGCCCTGATGACCCCATTAAAACCGGGTCACAACCCACTTCGGGGTCACAACCCACAGTTTGAGAACCGCTGTTTTATAGGCATTATTGGTTCCTGGCTCTGCCTTTGGTTTGCCGCCAAAAATAGACGGGCTAAAATTTCATCCACGGGAACATTACAGAGAATCGCTGTCATCTCTACCTGTGCATGGCCTTCCCATTGCTTTCCTGGGCTTTACAATTCTGCCCTTTTGCGACACCCACACGGATACTGCTCTGACGTCTCCAAGGAGACCATGGACTGAGTTGCACGCAACGACCCAGGGCTCAAGTCTGCTCATCGTTACCACAGTAGAAATCCACAGTAGCACTGCTGGAGTCAGCGAAGTTACTCTGGATTTACATCCCATGTAACTGAGAGCAGGATGTGGCCCAAACCATGTGGCACATTGGCCTACAAGTGTTTATTGAATGACCGAGACCACAATCTCTAGAAAACAGTCATTGTGAAACCTCTGACTAATCTGCTCTGGTCTGTTCCTTGGTGTAATTCCAAGTTCAGTGACATTTCTGAACTTGCAGAGAAAAGAAGAAGAAATAATGGCTCATCTTGGTGCTTTCGGTTGTACCTGTTCCCAAGGGAAGGGAATGAACGAGCATGCTAATATATTGCTAACACAAGAGAGACCTGAGCTGTGGAAGTCAGATCTGGCTTTGAATCTGAGATTGAATCTGAAACGTAGGGGCGTTTGCTTTGGATGTTCCAATCTGGGTAATTATAGAGCTCGGCTTGTACTACAAAGCGGATCCAGATCTGGATCTGCAGCTAAAACTGCTGCAAAGTTTCATCATCTGCAGACCCATTGCTCCATTTCAGACTCATCTCTGGTGGTTAGCAATACAGCTGACTTATGCTCCTGGGGGCTTGTTGCTATTTGCTGCCTCAGCAGTCCTGTCTCCTTGTATTTTAATGAAACCACAGAAATTAGAGACAGAAAAGACCTATCAGGTCATCTGATAGGTCCTTCTTCCAAGCAAGTGCAGAATCGCTATTGTACAATGGCGTTTCCCTGACTTCCTTGGGGGGCTATTCCAGAGTCGAGTAGATTTTGTTGTAAGGAAGTTTTTTTTTCCTGATCAGAGTCATCAGTGGGGAAGATCTGGTGGCGAGATGTTCAGGGGGTCTAGCAAAGTCAGTTCTTTTATTTGAGTCACTGAGTTGGATAGCTGCTCAAGAACTGTCTTGTCTTCTAGCCTCAGTTATGGGGAAGACAATTTTTTTGGAAAAGTCCCAGAAAATGCTCCTGAAAATGTCAAGAATGCTTTGTGCAGGGCTGGAGCCAGTGCCTTCGGACTTCCTCGGGCAAGGGATAAAACAGATCAAGACAGCAAAACCAAGATATTTTTGGGCACCACTCACACTTCAAAAAAAAATTGCAAATGTTTCCTGGCCTGGGCAGGAGAAGTTGCTTGGAAGCAGATCAAAACTGGCTGCCCATTTGATCTGTTTCTGTCAGATCCTTCTGGTGGGTCGTGATTTTTTGTGCCTGTTGCTCTGTGGTCTCTCCAAGGCATAACCTTCGCATTTCATAAGGATAAGGCAGTTAAGGGAGGTCGCTCTTGTTCTCTCCTGAGGCATTTGACATAGACCCTAGTTGTTTACAGATGTGTTGAGAGGGCGGAAGTGTTCATGCTAACGCAAGAGACTCAGCCAGGATTGTGGTGAACAGAGTGATCACAAGGAATATTACAGTTCTGCACCTTCTCCCCCCTGCCCAGGGTAGTGGCTTTGGTCAAATAGGGTGGTCTTTCAGCTTGGACAATTTAGGAGCCGTTTAGAAATAAAATCAACAAGCAGTTATTAGATTCAGGGCCAGAGCTTTAAATTGCTGAGGTTTTTGATTGGGGGAGGGTGTTGGAGGGGGGAGCGTCTCAAGCTTCTCTTAGGGCCAACATGTTGCTGGAGTCTGGAACCAATTTACTGGCTTTCAAGTGGTCTCCTTTCAGAATAGCAGCAGACCTGAAACGCTGTGGACACCTTGGTAAGACATGCCTGTGAGGAAGTCAGTTGCCTCTTTGTCCCAGGGGCTCACTCATCTTTGGTTCTTTCCATTTCTTTCTACAGAGAAAAGGGTTTTAACCCCTAGGTGACCAACGTTAACAGCCAGCGATGGGGTCGGTGCGAGTGGAAGAGGAGCCTGCACGCCTAGATCGCTTTGCAGTGGGTTTTACTGTCAAACAGACGTGACTGGAAGGAGTCTCCCTAACACAGAGTCAGCAGGGCTTCCCTCAGCCCAAGTCTGCAGTAAAAGAGGGGAAAGGGCCAGTTTGTTTCAGCTAAGGGAAAAATGAAGATCTAAAGCATGATTCAAAGTTCCAGGCAGGAAGAAGAACCAAAGACCCTTTCTCCTGGTTCTCCTCTCTCAGCTCCAACCTTCTTCCCAGCGGCCAGCCTTCCCTAATGCCTGCAATGGTCTGCAGCTTCCCACAGCACACCCAGCTGGGATTAATTCCCCAGCCCTGCCATCCTACAGCCAAGGCAGGCATCACTGAGCCTTTCTCTAGCCAGAGGGAAAGGATTAGCCCCTTCTCTGCCAATCTGTGTGTAATAAAAGTGTGACACACGGGATTGCTGGTAAAAGACTGAGATCTTGGTTTCCTGGCTTCAGTCACATGACATGGGACACGGTTGCTAAGAAGTCTCTGATCTCTATCATATGAGAGGGGTGAGCACACACTAACCGCTGGAGCACGGTGGTTGGGGTACACCCAACCCATCACACAGAGCATGCAGTCTGTTTGTGGATTATCACTCTCTGCAGCAAGCGCTGGCTCATGGAGGGTGTTCCACTTCTCCCAGGTTAGACAGGACATTTTAATGGATAATACTGTAGAGGGTGGGTAGGACTTGTAAGTCTCTGGAAAACCAGAGCCACATAAACTAGGAATGCAGCGTGAGAAATATCACTGGAGATGGAGACAGGGGTGAAAGGAGGCATGCGTTATCTTCTGGTTTGGAGCGTGCCCTGATTGTAAAGGGTTGTCCTAGCCTAGGGAGTTAATCAGAGTGGACCTTCCCATTTGACCAGGAGGTGGTCCAAGGAGATGGATGCAACAGTCTTAGAGTGGGAAGTTCTCTGTACCGAATATCATGCTGTGTCTCCTGTAGTCCTGCATTTCTTCTCTGCTTTAAGCTCTGTGTCTATCTAGGTATCTATTTAGCATCAGAACATCCCTACAAGCTCAGTCAGTATTAGGCCCATTTTGCAGACGGGGAACTAAAGCCCAGAGAGCTTATTAAGGAACTTGTCAAGGTCAAACAGGAAGTTTGAAAATTGCACCCTCATCTCCTGATCCCTGTCTCCCTCTTGTTGGCTGCTGTATTTTTAAGAGCTCTGTTGTACGGCACTGCTGATGACTCTTATTCATATAACAGTAGCAGCTAGAGGCCTCTCCCTAGATCATGGTCCCATTGTGCTAGGTGATGTACATACATAAAGTAAAACACATCCCTGCCCTGAAGATCTGGCAATATAAATAGACACAGGTGGGAAGAGAAACAGAGGTGCAGAATGGAGAAATGTCTTATGCAAGATCAATGGCTGAGCAGGGAGTAGGACCCAACTCTTCTAAGGCCCTACCCACTAGACCACGTTGTCTCAGCTAATGTTGAAATTTTGCATAGGTTTGGTTGCGTAGATAAAACCCAGCCTTAAACTCCCAGCAGAGGACCCTATCTGCCTTCCTCACACAGGCAGACCTCCCATTGAAACTGAAGTCATAGAGAGTTTCCCGGGGAAAAGCAGTAGGACTGGGCCTGCGGTGTAGAAGGAACCAAGGTAAGCCACAATATGTTGCTGAGATGTAGTAGACTCACTGGGGGCATGTTGCAGCTGTGGATGATGATGGAAAGAAAAATCATGATTTTCTTTTCACTGGGAAACGTACAGATGGAAGCGTTTGACAAGCCACTCCTTTGCGTTACTAGATTTACGGGGCCCAAGTGGCATTTACTGGAAAAATATAAAATGTCAGTGATCGGAAACCCAAGCCTGTTCGTGAATTCAGGATCATCCTAGATGGCTTGCAACAGAGCATGCTGCAGGGATACCATGCTCGGAGCTGGGCGGCTTGGAAGCCAAGGATGGCAGGCAGCCATTGGTTCAATAATATGTAGAGCTACTGACAATTTTGTGAGCTAAGAAGAAACAGCGTGAATAAGCACATTCCTGACATCCTTGAAGTCAGCACTCACGAGCAACCGCAGGCAAACTCTGGCCTCAAGCACCTGTTTTAAAGTATCCATAAGGACTTCTCGTATACTACAATTTCGTGTGTGCTGCGGTCATGCCAGCTTCCGTAAATCCTATTTCACAAGTTAGGCTAGTTAAGTACTTGGATGGGAGACCTATAAGCAACATCTCCAGGATGAGGTGTCAGTTACCATTAATAATTAGGAGCATGGAAATACTGAGAGACCCCAATGGAGATCAGAGCCATGAAGTACTGTACAAACACACAGAAAGAGACAGTCCCTGCCTCCTACAAGTAAATAGGCAAGACATAGGAGATGAAGTGACCAGCCACACAGCATGGGGCAGAGCCAAGAATAGAACCCAGGTCTCCTCAGTTCTAGTGAGGAGTCCCAGCTACTAGACCACACAGCTCAGCAAGAGAGAATCTCCTCAGTGAGACAGTACCTGACCAGCAGGGTGCTAGGGGTAATACTTGAATTAGGGGAGAAAGTTTATCTTTTTTCAGGTGAAAAGTTGGAGTCTGGCAAAACCATCCTCACCAAATTAAAGCACTGGGGATGAGGATGTGTCTGCTAGTGTCCTTGTGGCCCTTAAAGATCCCATTGTATTTTTTGAAACAGCAGGGCTGCTAAACCCCCTGCCCTGGCCCAATTTCAACCCAGGTAATTTCATTCCATCTCTCTAAGTTCCCTTCCCAATTGGATCTCCAGTGAAAGGTCTGATTAAGGATAGAGTGAAATTGACTACCTTTAAGACCCGTCTCTGTGAAGCAATGGAGTTTTGCCGGCCCCATGGACGATTGCTTATGACCTGTTTCGCAGTCTATATTTAAACTGCCCGGTGGGCACTAATTCCATTGAAGTTCCTGTGGAGTTGAGGGTGCTTGGGAAGAAATTAGGCCCAGGTGATCATTTCTCAAGCCTTGGCTGGCATGACACAAGTTAGGTTAATGAATGTGACGTTTGTGGTTGGATGAGCTATGCTCAGAGAGGTAGACTGAGCTGCCAACGGGATAGAATCATAGGATATCAGGGTTGGAAGGGACCTCAGGAGGTCATCTAGTCCAACCCCCTGCTCAAAGCAGGACCAATCCCCAACTAAATCATCCCAGCCAGGGCTTTGTCAAGCCTGACCTAATGGCTCTACTTCAAGCAGTTCAAGAGCAAATTACAGTGGGCAACAGTTCTTGCAACCAGCCACAGTCCTCAGTGTCAACGGCCTTGATGAGTAACATAGATTGGAGAAAGATTCCCTCCAGCACAGTTCAATAACTTCTCTTCTTCACGGAAGACATGGAAAATACTCTGTGATCATGTGACGCCTACGGAAGAGAATGTATCTGCGGGGGCGAAGAAATCCAGTCTTCCCCGTATGCCCTCACCTCCCCTTGTTTCACTGGGAGCGTTGATTATTCATGGTGTGCAGGAATGAAGCATTAAGCACTAGACATCAGTGGGGTCACTCCCAACTTAAATCAGCAAATTTAGGAGCAGAATTTGGCCCTGTAGTATTGGTCAGATTTTCAAGATAGCCCAACGTGTCACTTATTTTGGTGACTGTGTGGGAGCTGAGGCTCAGATGCTCAGAGGTATGTAAGAGCCTAACACCTATTGAAATCAGTGGGCATTTGAGGATCTTGGCACCAGGACACTTATGAAAATTTGGCTGTATCTCTCCTACATGCGTACTCCTCCCTTCTAAGCAAGAGTGAGGCATTCTCCGACTTTGTAGGAGTGTTCTGCACCTTCATTACATTTCACTCTGCATTTATGTGAAGAGCTGGGAGAATTATTTGTAGGCAAAGAGTTTCTCCTATATAGTCAGTCGTTCTCTGGTCTCAAATTCCCCTCAAACAGCCCATTTTTCTAAATTAGATTTTATATCCAAAATTGTTCACTTTATGCAATTACATTTCAGCCTCTGCCAGTTACTTGGATTGTGATTGGTTATCCTAAATCACATGGCATTGCTTCTGCTTCATGATTGGGTAAGTGAAAAATACTGCAAAAAAGGAGGGGGGGAAGCATTTCCAGTCTGAAGAGTGAATAGCTTTTGGATTTGTTTGTTTCATTCCTTAAATATTTGTGCAAACAAATAGCCATTTGCATGGACAGGCACAGAAAAGCAATCACAATATGAATGTAGTTGAATCAGAAAGCTATTTGGAATTCAAATGAAAACAGTAATCACCCAGATCCAGCTATGCACCCAACTGCACTGGAAAAGACACATCTAATCTCTTAAAGAAACAAGGATTTCTTGTCCTAATTGTAAACAAATGTTTCCCAATTTAGCTATTCTTCATCTTCAGTGTAATCTTTTTTCTCTCTCCCCTTTTAATAAAATTATGTCTGAAACAGAAATGTTTATTACTTTTATAAGTTCCTATTTGTATGGAAATTGAATTCAAGATGTGATATTTCTGTCTCTCTTTTTTTTTTATGACCGATCCTCAGCATTTCTTCATCTGGCTTGTGGCGGGAAAAGCACAGATTAAAAAGAACTGTGCAAATGTTTTTTATAAACTTCTCTTATTTTCTTGCCATAGGACTGCCTTTAATTAGCTCTGTGGAGTACAAAGGATGCATAATGACACCATCTCATAGCGGAGGATATAAAGATCTACTGTATTTATTGCTGAATATTCACACTGTACCCCAGTACTTTGATAAGTGCCAACCTTGGACTAGGTTCCATTCTCATTTACACCGTTGTAAATCCTGAGTAACTCTGCTGAGGTCAAGGAAACTACTTTGGATTTACACCAATGTAACTAAAAATAGAATTTGGCTCATTATTCTCACTTTCCAACACACTCCGCTCAGAAGAAAATTCAAATACAGTAAATGTACTGGGACAGATATAATCACGTTAATCCATTTAATATCATGTAACCTTTTGGACTGTTGAAGGACTATGCCAAATTCTGGTCTCTGACACTGGTAAAACCCTGATATGGTCCAGTAACTTCTGTAGTATTTTGCTAATTCTAGATAACATTCAACTTAAGATTTATCCCCAATCATTTTAGTAGATGGGTATCAAGTTGATTGATTTTGACACCGTTTTCTTTCATCCATTTAGTTTCAGTATATTGTGTTAAGTTGCTATTTGAGAATTCTTTTTTTTTTTATGCTTTTTCTTAGGAATCAGCTTGAATGTTTTATCTTGTTTTGGAAATACAGCTACAAAACAAGTACAAAAAAATCCAACAAACCCCCACAAGTTACAGTGTTCTGGCATACCTGTAGTACTCTAATGTTAAGGTCTAATCCTGCATTCCTGAGGCGTCTTCAACTCTCAGGGAATTAATGAGGGATTATTTGGATTGCGCAAGAAATGAAAGATCGAGTCCATCCTGGTTTTCATTCAAATGTTTTAGAACTGAGAACATGCCAAGCTCCCCAGTTCAAAATAAGTCAGCGAGAAGACCATCTGCACATTCTTTATGTCCTGATGAGTTGCGTTTTTAAAGTATTCTGTAACCAGCCTCCCAGACAACAGGACTTGCAATAGCACAAATTGATTTTGTGCAGTTTACTGGATTTACAAAAGCAGGTAACGCTGAGAAACACCCCCGATTTTAGCAATATGTCACAGAGCACGAGGTGGTCCCTCTACACCAATAGGTTGAAAAAATGGCACAGTCCCAGTTTGCAGTATTCTCCCAAGTAACAGAGCGACAGAATGGTATTCTGGAGCCTGCTTCCATACTGATGCACTGCAGAAAAAGGTGCCTTCCCCATACAACAAAACATAAATGCAGTCTAGTTTTTAAATTCATTGGGTCAAACCCTAGGCGCTGTGCTTTATTTTTACGCAGGCAAAAGTGCTGAGTAAAAATGAAGTGAGGGCACTCAGATTCAAGCAACAGTTTTCACACTCTGACTCTTTTGCTGGTAATAGCTCACCTTACATAATCACTCTTGTTACAGTCTGTACGGTAACACTCATTGTTTCATGTTCTCTGTGTATATAAAATCTCCCCACTGTATTTTCCACTGCATGCATCCGATGAAGTGAGCTGTAGCTCACGAAAGCTTATGCTCAGATAAATTTGTTAGTCTCTAAGGTGCCACAAGTCCTCCTTTTCTTTTTGCGGATACAGACTAACACGGCTGCTACTCTGAAACCAGACTCTTTTGGATGTTAGTACTGAAATTTACAAATAAAACGTTCATTGTTTGGCCTAGTAAAGCTTTCAACTCAGTTGTGGTCCCCAGTTTATATCGATACAGAAAAAAAAGAGCGGAAAATGATCCGACGTTTGCTCTCTGTAAACAAGACCCAATTCAGCTATGCTCTAGGACGGAGCTAAACATCCATGCTGAATGTCAGAAGTGTAAGGTTCCTCTGTGATAACAGGAAGATATAAAGTCTCATCTTTGTGCATTTGCTGCAGGGTTGGAGCAGAAAGAGTAGGTGGAATAAACTTTGTCCAAAGCAATTACATTTCTGAAGTACCTTTCAACAGTGAAACACTAGATGCTCACACATACTATAGCAAAGTCTTTCAAGCCTACCTTTAAAGCAACCATCCTCAAACCCTCTTGTGCCCTGGAAAGCTAGCTTCCCCCTTAGAAATGGAAAATGTTGAGTGCTATTAACTTTTGCAGTTCTTACCTGATGACTTAAGTTCTTTCCTTTCACCTGCTGGTTATGCCTATTCTAAGGCATCCATCCCCACAGTGCCTGGATACTAGCTACTTTGGCTCACATGGGGCTATGCAGGCAGAGTAGGACTGAAAGAAATATAGCATATATCTAGCACCAAGTAATGCCCTCTGGACAAATTACCACTCAGTTAATGTTCATGGTCCTACAACCGATTTCATGCCACGCCTGGTGAGTCAACAACCGTGTGAAAAAGTCACCCTGAAGGAAAAGGCAGGGCCTGGACAGAAGAGCCGAGAAGATCCAGAAGCTCATCATTTCACACAGCAATGGAGTGCTCTAAGCCTGGGTCACACGCACAACAGAAAACTCATTCCATGACAGCCCCCCTGTGTGAGCAGCTAGCATGCAACTGAAGATGTGCCAGCGACGTTATTAAAATAGGCCGCTCTTCAGCGACAAACAACAACATTTCCTGCCTTGAAGGAGATGAAAACAAGGGTTCTACTCACCACGGAGGAAGGTGGGCGAATAGGTTGCAAACGAGTCAAAGATGCTGTTGGAAGCCATGACCCCAGCCCAAGATGATTCCTCGGCCAGTCCTTGTGGTTTGTTTATATTCCCCCCGCTAGTCTTGAAAAAATAAGTTTGAACTGAAATACAAAAGAGAGAGAGAGAGAGAGAGAGAGAAATCCACAAGGAAGCTAAGTGCCTGTTTGTAACCAAGAATCTGGCTTTGCCGTGCCACAGGAATGCTTAGCCACAAGGTTTTCAACAGAAGCATATGCACGCTGGATCATTAGTACGAAAGGGGGAGAAGAAAACAGGGTTTGCAAAGAGATAGACAGAGGGCGGCGTAAGGTATGGAGAGCAAAATGAATGAATGAATGGAACTTACCCTCGACAGACAAAAATACAGCTGGTGTTAACAACTGGGGTGGGGGGGAAAAACCTCCTCGCTGAGGTACAGGTACTCTTCTAAATTGGAGATTGCAGTTTGCTTGTGGTTCTGTGGTCGCCTATGAGGCCTGAAAGAGTGTTAACTCAACCCCGGTTCTGAGACAGAAAAGACTCCAGCTAGTCATTCACTGAGTGGAAGAGAAGAGTCAGCTGACCCGTGATGTCAACGGGGCATGAAACATCTTTGTGGCTTCTTCTTTTTTTTTTTTTTTTATGGTTTATATTTATTAGTTCATGGGAGGCCTGGTTGACTCTCCCGGACCCTATGGTGAATGACATACAGAAGCAGAACTTAGACGCATTCAGACATTTCCTTTTAATTAATTATATTGTTGCCCTAGAAGAGACAGAAGAGAGACTTCAGATTTCTAATTGGTTGATTGAAGTAATAACCCATTTACATTCAGTGGTTTTCTCCTTTTAACTGCCTTTTCTCCCACATTTACCACTTGTCTGTATCATAATTTTTAGCTGTTCATAGCTTTCTAACTCCCAGCTCTCTTGGATGATTATTGTTACTGCGTGTCGAGACTATTTCCATATGTGTAGATGGGTGGCTCTTCTTCACTGGGATTTTATGTGAATTAGTATTAAGCAAGACACAAAGCACATGCTGCAGAATAAACACTGCTAGCTGAAGAGGAGGAACTACAGCCATCCATCATTCTTTAAAGGTGCAGAATCGCATTCCAGGGAGGAGAAGGCCATCAAACTTGCAGGCTCCTGAGTCTGAAGCCTTTGCTCATGCTGGGTAGTGCTTATTCATTGGGGGTTAAACGTGAGTGTTGCCTGGGTAAAACAGCGGGGACTGGCACCTTGTTTTTCAGGAGTAATAGTCACCAGCTGATTATTAATGACGATGCTTTGATATCCACGGGTGGGTACGTGCAAAGGGCCAGATTTTCAAAGGTATTTAGGCATCGAAGCAGGTTTGGTGCCCAACCCACTTTGGTCCTTTTTGAAATCCCACTAGGTGCCTATCTTCATCTTTAGGTGCCTACATACCTTTGAGGATCTGGCTACATGGCCCTCAAAATAAGGCTTAAATGGGACATAGACTCTATACTGGCCTTCTCCAAGGGGTAAATTTCCCCTGGTCAGGAAATAAACCTCACAACATTCCTGGGAGATGCACGTTGGGCCATCACATTTTAAGCAAACTTCCCCAATGGTTTCCCAGGGAAGTTCTGCATAAAATCCTGTGGCACTAGATGGTGCAGGGTTATTAGTAAAAATATAAATTAAAGATCCTTCTGAACTGATAGCGTCAACATCTGCAAGGCCTTCAAATCCCTCCTTAAAACTCTCCTTTGCCTTGATGCCTACAGAAAATTTGACAACGATGAGGCAGCTGGTGCACGGAGACCACCGCCAGTCATGCTGACCAATATTGTCTCACAGTTTCCCTGTGCTCCAGTGTCGGTCTGTCTGTATCCATCTGGTGTCTCTTGTCTTAGATTTACATTATAAGCTCTTTGGGACAGGGACCGTCTTCTAGTTCTGTGTTTGAATAGTGCAAGGGGGCCTGGTTCCTGACTGGGACTCTTAAGAGCTACTACCTTACCAATAACTAATTTTCCACTTACACTCGTAAGTTTTGGGCTTACCTTTTTCCTTACTCACAGCGAGTAGTATTGACTCGTGTGAGTAGTTATTGAGGATTTGGCCCAATACACATGCCCACGCCAAAGGTGAAAAACACACACACACTCCCGCAAATTGAAGTAATGACACATCACTTCGAAATTCCGCCCAGAGAATCCTAGAAATCAGAGATGAGAAAGACCAATCTTAGGTCATCTAGTTCACTCCCTTGCCAGTGTCCGATTGGTGCCTACAGTCCATTTCCCAATCCTTTGAACAGCACGATTTTTAACTACCACAAGTGCTTGAACTGCGGGGGGACCTGATAACAGTCTTCAGATATGTTAAGGGTTGTTACAAAGAAAACGGTGATCGACTGCACTCACTGTCCAGTGAAGGCAGGACAAGAGGTAATGGGCTTACTCAGCAGCAAGGGAGATTGAGGTTAGATATTAGGAAAAGCTTTCTAATTATGAGGGTAGTTAAGCTCTGGAATAGCCTTCCCAGGGGGTTGTGGAATCCCCATCAAAAACTGGTTAGACAAACACCTGTCAAGAATGGTCTAGGTGTACCTGGTCCTGCCTCAGCATGGTGGGATGTACGACATGACCTCTCAAGGTCTCTTCCCGCCCTAGATTTCTATGATTCTACTCACTTCCCTTGGAAGAGCATCCCACTTTAACTGTTCTCAGGGTCAGGAAACTTCCTGATATTGAACCTAAATTTCCCTCTCATGCTCTCCTCTTTGCCCTCAGTCAATCCCCCATATTATTACTGGTTTCCAGTAATGTCCCCACTGTACACACCCAGACAAAGGCCCCTTGTACCAACCTTAATATTTCCTGTTTCTTCTTAGTGTTTACACCCTTCAGGTATTCCCAATTGGTTATTAGGTCCCTCCATGTTAGTGGTCAGTTAGTCAATGTTAACCAGATTCTGTTCTCACTGGCAGCAGTGTAAATCCAGAGTAACTCCACTCACATCAGATTCTGCTCTCTTTAATCAGGCAAAAATCCCATTGGGTCAAATTCGGTTCTCCACTACACTGGTATACTAAATTCACAGTAACTCTGTTGAAACCGATGGATTTCCTCCATATTTATCCCAGTCTAGGGGTCTGATCCAAGGCCCAATGAAGTCAATGGGGGTTTTGCTGTTGGTTTGAAAGAGGTTTTAGTTTGGGTCTTACATGAGAACAGAATTTGGCCCTTTATTTTTCTGAGTCATCATTAGTTTCTAGAACCAAGTTGACGCAAGGCTGGTATTATGCCTATAGTCTGCAGTGTTATCTGGTGGGCACATGTGATCATGTCCTGGTGATAATCACCACTCAAATATTATCCTTTCTCTGTGTGTTTTTTGCAGAGACCTACTCACTATCATGTCAGGTTAAGAATTAGTTTCATTGGGGCCCTATAGGTGGAGAAGTGACTAACTAAAACGCGGAGAGATTTTTCTTCCAAAAAAAGGCATTTGAGGAAGTGAAACTCATAGTAAATTAAGTCTGAATGAAATCTGCAGGCAAAAAGTACCAAGGTTTGTGGTATTTTCAGGGCATACAAGTGTGATCTAACAGCATTTATACAGTCCGGCATTCACCACATTTTGCTGCACGTACCTGCGGGCCCCAGTCTTGGCTTTCACATAAGAGTGCCGCGGTATTGGACGTATTAGACATTACGGACTCCCGGAATATTAATACTGAGATGTGTGAGAGCTGATCTCATTTACTGTGGCTCAAAACCCTGGGACTCTGTTTGCCCTTCATAAAAGTGGCCATACTCGGTCAGACCAATGGTCCATCTAGTCCAATATCTCATCTTCTGACAGCAGCCAGTGCCTGATCCGTTTCTGACTAACTAAAAGAACCCCTGTCTCCAGGGTGATAACACAAAGTTGCTGGGAGGGGAAGGTATGCTGATCATTTTGCAGCACAAAAGGAAGGGGGAAATATCAAATGAGTTTTTAAAAGGTTCAACGCAAGCCATCACTTGCAGGGCCTGTGGAGTAAGGACAACGTATCGCCTTGTATCTTCTCAGACCACAATGTCAACACGCTCCCCTTTCCCCAGACCCCACTTCTCCACTTTGCGTGTTGCCGGCTGGCCCTGCAGTGCTATAAGCGTGCAAAGCTCCAGGACCGCTGGCCATTTTCACGAGTCCTTTGACAGGGCTTACGTCAGGGTCTATGGTGAACTGGAGGGGACAGAAGATTCCTCAAACCTTGCCCCGCTTTATAAAGCAGGGATTTCGTCTCCTCTCTCTACACATGCCTTGATCCTACTGAAGTCATTGATGCATGTGCAAACGGTGGATAATAGACTTATTTTTCCTATAGTGCAACATTTTTCATGTTTGACACAACAAGACTAAAAGTACGTGGCATGAACGTGTGCCATGATGCTATTTTTTGATTCCTTGGCCCCCATCCTTCATTGAGGAAAAAGGACTGTGACTTTCAAAACCACTGAATTCATGGAAAGCAGAGTTAGGCCAAGGAGGCGCATTCTGGAAAACCCTGCCCACGGAGCACACAGTGCAATTTAGAAAGTGGAGACAAGGAGCAGAGATGACTTAAGTCCCCTTCCTTATCCCTGATCCTTGTATGCCGGGCTGGACCCCTGACGCAGCTGCTCGGATTTACACCAACTACAAATGTCCCCTAAGGTCATTAGGCCAGCTGGGGATCACTAAGGTGCAGAGAAAAGTGGTCACACCTCCTTTTCCCGGGCCACACCCCCTAACTCACCAGCCAAGGTGGAGCAGAAGCTGCTACCCCAGGTTTACTCTACTCTGCACTGCGTTAATCTCCCGGGGCACAGATAAGTTGGCTTTACAATTGCTTTGCTCCAGAAGTGGTGCAAAGCAACCTAAGTGTAGCCAAGGCTCCTGCCCCTGAGTGCTTTCCTTGTTATACTCATCTCTGAAATTATCCCCAGCTGTTTTCTTTATGATAAAATTCCCCCTGCTTTAAATTGCTGCATTTTTCCCATGGGTGTGTCTCTAAATCTAAATACTCCAATTTTGTTCATGCAGTCAAATGCAAGGGCTCATTATGTGGTCTAGAAATTGATGGGTATTCCATGTGTTATCTATATACTGTACCAGAAGCTTACAGTGTGTTTCAAGGAAATTAACAACTAGTTTAGGCATTGCATTTCATTATGTACATTCATATGCATCTATGAGTGTGTAACAGATAGGCTGATATATTTTATTTATTTATGACTATTTACACATGGAAATACGAAGCACCTATCCCACATTCTAAGAACTTCTGACAAACTTTAGAAGACAAAAAAGTATTAGATCAGTTTATGAACGGTTGGGTGGGGGAGGAGGTTGTTAGCTTAAGAGCTGTGAAGTGAAATGGAGCCAAAATTGGGTAAAACGGTGAGCTCATAAAAAGTACAAAAGAATCTAAAATTATTCCTTTGTTTTAAATTGGATTTTTGGTTTGAGACTCAGCCATCATTAAGGGTATGTACATGTGCCCAAAGTCTGGTGGAATGGGTGTATTTAAAAAAAAACAGTTATAGATGTCCATGCTAATAACTGTTAGATCAAACAACTCACCCAATAGAGAGAGATACGTCTAGCTATATAGATATTATATACTCCTACATGAGCACATTTCTTCAGGCCAGAGACCACGTCTCACAGGTGTTGGTTCAGTGCATAGGACCATGGGGTCCCACTTCTGATTAGTCTCTCTGGATACTGTTGCAATATGAATATTCAGTAACAGCTCCTCTAGGATTGCTCCTCAGAAGATTGCTACAGCTATCTTCATTAGTGGACACACAGTTTGAGATTTTAAACACTTCTGGGAGACTCGGATGAAAAGGGATCTGCATTTGTTTTTTCTTTAGTTGAACCCATTAAATAGCTGCACTGTATTGCAGTCACCGAGGCCACGGATATTTGACCCAAACTGAAGCTGATTTTGAGAAATGCTGGGCACCCCCCGGTCCCACTTACTTCAGGTGGAACCCTGGATGCTCCCCACCTTTGAAACGTGTTGGATCCTAAGCCCGGTGAAGTCAAATGTTTCCAAGTTCTCCAGCAGGCTTCAGATCAGGCCCCTTTCTGGTGTTACAAAAGTTGGAGCCCCAAAAACCCTCAAAACCAGCGAATGCATTTGGAGATGGTAGCCTGTGGGGTTGGGACAGTTTTTTGTTCTGTATTTGTACAGCCCCTAGCACAAACGGTCCATGACTGGGGCTCCTAGGGGCTACGATTATACAAATAAAAATAACAACAAGCCGACTTTGGAAAACCAATTGCACAAGCCTATCGATTGCTGGCAGCAGGAAAAGATGCAAAGGCCCCTGTTCTCTGCCCTCACTTATACTTTGTGCATCACCAAGCTGCATTTACCAGCTCTAGCCCCATTCACACACTGAAAAAACCACCTTCCCTAGGGGGAGGGGAGATCTGAAGAGAACCCCGCAGCCTCTTGGAGGTCTGCAGTTACCCACAGGCTGCACGCAGCCTTTAAAGAGCTGACATTGCCCTTCAGGAGCGGGCTGTCTGGAAGAAGCAATTTTTTATGCATTCTCCTCCGCCGAGCAAAAAAACAGAACAATGTCGTCCTGTCAGAAAACCAGGCAAGTCAAGTCACAGGCTGCTGCAGGGCAGCTCAGAAGCAGGCAGTTTGGCGAGGCTGCCATCAGACCCAGTGCGCCACAGGAAACCACTAACTCTAAACATGAGACAAACACTAGGCCATGCGCTCCCACCCCTGCTTCCACGAGTGGAGAGGAGTCAGATCTAGCAGAGCATGGTGGCGTGTCTGTGTGTTAGGGCCAGCTCTGCAGCATGTTCGCTCATCTCCATCCACAAGAGAGCCAGAGGAGCCTTCCTCCGGGCCTGTGTTTTTGCAGGGAGTGGAGTGGGTGGAACCAAAGAGCTGAATTCTGGGACTTGGTCCTCTTTGTACATTCCCCGGCTCATGCCAGTGAAGAGCTCAGGAAGTTGGACCTGGCTTATTAGTACCGCCGCGCTGCTTTTGTGAACTGGCGACGGACCCATCACAATTAGGCCATGCTTTGCCCCTGAAGACATCCAGCTGAACACACAGAGGGGCAAAGCAGACTGGGAGGACGCTGGCAGCGTCAAATAGGGTGAAGTCGGCAAAGGCAGTGGTGAGGGGTAGGGATCAGAATGCATTACTACTGCTGTTCACAGTGAGCGTGTGGCAGCTGGACTTGTATCAGACGGGGAGTGCCAACAGTAGCGATTAGTATGGGCTAGCTAAGTCGGCACTGGCCTGAGCATCAGAAGACCTATGTTCTCGTCCCATGTGACCTTGGGCAAGTCACTTCCTCTGTTTTCCTACCCACCTTGTGTCTATCTTGGCCATTTAGCCCCTGGTGCCCAACCTTATTACACAGGAGGGCCACATAAACTTAAGCACAACCTTGTGGGGGCCAAAGAGATTCTACATATTTTAATAAGATTTAAAATCACCTGTATTGATTTATATTTTAAGTTCAGCTTGTTTCGTATTTATTTAGATAGGTTGTTTTTTTGTACAGTGTTCTCTATTTATACACTTGGGTAAGCTAAAAAGATGACAACATGACGGCAAAACGCTAATGAATCGGCCACCAATATATTGTGATGAAGCAAGCCGCAGGCCTTATCAAATGCCCTGGTGAGCCATGAAAGGCCCGTTGGTCACAGGTTGGGCACTGCTGATTGAGACTATATGCTCTTGGGCACAGGGACTGTCTCTCTGTGTTCATATCCCTCCCCAGCCTGCTCAGCTGGAGCGTCTGTGTGCTACCAAAACAGATTATTAATTATTATTATTATTATTGAGGAAACAGACAGGAGATGCATCTGTCGTGCCCTTTATATTGCAATCATCACATGAAGCCTCACAGAAAGCTTGTACCGGGAGGTGTTCTCTGTGAAGCTCTTCTCCCTGAGAGGGTGGGGCTATTTTTCAATACCAGGGGGTGTGGGGGGGTGGGTTACCTGTGTCAAGGTTCGATGGCATCCACTATTAGGGCACGTTCCTTCACCCCCGTTTTGGAAAGGTGACTTTGGGTGGGTCTACAGGTTTTTTAAGGCACAGCCGGAATGTGGCCTGTAATGGAGACATGTCAAAACGAAGGGACAAATACATTAAAGGGGGACATTTGTATAGTCAAAAGACAGGTTTTCCCTTATTGCCGTATGGAGGAATTCCCCCTCAGCCCTGAAGGTAGGGTGGCAGCACAAGAGAGTGGCAATGGGCCATCGGCCTAGTCCTGGCTTGGTGACCGCACAGGCAGAGGGAGCTGGCCCTCTGCACGCCGGTGAATTTCTCCCCTGCGTGGTTAATTCAGATGACGTATCACCAGCAACCGTCGGTGGATCCATGAAACAGGCTCACTCCGCCCCTGCCCTACCCCCACACGCTCGCTGGCCCTCCTCCTTCAGACTCCCCCCTCAGCCTTTGTCTTCTCACTCCCCCCCCCCCCCCAAACTGGCCCTCCACACGGTCCACTCCCATGCTGAGGGGCAGGGCCAAGTGACAACAATGTACATGACCAGCCAGCCTCTCCCCAGGGCAGTCGTCTCTTCCCTTGGTTTGCTTTTGCCTCTCACCCACCTGCCCACACTATGGCCTGTGTTGTGCACACTCAACTGACAACAGGGGTCCCCTGTCGCCTTGCAATCTATGACTCCACAAACCACCCCTACAGGCTGGTCTATTGGGTGAGCTCTATCGATCTCCTTCTGCTGATAAACTCCTCATGACGTCTCCTGCCACATCCAATTCTATCTCCCCAGCATCCCATTGGAGGCTCCCCAGCATCATCCTAGGAGGCTATGCCATCTCCTCAGCCCCCGGAGAAGGAAGCCGGGCCTGGAATCGAGAGCGCTCACCCACTGCAAAGGACGAAGGTGCTGCAAGCAGCAGCCAGGTGCAAAAGGGAGTTTTAGGGCCGTGCAGGTTTGGCTCTGCCCTATTTAAAGGCCCAGCCTGAGAAAAGCATGATGGGGGAAAAAAAGATCCTATAAGAGGATAGGCCCTGCAAGGAGGGCAGGGTTAGCAAGGAACAGTCACAAAGGAAAGAACAGGGGGCAAGAGAACACCTCTACATCAGTTTCACTTTCAGCCTTCCTTCCCTCCTCTGTCCCCTCTCACTTTGAATTCTCTGCCTGAGGTTCCTTTCTAGCTCTCATGTGGCCCACTACATTGGAACAGTTCCCTGTTCTTGCTCACCAGCCTCCCCACCTTCAAAGCCACCCCCCCACACACACACATTTTTAAAATAATCCTTCCTACCTCCTTCTCTTGCTATGAATTCCCCATGCCGCCCCTTTCCTGGAATATTTCTCCCGTATCTGTTGGCCTTACCTGCCTCAGAATGCCGGCCCTTTGCCCGGGTCTCACTATACATTTATAAAGCACCGTGTCATTTTAGGGGCTGTACGTGATTTTTAAGAATAGTGACAATGGCGGTGCACCCTGACCACCGAAAGGGTTAAACAAACGAGCCAAGCATGTAGTCCCCATCTGACAAGCCATATAAGGCAGGCAGTGCCGAGCCAGAACTAACCCCAGCAGATCATAATGCAGCCCACATACATTTATGTGGAGGTTAGAGAAAATATGAAGCTGACCACTGTGCTCGGTGAAGATGTTAGGAGGATATTCAGTGAAGATGAAATTGCTCCTTCCGTTCTGGGGACTTCTTGACTCAGGGCGAATTACAGGCCCTGCTGGAAATAGAAAGAACCAAATTCTGCCTTCACCTCCACACAGGCAACTCCTGTTGACTTCCATGGGAGGTAGGCAGACAGATCTGAGAGCTGAGTTTGCTCCAGAAGCAACAGAACTGCTCCTGGTAGAAGTAAACATCCTTTTACTTGATGTTGTACGCTGCAGGCCTGTTCCTATTGAAAACAACAGCAAAACCTCCATTCGCTTCAACAGGAGCAGGACCAGCTCGCTGTATACAGCCCTGATCCTGCAATGAGATGCACTCAGGCAGACCCCTGCACCCGTGAAGAGCTACATGGGGCTCTGTGTAGGGGATGGGGGTCCACCTACATGCATCTCATTGCAGCATCAGGGACTTAGCCACGTCATGTCCAGTGTGTTATGGTACCAATTTCTCGTGGCTGGCGGAAAAGACACCCACTCATCTTATTGACCATGGACAACAATTTGAGCCCCGGGTTTCACGTGTCACGGCTTTTGATGCCCCTTCTCTTTTCTCATGAAATTAACATTAGACAAGGTTGTAATTCTCCAGAGTGGCCTTTCATTATTGAAACGTCACTGATGGTTTTTAAGTCACTGCACCACAATCTGGGCTTGGGCACCCCAAGCTCCTTCAGCATTTCAGGGTTTCAAAAGGAAGAACAAAAGAGACTTTTCGATGGTTTTTTTTTTGGCATCACCTACAGGTTTCCTCCAGGCTACATCACTTATATGGTGTGGATGAATATTATTCCATACAGTGAAGTGAAACTGTCTCCCGCAATGACTCAAAATATTCTCATTCAAAAAGACGCCATTTCCCGCAGTGGATGTTAATGGCTGGTTTTCAGATATGCTGAATGCCCCCGACTCCACTGAAGCAAAGAGGTAGTTCAGATGCTCAGTGGCTTTGAAAATCAGGCCATGAATGCACTGAAAAGTCCTCTGCTATATATATAGTAAGTCCTACTCTATTGATTTATGTTACTTACTATAAATAGTCCCAAGGTCTACTTGTTGGGGTTAGAGTGGCCTAATGGCTAAAGCAGTGGCCTAGGAATCAGGAGACCTGGATTCTGTTCCTGGCTCTGCCACTGAGCACCTGCTGGACCTTGGGCAAGTCACTTCCCCTCCCACCCTTCATCTTTTCTATTACATTGTAGGCTCCTCAGGGCAGGGACAGTCTTTAACAGTGTTTGTATAATGCCTATCCAGACACCACTGTAACAATAACAAGGTCCCCTATTTAGGTCCCCGTCCTGTAATAAGCTCCACACAGGGAATACAATGGCTGGAACCTCAGTCACTTCAATGGGGCTCCATGAGGGCACAAGGATCCACTTGTGTGGAGATTCCTGCAGGATCAAGGCCTTAATTCTGCACCCACCGAAAATGAAACAAATGAGACTAGGATGCTGTTAAATCCAATGCTTTAACTGTTGCTTAGGCCAGTGGCTCTCAACCTTTCCGAACTTACTATACCCCTTTCAGGTGTCTGATTTTTCTTGCGTACGCCAAGTTTCACCTCACTTAAAAACTATTTATTTACAAAATCAGACATAAAATACAAAAGTGTCACAGCACACGATTACTCAAAAATTGCTGACTTTCTTATTTTTACCATATAATCCTAAAATAAATCAACTGGAATATAAATATTGTACTTACATTTCAGTGGATAATATATACAGCAGTATAAACAAGTCCTATGAAATTTTAGTTTGTATTGACTTTGCTCGTGCTTTTTATGGAGCCCATTGTAAAACTAGTAGGCAACTATCTAGACGAGTTGATGCACCCCTCCTGGAAGACCTCTGCGTACCCCAGGGGTACATGTACCCTTGTTGAGAACCACTGGCTTAGGACATACAGGAGCACTGGCTTCACTCCACCTCCAGGGCACGGCAGGGCATGAAGAGGCAGGAGAAAGTCATATATAAAAATACCACTGAGACGTGTTCCCTGTCCCTAAAAATACAGTCAAAAAATTCTGTAAATGAAGTAGTCTAGCTCTCTGATTCCTGTACCATAAAGTATGCAAATAACTGTCTGTGCTTTTCCTGTCTAGGAGCGGTATCAAACAGCTAGCAAAAACAGTATTATTACTCTCAGTAATAAACATTTTTTGAAAGAAAGAAAGAAAGAAAGAATAAATCTCATGTTAACTGGCAACTCTGGAATAAATTATTTTTAGTATAAGGGAGGCAAAATTGCTAAAAAAGAAGCAGGGTTTTATGGATAATTTCAACTTCCCACAATGTACTGCAACAAAAACACAGCCACTTAGAACTTCTCATCTGTCCCTATGTGGTAAGTCAGAACCTCACACCGGCAGCAACTCAGCTCCACCTGCTCTAGCCAAAGGACAGCCCCCACTAGAGATGAGCAGTACAGGGGCTGTGATACCCAGCTGAACATTTCAGATCGCCCCGAGTAAAGGACAGTGCCTCCCCATCCACCCACCCACATATCTATATGAACCCAATGAGGCATGGGGTCCTGGGGAAAAACTAGTATGTGATCATGGAATTAAAGACTGTGCACAAAGGGGAGGAAATAAAGTTGTGGCATTTCCTAACTTTTGAGTGCTTGACTTTGCAACCTTAATAATGTGATTTTAATGTAGCATTTGTGTACACACACACGCACGCGCGCGTGCACGCACACTATTCTCACCAAAATGCAATGACACAACTCCCCAAGGATGTTTACTTCCACTTCCCCATTACATGTATTTTGCCTTTGGTTCAACTGGATGCAAAGTGAAGTAGACATAAATTGAGCACTCAGACTTGGGGTGCCCTGCACTGCGTGCTTGTTATCACTACATGCTTATACTATTAGCCAGAAGTATTACAGTAGATAACTGCTGTGCCTCGAGAACCGAAGAGGCTGGTTGTGCTGCCATCCAGTGACTGCAAAAGCAACCTGGGAGCTAAAGCCAAGGGAATTTGAAATTAATTCCAGGCTCCAAGGAATTATCCATTGAAGTGACTAGAGCCTAAGGCACATACTGTACAACCGAAAAATGAATAGGCAGCTCTATCAATACAGGGATGATGATAAAATCCTTGGAGAGCAGATTATTGCCTTTGATTTTACCTCTCTGGATCATAACACTCAACACTGAGGTGCGGGGCTCAGGCTGTGGGGCTATAAAACTGCAGTGTAGACATTTGGGCTTGGGCTGGAGCCCAGCTTCTGAAACCCCACAAAGGGCCGGGGGGAGCTCAGAGACCTGGTGCCAGTCCAAGCGGGAATGTCAACACTACAATTTGATAGCCCCACAGCCCGAGTCAGCTGACCCAGGCTCTGTGACGCAGTGCTGCAGGGTTTTAACACGCCCTAAGTGACCACTTGTCACTTCCAAAGCTCTTTGCAACAGTCCTTTCAGCCCTGTGAGGCAGGGGAGTCTGATCACCACCATTTCACAGATGGTGAAACAGAGGCAGGGAGAGGTGAAGAGACTTGCCCAAGGCCACAGAAGGAGTTGGTGTCAGAGCCAGAATTAAAACTCAGAAGCTGAATCGTCTTGGGAGATGCTTGTTTCAGGTCCTAGGTCCGTGCTCAGATCACATGGTGCTCAGTAACTCTTGACCTTGTCCCATAACCCTCAATTTCGATTGGACTCTAGAATCAGAGTCAGAGCCATATAGGAGGGTGGGGGTGAGGTCTAGTGAAAGCCAGGACTCCTGGGTTCTAACCTTGGCACTGCCATGGACCAGTTCTGTGACCTTGGGAAAGTCTACAAAGTGGGTACAGGTAATGCCTCCCCCTCAACAGGAGTGCTGCGAAAATGAAGTAAGTTTTGTAACTTGCTACATAGCCCCTTAGCCATTACACAGCCCTCATCCTCTGAAGATCTCAAAGTGCTTTGCTAAGATGGCTAAGCCTCAGTTTCCCCGTTTCAAAGAGCTCCCACTTTCCATGGCACCTTATCAAGCTGAGAATATCAAGCTGTCTAGTCTTTAGTACAGGCATCTGGGTTCTGCACTTTGTCCCACTGGCTCTCGCACCCACTGTCTCGCTGAATGAGTCAGTTACATCTCAGATTCTGCACCTGGCACATGTGCCATATGCTTTTACAGATAAGAGCAACGCGAAGCCATGGACAGCCTGGTAGAGCTAAGAGAGAGGCCAGGCAAGCCAGGAGCCACGATGCATCTCACACACCCACTGCCTTTTGGTTTAGGGTTACGACGCATCTCCTGCTGCCAGATTTCAAACCCCCGCGTTTGAGTGTCTTGGCACTGGGGGTTTGGCAGATGGGGTCTGTTCTTGGGAGCCTGGGTTTCTGTTCAGAGCCATCTCTAGTTGTTTGGGTGTGTCTGGCAGATTTCAGAGACCTCCACTGCCAAACCAGAATTGATGCCCAATGATCCACCACGCCACCCAGCACCAGCCTGGAGTTCTTCCTCGGCGGATAGCTCCATCCTTTCCCCAGGCAGCTGCAGGTTTTGCCCCTGGTAGTCCCTGCCTGCCCATACTGCTTTACCCATCACTCTTTTCACGTCTCCCGACACCATCCGCCTGCACCCAAAACTAACCCAAAGCCTTCCACAGACACTGCCATCAGCACAAATCTCTCTCTCTCTCCCCTGCCCCCCACCCCACGCTTCTAGCCCCAGCCTTCACATTGTCCCCTCACACAGTCTTGCCCTGCTTCAGCAAGAGACTTCTCCTCTGCAGCTCCTGCCGCCTGTTTGAAACACAGGTCAGCCATGGGTCAACACGCAAGCATCAACCCTTTGCCTCAAAACCCCTCCTAAGGATCCTGAACGGGGTGACACGTGAGTTTCATTTTCACTTAGCCCAGGGAGGTTTTGCTGCTGCTGACACAGATTTCGGCTGAGGCCAAAAGAAGTGCAAAACCAGAAAGGCAACCCAGGACTCCTTCCCATGACAGTGAGCATTTCCACAGGGCTGCATTGCTGAGCTCAGTGGCCCCAGAGTGACCTAGCTGAGCAGAAGCCCAGTCTTGCAGCATTGCAGCCTCTTGGTCCTGACCTCAGTTCTGTGTCACCTGGCATTTGAGAAGTTACCGTGCATGCACCACCGAGCACATTACACATACCTTTAAACCAGGGCTGAATTCAAAGCAGCACATTCACCCCGAACCCTCAGACACCACGGAAATAGGCGTGGTGTAAACACAGAAAGAGCAAGATTAGCTAGAACTGTCCCTCCAAACTCTGAGGAAGGGCAGATTTGGATCCAGATGCAGACTTAACTTGGACCTATGACCAGATTCACGAGAGTATTATTCATCTAGCACCACAAAGGAAAAGGACATGCTACGAGACACATAGAAGGAGATAAGAAGGCATCTAAGCACAGGTCAGAAAACAGAACAGGGCAGCAATTCAGGTGCAGGAGGTTGTGGGGAGATCTTTGGTGATGAGAATGGGGTAGGTTTTGAGGAGTAAGGTGGCAATGGGCCAGCAAGAAATGCAAAGCTGCCGTGCATGAAGGATGGCACCAGGCTGAGCAGGAGAATGATACTGTTGCCTGGGAGGAGTTTGGATGCTACAATAATAGGGGCAACAATAGACCCCAGTGAGTATGTAGACAGGGAGTGACATTAAGGGAGAAGCAAGTGGTTTGGGAGGAGTCCAAGAAAGGGAGATAGAGACTGGGGGAAGGTTATGCAGCAAGGAGCCTGGGTACACAGAACTAGACAAGACACAATAGTCAAGAAGTCCCACTGACTTCTTGAGACTTTGTCTCCTGTTGCCCCAAACCATTAATAAGAGCCTGGGATGCGCACAAGGTCCCATAGACACAAAGGGTCAAATCCAAAGTGGATTCCAATGGAGATGCACATCTCCTTCCCTCCACTTCCCTCCCCTCCTCCCACAGCAATCCAGTGTGAATCTGGCCCATAGAGAGAGAGTCTGAAAATAACCCAAACCTCAGCTCATCCCTGGTGGGGTCAGAAATTCTCATTCCACTTTCAGTTTTAAAAAATCTGCCCATTCTAAAAAACCAGGGGAATATATAATAATCGCCCATCCATTTTAACTATAGCCCTTGCTAACAGCGATGCAAAAACAAACAACAATTTATGGCAAGCAGCAGGGATTTTTGTGTCTGGTCTGTGGTCTCAGGGAGTGTGCTATCCAAGGACAGTGTTCCAAGCAAGCCAGGAAAACCCAGAATATTACTGGTGCGCCCTCGTTTGACTGATCTCCCTTGGAGGCGACCAAATTATAAATCAGTCAAAGAAGCCTGATTTAAAGGAAGCCTGTATCTTTCCCACACTTTTTCTTGTTTGTATTAGAGGCCCCAGCTGAGACTGGAGCCCCATGGTGCTTGCCCCTGGATAAACCCTTAGGCCGGGTCTAGACACAGGTTTTGTACTATGTCAGTTAGGGGTATGTTAGACCAGTACATCCCCTAGTGTGGACGCAATTATATTGGTGTCTTATACTGGTATGGCTTATTTCCCATCCAGTGTGGGAACAGCTCTTCCAGTCTAAGCACGTGTGTAGCAATATAACTGTATCCAAACTGGGGAGGGGAGATAGGTGCCCGTTAACTATGCTCATAGTGTTAAAGCCAGGCAATGTTTGTGTGTAGAGAAGGCCCTATCTCACAGGGCAGGGAGTGAAACCAGAAGTGCCCAGGGACCCAGAAAGCAGTCCAGTATAAAACCCAGGTTTCCAGACTCCCAATGCAGCACCTGATCCACTAGGCCACAGTGCAAGGTACCTGCCCGTTTTATGTGGCCTTTCGGGGTTCAATCAAAACCAACACACTTGTTTGGCTTCAGTTCTCTGCCCTTCCTCCAGAAGTTTGGCAGCAATCTCATCCCTCTCCAGCCCTCCGGTCCATTGCCTTGGCCCACTCGGTCTGGTAATGACAAGCACTGAATTGTGGGATGGGGGGCGGCCGGGAGTGAGTGCCCAGCTGCTGGCCCCGGGACACCTGGCTGCTAACCTCAGAGTCCTCGGTTAACGTGCTCTGCTCTCATTAGGCGTCCTGTGGTGGGAACATCCTCCTCCCACTCCTGCCTCACCCGGGGTCTTCAGAAAACAGCTTGGGATCGGTCAAGGAAAGCTCACGCTAGCCCCGCAAGGTGCTGTGATTGTCAGCGGGGGACTACAGCTGCTGAGAACAGTCAGGTACAGTAGAATCAACAAGTGCCACTCACCGCTCTGAGCCAGGACCGAATCAGACCCCACCCAAGCTCATTTGCTTCGCCCAGCCTGCCCCACCCCGCTTCACCTACTCTGCCCTCTATGCTGGGAACACACCACTCATTCCAATCCGCCTCGTCTCGTCCTTGAGCAGCCTCCTAACCATCACCATCCTCCCTTCTTAGCAATAATCCTCACCCCCTCCCTTGCCCGAACCATTGCCTGGTGTGCTGACTGCCTTAGACCCCCAAGCCTACGGCCCACTGTGCGCACACACAACGAATTTTAAGGGTTGGAGCCTGAGAACATAAGTGATTTGGAGCAGGGAGGGTTAGGATTAGTCTATGTAAATATGTCAACAGGGTTAATCTATGTAAAATGCCTCAGAAATATACGATGATCTAAAGGCATTGTTTGGAATAATGAACCAAATAATACTTTATATGTCCTTAATTTTCACCACCTAGCCAGTATGTAACTGCTAGGCAGTGGGCTTGATAGTTTCTATGCTGCATGGTGTGGCTGTCTTGTCCTGTGTCTCTTTGGTTACATCTGTTGTATCGAAATGTTAAAACTAATAATATTCAGTCAAAATGCAACAGCTCTGCCAGCGTGTGTAGGTGAGCTGAGCCCCTGCTCTGCATCGAGGCTGGTGGGGGATGATGTTTCCTGGTTTGGTTTGGAGTCCCGGCGGGAGGATTTGAAGGCTGTGCGTCAGTGGCTTGCGATGAAGGCAAAACACTTGGTCAGGACTGGAAGGCAGACACATGAGTCTGACTTGCCAGCCCTGAGAGCACCATGTATGTCGAGCCGGTCGTTTGATAAGTGCCTTTGATGACGGGGAAACACAGCCAAAGAGCGCACAGCTGGGGAGACCATCAAAGAGATACAATCATGACCAAAAGTCTGACTGTAGGTGAGAAATCCGACTGGGGAGTGCATTGACACAGCTTGAGATTGTGGCGATAAGAAGGGAGGAAATAAGCATTGAGAGAAATTGCACATTATCAGCATCCTGTAGTGGAGAAGGCAAAATTCTTTATATTTGTTTCTTTTTCTGTCGGCGGAATATGGTGCCTCATTTTCTTTACCAGACCAAGGCCCAAGAGACGTCTTGTGAGCATGAGCCTAGAGCTCTTTTCCGATGACCAGGGTTCTATTCGCAGGTCTGTCACTAATTTACTCTGAGTTCTCAAGCAAGCCACTTCCCCGCCCCGTGCCTCAGTTTACCAGTCCATATAAAAGGGGCAACAATACTCATCTCCCAAGTGGGGCTTGTGCGACTTAATTCGGTGGGGTGGGCTCTTTGAGGTGCTCACACGGATGGTGAGGTATTCTTAATGAATGCGATGCTGACAGCTGGTTTAAATAAGCCCCAACATGGATTTTTGTCAAATAATCAAACTGTTTTACGAAACGTTTTATTTTCACTTTTGAAGAAAATGAAGTGTCAGTGCAAAAGGGTTTCAAATATAGATATGTTTGTGCTGTGCTGAAAGCCCCAACAATGCCCCAGCTGCACCCTGACAGCACGCTCTGCCTTGTGTTAAACTAAGGCCCCTATCCTGCAATGTGCTCCATGCAGGACAGATTCCCTGTTAAAGTCAATGGGACGCAGTGCATGCACAGATCCTCAGCTGGTGCAAATTGGAACAATCAACTGAAATTGGTATAGCCATTGAAGTCAATGGAGCTACACTGATTTATACCTGCTACATATCTGGGCCTGTTTTTAATTCTCTGTTGTGCAGCCCTCATTCTAATGGTACTGCCACATCCTCGGGGTCACTGGGTGTGGCTGTAATACGAATAATAAAGATAATTAGAATAGCCTATGAGACCCCAGAAGTGAAACTAACTAAAAACAGAAGCCCGGTTTGAACTGAAGTGGAAAAACTAAACAAAGATGAGATAAACATGGTGAAGGGTAGAGTTGATTTTGTAAATTCTTACTCATCTAAGGAGTTTTTAGTAACACAGATGATGATTTTTTAATGCCATCTTTTATCTTGGTAATGTCACTCCACCTATCAGCAACTATCATGTTTACTTATTTTTTCGCAACAGAAGAAACAGTTTTGATCATTATCTTATCTGACAACTGCAATGTGTTCTCAATTCAGCTGCAAATCAGGGGTGTGAAAATATGCAGGACCAGAGCCTCAGCTGGTGTAAATCAGCATGGCTCTACTGAAGTTAATGGTGCTGTGACCTACAGTTCAGGCCCATAGAACGTGTTCCAAAAAGCAGAAGCAAGCAATGTTGGTACGGAATCGCCCCAACACTTCAGCCTCTGTTGTAAAAGTAGGACATCAGACATCTTAAAATGTGTGAGTTCAAAAGATCTTGGGTTTCATATAGATCCAGACACTTTGGCCAACAGTAAAGTGGCTCCGTTTGGGATTTGTATCGTGTAAATCTGTAAAGGCTGGTGAAAAGGGCACCGCTTTATTGATCCGACAGCATCATCTTTTTGGTAAGCAGATGTGTTTATCAAAAAATGAAATCAATAGGTCTGAGTTGTACAGCTGACCTAGTGTGCGGAAGACAAGAGGTAGCCAGAGTCTTGCTCAGCTTCAGGAATAAAGCAGCTGTCTCTTTTGCCTTTTAAAACCTGGGATGCAAATGTACCACTGTCAAATGCCAAGTCACCACGTGGTTTGTCCCAGCTGCACCCCTAAACAAGGGGATCAGGTTTTCTGTAGCAGCTGTGCTGACTTTAATATGCTTTTCAATGATATTTAATAATTGTTAGCCCTTCTATAGTGCTTTTTATCCTTAGATCTCAACAGATCTTACAAAGCAGCATTCATATCATTATCTCTTACTTTACAGATAGAGAAAGTGAGGCAGAAAGAGGGGATGGCCCAGATCCCATGATTTCAATGGAAGTTAGGAGCTTAAATACCTGTTAGGATCTGGGCTGAAGTGACTTAACCAAGGTCAGGCAGCAAGTCAGTGGCAGAACTAGTGCCTTAGCTATAGAACCATGTTGCCTCCTCTTTACAAAGTGAGATGGGCCCTGTGGAGGCAGGCCACAGAGACAATCTGTGATCAGCAGAGAGGATGGATCTCTAGGCTCAGTCCCTAGGTCTACCACAGATTCCCTAAGTAACCTTGGGTAAGTCTGTTGTGTCTGGAGACCTGTTCTCCCTTGAATCCTCTATCTGCTACTGTACTAAAATTCTCAAGCCCTAGGGTACCTGGGGTATATTTTCTGGATTTAAAAGAAAAATAGCACTGATGTATTTTTTCCCCTTTCTTTTTTATGGGGAGGGAAATCTCAAGAGTTTCAATTTCACAGTTCTTCACCTCTGAGACAGGATCCTCTTGTGTGGCTATTTGAATCACAAGTTCCCTGGGCAGGTTTGCAAGTAGAGGACTATGACGTGTTTTGGTTTGTTTTCTGTTTCGCAGTTTTGGGAAAGGGATTGGCTTTTATTTCTCTTTGTTTTGAAGCGTGTGATACATGAGAACAAATGTGGGCTGCAGTTTGCTATCAGGGAGCCTTTGAAGTGGTTAAAAAAATGAGCATTATCCCCACAGCCTGTGGGCAGAGGTGGATTCGGAGACTTTTTCCACCATTAAAAAGAAAAATCACACCCGTACGCGCACACACACACTCCACCCACGTTCCAGTTTCACTGAGCCACATTACATGTCAGTCTCGAGGAAAGCAGTAGGGGTGAGGTATAAAGTACAGAGGAGATTCTTTCCCTTCAACCTGTAGAAATTCAGGCTGTTTTATGGAAGGGTCACAGAGCTATAGGGCCTGGTTCTCTTCCCATTTCCACTAGCATTGATTTCAACGGGGTTACTCCTGGGTGAGAGAACAGTCAAGCCCAGAGACTGATAGATGGGAAAGCCCAGATTCTCCAGGGTATTTAGGTACTTAACTCCCATCGATTTCACTGGGAGTTAGGCACCTAAATCCCTTTGAGGTATACCTATCTAAGCATTTATGCTACACTCGTCCTTGTGGTATCTGATTGCCTAGTTTGTGGGTTCAGGCCCCAATCCAGCAAAGCACTTTAAATATGCTAGTACACCCATTGGGTGCAACTGAAACACTTATGGGGACGGTTTCGTTGTCGCCATCTCTCACCATTTTATCATGAGGCTTGCGATGGTTGGGTTTTTCCCTTAAAGCCCCAGCTCCTGGAGTCAGGTGTTTACGTGAGACACTCAGGCTCTGGCCCTCATGGTTGGGGAGAAAAGATTGAAAACATGAACCCTAAAAGCTCAAAACCCAGAAGGCCAGTAAAAATAACCCAAATACAGCATGATGGTGAGGTATTATTTTGAGGGCGAGACCCAGCCCATAATTTTTTAACATTTGGGGCTGTAATGAGGTGCCCAACCTCCATTAGCTGTCAAACTGCCTTTTGAAAATCTCATTCCACATGCTTAAAGTTAAGCAGCTGCTTAAGTGCTTTGCTAGATGAGAGCTCAAGACTAGGGCAGGGATTAGATTGGAGTTTGGGTTAAGGAATCCTTTTACTCAGTTTCAAGTCTAAACAATGGGTTCTTCTATCAAGAACAGAATTAAACCCTTTTGACATTCAAGTTCCATTTGGCTCTAGCAAAATATGAGTTCCTGGCCAATGCACTTTTTCTGTTCCTGTTGCTTTTTTAAATTTCCTTGGCTTTCTTAGAAGCAAGGCAGATTTCAAACAAGGAGTACCTCACAAGTTTCTATTCCATAGCAAATACATGTTGGTATATTTATATTAAATACAAAGGAACAATGGTTTGTGGAACTCTCTTTGTAATTATAAAATATATCTGCCAATAGAAATCTAATTAATTCTATAGGTTTCAAAACATCACTGGATTTGCCCCTCCCATTTAGGATTTACATTCAAACTTTAGGCTTATTGCCTGACATTTACAGAACTTTTTACCATCAAGCTGCTTTACAAATATTACGAACTAACAGAAGAGGTTGAACATTTTTCATCAAAACATTTTTTTCAATGAAAAATAGCTTGTTTGACCAAACTGGAAATTTTCATTCTGGCTGAAATTTTCTGGGTTGGTTTGTTTTGATGTTTTTTTTAAAAAGAAAAAACACAAAAATCTCTCCCGTTTTGCTGTAAAATGTTCCAGGTTTCATTTTTTGAAAAAAACATTTGTACTGAAAACTGAAAAAATAATGGGTTTGTTTTCTCCCCCCCCCAAAAACCCCCAACAAATACTTGCGGATTTTTTTTTTAATAAAATTTCCCCTGAAAAATAACTGACATTTTTCAACCAGCTGCACTAATCAATCTACTAATTAATGAATCTATTTACTAATCTACCTACTACCCGTTTGTGAGAGCAATATTATTAACCCCCGTAGTATAGATTGGGAAACTGAGGCACAGAGAACAGGAGACAGCGTCACAGAGTGAGTCATTTTCTGGGCCAGTGCTGGAACTTAGGAGTCCCTTGCGCCAAACCCTTGTTTCAGACCCTCAAGACTACAGCAGAGTGGGATGGCACTGTGAAAGCTGGGACTTCTCCATGGGCTGTGCTGCCTTATTAAAGACTGAAGGCCCCTACAATTCACCCACTGGCAAATGAATTAGATGTGCTCTCCAGGCTGCAGGCTGCTTAGCAGTATGATCATTGGCTGTACAATGCCTAGCCTCCCACTTTGTATTCGGCAAAGGAGATTTTTAAAGCCAGATTGCACTGTTGTGAAACGGGCGCTTGTATTTTTATAGGAAACGTCATTCAATATTTTTTTTTAAACCACCTACTATAAAAAAAAAATCTTTCCCTTTTTGTTTTCTCTCAATCTAGATAGGGTCAGTTTGGTTTTGCTCGCATTCCCTTCTAACTACACCAGTGTCACTGGAACATTTAATAAGCATACATCTCCTGGAGGAATGTGTAGCTGATGTATTGCAAGGAGAGACTTAAAGAGACAGGATCTCTTTTTCTTATATGTCTAGGAAACCCACACAGCATTAAATACATACTGTAAATAGATTTTCGTATTACCTCAAATTGAGAACAGTTTCCATGTACAGTTTTACTAGGAACATAGGGATTACCATGCCACCAAGACTAGGGGCCAGTCTAGTTGGTATCTTGACTCTCCACATGCCGAGTTCAGAATCTGGTCCACTAACACCAAGTTACTTCTAATTTACTCTGGTGCAAAGGAGATCAGAATCTGGACCACGGTGTTTCGTTGTACTGTACTATGTCATGGGAAGGAAACTTCTTGCAAGAGATAATTTTATGTCCTGAAGCTTGTGGGCTGATTAGTCTTGCCATCTGTATCCTAGCTAATGTACCTGCAGATGCAATTCCCAGTCATATAAAAGTGGAATGTTAATTTAAGAAGTTTAAACAAATTTGCCATAACAACGTCCTGCAGCAGCAAGTTCCACCAGTGTTAATTTTATAGTAACTTGGGTTTTAAAAAAAATCCAAATGTATCATCTTTTCAGTCCATCAAGTGCCCTTTCTCTCTTGCATGGTGGGAAAGCATGAATGCCTAGTGAGCAGAGCAGGGGGCTAGCTGTCAGAACCCCGGGGTTCTAATCTTCGCTCTGCCACTGACTGGGTCACTCTGTGACCTCCCTGCAAGTTGCTTAACTTCTGGCCACCCATAGCATGAAGGCAATTCCCACCTCATTATGAAGTGCAGTGTTTGCAATAGACACACTCCTTGGATGAGCTGCACTGGGACCTAAGTGCACCCAATTAACTTTACCCACATACATCATTATTTTTTAAACCTCATCCATATCTCTGCAATCCCAGCAACATGAGAATGACCAGACCACAGGTCCGTTTAGCTCAGTCTCTTATCTCCCGTGTTGGCCAGAATCAGATTCTTCTAATCAGGACACGTTCAGACAATCCTACCAAACCTGCAGTTGGAGGAATCCTGAGGGTAAGGGGTCCAGCCACACCGGTGACAGGTGGGGACACAAACCAAGCTTCAGTGTAAGCTGTTTCATGCTAACTGATTTTCGTGGGGATAACAACTTGGGCCCTCTGGGACATTGGAGTGGTCTCCTGCTTTTTCACCATCCTGCCTGGGGAACAGCATAGGTTTCCCATGGCTCCTGTTTAACAGGAAACGGTAGCTATTAGTTACTGGGCTCAATACAGAGATAATCAGGGGGAATCCTCTCGCCCAAGTGACACAGGAGGTCAGACTAGATGTCTAATGGTCCCTTCTCACGCTCAACTCTATGACCCTATGAATCCCGAAGAAGGCACAAGAAGTCAAATAATGACCAACACTGGCCATATTGAGGAAAGCACAATTTTACAGACAGTTCTCCTGCGAGTTACCTGTCTACAGTCAAACTCTGCCACTGCGTGTATCCCTCCACTGCCTTCTGTGGTGTCTCAGGGTTGGAAGCCAAGGCAGAATTTAGCCCAACCAGTATTTGTCTTTTACAAGGTAAAATAAAGCTTTCAACTCCAGCACCCCGTAAGGTATTTCATTTTGCCCTTTCATTACAGGGCGTCAGGGCTGTCATCTGGTTTTCAACTCTGGTTTTTCTTGCTGTCCCAGGAAAATCACTTTGTTATGGTCCATCTTTATTGAGACCAGATTCCTTTCTTGGCCGACGATAAAATAATGGAAGGGCCAGCTAACAACAAGCCTCACAATTCAGTCTTAAAGGTCACTTTAAGCGAACGGTTTGTGCCAATGCGGCTTTTAATTATTTCAAATTCACCAGCATTTTTTCACTTGAAGGAGGGATGCATTTTATTTCAATGAATGGGCTGCGTGCGAGTCCCTGGGCAAAAAGCCTCTTGATGTATTTCAGCTGTGTTGGACAGTGTATCAATTAGAAGCCGTGGCAGCCAATTAGATTACTAGGAGGGTGCCAATTAATGATTTTGGTTTTTTAATTAGCCGGTCACAAATCAGTGGCTAGATGCTAAAGAGTTGGTTGCTGTAGAAAACCCTACAATAGATAGAAATCACTGTCATCTGAGAGCGGTTGTTTAGTTCCCCCCACACACAAATCTTTGTGACTTTCGCATCTTTTTCAGGAACCTGATCAACAGCCCTGGGGGCTCAAGAAAGAAAAAGGGGTTTGTGGTTAAGGCACTGGACTGGTGCCCAGGAGCACTGGGTTCCTGGCTCTTCCAGAGCCTTCCGATGTGATCTTGAGCAGGCCCAGATCCTTCAAGGTAAGTAGGTGCCTAACTCCCATCTGAACCTATGCGAATCCTCAGCCAGGGCCTTAGCCACAAGACTAGCTTCCAGGGCTGTCAAGCTAGCAACTGCAACCAGCACCAGGGAAGGAAAAACCCACTGCAAGGAAAGACTCGGTTTGTTTAAAATGTCTACCTGCACCACGACAGATGCCAACGAAGAGCCAGAGGTCTGTGTATTCCCCCAGTGCTGCCGTTCTCTGCGTGGAAATAAACTGCCTCGCCTTTGGCATGGTGTTTGAAGCTTTGCACCCACGGCAGCTCAGTGGGCATCACATTCACTTCAGAGCTGGGGGCCTCAAAAATCAAAAGCCCATTTGCAGTCAGTTTCCAGCTGTGAGGTGATAGGACATAGCTGTTATTCTGAGCTGCTGCCTTTTTATTTGTGATCCCAATCCAAGATATAGACGTTAAAGATCCCCTGGCACGTATAAACAGAATGGGTGACTATAAATCTGGCTACTTGAGTAAAAACAATAAATAAATCCACCCCCCAAAACAACACACTTTGCTGAAAATTTAGAGGGGAAAGCAAAGTCTATGGAAACTCCATGTGGGAGGAAATAGCCTCTCTAATTTGGGAGCTCTTGGAAAACAATGGACTTTTTAAAAAAAAAACAAAACAAAACAGGAATGTGTCTGATTCTGCATTAGACCAAAATAGATTCAACCCCAGTACAAGTAGTTTGTAATGAATGAATGAATACCTTTGTGAAGGAAGTAACCTGGGAAAAGATAGATAACAATAGGTAGCAGGGCTGCTCCTTTAACAGCAGGCTTGGAAGGGCTAGATTTTTATCTGTAACTGTGGGTAAATGTCGATTTCACCAAATACATGGCAATGAAAAAATATTTCCATCGATAATAATCAAAACTGACCGGCAAAGTAAGAAAAATGCGGCTTGAGAACTCAACAAGAGTTTGATTTAAGGCTATTGACTTTGTATATTTTGATGTGTGATGTTGACCATTTGTGTTCTAATGGTTATAACCTTTCACTTTTTGAATCTCAACATCTTTGGTCATTAAAGAACTACTGTCTGACTTGCCTATTGTCTGGCCCCCAGAATTTCCCAGAACTGTGAGAATTTAAATCAATAAAGATTGAAATAAAATGTGTAACAACAAACATCGATATAATCCTTCAAAAAAAAAAATCCTGCCAAGCCTGTTTAGCAGGGAACATACTCCTTATGTAGCGAGGTTACATTGGTCATGCTAAAAAATCGACTTTTGCCACTCACGGTAGTTAACTACACCATGGTTTTGGAGGTATTTTCCATGCTAAATACAGGGAATGCCATAAATACTGGAAGAAAGGTAAATACTTTTTTATTGATGCTTGTAATGTCCTGAGATATTCAACTCCAGATTCCTGACTCGGACTTGCAAACAACCAAAAAAGAGATTGCCACCAGATTCTCCATGCCAGGTTTCATAATGAACAAAATGCAAACCAGGTGTAGGACTTTGGGAGTTTAATGAGTACAGTGTGAATGCACATGAGGTGCAGATATGATCGTTAAAGCTCAGAGCTGTGTGTCTTCCCCTTGAGCAGGCTATGGCTACACTACAAAGCTTACGGCTGCACTGCAACAATTAACCTGCTAGCGAAGATGTGCTGTCCACGCTGGCGCTTAGGTCAGGGTAACTTACGTCACTCAGGGTGGGGGGTGTTATTCACACTCCGAAGCAACATAACTTATACCAGCTTAAGCTGCAGCATGTGCATGGCTTCAATGCTTTGATTTAAGGAGCTGCCATGAACCAGGAGCATAACAGCCCCCAGCAGACATTGATCCAGAAGGCTAAATTCTGCCTTCAGATTCAGTCCACTAAAGTCAATGGGGTTGCAGAGGTATCACTGTGGGTAGCATACGGATATGGAGATTCCAACAGGGTGTCTTGTGGCAGTAAGGAGAACAGAATTTGGCCCAGGCTTTCTATTTCACAGACCTCCGTTTTTGGAAGCTCACCACACATTGCGTAAAAATGACCTGGGGGTCAGTGGAAGCAGTGTGGTCTTGGGGCTCAGGCGGTGGTCTGCCGTGCAAGACTCCTGGGTCTGAGTCGGCTGCAACCTTCCTCAGTGACTTTGGGCATGACCAGTGGCATTGTGTTAATCCACAGGATGTTAAACATGGCTTTGTAGATAAGGACAGAGGTTAGGTTAACCCTGCCATTCCAGTCGGATTTAACCATTGCTGGCTGTTAAACATCAGATGGTCCTTGTCACCATTGACTGACCATTGTGTAATTATCACCAGGCCTTCCCAAGACTGTGTTCTAACACAACCTCATTTTCTCTAGAGGAGAAATCCTTAAGCTCCGGGCCTCAGTTTCTCCATCTCTAAAATGGGGATAAAGACAAATCTGTCAACGTTTTGAGGTGCCAAAATACTTTGTTGGCGGGGCAGATAACAGATCTATAATGGGGTACCTGAACCGACTAGGAGAGAAGAAACACCACTCAATGGACAGTGCACCAGACTAGGAGTCAGGATACCTGAGTTCTGTGGCCTCTCTGTGTGACCTTGGGCAAAGCACTTTCCCTCTCACTCTTTGTCTGTCTTGCCTATTTAGATTGTAAACTCTTTCAGCTACCTTTGTCCCTTACTTGTGTGTACACAGTGGGGTCCCTGATCACAGTCGGGTCCTATTGCAATACAAATAATAAATACTAGTTTACTACCAACTGGTCACGGGTCCGATTACTAGTCTCTACATTGCAAACTCTATTTTTGATTTAAAGGACAAGATCTTTATTAGACAATTACTGAGTTACTTGTTTTTCTCCAGAAAGAGCAGATTCAAACCAGAAAGGGCTAATGATTTAAAGAGTAGTGGTGAAATTAATAAGAGGGTTCTATAATGTGGTGTTTTCATTCCCATTCATGAAACGAATACACTCCTTCTACTTTTGCTAAACAAAACAACACTGCCTGATTTCTGTGTGTGAGAGTGTGTGTATTTTTTCCCCCTTTCTTTGCCATCAGAAGTTTCTCTTGATCACATCTGTGGCAAATCTGCCGCTAATCTCAAACTGACAGCACAAAATAGGATGGAAAAATGGAATGGCTGAAAATTGATCTGAGTGACTGATGGCACATGTGGAGCCTGAGGAGAAGACGTGAGCATTAAAGCGACGACAGCTAGTTTTAAGCTCCAAATTTAAGTTCTTCTAGGACCTGGTCTACACGACAAAGTTAGGTCAACGTAAGTCACCTTGAATCCACCTATTTGTGCCTGTGTCTACACTCACATTTGTCTCCAGCCAGTGTAAGCGCCCCACTGCAGCGACACAGTAAAACCACTTCCCTAAATGGCAGAGCCATTTTTTACCTACTTAAGTCAACGCAGCGCGAGTGTAGATGCTGCGTGACCCGTGTCAACCCTAACAGTCCTCCAGCAGCTGTCCCACAATGCCCCATGCCCTGCCACAGTGACTGCTCTGGCCACCGTTTTACACTCCACTGCCCAGGGTTCACAAAGAGCAGAAGCCACCCCTCCCCCACCTCCAAAAACTCCCCTTGGGGCTTTGAAAAGCCTTTTCCTGATTGCCCACCGTGGAGAAAACACCTAGCAGCCGTTAAAGTGCTCTTTCAAATCCTCCTTCAATTGCACAGCTCCACGTTGGGCTCCTGTAATAGCCCTGACCATTCAAAGTCAGCAAACAGCCACTCCACCTCCGCCCTGCACCCTGGCAGCAGCTTTTCCCCCTTTGCCTCACAGATGTTATGCAGGACACAACAGGCAGCTATAATCACGGGGATATTTTTCTCTCTGAGATCCAATCTAGTGAGCAAAAAATTCCAGCATCTCTTCAGTCTACCACAAGCGCACTCAACATGGCGGAAAGAGGTGGGGAAGAGGCGGGGTGGGGGCGGGAAGAGGCAGGGTGGTGCTGCAGCCCTGGAAGAAGGGGAGGAGTGGGGGCAGGGCTGGGGGAAGAGGTCGGGTTGGGGGATGGGTTGAATGGGGGCGGGACCGGGGGTGGAAGAGGGTCGAGCACCCCCGGGTAGAGAGAAAGTCGGCGCCTATGAATCCATAGGGCACCAGGGTGTCACATGCACTGCTGTTTGCACAAACAGTTACACACAGTAAAATTCCCCCCCGGTGTAATGGCACAGACTGACTCCACTGGAGTTACACCAAAGATCAACATGGCCCCTTATTTGTAAATACAGCGGGCCCAATCTGGAGGGCTTTGCTCATTGTCTGCTCAGTCCTTACACAAAAAACAAGCAGGACCTGAGGATTTAACCCATGACTGGAAAGCTGGCGGTATCCCTTTAAGAGTGACTTAGCAGGTATTACCCTGCTATGTGGCAAGCAATTATTCAAATAGTGCAATTGCAAATCCATGTCAAAGAAATCTATAAAGGAGGGATTAAACCAGCTGGCTTTTGTAAATGCCGGAGCTTTTGTTCCCAGTGGTCTGACTCCTGGTGTGTTTCATTGAAAGGCAAAAGCATGCCAAAAATAACTGCAGGTCATTACAGCTCCTAACCAAACGCATACAGAGTACCGCTTGACTCTGGGTAGCGGTTCTGATTCTCCACTGCTTGGCACGGTGTGCTGTCATCCACATCTGTGAAGGTGGGCGTGATACACAAACAGATTAGAATTGCACCCATTTGGCACAGGTGTTAATGATGACACAAGTCACTAGGCAATGTGCTCCTCCCTCTTCCCATCACCCCTGGAAAAGCACCCCTCAAAGAAGGCAGATCCCAGTAGAGCCGTGGAGGGCTACGGCCATCTGTACTGAGGTTTTGTGCTCTGTTGGTGGTTCTGGCCACCAGCATTCCCACCCACCGTTCCTTGGCAATGCACTCAAGCTACCAGAGACTTCCTCCCTGTGTGTTTGCAGCAGCTCCCAGAGGGTGCACAGGGAATGTATTAATTTAGGGGGTGAATTGCAAGCTGTCATCCCATCCATGTGATGATGAGCGTCCACCTATAAACTACTGTCATGCAGTCATATGCCCTAGCTTATTGTGACATCCCAATCTGAGACCACATTTGAAGCATGGCGAGAACTATCTTTCTGGCTATGTAGACTCCCTCCTCAGGCCCTTCGTTACCAGCACTCCCAGCTGTCTTCGAGACACCACTGACTTCCTGAGGAAACTACAGTCCATCGGTGATCTTCCTGAAAACACCATTCTGGCAACTATGGATGTAGAAGCCCTCTACACCAACATTCCACACAAAGATGGACTACAAGCCATCAGGAACAGTATCCCCGATAATGTCACAGCAAACCTGGTGGCTGAACTTTGTGACTTTGTCCTCACCCATAACTATTTCACATTTGGGGACAATGTATACCTTCAAATCAGCGACACTGCTATGGGTACCCGCATGGCCCCACAGTATGCCAACATTTTTATGGCTGACTTAGAACAACGCTTCCTCAGCTCTCGTCCCCTAATGCCCCTACTCTACTTGCGTTATATTGATGACATCTTCATCATCTGGACCCATGGAAAAGAAGCCCTTGAGGAATTCCACCATGATTTCAACAATTTCCATCCCACCATCAACCTCAGCCTGGACCAGTCCACACAAGAGATCCACTTCCTGGACACCACGGTGCTAATAAGCGATGGTCACATAAACACCACCCTATACCGGAAACCTACTGACAGCTATTCCTACCTACATGCCTCCAGCTTTCACCCAGACCATACCACACGATCTATCGTCTACAGCCAAGCTCTACGATACAACCGCATTTGCTCCAACCCCTCAAACAGAGACAAACGCCTACAAGATCTCTATCAAGCATTCTTACAACTACAATACCCACCTGTTGAAGTGAAGAAACAGATTGACAGAGCCAGAAGAGTACCCAGAAGTCACCTACTACAGGACAGGCCCAACAAAGAAAATAACAGAACGCCACCAGACATCACCTTCAGCCCCCAACTAAAACCTCTCCAACACACCATCAAGGATCTACAACCTATCCTGAAGGACGACCCATCGCTCTCACAAATCTTGGGAGACAGGACAGTCCTTGCCTACAGACAGCCCCCCAACCTGAAGCAAATACTCACCAGCAACCACACACCACACACCAGAACCACTAACCCAGGAACCTATCCTTGCAACAAAGCCAGTTGCCAACTGTGTCTACATATCTATTCAGGGGACACCATCATAGGGCCTAATCACATCAGCCACACTATCAGAGGCTCGTTCACCTGCACATCTACCAATGTGATATTTGCCATCATGTGACAGCAATGCCCCTCTGCCATGTACATTGGTCAAACTGGACAGTCTCTATGTAAAAGAATAAATGAACACAAATCAGATGTCAAGAATTATAACATTCATAAACCAGTCGGAGAACACTTCAATCTCTCTGGTCACTTGATTTCTGACCTAAAAGTGGCAATTCTTCAACAAAAAGACTTCAGAAACAGACTCCAACGAGAGACTGCTGAATTGGAATTAATTTGCAAATTGGATACAATTAACTTAGGCTTGAACAGAGACTGGGAGTGGTTGAGTCATTACACAAAGTGGGAGGAGGTATTTTTTCATGCTTTGTGTGTATATAATAAGATCTTCTACACTTTCCACAGTATGCATCTGATGAAGTGAGCTGTAGCTCACGAAAGCTTATGCTCAAATAAATTGGTTAGTCTCTAAGGTGCCACAAGTACTCCTTTTCTCATTACACAAAGTAAAACTATTTCCCCTTGTTTATCCCCCCCCCCCCATTGTTCCTCAGACGTTCTTGTTAACTGCTGGAAATGGCCCACCTTGATTATCACTACAAAGGGTTCCCCCCTCCCCCACTCTCCTGCTGGTAATAGCTCATCTTAAGTGATCACTCTCCTTACAGTGTGTATGATAAACACCCATTTTTTCATGTTCTGTGTGTATATAAATCTCCTCACTGTATTTTCCACTGAATGCATCCGATGAAGTGAGCTGTAGCTCACGAAAGCTTATGCTCAAATAAATTGGTTAGTCTCTAAGGTGCCACAAGTCCTCCTTTTCTTTTTACCTTTCCAATGACATGCTATGCATGACCGGCCCCTTCTAATTGCTCCTGGGCAGCTTCCATTCATTGCATTCAGATTCCCCCAAATGACAGATGGGATTGTTTAATTTGGTGTTTGCACCACTTCATGTTGGGGAGAGAAATGTTCAAGTTACCTCTGGACAGCAGCGTCTAATCCTGCTGTTTCAAGGTTGCTGTATTTTCAATAGAACGACTTTCAGTTTGAATGTGGTGCATCTGCCTCATGATTTCATCAGCTACTTGAGAGCAAGTGCATTGTCCTGGTCAGGAGTTTCCCATACACTATGAGAATCACTTGATTGGTGGGCTTTCCGAGGAACACTAGTCATCTGGTCGCTATGGAAAAGAAAGGTCAAACCCTTCTCTCACTTACCCCGGTGTAAATCAAGAAGAACTCCACTGAAGTCGATGGAGTCAGCCTAGTGGAAGACAGAGGACAATTGGGTCCAAAGTGTTTATTTCAGCATAGAAAAGTAATTCTGGACTAGGTTTCCCCAGTCAGTTCTTTGACTGGCCATTTGAACACACAGCTGTTCCACTTGCATATGCAGTTGCAGTAACTATGCTTGCAAATCACACACCACCAGAGTTTGGTAAATCCAGCCTTATAGTTCCAGTGCAGAAATAACATTGGTTGAAAAACTACCGGAGTGGAGGTGCCCACCAGGGACCCAGCCAATTTGTTCTGATATTGAAATCAAAGACCTTAGTTCCAGTCGAATGAAAATTCCCTTTCAAATTACACTTGGGGCTTTCTTTACTTCTAGGACAGTAGATCTCAAGCTATGGCCCATGAGGCCCTTTCTAGCGGGCCTCAGACGAAACATGAGGCTTAAGTGGCGCAAAGGCCTTGTACTTGCTCTCTGCACAAGGGTGATTTCACCCCACGTGATCCTAGGAAAAGTCACTTGGGACCTGATTTTCAGAGACGTTAAACCCTTGCACCTCCCACTGAAGTCAACCAGAGCTGTAGGTGCTCAGCACCTCTGAAAATCAGGCCAGTCTCATCTCTCAGTACCTCAGTTTCCTCCTCTTTAAAACAGGCATAGGCCTATCTACTCAGCAGGGGTGTTGTGAGGCTTGAAGTGTTGAGCTACACAGTGAGAAGTGCCAAGCATTATTGTCAGTCGTGAGCATCATCCCATAGGAATCAGTGGGGAAAAATGTCTTTGGAAGTGAGGTTGTGGCCGTTTCAAAACTTGTGCATTTCTGAGACTGTGATGAAACCTGCACAAATGTTGGTGTTAGCATGACCCTCCACTGGGTGGAGAAAGAGGTGGAAGGATGGTCCAGTGGTTAAAGTCTATACTTGGGACCTGAGCTCTCCAGGTTCAAGTCCCAACTCCACCATTCTAGTTAATACCAGTGGGTGGTATGGTATGGTACCTTTGATGGTCTGGGCCTTGGGTTCCCTGCACATCACCTGGGGATAGTAGCACTGCCCGACTTGCCAGGGGTGAGGATAAACGTGTTAAAGGCTGAGGTGCTCAGATGTCATGGTAATAATGGGGGGCCATATAAGTATCTAGCATAGATAAGAGAGCCTTGGGTGAAAGCATCACGCAGCAGGGAAATAGTGAGGTACTTAGTAAAAAAGCTTCCCCAAAGGCCCCCAAGCTTCTCAGAACACTTGGCTCCTCTCCGGGCCCCTGGTGCGACGTACACGTTCTCAGTTGCCGTATGCAGCAGCTGCGCTCATTTACTGGAAAGAGGTGCAGCAGGGGCCCCAGACGTGCCTTCCTTTCTCACAGCTTTTTTCAGGCAGGGCTCAGAGCTTGAGCGAATGCGTCATTAGTGAGTACCATCTCCCTCTTGCCGGAAACGCAGCCTCAAAGCGCTTGTCACGAACGCTGTCCTCTCAGGCGTCAGGTGACTTGCAAGGAAGCCGAGGCCCTGGAAGGCGGCTCTGCAGAGAAAAGGGCTCTCTGGGCGAAGTGCAAAGAGCTGAGACTTATCTGCAAAGATCAGCTGTGCAAGGAAACCACAGAGCAACACCACAAAGCTGGAGAGTTTGCATGCACCTGGATTCCCCAGGCGCCTGCAGCCCCCCGTAACTCTTTTCTTTCTCTACCTCAGCTCCTGTTTGTAGGGGAGCTGAGCCAAGCCTTTCATTTCAGCACCCTGCCCCAGATTTCACACTTCTACCATGCCAAGCGAATGTGACCTGTTTTCACTACTTTTCAGTTTAAGGGTTGGGGAAGTGGGGAGAGCACAAGGGATTGAAGTATGACCAGTGGCTAAGCAGCAAATACATGGTCAATCCACAGCTTTTGGAATCTATTTAAAGCGCAGACCGTGGGAAACTTCTTCAGACGTGTGCGGTTTTCTCTAAACGGAGGGACTTGTGTCTTTAGCTGTTGACGGGTGAGTCACAGTGAATGCAAGAGAAGAGAGAGAGAAGCGGGGGGAGGGGGAAGCATCCATGGCAATTAGAACCTCTGCATCGGAGGACACAATGTGTGCAATTATCTCCCCTTCCACAGATCCAGGCTGGATCTGTCAGAGGAGCCAACTCCAAAGGGTTTTTTTTAAAACCCTTACGTACAATTGTATCCCACTAATGACATGTGACCTTTACAAGGCCTGATCCTGCAGACCCCTACCATCCAGGAGAGCCTCCTGAAATCAACAGGGTGAGGCGCTTACCTTCTCACCCTAAGGAAGGGGTGGCACCTACCTACACCACGTCAGGAGCAAAGCAGCCCCAGGCCCGGCCTACACCTAAAACTTAGGTCGGCCGGGCGACATGGCACAGGGGTATGAAAAATTCTCCCCCCTGAGCAACGTAATGAAGCCGACCTAAACCTCAGTATAGACACCACTAGGTCAACAGAAGAATGCTACCACCTTTAGAGGGCGTGGGTTTACTACAGCGAGGGAAAAACCCCTTCCGGTGCAGGAGCAAGCGTCTGTGCTGCAGGGCAACGGCAAGGCAGCTGCAGTCTGAGCGTTCAGAGTTCGTAGTGTAGACAAAGCCTCAGTGTCCCAGTCCCATCCCTGGTTGGTTCCCCTCTTGCTCCATGGGGCAGCAGTCTGCCCTTGTAACCACCAGCAGCTCACTGCCCCCTCAGTGCCAGCTCAGCTGCCTCCTATCTCCTCCCATCCCCCGTGAGGGGCAGAGAGTGACTGACAATCAGACCTATGGAAATGCTCATGCTAGCCGGGTCGGCTCATGGAACAGAAGGTGTGCAAGTCTGAGCTGTATGGATTTCTAACAGGCAATTGCGTGAGCCACATGTGGACACCTACAGTCACACCTGCAGCATTTGTGCACACAGCTGTTGCACCAACAAATCCCATGTTGGGCAGGAGACCTGGATAATAGCCCCTTGCCCCGGGCAATTAATGGTTTGCAGATACAGAGCCAGGTCCTCAGCTGGTGTAAATCGGTACAACTTCATTGACATCATTGGGCCAGATCCTCAGCTGGTGTAAATCGGCATAGCTCGGCAAAGTCAATGGGACAGCTCCTCAGCTGGTGTAAACCGAGATAACTCCATTGACATCAATGGGCCAGATCCTCAGCTGGGGTAAATCGGTACAACTTCATTGACATCAATGGGCCAGATCCTCAGCTGGGGTAAATCGGTGTAGCGCTGCGAAGTCAAGGGGGCAGACCTCAGCTGGTGTAAATCAGCGCAGCTGTGCTGAAGTCAGTGGAACTACACTGATTTACACCAGCTGAGGATTTAGCCCATATTGTGCCAGGGGCCATTTTCACAGGCAGAACTCCCTGTGAAAACTGAACCTTGATAGGTCTCAGAACTGTTTTCTGAACAGCTCAATTTGTAACCTCCTGGGTTAAAAAACCAAACAAATGACCCTACCTTCATTGATAAGTGACGCTGTAAAGTAGCTCCACCCAGGTGACATCTTTGCCACAAGCAAATAAGGGGCTAGATCCCCAGCTGGTGTAATTTGATGCAGCTCCACAGCCTGCAAGGAAGCGATGCTGATTTACACCAGCTGGTGATCTGGCCCATGATGAGGCTTTCCCTGCCAGGGGAGCATGTGCGTCTGATTCCCAACCCCTTGGGCCACACATTGCTGCCGAGTCGGTTGAGTTAGACTGCTTTGATTCCGGGATTGGCGAGTTTCATTTCTGAATTCTCTGGGCACATCCTCAGCTGGTGGAAATCAGCACAGGTCCCAGTGAAGTCAATGGAGAGATGCTGATTTACACCACCCAGGATCCTACAACTGCTGCTGCTACTGCGGTGACCGCTGCTGCAGAGACAGGCAGCGAACGGCAGGGAGTTAGAGGATTTTATTTATTTTTGTTACATTACTTCCCTGGTTTTTTTCCCCTAATGAAACAGGCTTTAAACCACAACCTTGTGCCCTGCGTTGCCAGCCACTGTAAAAATAGGGAGTGCCAGGGAGAGGAAAACACAAGGATTTCATTGACGTGATTAGTCCAAGATGGGAATGAACATAGCGTTTCTTGCCTCATTGCAAGGGTGTGTTGGAGGGGTGCGGTGGGCGGGGGTGGTGAATGGGGAGGGGTGACTGTGGGTGGGACATAGAGGAGTGTAGCACTAGACTGTGTGATCCCTTTCCGCTCGCTCTCTCTCGCTCTCTGAAAAAAGAACCAGGAGATGTACTAATGCATCCTGTCAAGACTAAATAAATAATACTTGGCTCTTACAGCTCTTTTCCTCGGAACGTCTTAAAGCATTTCCCAAGCGTGAGTCAGGATTATCATGTCTGTGGTACAGATGAGGAAGCTGAACTGCAGATTGGCCCTGGCCAAGTCACAGTCCTTGGGCCTGGTAGTCCGAAGTGCTGAAGCCAGTGGGAGCAGGAAGAACTCAGCACCTCCAAAATGCGGCCCGACACGTCTGATGCTGGAAACCCAGCAGTTGAGGTAGCCCAACCCAGTGGTCACTTTTGAAAAATTCTGGCCCAAGTGACTTGCCCAGGGTCATGCAATGATCCAGAGACCAAGCCAGGCAGAGAACGGAGGAACCAGTTCCCCAGCTGGCATGACTCAATGTAGTGCCACATAAATCAACAGAGCAACAGCAATTTACAGCAGGTTTAAAACAAATAAAAGGAAGTTCTTCTTCACACAGTGCACAGCCAACCTGTGGAACTCCTTGCCTGAGGAGGTTGTGAAGGCTAGGACTATAACAGGGTTTAAAAGAGAACTAGATAAATTCATGGAGGTTAAGTCCATTAATGGCTATTAGCCAGGATGGGTAAGGAATGGTGTCCCTAGCCTCTGTTTGTCAGAGGGTGGAGATGGATGGCAGGAGAGAGATCACTCTATCATTACCTGTTAGGTTCACTCCCTCTGGGGCACCTGGCATTGGCTACTGTCGGCACACAGGATACTGGGCTGGATGGACCTTTCGTCTGACCCAGTATGGCCATTCTTATGCTCTTATATACAGCAACTAAGACTCTGGCCTCAGGTCTGAACTCTGTGTGAACTCTAAACCACTGCTGTGCTTTAACCCCATGGCTGTTCAGCCTCCCAGTGAGGAACATTTCAGAGTTTAAAGTAGCATCCTTCATGATACAAAGAGATCATAGAGTGTAAGCCCAGAAGGGACCATCCTGGTCATCTAGTCTGACCTTCTGCACATTGCAGACCACAGAACCTCCCCCACCCACTCCTGTGACAGACCCAGAACCTCTAGCTGAGCTACTGAAGTCCTCAAATCATGGTTTAAAAACTTCAAGTTATAGAGAATCCACCATTTACATGAGTTTAAACCTGCAAGTGAACCAAGCCCCATGCTGCAAAGAAAGGCAACCCCTCTCTCCCCCAGCCAGGGTCTCTGCCAATCTATCCCGGGGGGAAATTCGTTCCTGACCCCAAATATGGTGATCAGTTAGACCCTCACATGTGGGCAAGACCCACCAGCCAGACACCTGGGAAAGAATTCTCTGCAATAACTCAGAGCCCTCCCCATCTAGTGTCCCATCACCGGCCGTTGGAGATATTTGCTATGAGCAGTCGCAGATCGGCTACATGCCATCGTAGTCAGTCTCATCCTACCATCCCTGCCCTAAACTTATCAAGCTCAGTCTTGAAGCCAGATCTTTTATTCCCTGGTCATTTCTCATATATTATTTGATGTTGTTTGATCTTGCTCCACTCTGGGCCTATCTGAAGATACCTTTTTGTCCGAGATACTGCTTTTTATTTCTCTCCTGTTACCGCCCCCAGAGGGTTCATAGTCACAGAGAAATTAAAGTGAATTATTCTTGTACAGCAGCTATAGATGACTCCTACCCACTGCCCTTTCCAATCTAGCTACTGCTTGTTGACCAGCTAACAAGTCCAAACACCTGTGAACAAGTCAATTAAGGAGCTGTGGAGCGCTGCCTCATTTCCAGATCATCTAGCATGCCAGTCGCCTGACACAGGTAGAACAGAAGGGAACCCAAAGAGAGAATGAGTGAAAGTTCACTTCAGCCTTAAGAAGCATTTTCCCTTCTTCATCGCTTGGTTGTTTAACTTTTTCTTTACACGTGGGAGGCTGTACGCGTTTGAGCAGAGAACTAGACAGCTGCTTATTGGGTCTATGCCTGACCCAATGTGTGTTGTCCTTTGGCAGGTCACATAACCTCTCTGTACCTTGGAATCTCTCCTGAAATGGAGATAATACTTCTCTACCATGCAGGCATATCGTAATGCTTCATTAATTAGAGCTTGTAAAGTTTGAGACGTTTGGAGGAAAGTCACTAGCGAAGCACACCATATCGATACTTGATTTTGCTGATAAAAGGCTTAGTGCAGTATTAGGCCAGTCACCCAAGTACTCAGTCCAGGAAGGAATTTCTACACCATCCCCTCCCTCCCTAAGATATTGCCTCACCTTATTATGGCAAGTTCCAAAGAGTGCCTGTTAGCCCATCATCCAGAGACTGGGCAATGGTCATGGCACACAAACAGCTGTTTAGAGCAGTGGTTTTCAACCTTTTTTCATTTGTGGACCCCTAAAAAAATTTCAAATGGAGGTGCGGATGCCTTTGGAAATCTATTGTCTGTATATACAGTTGAATTCTGTGCAGTCAGGTTTCAGTCTAAGTCTTTTGCAGACCCCTTAGACATAGTCCACGGACTCCCAGGCATCCACAGACCACAGGTTGAGAGCGACTGGTTTTGAGAACATCTTCAGACCAGATGGCCTCAGAACTTGCTTCTGGCAGAAGTCCCACAACGTACTACAGAGCTGAAGAGGTCCTGTATATCGTGCACTGGGCAAGCACTTCTATGTCGATATATTATACAGACTGTTGCTTAGTTGGCATTACGCATTTCAGGCACACTGGGAGATTTGGGAACAGGATATAGATACGAGCTAAGAAAATAGAGCAAAGTAGCACTTGCGAACACTAGAATAAGAACTGTGAATTCGATTTGACTGTGACCCTTTAATTTGTTTTCTGCAACCACTCGTATGAGTAATTGGGAAAAGCAGCAGCAAATGGAAAGCCGGTTCATGCAGAGGTTCACAACAGCACTCAAAGGCCCAACGCGATGCTCTCTTGAGATCTCTTTGTTCATAAGAGTTTCAGTTACCAGAACAGGGAACAAGAACACCATTTGACTCAGGGGAACAGTCGCGGAACACAGAACAAAGAGACAGCAGATACCAGTAAGAAATGGAGGGGAATCTGCCTACAGAAATTTAAATTTCCACTAGAACAATTTGCATTTCCAGAGTTTGGACTTTTGGAGGGCCGGAGGAGGCAACGGCAGTTCAGTTGTGTGCACAGACCTGAACAGATGCACCTACACCTGCCTTCTCTGAGGGAGCCAGAAACGTATCCGCTCAGATTTGCGCCTACAATCCATTTCCAGGAGCAATTTAGCCATTTGCCTTATGTCCCCTCCTAGGGCTCGGCCATATCTCAGTTTCCCTCAATTTCTCCTTTGGGCTGCAATAAGTCAGTGCGTTAGTCCTCTAGCCCGAACAAGAGTCCTCCCCTTCTGGGCAAACAAGAGTCCCAACACAAAATAAAATGGTCCTTCCACCAGACAACAGCCATCACTCCTTACCTATTGTGTAAGAGTGCAGTAGCCTTTCACCCCATTGACACGGGGTTTTACAGTCCTCCGGCCTCCCTGCCTTAGGCTTCCTCCCACTCTTTCTGCAAGTTCCAGCCTCTACACAAGCACAGGTGCCAACATCATGACTGCACTGTCCCAGACGCTTTCTTTCACTTGAGTCACCCCAGCCCAGGCTCTCCATCTCCCTGTCTCTATGCTTCCTCCAAGCCCTTTCCCACAGGCTGTTTCTTCACCTCTCTGAGCTGAACAGCCGCACAACAAGCCTGGCCTCATCTATGGTCACCTTCCTCCTGAGGGACGCCTGCTCTTTATATTCTCTAGCACTTCTTCCCAGAATGCCCTGCAGCAGCTTGCAATTCCCAGGTTCCCTCCGGGGACTACATCTCCCAGACTTCCCTTGTTCCATGCTGAAGGAGGATGAGGCCCCGCTTGACCTATAGCCTCCCTTAAAGTGCTAGCGCACACTTCATTTCACACAACAGTATGGAAGCAAATCACACTGACAGCTGGGGAGTCACACTGGGGGAAGTTATATCCCCAAACATCTCAGGGTACTGATCTTTTTTCTACCCAAGATAATTTATCAAACCCTCACAGACATTTGCAGGAGACTCTAAATGAAACTTCACTGAGATTTAAGTTTTGAATTCTTATAATTACGTCCCATATGAATCATTATACCAAGCCTTAGTAAGTGACTCAACCCAAGAAAATCTCAAAACCACATTTCATTCATACCTGGAAGAACCATGAGCAGGGTTGGGGTTTTTTGTTCTAGTTATCAGATTATGCACTAATATCTGCATATACATTGCTATCAAACTATCCAGATTCCCAGCTAAGATCGATAGGTTATTAACCAGCTTCATTATAAAACCTAGCAGGGGAACTCCTCCAGTAAAAACAAGGAGCAAGCTATATTTTTTCCCAATGGATTAATTCTCCAGGCACAGCCTCTGCTAGGTCAGTGCTGTGACAGGGGGGTGGGAAATTCTCAAAAGATAAAGAGGTTCGGCTCACAGAAATGCTCCCAAGTTTGGAGCTTTCAGATCCTCCTCCAGTCTATCAGAACCTCCTCTGGAAACGGACAGGTATGGAGAGGCCCTGTGATCTAGTGCAGTGTTTCTCAATGACCAGTCCGTGGACTGGTAGTGGTCCCTGAGATTTCCCTGACACAGTTTAGGAAGGCAGCAAGCCGGTGCCTGGTATCAAAAAGGTTGAGAAACACTGGGCTTGTGGACAGGGCACTGGATGGGAAGTCAGTTAAACACGGAAGGGGACCGCTCATGGAGACAGAGCGATCTGGATCACTTGGTAAGGCTGGGCTCAAGCAAACAATGTGTGTTTTAATTCGGGCTGTCAATTAATCGCAGTTAACTCACGCGATTAACTCAAAAAAATTAATCGCAATTAATCACAGTTTTAATCACACTGTTAAACAATAGAATCCCAATTTAAATTTATTAAATACTTTTAGATGTTTTTCTGCATTTTCAAATATATTGACTTCAATTACAATACAGAATACAAAGTGTACAGTGCTCACTTTATATTATGATTTTTATTACAAATATTTGCCCTATAAAAATGATAAGCAAAAGAAATAGTATTTTTAAATTCACCTCAGACAAGTACTGTAGTGTAATCTCTTTATCGTGAAAGTGCAGCTCACAAATGTAGATTTTTTTGTTTGTTACTGAACTGCACTCAAAAAACAAAACAGTGTAAAACTTTACAGCCTACAAGTCCACTCAGTCCTACTTCTTGTTCAGCTAACCGCTAAGACAAACAAGTTTGTTTACATTTACGGGAGATAACGCTGCCCACTTCTTATTTAGGCGTTCTCATAGCACTTTTGTAGCCTGCACTGCAAGGTATTTACATGCCAGATGTGCTAAACATTCATATGCCCCTTCACTCTTCGGCCACCATTCCAGAGGACATGCTTCTATGCTAAATAATTCATTAAAAAATAATTCGTTAATTAAATTTGTGACTGAACTACTTAGGGGCAAATTGTATGCCTCCTGCTCTGTTTTACCTGCATTCTGCCATATATTTCATGTTACAGCAGTCTCGTTTGATGACCCAACACTTGTTGTTCATTTTAAGAACACTTTCACCGCAGATTTGACAAAATGCAAAGAAGGTACCAATGTGAGATTTCTAAATATAGATACGGCATTTGGCCCAAGGTTTAAGAATCTGAAATGCCTTCCAAAATCTGAGAGGGATAAGGTGTGGAGCATGCTTTCAGATGTCTTAAAAGAGCAACACTCCAATGCGGAAACTACAGAACCCGAACCACCAAAAAAGAAAATCAACTTTCTGCTGATGGCATCTGCCTCAGATAATGAAAATGAACATGCGTTGGTCCACACTGTTCTGAATCGTTATCAACCAGAACCCGTCATTAGCATGGACACATCCTCTGGAATGGTGGTTGAAGCATGAAGGGACATGAATCTTTAATGCATCTGGCACATAAATATCTTGCGACAGTGCCATGCAAACGCCTGTTCTCACTTTCAGGTGACAGTGTAAACAAGAAGTGGGCAGATTTATCTCCTGAAAATGTAAACAAACTTGTTTGTCTGAGCAATTGGCTGAACAAGAAGTAGGACTGAGTGGGCTCTAAAGTTTTACATTGTTTTATTTTTGAATGCAGTTATTTTCTACACAATTCTATATTTCTAAGTTCAACTTTCATGATAAAGAGATTGCACTACAGTACTTGTAATGGGGGAATTGAAAAATACTATTTTTGTTTTTTTACAGTGCAAATATTTGTAATCAAAAATAAATATAAAGTGAGCACTGTACACTTTGTATTCTGTGTTGTAATTGAAATCAATATATTTGAAAATGCAGAAAACATTAAAAAATATTTAAATAAATGGTATTCTATCATTAACAGCGTTTAATCGTGTGATTAATTGTGATTAAGTTTTTAATCGCTTGACAGCCCTAGTTTTAATACAGCTAAATGTAAATGTGTACATCCTGGAATAAAGAGTGTAGGCCACACTTACATGATGGGGGACTCAATCCTGGGAAGCAGGGACTTTGAAAAAGATTTGGGGGTCATGGTGGATAATCAGCTGAACATGAGCTGAACATGTGGCCAAAAGGGCTAATTCGATCCTGGGATGCATACACAGGGGGATCTTGAGTAGGAGTAGAGAGGTTATTTTACCTTTGTATTTGGCACTGGTGCGACCACTGCTGGAATATTGTGTCCAGTTCTGGTGTCCACAATTCAAGAAGGATGTTAATAAATTGGAGGGTTCAGAGAAGAGCCACAAGGATGATTAAAGGATTAGAAAACCTGCCTTATAGTGATAGGCTAAATAGATTGAGCTCCTTGAGTCGAACAAAGAGATGGGTCAGGGGTGACTTGATCACAGTCTATAAGTACCTATATGGGGAACAAATACTTAATAATGGGCTCTTCAGTCTAGCAGAGAAATATCTAACAGGATCCAGTGGCTGGAAGTTGAAACTAGACAGATCGTAAATTTTTAACAGTGAGGGTAATTAACCATCGGAACAACGTATCCAGGATCATGGTGGATTCTCTGTCACTGACAATTTTAAAATCAAGATTGGATGTTTTGCTAGAAGATCTGCACTAGGAATTGTTGTGGGGTGGTTCTCTGGCCTGTGTTACACAGGAGGTCACACTAGATGATCACGATGGTCCCTTCTGGCCTTGGAATGATGACTGTTTGTTTCCCCTCCCAACTTTTGTCTCGTCTGTTTAGACAGTAAGCTCTTCGGGGAGGAGTATGGACAGTACCTAGCCTAATGGGGCCCTGATCTCAGTGGAAGCCTCCAGTGCTACCGTAATATAAATAATAATAAAGGGCATCGTTCTTCTGGAGGTATAAGATAAACTGAAGGCCTTGCTCTTCTTCTGCATGGGTCTTTCAGATGAAATCTGTCCACTCTGTATAGACAACAGAGATCCCACGGCACTCAGGTGTCTGACCCAGCATCCTTGGCCAAAATGTCTCCACCCCACTGCGGTGGAGTGTGCAGTGCTGTGACTGAGTTGCTGCTCTCCACCCCAGAGGTGGCTGCATGTCAGTGGTGCTGCACAGACGTAGCGTAAGATGCATGCAGGGAGCTGCAGGAATGGAAAAGATTGTTGTTTCATGTAAGACCCTGGCCGCAAGGATGCTGCAGAAGATCATACAGGGTAAGCTTACTGGAGTTTTTGTCTAGGAGAAGTGTGCCTGAGTGGTGAAGCATCCTGGGAACATCAGACTGCCTTCAGGGAGGCACCCAACAGCTTAGAGAAATCTGGAGAGCAGGACTTGGAACCAAGGATCCTGCTCGTACAAGAGTGGAAAGAGCATCCTGCACTTGGTATGAAAAGCTGAGACACCCCAGGCCGTCCCAGTCTTGCAGCCCATAGACATTTTTGAACTTAGCAAGAACTCTGTGGTGACACAAAGACACGAGCCAGAAGCGACCTCATCTGTAATCTACTCAACTGATCTGAAACCAGAGCAGCCAAGGGGACCTGACAGAAGATGACAGTCAGAGGGAAGGGGATCTGCATATAGCAGCCTTCAGATAGGTCAGGAGATCCTTCGTTCCAACTCGCTCACAAACCCCGTGTCGGTGCAATATCCTGGGTCTGACTCTCCACTGCCCCGGAGCTTGCACGGCGGGTCTGGAATGCTGCTCTGCCATGGGGGGGGGGGCACAGCGCTGTCCTCGTGAAGTCCCTGGCAATGACCTGCTCTGCCAGAGCTGCAAGGCCAGCATCAGGGGCCCAGTCAACCCGATTGTTCCTAGAAGCACTCTTCCACTGGTGTCACTGTGAAACCCCATGCCGCAGGCTGCTGCTAGGGGGCGCTCTGCTGCCAACAGTGCCACCTTCAGGATAAGATGCAAACCAGAGCACCTTGCGGTCACTGCAGAAACCCCAGGCGATCCGGGTTTTAAACCCGGGGGCAAGTATAGTCCACTCCCCATGGTCGCTTTCTCCCTGCTGGTTCAGCTGGAAGAGGCTCTGCTCACTCGCTGCTCTCAGCCGGCTGCAGCGTGCCCGCCTGCCCTCAAACAGCAGCTGTGTTTCAGCAGGAGGCGAGCCGGCCCCTGTGCGCTCAGTGCTTTGTCAGATGCTTTGGGATGAGAGGGGCTCTGCTAACCTGGGATCCTTGTCACTGATGCGCAAGGTCTCCACGCATGGGGAAATTCACCCCCAGGCTTAGATTCCCATGGAGCGGGGCTTGCAGAACTCCACCCACCCCTGCCCTTGGTGCTGCTGGGCCCCGCATTGCCTCCCCTTGGGACCAGCCCAGATGGCGGGGACAGCGGGGTGGCCAGTTGGATCCAGGGGCCACAAACCCGCATGCAGGGGGTGCTCAGGGATCACTGCCTCAGTTCCAGCCCAGGGAGTGTAGCAGCAGCCAAAAATGGGGCTTCAGGACTGTTTTGCATCCTCCCCACTGGTCAGGAGGTGGATTCCACCACCCAACTTCCCACATCTCAAGCCCCATTTCCTCCGCCTCTGTGCACGCTGTTGGGGAGGGACACCGAGCTTCACCCCTGAGGAGCTGAAGTCAGATTGTTTTCTGGTTTAGGTTTTTTTTTTTTTTGCACAGACACAACAAAAGCAACTTCCGGCCTCAGGGATGGGGGGTGGGGGGGTGGAACCAGACAGAAGGTGCTCAGCCATCACGCACGTCGGGCTCCTCAAAGCCGCCGCATCTCCTGTTCTGCCCCGGAAAGCAGAAGTCTGTGCCGGGGTGGGGGAAGTCGTCGGTTTTTGATGGCCCTCAGAGCGGTTTCTGCCATTGCCGTTGCTTCAGTGCAAGCTCGCGGCAGCCAGGCTGTGCGAGACAGGATGCTGCCGACGGGGGAGGGATGGGAAGGCACGTCCCGCAGGTAGGCGTCACACATCACCGGCCGCGTCCTTGGGGGGTGCGTCCCGCAGGTGGGCCATCACACGACACCTGCAGCGTCCTTGGGGGGCGCGTCCCGCAGGTAGGCGTCACACGTCACCGGCCGCGTCCTTGGGGGGCGCGTCCCGCAGGTAGCCATCATGCGACACCTGCCGCGTCCTTGGGGGAGCGCGTCCCGCAGGTGGGCCGTCACGCGACACCTGCCGCGTCCTTGGGGGGCGCGTCCCGCAGGTGGGCCGTCACGCGACACCTGCCGCGTCCTCGGGGGGCGCGTCCCGCAGGTGGACCATCACGCGACACCTGCCGCGTCCTTGGGGGGCGCGTCCCACAGGTGGGCCGTCACGCGACACCTGCCGCGTCCTTGGGGGGCGCGTCCCACAGGTGGGCCGTCACGCGACACCTGCCGCGTCCTTGGGGGGCGCGTCCCGCAGGTGGGCCGTCACGCGACACCTGCAGCGTCCTTGGGGGGCGCGTCCCACAGGTGGGCCGTCACACGTCACCGGCCGCGTCCTTGGGGGGCGCGTCCCGCAGGTAGCCATCACGCGACACCTGCCGCGTCCTTGGGGGGCGCGTCCCGCAGGTAGCCATCACGCGACACCTGCAGCGTCCTTGGGGGAGCGCGTCCCGCAGGTAGCCATCACGCGACACCTGCCGCGTCCTCGGGGGGCGCGTCCCGCAGGTAGCCATCATGCGACACCTGCCGCGTCCTTGGGGGAGCGCGTCCCGCAGGTGGGCCGTCACGCGACACCTGCCGCGTCCTTGGGGGGCGCGTCCCGCAGGTGGGCCGTCACGCGACACCTGCCGCATCCTCGGGGGGCGCGTCCCGCAGGTGGACCATCACGCGACACCTGCCGCGTCCTTGGGGGGCGCGTCCCACAGGTGGGCCGTCACGCGACACCTGCCGCGTCCTTGGGGGGCGCGTCCCGCAGGTGGGCCGTCACGCGACACCTGCAGCGTCCTTGGGGGGCGCGTCCCGCAGGTGGGCCGTCACGTGTCACCTGCCGCGTCCTTCGGCCTAGAAAAAGCCCAAGCATCACGGTCCCCTGGCGGGGCCGGGACGGTTAAACCAAGAAACAAGGCCGAGTGATTGGCTCCTGTGTTTTCCATCATCAAGAGCCAGCTCCCAGGCTGCATTTTGGTAAGAGCCAGCCTGCAGGCACCTGAGGGGGACAGAATCACCCTGAGTGGGTTACACTAGCCCGGCACATGGGCAGCGGAAGGGGCTTCCCGTGGCCCCCAGGGGCACAGAGAGCAGAGTGCCCTCCAGCCACGGCTCCTGTGCACAGGGATACCCGAGGAACCCTTAGTTACCCCAGCCTGCCGCTGGCCAGGGAGTGTCTCTGCGCAGGAGGGGATTCTCAGGGGGCTGTTTAAGGCCCCTCCGTACTGCCAGCGTGACATAAAAGGCTTTGTCCTGCTTCCCTCACTGTTTCTACCGAGCTGGCAAAGTTTCCCATTGATCCCAGCTGAGCCCCTTCACCTCTCCCTGTCCCGTGGCTACGGTGTCAGCTCAGTGCACAATACATCCACTCCCAGAGGACTATACGCTGCCCTCACAGAGGGATGGACTCAGTGATCTCACAGATACTGTAAGAACCTGCTATTTCGGTTGGAACTAGGCCCACCTCCCGGGAAGTTCCCCCGGCCCCGTCACTCAGCAGCTGCCACGGTCCAGATCAGCCCAAGTGTTAGAAAACTGGAAGCACGCATGCCCTTGGCAGCAACCGCTCAAGAGTACAGGAAGCAGAGGCCCCAGCTCATCCCATAGCACCCTCTTGGGCCCACAATGCTTTCTGGTATTGGTGCCATGCCAGCCAGCGCTGGCAGCCAGCAGCGCCTGGAGATCAGGGCTTCCTGCACGTTCAGGGCTTGGGTTCTGAAGTCTCACAAACCCTCAAGACCGCAGGCACAAGGTTTTGCAAGTGACCTAGATACGCAGAAAAACAAAACCCAAATCAGCAACATCTTTCAGAAAAAAAACAACAAAAACCTTTCATGGTTACCAAAGAAACCAACACACACTCGGGTTTGACTTTCCCGATAGGCACCCAGAACACTTTTGCTTCTGTCACAGTATCAGAAACTAGTAACAGCCCTTTGGCCATTTCTCTTATTTCTTGGGCCAGAGATTTTCAAAGAACTTAACTCCCTGTGCCGTAGGTCCTGGCCATTAGCCCCACTGTACACCTAGGGGAAACAGGGCAGGATTTGGGCCCAAGTAGTTAAAAAATGACCACTGATTTTAGATGCCGTCATTTTCAGGTGCCTACTCACACACACACACACACCTGAGACACCTTGGGCCTGACTTTCGGAGATGCTAAGTCCAAACAGCTCCCATTGACATCACCCGAAGCTGCAGGTACTCAGCACCACTGTCAAGCAGGCTCACATTTCCCCCCCAAACCCCCCAAAAAAATTTCAGCCCAAAATCTGTGGCTGTTTTTTAAAATATTTGAATCTAAGTGACATGCCCAGAGACACACATCACGTTATTAGTAGCGTTGAGAATGGAACCCAGGAGTCCTGGCTCCCAACCCCCTGCTATAACTTGCTGTATTAAGTTGCCCTCTAATCTAAAGCAGCATCAGAATTAACCCCGTAGCAGCCCCTTGCCTGCCCTTGGCTTGACTGTCAACACTCCCTTAGGGAAGGGCTGTCACTGTGGAGCATGCGGTCTCTGGGACATCCTTGCTGTACTGTAGAGACATGGGCTGTCTCCGGAGACCAGAGCCACCTGCCCCAATAAACAGTCCAACACTGAGCTTCCCCCATTCGTTGCGCCGTATCATGTTGACACCTGTTATATCAGCCTGAAAAACAGCAACCTCTTTGGTGACCACAGTTAACACAGTTGTGGAGCCTTCCCCTTTCCATATACCAGGGTGAACTCCATTGGATAGCACTGAGTTCCTGTCCGCGATGCTCCTTTCCCATGGGCTGGGTGGGATTTTAAAGCTCCAAAGCCATGGGTTTCGCTGTCCTGGTCGGAATGTATGTGTAATACTGCCCCCTACTGGATGGAAAGTCAGACCTGCGCTAGGGTTAATCGGTTTGTCACCGTCCCACCCTCTCGTGAGAAGCCTGAAGAGATGTGTTGAGGACTCACAGCTCCCAGTGAGGTCAATGGGAGCTGAGAGTACCCAGGACTGCTGAAAACCCAGCCCGTGTAGCTCAGGTGGCAGACAGCAGGGGTTTATTAGTTCTCTTTCCCAGTCTGCATGCACCAGCTGGGCTCTGCCTAACTGCACGTGGCCCCAGATTGGTACCAAAAGCTTCTTAAAAGTCATACCAGGTGCTCTGAGGGTGAAGCTGGGAAAGACCTCGGCCCACCAACATCTGTAGCCCAGGTGTGATGGCAGGATGTCTGATCCCAGCTCACATGGAAGATGGGAAGGAGAAACTAATGTTTTTGCCAACATGTCCCCATCCCCTGGGGAAGCTGAGTCCTTCCAGGCCCGAGGGGAAAGAGGGAGCACTCAGGAACAAGGAAATGACTGGGTAATGCTTTCACAGTGCAGGTTTCTGCTCCCTGGGCCAAATGCAGAGGTGACATAAGATGGTGTGAGTTGAATGTTGGTAAATGGGGGTGGCTGAGTCTGTCATGCTGAGAGGCCAGCAGTGAGGAGTGTAACAGGAAGATATAAGTTCAAGGAGGCCAGTCCCTGCTTTGAAGTTAGACCTTCTTCCAACCCCTGAGGAGCAGATTGATCCCTGCGCTAGAGCAGGTGCTAATGTAGGGATGAAGGGGAAGGAGTCTGCACCAGCCCTATTCAGGGTCTGCAGGGCCAGTACATCCAGTGCAAGCTACAGCAGCCTTGGAGCTGCCCTAAGTTACATCTCTGCTGCAATGGCTATGCAGGGGCACGGAATCACTGAGAGTAGGTCTGCCCCAATCTGTCCCCTCCCTATCCCACCCCAACCCCAGTGCCCAGGGCTGCTGCAGGGATGGCACAGAGGCTTTGTCCACCGCAGGACAAAGGAGTAAGGGTAAGATTATGCCACTGAGGTCACGAAAGTCAAGGGTTCTGTGACTTCCAGAGACCTCCATCACATTTTCCACTTCAGCCCCAGGATGACAGAGCTGGAGCTGTCAGCTGTTGGGGGCCCTGGTGTTCCAAGCTGCTGTGGTTGGCGGGAGGCCCCCTGCAGCTCTTAGTCACCACGGGCCATGGGGGAATCTGGAGCTCTGAGCTGTTGGCCCCAAAGCTCCCAGCCGCCACGGTTGGAGGTGGGGACCCTGCTACTGTCAGCCACAGTGGATGCTGGACCCCCATTGCCTCCCGCAGCAGGACTCGGGCTCTCATCCCCCCTCAGTTCCATTTTGTCACCATTATTATTAGTAAAAGTCAGGATAGGTTACGGGCGTCTGTGAATTTTTGTTTTATTGCCTGTGACCTATCCCTGCCTTTTACTAAAAACAACCCTGACTCAATCCTAACCTTAGGCATAGCACAAGGTGACTCAGGCCCTCAAGGTGAAATCCTGGCCTGACTGAAGTCAGTGGGGCTTTTGCCATTGACTTCAATGGGGTAGGACTTCACCCTCAGCGTATAACTCACCCAGCTGACGTGAACTCACCCACTTGTGAGCATGCAACTCCCCCTGAACTCAGAGTCAGCCACCCGGTGAGTTATGGAGCTCTGGAGAAGCAGCGTGTTGTAGTTTACAGTAATACAAAACACCTTTAGGAATAATTTACTCAGGAAAGGCCAGTTCTCACACATCCCTAACCACTGCAAATGTACTTCCTTCATTACCAGGCTCGTCCATTTCATTAGAAATGACTTATTAATCAGCAGCCTAACATTTCTAGCTGCAGGTAGTTTATGACAGGTGGTCAGCTGGTCAGCGACCACTGAAAATGCATTTACTTTATTATTAGGACTGTGTGTTTCATTACAAATGGATTATTGCGCCATTTATAATTAAATGCGCAGACCCTTAAAATATCACACAGTAAACATGCTGGCAGTGGTCACTGATCAACTGTTACTGATCTGGGCTGCAAACGCTTTGTAAATTATTTGTATGATATTGCACATCACCATATATAATCTAGAGAAAGCTTATCAATATATTAATAACTCATAGTAACTCACTGCAAGGCAGGCCTTGATAATAAAACCTTGCAAAACCCATAGGTAACATTTTCCATCAGCAATAACACCATTCGTATTTATTAGGGACCAGACTGTGGTATTCTTATTCATGCTGCATCTTATGCCACCAATATTTCCATTGAGTTCAATGGCGAAAGGTGAAATAACGTGTGATTCAGCGTGACTAAGGGTATTGGAATCTGGCTGTATCAGATCTAACCTGAGTTCTTTCCTATGAGCCCCAGAGAGAAGTTTGTGGGAATGAAAGTTTTAGTGAATTCTTATCTTATCTCCCCTGATTCATCAGTCGCCAGTTTCCCCTTTTCTCTCTGAATTAGTCAAATGGCCCTCGTCACTGAGCAACAGACAAAGGGGCTATTTCATCTCCGATTAGCTTCTGCTAACTGTTGAGGCATAAAACTCATCCAGCACAGTTGATATCAAATGGTTGCATTAACAGGAGCAGTCTGCAATGCAGAGCAGGAGTGCAAGTACTTACCAGGCAGGTTAGAATTTATTAGCTTTTAATATGTCAGAAGGTAGCAGCATCTTTATGTTTCCCATGTGCTCAGCTCATGTGCCACTTGGCAAATGCTCCTAAATATGGAAAACAGGTAAATGAGACTGTAGAATGATACGGAAACAATTTCAGGGCCCAATCCTCTCAACACGTGAGTAACTTTAAGCACCTGACTAGCCCCATTAAAGTCAATGGGACGACTCCCAGGAGTAAAGTTACGCATGGAGATAAGTATTTGCAGGACTGAGCCCTTAATTCTGCCCAATGCTCAGCACCCTCTGCTCCCACTGAAAGCAACTGGTGTGGGGAGTGCCCAGCAATTTGCAGAATCAGGCCCTAAGTTTGATCCTGTTTCCATTGGAGTCAATGGCAAAACGCCTCTAGACTTCAGTGGCAGGATCAGGTCTAAAGATCAGCATTCCCCCGCCCCTAGTGCTAATGAAACGTGCCTGATTGACAGCCCCGGTGCCTGAAGCCTACAGGGGCAGGGCAAGCTCCAACTCACCACGGAGGGTGGGAAGGTACCATAGCTCAGTCTCCTCCAACCATTCCTTCTCTACTGAGGCTGCCAGCTCAGAAGGGCCATTTTCACATCAAAACTGCGAGAATTTGTCATGTTTGCTGTATCCATTGGATGGTTTGGTTTTGCTTTTAATCTGGCCGAAACATCCTGTTTCAAAACTTGTTGAAAGCTTTTCTTCAAGTAGAAACACTCGGTCCCCAATAGTTTACAGACAACCCGAACAGCTATTTGGGTGGGAACCACCCTCTTGTTCTGTGTTTGTACAGCACCTACCACCGAGCACAATGGGCCCCTGGGTCCACGAATGGGACTCCAAGCCGCTACTGCAATACAAATGAATAATCATAATCATCATTAATCAATGAAATGCAAAAATCCCTTGAGCCAGATCCTCCATTGCCCTTCCTGTAGGCAGGTACAGAAGGGCAAGGGGGGTGTAACATGCTAGCCGTCTGATCTGGTCACTTTGCCAGGGTACAAATAACGGCCCGGTTTGGCAGGGCAATGGAGAATCTGGCCCCCTTGATATTTTGGTGGGTCCATTTGTCTCAAATTTTCCACAGGCCTCTAGCAAGGCGTTAATTTCACAATGGCAAGCAGGCAGATCACCTGCTCTCTTCGCATATTTCAAAGGTATGAAGATCAATTATGGCCTTGTGTTACACATTTGCCCAAGGGCCTGATCCTGCATCCACTTACGACCATGCATAGCACTTACTACCATGATCCCACTGAAGTGTTTACCAAACTGGGCCCCTGCTTATGCTGCTAGGCTTGGAGCAATTAGAAGAGCGACCCAATCGCTCTGGCTGCAGAAGTAACACTGGGGCCAGGGAGAAGACAAGTGAAATTCTAGCCCACTCCTACGGATGACGGGTGAAGCAGGAAGAAACGCAGGGTCAAATTCTCCTGTCAATTATACAGGTGTAAATCCAGCGTAACCACGGTGGGGCAACTTTCAATCTATATGGGGGTAACTCAGGGGAGAATCAGGCCCACCGGGTTGTTTTTTTTTAAAGCATGGCAGGGTTTAATTTATTGCGTACACCATCAGCAGCAAACAGACCAACCTGTAATGTGTGGTACAGGAAATGTCTTTTAGTGCAGCAAAGTAAATCCCTTAAAACCAAGCCCTATTTAGTTAACACTCTAGCAGAGGCCCACAGGCAGCCTGTAGGGAGCAGGGAGCTGCGAACAAGGGATCACACTCAGCACCGTCTTGTGGTCGGAGTAAATAGACTTTACAGGAAATAGCCGCTATCGGCTAATGTGCAGCTCAGTTCCTGGAAAGTCTGAAGACATGCAGGGTGGACACTGTGTACCTGGGCGGGAGCGGTGGCTGCACTGCAATGACACTGGGATGAAAGCGATCACCAAAGTCAGAATGCAGCATTCCCCAGTGGAGAGGACTTTAGAAGGCAGATCAGGAGATATGGGTTCTGTTCCTGGCTTAGTCACTGGGCGGCTGCATGAATTGGCACAAGCCCTAGTGCCTCTGTTTCCCTGTCTGTCTTGTCTATTTAGCTTGTAAGTGGTTCGTGGCAGGCATGGCTCACACCAGCACAATGGGGCCTCTGCCGTAATATAAATAAGAAGTTTAAGGCCCTATCTATGCTACAGATATAGCCATGTTTCAACACGGCTGGGACCAAACTGTGATAATACATTTCAGATTTCTCCGCATGGTTGGAAAAAGCCCGGGTGCGATTCAGCTCTTTGGGGCACGGCCTGCCTTTCTACTGTGTGTTTGTACCGCACCTAGAACAGCAAGGCTCCCACCCTGATTGAGGCACAGGGGTGCTACTGCAAGACAACTAATATTAATGTATGTTAAAGAACCAAGTTAGTCTAGGGAATACATAGTTGGAGGGAAGGATCTTTAAAGGGTCACGTGACGGAATCCTGCTCTCCTTCCTCACAGGACCAATTCCATTGATTTCACTGAGTAAATGAAGTGAGATTACACCCAGTATCAGGTTATTTAGTCCCAGTATTTAAGTTGTGTAAAGAAGGAGGATGCACACATCCTGAGAGGAATAGAAAGGTTTTCATAATCGGTGTTTTGTAAAACGATCAGCCCAGTTTGCAGCACCAACATTGCAGCGCTGTGCTAGGGCATGAGAAGGGGAATGTGAAATTGACTAGAAACAAAACAAAAAAAGTGAAACTGACTTGTCGAGTTTCATCATTCAAGCTAAGCAAAATGCTAAAAGCACATCAAAGGTTTCCAGTTCTTTCTGGAAGCAAATGTGTTGGTATGAAAAAAAAATAACCCAGCACAGTGCGCTGAAGTTTCCTTCCTTTGATGCAGTGCCTGGCTTGACATGAGGCACTTGTGTTATTCAGAGAAAGATCCCCACGTTTGTTCAGTTTCAGAGCTCCATGGAGGCTCACCTTGCAGCCCTGCTGGAGTCAACAGGAGTTCTGCCTGAGTGGAGGATGAGGAGCGGACAGTGCCAGCCTTTCATATTATGATAGGAGGCTGAGAAGGGAGGGATTGCAAAGGAATTGCCAATTTCTCCCCGCTTGCCTAGAAGCTCCTGCTGTTAATCTCCTCCCGCAAAAAACACATGCATACTTCCCCATCCCACTCCTACTGTTCACATCCCTCTCATCATCTTCCTGTTGTTGCTGCCACGCCCACCTCTGAGCTATCCAGGAGGTACCATATGAGACCACTGTGCTCACTCGTCCCTAAGACTAATTCTGGGGCTAGGAGCTTCCCTCCTCTAAGGCTGACAGATGCAGAAGCTGGGCATGAGTGCATGGAAGATGGGGATCATTATCCCTCATATTACAAGTGGGGAAACTGAGGCACAGAGCAGCACCAAGACTCACCCAAGGCCACACAGTAATGGTGGCCGACTCAAAACTAGAATCCAGGTCTTCCTAGTCCCAGCTCCATGCTCAATCCACTAGGGAATGCTGCCTCTCTGAGAAAGCACGTTTAGCAGCTGCAGGGCAGCCTGGGATAGCGTACAGGCTGGGCAGAGCAAAGACAGAAACATCTGAGTCAAAGACAGAAGCATCTGAGTCGAAGAATAATTAACGGACGGTTCTATTCCTACGTCCAACGCCAATAATTTAAACATGACAAGTGAGGAAAGAAAAACCACATTCCCATTATTTCAGACTCACTAAGTTTGGTCCGTTGTTTTTTTTCATTAGCCCACTCTCTCACAATAAGTAATTTTCTTTAATGCCTCAAATCACTCTTGATACCGCTGTGGTGTGTGTGTGGCCAATGTGAAGGATTAGGAGGTCACAGCTGATGTGTCTTCTTTGGTATGGGGTTTCATTAGACGTGAGTGACCACAGAATTTAACCGTGGAGGCCAGCAAGACTGCCCACTAATTGCTTTAGTGTGTTTATGGTATCACCACAATTTCCCTTCTTTGGTATTGGGATCTGTCTACTTAATCCAACGCCCTTCGTCAGGACTCTAGGAAGACGTGGCCTTGTTACATAAACACCAGTTTCACTGAGTCTCTGTGGCCTCCTCAGGCATTTAACCTGGGAGGGAAAGTTGGAAAGAGCATTGCGCCGGACCAAAGCGTCTAATTACATCAGAAACATTAACAAACCATATCCTCTTTGGAGCCCCCTCCGGAGCCAGACCCTCACTTGGTGCAGGCTGATGTAACAATACTAATCCCCGTGCCCGGCTCTTCTATTGCACTTTTCATCAGTAGCACTTTACAAAGGATTGCAATATCATTACCCCCACTTTATAGATGAGGAGACTGAGGCACAGAGCGGGGCAGTGACTTGCCCAAGATCACCCAGGCAGCCAGTGGCAGAGGCAAAAATTGAACTCTGGTCTGCTGCACTCCAGGTAATGCTGCCTCCTTGTTCACTTCAGAAGAGCCACGCTAACTTGCCCAAGGTGAGGCTCTGGCCCTGTATCTGAGGGTCTCACAGGGCTTCCCAAACAGAGCCAGACTTCCAAGTGCTCGGCACCCCCAACAGGGGCTGGACTTGCAGTAGAGATCAACAGGTTGGGTCTAGAAAAACTGGGCCTTGAGTAGATGCCTAAGTGGGAGCTGAGGTTTGGTGGAAACCTAGCCCCAGCTGGGGGTGCTGAGCACCCCTAAAAATTCTGGCGTAAGTGTTCACAACCCCCCAGGAGGTAGTAAGCTGATTATCTACATGCTAGAGAAGGGTTAACTGGGACACAGATTTTGCTCTCAGTTGCCCCTATGTAATTCTGCAATAACAGAGTCAAAGGAGTTACTGTGGAATTGCACCAGCGTAACTGGAAGAGAATCTGGCTCAGTCTGATTAACGGTCACCAACGAATCACAAAACCTGACTCCTAACCTGATCTTATAACCACCAGACCACACTTTCTCCCATCCATGCCCCAGTGTGCGTTGGGTCACGTCAGCACAACGTATCTGTTTCCAGAAGTCAGAAACCGGCTCAAGGTAAAATGCTGCCTTTGCCACCCCCACAAGGACAGAGCAAATTTCACTGGTCTGTACAGTAGATGCCTTGAGTGTTCGTTTAGACATCTATCGCATCCCCAGTAGCTGCAGCTAAACTGGTGCTAAAGAAGAGAAGTGTCTCATTTTTTACAGTAGGGTAAATGCTGCATCCAGGGAATCCAGTGGGAAGGAATTTAATAACTAATGGCTGAATCGCTGGGCCTTGGTTAGAGTGAGCCTGTTTACCCATATGTTCATATCAGTCTTCATGGGACTGTTCCTGGCAGCTTCCGGTTCAGGGTGCCCCCCGCCCCCTATTAAAGTCAGGAAATATTATTTGATTGCAATTGCACAGAGGCTCCAACCTAGACTGAAGCCCCATGGGGCTAGGTGCTGTACAGTATAAACACACAGTGTGAGAATGCAAGCTCCTTAGGAAAGGGAGTAGATAATGCCAAGATTTTCAGAAGCCGAGTGATTTTGGGCACCGCAAACTTTGGGAGCCCAGCTTGAGGTACCTTAAAGGGGGCTTTGTTTTCAGAGGGCAGGTGCTCAGTCCTGAGTGCAAACCAGGCCCTTTAAGATGTCTCTAACTGGACACCCAATAATGGAGGCACCCCAAATCACTAGTCGCTTTTGAAAACTTTGGCCTACACAACCAGGACAGACAAAGGCAGATGGGAAACTGAGGCACAATGTAGCTGAAGTGACTGGCCCAAAGTCACCCCAGAAGGCTGTGGCTGACCTGGGAATTGAACCTAGTTCTTCTGAGTCGAGCACCTCAACCACAGGCTGGGCCTTCCTCCCTAATAACTCACAGGGCTGCTGGAAGCTGTTTGGAGTCTTCTGTATTGACCAAACACATAGTTAAGAAAAAGCAGCTATAATGCTAAGTAAAATCCATCCACTATCTTGTACTATTTCTATTCCAGAACCTTGCATTACATTGAAAGTCTTTTACACTGTCTGCACAAAAGGACTCTGTGCGGTTTATGGGTCCTTTTCTGTTTAACTTGCATTAAAGTGTTCCAAAGAGTTACAAGTGCATTAGTGGTCTTGGTCGCAAATTGCTGTTGTAACCTTTGACCCTGGCCAATCAATCTTGCTGACACCCATTAAAATGAGCTCATGGTGCCGTTTTTATGGCCGGATTAAGTGGTATATCTGTAGCTCAGGCAGTTCGGTAAGGGCGTCACACTGCTAATGATTTCTTTATTGATCTTTAATGATTTCCTACATTAGTACAAGCAGCATTAGCCTCAACAACATGCTCCAGGAGAGATCGACTAAATAATTCACTGCAGCAAACTGTGATCACATAACTGCACATTCCTCCTTTGTGTTAAGAAGGGGAACAAAAGCTGCATAATTACATTATCTGATACACTCTCTTCACTCCCCCTTTGTATTTACACCTTTACAATCCTGCTGTGTTACCCTGGTGAGAATTCATTGACTTCAGTGGAGTTACTCCAGACTCGGACCAGTCTAACTGGGAGCAGAATCGGATCTCATGCTCTCCCAATAACTGCATGGTGACCAAAGCCAAATTACTCACCAGAAAAAGAAAAGCACCAGCCACATCCAAACAGCCAAGACCTTGTTCCTCCTCCTTGTTTAGCTGGAAGAGAAAATTCAAACCCCCAGTGAGCAGAAGAAATAGTTTTCAGTGACAATGTTAATTAGGTTATAGACGTGACAATGTCATTAGGGTGCTAGATGGTGCATTTACTCACATGAGTGGTCTCCAATGGGATGGCTCATCTCACAGATGTATAGAGTTTAAAGCCACAAGGGACCATCAGATCCTCTAGCATCTTACAGGCCAGACACCTCGAGATATATATAACCTAAGTAAATGCTCCCCAATGTTACGAGCCCTTATGTAACTGATGTGACAGTAACATACTGGGTGAAATACTGGCCCCAGTGAAGTCAATAGGAACTTTGCCACGGGCTTTGGAGGGGGCCAGGATTTCACCCTGTGGGTACCCACAAAACGCACTCGACTGACTCAACCTCAAGTTACTTCCTTCAAGTTAGCAGAGCACAACCCCACAGCCAAACGCCAGTCCAGCCTGTGTCCACAACTGCACTGTTCTCAAGCAGGCCTGGTGCAGAGACTTGTGCACGCTCCATGCTTCGTGGCACGACGGCGCCGCTCTAGGATTGCTTTCACTGGATACTGTGGGAGAACTTGTCTGCCTCTGCTGGGAATTGTGGACAGAAATGTTACCAACTAGCCAATATATAATATTAACCGAGCTCCCCATTTCTGTCCATAGCCTATATCCTAACCAGTGTCCAGGCATGGATCCTGTTCAGAGCATATGCCTGAAGGAACTGTAGGATGCAAAGTTTTTTGCCGCTTTGCCTGCCTTCTCTGGCGGGGGTAAACGTCACTGGAGAATGTGTGGAGAAGGCTACTGTACTGGAAAAAGGAGTTAGACACTGGGATCTGCTTAGGATCTAGCGAACCTCTAGCCATACAGAGTGGAATGAAAGTCCTCAGGTTTGTTTCCATGCTGTGTGGATTTCAGTTCCAGTTAGAGTGAATCTCTGCTTACAGCAAAATTGTGATGTGCAAGTAATGGGTTCCACTAGCTGTCAGATCTTTTTTCTCTACAAAATGAACCTCATATTGGCCATCAGCAGTAACTGATTCTGAGGTTTTCAGCACACGCCTCCACCGCTTGAGCCAAAGGGGCAACTCCATTCGGCAGCAGCAGCAGTAGACTCTTATCCTCTATGTGGACCAGCCACTGGAGCAGGGGCATGGCACAGCACAGTGTGTTACATATGCTGGTGGTGATGACCCCAAGGAAGAGTGAGGGCCTGGGCCTGGGCCTGCTCCTGTTAGAATCAAAGGAAGTTTTACTCCGGACGTCAACGGGAGAATTAAGCCCTCAAAGCATTGATCCACTTTCCTGTTTTCTGGGCTGGTGGTTTCTCCGTTGCACTACCGCTCTCCTGTCACTCCCCAGCACTGTGAGTACAATTAGGCCTGCTCATGCCAACGCTGATGCTAATGTACAAGAACGCGCAAAGCTGTACAAGCACAGAAGGTGTCCAGGAATTGTATACGTTTTCCATGTTGTTCTTAGGCCTGTCGAGTTTTGGTGACATTACGCCCCTCCAGGAGCACGAATGCCACTAATGTCAATGTGGTGGCTTTGTTGCTCCAATTATGGCTAAAACAATTTACTATTTCAAACGACCGTGGTTTGCCAGCTAATTAGTGAGCGAGGGAAAGGCAGCTAAGCACCCATATGGTTGCCAGTCACCATGTATGGCTCCTTTGGCATGCACCTTCTTTTCACGCTAGGGAGCATGTCCTGGTTAGCACAGGAGACTGGACTAGAGACACCTGAGGAATTGAAGATGTTCTCCTGGGAGCAGAATCCTGCAGCATAGAATCATAGAACTGGAAGGGACCTTGAGAGGTCATCTAGTCCAGTCCCCTGCACTCATGGCAGGACTAAGTATTATCTAGACCATCCCTGAGAGGTGTTTGTCCTACCTGCTCTTAAAAATCCCCAATGATGGAGATTCTACCACCTCCCTAGCCAATTTATTCCAGTGCTTAACCACCCTGACAGTTAGGAAGTTTTTCCTAATGTCCAACCTAAACCGCCCTTGCTGCAATTTAAGCCCATTGCTTCTTGTCCTAGCCTCAGAGGTTAAGAAAAACAATTTTTCTCCCTCCTCCTCGTAACAACCTTTTATGTACTTGAAAACTGTTATCATGTCCCCTCTCAGTCTTCTCTTCTCCAGACTAAACAAATACAATTTTTTCAATCTTTGCTCATAGGTCACGTTTTCTAGACCTTTAATCATTTTTGTTGCTCTTCTCTGGACTTTCTCCAATTTATCCACATCTTTCCTGAAATGTGGCATCCAGAACTGGACACAATACTCCAGCTGAGGCCTAATCAGCGTGGAGCAGAGTGGAAGAATTACTTCTCGTGTCTTGTTTACAATACTGCGAATACATCCCGTAATGATGTTTGCTTTTTTTGCAACAGCGTTACACTGTTGACTCTTATTTATCTTGTGATCCACTATGACCCCCAGATCCCTTTCCACAGTACTCCTTCCTAGGCAGTCATTTCCCTTTTTGTATGTGTGCAACTGATTGTTCCTTGCTAAGTGGAATACTTTGCATTTGTCCTTATTGAATTTCACCCTATTTTCTTCAGACCATTTCTCCAGTTTACCCAGATCATTTTGAATTTTAATCCTATCCTCTAAAGCAGTTGCAATACCTCCCCGCTTGGTATCATCCACAAACTTTATAAGTGTACTCTCTGTGCCATGATCTAAATCATTGATGAAAATATTGAACAGAACCAGACCCAGAACCGATCCCTGTGGGACGCCACTCGTTATGCCCTTCTAGCATGACCGTGAACCACTGATAACTACCCTCTGAGGAACGATTTTCCAACCAGTTCTGCACCCGCCTTATAGTAGCTCCATCTAGATTGTATTTCCCTAGTTTGTTTCGGTGTAACATTGGCTGAGCTCGATGCTGCCGGGCGTGTTTTTAGTTTTGTTCCATTTACTCCTTGCTGATTGTCGATTCCGAGACAGGAACTTCTCCCATTTTCCCCTCCGCCAGAGCCACACCTTATGAACTGAGCTTCCACCACTGCAGAGTCTGCTGACGGCCTGGCTGCATCAGGAACTGCAATCGCCATTAGAAAAGCAGATGCCTGAAGCATCTGTCTGCAGGGAGAGTCTATGACAGGTGTCAAAGCCACTGCAGGGCCATTAAGAAGCACGTTTTTAATTGAGAAAAACACTAACTGGTAGAGGTCAAATTCTCCACGGGTGCTGGCGTGGAGCCAGATGAGTGCAGGGCATGCCACAGTCTTCATTAGAGCAACTGGAGAAAAACCACAGCTCTTGACCTGCAAATAGAAATGATTTCTTCATTAATGGAGATGTCAACAGCAGGGAACTTGTGGTTTCTCATGACACAGCTGTTTTCATAAAGTGTGCACGCACACGGGAAAAAAATAAAACGTCTTTTTACTTTTGCTGGATCAGGGATATTTTTCTGAAATGAAATGTATCCTTCTTAAGTCCTTTATTTCCTATAGAGAATCTGGGGTATGTTGCAAAGGGCACAGGCTTATTCTACACTGTTCATTATAAAATCCTCTCCAGATTTAATTTCTAGGACATACCAGACCTGAAATTCTTCCAGACAGATTCTGTTCTCGGTTAGCTACCAAACTTAGGTTTCTATCTAGCATCCTAAGGACCTGAATTAAGAAAATCACTTCAGCACATGCTAAGCATCCTTGTTGAGCAAAGCACATAAGCACAGCCCAATGCGAGTAGAGCACGTGCTTCACTGAATCAAGGCCTAAGTGCTAAACACCATGTACAGCATGGAAATGCGGCCACCTCTGACGTGGAACATGGCAGCTGTTTAATAGCCCACAGCAGCACTACACAATTGTTTGGGACAGGAAGTGAACCGGAATACTTTTTCCAATTGAAAATGCAAGAGAGGATTTCAGAAATATAGAACTATCTAAACTGGTGTAAATCCAGACTGCTGTAAATCTGGAGTAACCCCATTGACTTCTCTTGGGGTTACTCCAGATTTATAACAGAGAAGCTGAGAACAGAACTTGGCTGTCAGGGTTTCACGTTCTTTACTATCATTTTCCTAGTCCACAAAGGTCAGTGGATTGGTGTTCCTCATTCTTCAGTCTCTGATATTTGCATGCAATGGGCTGAGAACGCCCACAGGACCTATCCTGCCAACATAACTCCCGCGAGTAATTCCTAGGACACCAGTGGTGTGGCTACTCCCATGAGTGACCCTTTCTCATCTGAGTAAGTCCAGGATAGGGGACCCTCCTGATTATTGCCTGAGGGCAAAATTACTTAAAAAATCCTCCCTGGGTCCTGCTGCCTACAAACCACAACCATGTGGCCTGGATTAGACTGTGACCAATGGGACGTTTAACATATGTAAATTGCACCTGTCTCTGCAGCTACCTTTTCCTCCCCTCTCCCGCTAGTTGCCTGTCTAAATCCTAGACAGTGAGCTTTCTGGGGCAAGGACTGCCTTTGTGTGTTGGGTTTGTGCAGTGCTTGACACAATGGGGCCTTAATCCCGAATTAAGGTTCTTGCGCATCGTCACTATATTTCTAATAGTGCTTGTGGATATCGGTGAATGAGCTGGGCCAGTAGTTCTGACTCTGTATCCTCCTCTGCCTGCCACTCATCCTTTGCGTTGAGTACATGGCCACAGGAAGGATCTCCCGGTGGTCAGCACTCCGTCATGAAGCCGAAGTGACTTACGCTTTAGTGTGCGATTTCGGAGCCTCGGTTAATTTAATGTTCCATGCAGGAGATATTTTTAGCACTGGTGCAGATGGGCCACCTAAACAAATGAAGCTGCTCTTACGAGGCCAAATTAGAAGTTGAAAAGAAAAGAAAAGAAACCATGGTTATCAACAAACAAACTAACTAAACCAAGAGCTCATTTGCATCTTGCAACCCTCTGTCGCACCACAAAGGATATTCTAGTCACAACTGCAGCAGCAGCGTCTAGCACCTGTAGGAAACATGCTGTCAGCCCAGCCGGATCGCTGCGCTGGCATGAAAGCTTCTGCCTGCTTCTGGGCGTTGTCTGCAGAACCCCATGTCTTTTAAGGAAGCCTTTGACGGGGAGAGCTGCAGGATTCTGCCGCAAGTGCACTTTTCAATGTGCTCCAAGGAACTTTCTGAGGGCTCCGGGCGGCTGTCTGGATACGGCAGCCCAGATGATATGCACATTGCGACATTACTGTTTGTATTACTGTAGCACCAAGGGCCCTGACTCACATTAGGACTCCACTGAGGTAGGCCCTGCATGCGCGCACACACACTCTGTCATGCAAATCAAATAAATGTGGGGTTCACGTCACTGGCCTTCTGGCTTTTGAGCCTTTCGGGGTCACTTTTGCCAGATTGTCTTGTGACCATTAGGACTAGACGTTTACTTTTGCTTTGAAATGTAGGTTGAGGTGCTTATGTAATCCCCTGACTCCAGCAACTGGGGCTTTAAATTAAGAACACCAGCTATAGCGAGACATGCAATAGCATCGTGAGAGCTGGCAACACTGGGTAAAACCCTGGCTTCATCGACCTCAAAGGCAAAAGTGCCATCCAGCTGCCTCAGTGGGTGGGGGAACTTCATGGAGTCGGCAGCAAAGGGGGACAGCCCAAGCAGTGAGGGAGGGAGACCCTTGATGAGGGACCCTCGGTAGCTCCTCCTCTCTGCCCCTTGAAACTCTGGCACCCGTTGGCCAATAGTGGGGGGCGGATGCTGATTGGCCCGCGTCCACCAACTCCAGGGATTTATGCTGGAGCACAGGCCATGTGGAGCCTCTTTCGGCACCATTTCATAAGAACAGCCATACTGGGTCAAACCAAAGGTCCATCTAGCCCAGAATCCTGTCTTCCGACAGTGGCCAATGCCAGGAGCCCCAGAGGGAACGAACAGAAGAGGTCATCAAGTGATCCTTTCCCTGTTGCTCATTCCCAGCCTCTGGCAAACAGAGGCTAGGGACACCATCCCTGCCCATCCTGGCTAATAGCCATTGATGGACCTGTCCTCCATGAATTTATCTAGTCTTTTTTGAACCCTTTATAGTCTTATTGCACCTTAGAGACTAACAAATTTATCTGAGCATAAGCTTATTTATTATGTAGCTCACGAAAGCTTATGCTCAAATAAATTGGTTAGTCTCTAAGGTGCCACAAGTCCTCCTTTTCTTTTTGCGGATACAGACTAACACGGCTGCTACTCTGAAACCTTTATAGTCTTGGCCTCACAACATCCTCTGGCAAAGAGTTCCACAGGTTGACTGTGTGTTGTGTGAGGAAATACTTCCTTTTCTTCGTTTTAAACCTGCTGCCTATTCATTTCATTGGGTGACCCCTAGTTCTCATGTTATGAGAAGGAGTAAATAACACTTCCTTATTTACTTTCTCCATGATTTTATAGACCTCAATCATATCCCCCCCTACTTGTCTCTTTTCCAAGATTAATAGTCCCAGTCTTATTAATCTCTCCTTATACAGAAGCCGTTCCATACCCCTAATAATTTTTGCTGCCCTTTTCTGAACCTTTTCCAATTCCAATGTATCTTTTTTGAGATGGGGCGACCATATCTGCACGCAATATTCAAGATGTGGGTGAACCATGGATTTATATAGAGGCAATAGGATATTTTCTGTCTCATTATCTATCCCTTTCTTAATGATGCCCAACATTCTGTTCGCTTTTTTGACTGCCGCTGCACATTGAGTGGATATTTTCAGAGACCTATCCACAGAGACTCCAAGATCTCTTTCTTGAGTGATAACAGCTAATTCACAGCTAATGTCGAGGCCTCACGGCCTAACCTTACTGAAGGAGTTCCTCCCAGGGACTGTTTGAAAGCTGGGGTATAGCACAATTCCTATGGATCTGTTGACAGACCATCTTTAATTCTCTGCATGTACAGTGCCCAGCACAACGGGGGCCTAGTCTTTGGTTGGGGCCTCTGGGTGCTAGCGTTATACAAATAAATAAAATAAAATAATAATGATAATAAGCCACAAGACCGTCTGTGGGCTGTAAGATTTCTGAAACACTGATTGCAGACAGCGCTGGAATCAATTAACCCTCAATTTCCTGGGTGGTTTGTGGGTTCAAAGTCTTTTAATTTCTAAGGACACTGACAAGTTCAAAGGCTCCTTCAACTTTGCTTTGTTACTGATAAAACGATGAGTGATACAAACTGGATATAAAAAAATCTAACTTCCTTTTTGCCATTTTAGGCTGTTTTATTTTTTTTCCCCTGCACTTCTCACTTAGGCTGCAGAGTCAATCAAAACTTGCCTTTTTCTAGCTAGTTGAGCTGATGGCATTCCAAACCTAGCAGGGTCAGTTCTGCATGCAGAACTCGAACCGGATTCTAGATTTTGTAAAATACACAATAGTCGCTTCACCCACCCCGGAAATGCAGCCTCCTCTGGGATGAACTGCGGCAGGGTTCTCAGCATCACCGTGCCATTAGTTGGGGCAGGACGTCAAGAAAACTGCCTTATCAAATTGCGACTACAGGCAAGTTACCAGTGTAGCTGTGGTCTAAAGGCCTGAGTTTGAGGTCAGGAGTCAGACAAAGTGGGCTCTGTTCCTGGCAGTTCCAATGACTTAATCGCTCCATGCCTCAGTTTCTCCATTGCAAAAACGGTGATAATAGTACCTTGGTAAAGTGCTTTTCAGTCTTGGAATGAGAAATCCTGTCTGAGCACAACATGGGAGTGGGCCCATCATTCTGCCAGAGCCAAACCTACATAACTCTCCACTTAAGCCGCAACAGACTCACTGTCCATGGTGATTTTTCACAGAATGAAAAATATGGGGATTTAATGAAAACCTTGGCCTGAAAATAAGATTTGCCTTTGCCATCAGTATTACTTTCATGGTCTGGAACACGTGCACCCTTTAGAACGCCCCATATTGAAGTAGATGTCCCTGCAGATGGGGCTCATGCATTAAAAAGCACACTGTCAGATAATGCCATGGCAAAATTTTCTGCAGGAAGATATTATTAAAAGGATGCATGCTTCAGGCTAGATCCTCAGCTGGTTGAAATCAGCGTAGTTCCACTGAAGTCAATAGAGCGACACTGAATTACACCAGCTGAGAATCTGGCCCTGCACTCATATTTAAAATATTATTTTAAGCTATCATCACGTGCAGTAGTAGTTAGGAATGCTTAATGCACAACAGATGGAGCTCTACACATCCTGCTAAACCATGAGATAGGATACCCACAGCAGAATATCTGCAAGCCCTTTAATGCCTTGTATTTTAAGTATCGTGAGTTAGTGTCAAAGGCCCATGCAGAATTCCCATCTCCCGTGATTTACTGACAATAACGAAGTCATTCAAAAGCAAATGTTAAAAGATAAACACAGTGGTTGCGCTTCACAGATAGATGAACATAAAATAAGATAAGATTCTAACACCAAATCAAATATATTTGTTCCTATCCTTTTAAGAGATGGACCCAAACTGGATTCCCACAAAATGAGCTGAAGGTCAGATCCGACCAGGAGGACAAGGTCATCCGGGGGGGCTGATACTCAGGAGGTTTCAGAAAGATTCGAAAGTGACTGCTACCGCATGGACTTACAACAAAGGCATGGAGGGGATATTGTCACCACCAGTGATAACAGACTGTCCTCTGGCTGGGCAGAGGACAGCACTGGCAGCTCCGGGAGTGCAATCACATTCCCATTGTGGGCTTACCAGCCTTAATTTGATTCCATAGTCTGGATTATCTGATCCCACCATGGCTGGTGGTTCAGACTCTGAAGCCACAAATGGCTCTGTCTCCTGGACCCATGGCCCCTAATGCCTATTGATCAACAGAGTGGCAAGGTGTCTGGCACAGGAAGCAGGTGCTGCTCCAGGAGCACCTTCGTGGTTCATCTAATCAATTGGTTTCTAATAAGTTCGCCTGTCAAGGAGCCAAGGTTGCAGGTGGCTGCCCGCTCATGGACTGTGGAGGCAAACACAGCCTCGCTGGCCATCTCCTGCCATCATCACAACGGGGAGTGTTGAAATAGGGCACCAGGCTTGGGGCTTACATGGACGGCCAGCTTGGACAGTGCCTCCTGAACTAATGAGTCTGCCAGGATGGAAGACCTCTGTGATAGATAGCAGAAAGCCACCAGCCGTGCACACAGCCTGATCTCTGCCAGCAGTTTGGGTTCTTGCAGAATCCAGGCCTTCCGGAGCTCTAGATTTTTTGTGTGAACATTCTGGTGTCAGATGATTGAATCAGTGCCTGGAAAACTGGCTACAGTGCATCCTCTTATAACCCCATTGGCACTCAGGTTTCCGTGGTTTCCACACACTGGTGTGCATGGTGCTACTGGTCCCGCCGGAGGCACCAGGGCAACCCACAACAGTAAAATGTGGGTCTTTTGTCAGTACAACTGTAACCCACACCAGTACAGTCTGGGGCTTTGTCTCCCTCTAAGAAAAGGAGTACTTGTGGCACCTTAGAGACTAACCAATTTATTTGATATATAGTCTCTAAGGTGCCACAAGTCCTCCTTTTCTTTTTGCGAATACAGACTAACACGGCTGTTACTCTGAAACCTGTCTCCCTCTAGTGGCTGGTCCACAGAGGAGGTTTATGAACCTGAGATTGCTTCTAGTTAATGGACTTAGTCCTTTAGCTCCATTATCAGAGGTTCATACTTTTCATGCCAAAGCTCCCAGGGCATATGTTGCTACTGGACCTCACTGCATTTTCTACCCCTACCATGATCCTTCTCCCTGGATATATATATATATTTTTTTAATTTAAAGCAGCCACTGGTATAAATCAGGAGCGACATCGTTGGAGTTACTCGGGGATTACACTGATGTAACTGGCAGTACAATCCGTGCCCCTGTTCATTCTAATGCATAAGAAATCAATTCCAGGAAGAAGTCCCTATTGCCGAGATGTGGCTTGGGCAAAGTACACTGAGAAGCATCTGCTTGAAATGCCATTTTTGTCAAGAGAGGAGTTTGCCTCCTACAGAGACTATTAGAGGAGTTTTATTACCTCCCACACACATTGTCTGTATTGACTTTCCCAATTTGTGCCGTTAACCAAATCTTCTGGCAGATGTACAGAGTGGCTTATTATCATTGCATTATAATATCTAATCCACTGACATATCTATTATTCATTTATTTTTCTATTATTCATTTATTCACTGGGAATTTAGAGGCAATCAAAAGGCACTCCTGGTCATTTTGCTATAAAAGCATTTTTGATCCTACCCTCTGCCAATGCAAACTTGTCTCTCTCACTTAAAATACATTAATGACCCATTATAGGGATAGGATCTGAGGCAGTGCTTATATATAGGAGCGTCTTTGGAGATTTTGAAATTGATATAAATAAACTGGGGCGTGTTGTTAATGTGCTCATTAAAAAAGGGGCTGGAGAACAAAATATTTTCCACTCTGAGCTCCCTGGGGACTCCTGGGCAATAGATGTCATTTGTTTATAGGCATTAATAATTTGAAATCTCCTGTTCCATGCTAAAGAAAGCAGAGACACGCAGATTGATCCATTTGCGAGGGACACTCTGGCTCTATGTCAGAGATACAGACTGGCAGCTGCAGAAGGACCATTCTTCCTGGGCAGATTCCTTGGGATAATTATCAGGCAACACTGGAAATCTAAAGGTTGGAGAGTTAGAGATAGTTAGAATTAGTTAGAGAGAGAGTGTGCGTGTGAGTGAGTGAGCTGAGTTCTGGCGAGGGATGCCTGTCTATCTGACCTTGGCAAGAGACAAGTGAAAGATCCCGACGAGAAGGCAAGGCATTTCCCAAGAGACAGCAGTGGCATCTCTCCCAAGTGGAGATGAGAGGAGCCATAAAGGCACAGAGTTCAGCGACATAGGAGAAGGGAAAAGGGTGTAGGGTTGGCAGGGGGATCAAGCATGTAATAACAGGGAACCAATGGGGGACACCAAGCAGACACACCCCCAGATTCCACCTCAAGACACAGTGGAGGAATGTGAGGTATCTGTCTATTTGACTTCAGGAGAAGGGAGGTCCCACAAGAATGTCATTGGTCACCCCTCTAAAATGGGAGGGACCAAAACAACTAAGGCCGACTGATTCCATGGAGCACATCGAAAAGGGCAGCAGAGCCAGAAGTGAGGCAAGAGGGATACAATGAGGGAACCAGAAAGGAACATGTAGAAACAATGACCACGGCGGGACAATGACCTCTGCTCTGTGAAGGAATGCGAGAGGCGCCAGACCAGCCAACCTGGAGGAGCGGGAGACAAGACAATGGCTTGCCTTTGAGAGGGGAGAGGGGCACAGGTTTAAAACAGAGCTGGCAGGGTGCATTGAGCAGAGAATCCTGCACAGTGTCCACTGCTCCGGGAAGTAACGTCAGAGGGGCCAACCTGGAGACCAGATCACCTTTTCCAACCAAAGAGAAAGGGGGGGGATTTTAGGAAGGTAGAATGCCATTATTCAAAACGAAATGTGGCTATAGACATGTGAGGAAACTCTCCTATTCCGGTGGAAAGTGCAATGGGATTCACCAGGGGCACGGAACTCACCTTTATACCTCATCCAAACGATCTTTGCCCTATGCAAGACCGAAGATGTCCAGAAGTCCCACTGAGAGAAAGATGATGGAGTGTGGCCCACTGGGTTAGGCGCTGAAGTGGGACCCCGACTGTTCTAATCCCAGCTCTGCCACTGAGCTGCTGTGTGTCCTTGGGCCACTCACTTCATCTCTCTGTTCCTCTTCTTCCCCATATGTCAAATGGCAATGATGTCACTGACCCTCCTTTACAGAAGGGCTTTGAGACACACAGAGAGAAATCACTACATGGTCCCGCTGAAAGACTTCCCATTGATTTCAGTGGGAGTTGGATAGGGTCCCATAAGAGCTTAGTGGTAGTATGTTCTAAAAGGAAGCCTCACAGGACTGCAGCCAATAAAAGAAGGGGCAAGGAGCTGGATTTTTCTGGATCAAATATTATGTTCAAGGCAGAATGTTCTCAAGAGGTGGGGGGGACAGCTGGCCTAAAGCAGCCTCATTCCCTGGCAACCCAAGGAGTGACTCTGCCTTGCTGATGATCTGGTCCCCAAAGCTCTAAATTTGCACAAGGAAAATTGTACTCAATATTGATTCTTTTCCCTTAGATGACTCAGTCAACCCACATTATCTTCAGCCTTCTGCCAACAAGTTACCGCACCAACCCAAAAACACAGTCGACGGAGAGCGTAAGGCCAGGGAAACCGTTTGAACAGAAGTGAGTAGGAAAGTACAGACCCCGGCTCTGTTTGATCTCCTACGACAGTTTATTTGATTCAGCTCTCCGGGTGAAAGTCACTCTTGTGCAGAGGGGCGAGTGCTGGAGCTATTCATCACTTACGCCCTGCCAGATTTCAATCTCACTCGCACCATTTTTACCATCTGTATGGCAAACCTGACTTCAATGGAGTACCTGCTGATTTAGGGCCCGCTCCTGCTCCACTGAAGTCCATGGGAGTTTTGTCGCTGACTTCATCGGGAAAAGGACCAGACACTTCAACCTGGGTAACCGAGAGCTGGATCAGCCTAATTCCCCAGATACATCCAGATAGTAACAGATGCTCAGTACAAGGGGTCATATTTGGTAGGCAGGCAAACTTCTGACTAGAACTAGTGGCGAAATAATGTAAAATGTATTTATTCAATGAAAAAATATGCCAAAATTCATCAGATAAATTACGCACTGCAAATAATCCAACCAGTCCTGCCTCTTTTCACAGATCCAGATACCATCCCTAGAGTATGGTCATAAATATATTTATTGTCCTTGGGTGCAATCCTGACTCCACTTAAGTCAATGGAAAGGTTACTATTGCCTTCAATGGGGCCAGGATTTCATTCCTTACTCTCCTAGCATGTGGGACACTATGGGTTTTGAAATGTGCAAAATAACACTAGAACCTTCTGTTGAAGGATCTCAATGCACTTTATGAATGAAGACCGAACCCAGTGCCCACTGGAGTACATCGGAATCTTTCCACTGACTTCAGGGAGTTTTGGACTAGGGTATTAGGCTTCCACACATTCCTAGAGGGGCTGGGACATGCCTACTGCAGCACCTGTTACAGTGTTCGAATATCAATAATGATGTTATAAAATATTAATAGATTGGTGACTGCAGCCTTTATCCCGATTCTCACTGCTTGTTGAGAACTTCCTAGTAGGGACAAATCCTGGCCATTATTAACTAGCAAGATAGCTCAGTGAAAGCAGTAAGACCCAGCCGTGTTCTTTTGTAAGATGCATGGGGGCTCTGGAAGGCTGGCCTATAGAGTGATCATCTCCCCCCAGTTATCTCTGAGAAACATGTATCCGTCCAGGTGTTTATATCAGACCCATCACCATGGTATCAATAGTGAGATGTAAATCCAAGGTCCTGACCATTTATGGTCAAGCAGGAGCCCATATCATTTTCAAGATCAGGAGTATAGGCCCCATGATATGGGCCAAATTCCAGTCTCCTGTAGATAATTACATTCTACCTACTTCAAATTAGTTACCCCTGAAGTTTCAATTGGATATAGTATTCCTCTTCACTTCCTGTACTAGTCTGATGTGTTGTGTGGCTTAGTGTTGTTGAAGGGCTGTGGTGTTCCACTCTAGAAGTGGCTGCATTGATGTGAAGGGGAAAGTGGATCGTAAGGCATATGAAGCATATTGTGATCTTTCTGCATGAAAGGTCCTATGCACGTTTAAGATCATCACTATTATTATTGAAACACAGTCCGATTCCCTTGTTGAAACGTTCAGGGATCCTGAGACTGATGAATCACTTTTGACTTTATCCTCTGTGACGTTTAGCTCAATTATCTGTGGCGGAAGGTTTGCAGGTCTCTTCCTCTGGCGGAGGTCCGCAAGAACCACTATGGAGTGCAGTGGTTTTCCAGTTTGGTGGGGGGAATCTAACTGAACTGGTCAATCTTTTAGTTCCATGTGCCACCAGCTGTCACCCTGAGGGAGGATTTGAATTGGGTTAGCTTGGTACTGAGGTAGAGAGCGGTAACATTAGCATTATTTATGGTAGGAACCAGTGTATCATTTGTGCACTCTGCCGTTAATGTGGCCAGCAGGCTCCCCTTTGCATTTCTGGAGCAAAGGTATTCGCAGGAAGAGGGGGATCTGCGAAGACCACTCTCAATTGATTTGGGTTTTACTGGGGTGTCGTGCACTTAGCAATCCTGCATTTAAACTTCATGTGCCAGCTACCACATCAAGGGGGATGTCAGGGTGGTTAGAGCGACGAGACGTATATTACATATTAACTCTCATGTTGCCTCCAGAGTGAACGCGTTTTCTTTAAAGCTTTCAAAGTGGATGCAGCTGTCCGGCCCAGATGGAGTCATGGAGGAGAAGCAGACTAGACTGGGAGAAGCCAGGAGTGCTTGGATGATGATTGATGAAAATAAATAATACTAATACTTTGCACTTCTATAGAACGTTTCATTCCAGAATATCAAACGTCTTCACAACCCTTAATTCAATCTAACTACACCCTGGGAAGAGGCTATTATTGTACAGATCAAGGAAACTGGGACATGTGGAGGTGAAGTGACTTTCCCGAGGTCACGCAGCCCGTCAGTGGCTAAGTGGGGCAGAAGTTCTGACAGAACCCAGGAGTCCTGACTGCCAATCACCCTACTGGCATATGGCATAATATAATAGCATATGCACTGCCCATCTTCAGAAGCCGTTAGTATTTATACGCTGCAGCTAACTCCCCTTTTTCCTTTCAAGCCTGACCTCTTAGTCCTCTCCCAGCTGGGTGCAATGGATTCAGTAAAGCAGAGCTGGCAGGACTAGATGGAGCCTCGGGGCAGACTGGCCAGACTGTGCCGTCACTGGATGCTTTAGCAATGTGGTAGCTGGCAGTCAGTTTATCACAAGCAGATTGCTGTGGGCTGCCATCAACTACTAACTTTCTCTCTATGGGCCACCAGAATTATGATGTTCTATTCATAGTAGACATTTGGGGCCTAGTTTTGAGAGGGCCCCTCCCATTCTTGGCCCAAACAAGCCCCAGTGCAATTCATGCCATTTACACATCTGCCTGGCTTACTGGTGCAATCAAGGATGCAGCTAGTTGACCTCTAGAGGTCACGGTTATCAATCCAGCACAGGTCAGCGATGTCCGAACACTGCTGCTAAGCTAATGGCTCTTAGGAAGCCAAGAGGAAATTCATCAGTCCTCTCGGTCACCATCAGGCAGGAATGGTGTCCCTAGCTTCTGTTTGCCAGAAGCTGGGATTGGGTGACAGGGCATGGATCACTTGATGATAACCTGTCTGTTCATTCCCTCTGGGGCACCTGCCGTTGGCCACTGTCAGGGGACAGGATACTGGGCTTCATGGACCTTTGGTCTGACCCAGTATGGCCATTCTTATGTTCTTAATCTAGACCTAGACACACAACCTACAGTGCAACCAGCACTCATTGGCTGGCTTGTTGGCAATCACAGCAGAGAGGCCAAGGGCTGGCTGGGCCGTGGAGATGGACAGCCTCCGTTCCCCCCCAGCCGCAGTCGCCCTCCTGTCAGAGCTAAAGCACAGTGACACGTCAGGGTGGAGCAAGCCCGCGCTATTGACAGCCCGTTCTGGGCATTTCTGTCCTTCGGGGCTGTCAGTCGGGCAGCTTCTACCTGCACAAATACATCAGTAACCGTCACAACCAAACATAGGTGCCGACTTCTAATGGCCCCGGTGGGTGCTCGAACCCCTCTCTGCCCCCGGCCCTGCCCCGACTCCATCCTGCCCAGCCCCCATTCCAACCCCTTCCCCAAAGTCTCCGCCTCAACTCCGCCCGCTCCCTGCTGCTATTGAACTCCTTCCCCAAACCCCTGCTCCAGCCCCGCCTCCTCCCCTGAGCATGCCATGTTCCCGCTCCTCTCCCCTCCCTCCCGGAGCTTGCTACAGCCGTTTGGTGGCGGCAAGCGCTGGGAGGGAGCGGGAAGGAGCGGGGACAAGGCGCGCTCAGGGGAGGAGGCAGAGAGGAGGTGGGGCAGGGCAGGGAGCTTGGTTGCCGGTGGGTGCAGAGCACCCACTAATTTTTCCCCGTGAGTGCTCCAGCCCTGGAGCACCCATGGAGTTGGTGCCCATGCAACCAAAGACTTCAGCCAAGATTTTCCAAAGGGTCTAGTGATGTGAGGGGCCCTCATGGAGACACCTTAAAGGGCTGGTTTTCAGAGGGTAGGTGTTCAGCACTATCTGAAAATCAGGGCCCTTTAAGGAGTCTCTAGCTAGGCACCCAACAATTGAGGCACCAAAAGTCACTAGTCACTTTTGAAAATCCTGGCCTGACTAAACAAGGCAGCCTGGACAATAAACAGGGAACAATAGACAATGGAAGTGTTAGTCTCCCCATTCTACAGATGGGGACTGAGGCATCGGAGGGAAGAGGTGACTGGCCCAAAGCCACCCAGGATGTCGGTGGCTGAGCTGGGAATTGAATCCAGCTCCCCTGTCAAACCGTGCAGCCAAAACCAGAGCCACCCGCTGTCCCTAGGCACTTTTGAAAATCACGACCTTTATGGAAAAGCTCGGTAGGAAACATTCAGACCCCACCCCACCGACACTGAAAAGAGTGAACCATTTCTTTTTCCAAATGTATCATTGTGATTACAACTGAAATGTATGGAACAGATTCAGCATTAAGGCTGTGATCATTTCTGGGATTTTTCTGGGCACTTTAGACCAGTGGTTCTCAACCAGGGGTACGTATACCTCTGGGGGTACACAGAGATCTTGCAGGGGGTACATCAACTCATCTAGATTTTTTGCCTAATTTTACAACAAGTTACATACAAAGCACTAGGGAAGTCAGTACAAACTAAAATTTCATACAGACAGGTGACTTGTTTATGCTGCTCTATATACTATACACTGAAATGCAAGTATAATATTTATATTCCAGTGGATTTATTTTATAAATTATATTGTAAAAATGAGAAAGTCAGCAATTTTTTGGAACCATGTGCTGTGACACTTTTGTGTTTTTAGGTCTGATTTTTTAAGCAAGTAGTTTTTAAGCGAGGTTGAGAGCCACTGCTTTAGACTAGTGCCAGCGATGCTTCAAAATGAAGCCCACTGAGTGGTATTTCTGGTGACTTTCCCCCAACTTTTGTTCCTGTTGCTACCTCCGGTTTTGGGGTTTTTTTAATGTTCCTCTCATCATCATCCCTTCTAAGAGGCTGTGATTGGAGACAATGTGTCTTTCCCACCCCATTAAGCAGGGATGCTTTGCACTGAGTGCTTCAATCCAACCATGGTAGCTATTTAATGATATTGTTTCTGCCATAAAGCCAAAAGACGTATCTGTGCCGATGAGACATTGTTCCAGATCAGGGAGATGTACTGTGTCAAACCCAACCAGCATTTCAGCCTGGTTTTGCCAATATTAATTGCTGGTAGGTTTCTCATATCACGTCTCAGAGTGATGCAGCCACAATTGTGAGTTCATTGTAGGCATTATTAATACCTTACAAGTTCACTGCAAATGAGCTGGAAAAATTCAAGTACCAGTTCTGCCACCACGTCTATCTTCAAAAGCCTGCAGGTATGGAGCAAGTCATTGGGTAGATGAAGGTCATCCCGTCTGAATGTTGACTGGCAATGTTTGTGACCTCGCTGCTTGAACTGGTGCTGCGAAAATGCTACTTCCAAGAATACAATACAACGTAACAGAGAGAGCAAAGGTGGCTTTAAGCCCCCAAGGTTGCCTTCACTTACACTAGGGCCATGGGCAGGTGGTCTACTTATCTGGCGGCTGCTTATGGGGAGTGGCAAAGAGTGGCTCCATCTCCTTCGTGCCAAAGCGAGGAACGCCCTTTGCTGGGGGACCAGTTCTGCTCCCTGCGTGGCACCATTCTGTAAAGGGGCCACAGCACAGAAGAGAATCGGGACCATCAACTGTGGATCCACCAAACCCCCCTCCCTGCCCTGCTCGCCCAAGCTGTTTCCTTCTTTCAACTTCTCTCCTGTTTCTTTGACCGCATCATTGGCTGCCCCAAAAACACTTTGGAATCGGATGTGGCTCCAATCAGCCCCAGCGGCCGTGACTGTTCACTTCCATTTTCTTTCCCAATAAGAGTTAGGTTGTTTCCAGCAGTGGTCGGCCTCCTCTTTGCCCTGACGAGGTGGCCTTTGCCCACTTCTCTGTTTCCTCCTGGCTTGTGACAGCAGCAGGATCCATGTTCCACCCTCCCTGCGTGCCTCAGAGACTTTCCCACTAGAGGTGTGACTGTTGTCTGTATTTCTCTTCCCCCCACCCCCGTTTCCCTATTTTCATTGCATCCTGCACTATGTAAAGGACAAGGCAAGCTCATTCATAAACCTTGGCAATTACAATACTTTTCACTGGGTATTATCATCTGCATTTGACAGATGGTGAAACTAAGGCATAGACAGGGGAAGTGACTTGCCTAAGGTCACTCACCTGGCCAGTGGCAGAACAAGGAATAGCAGCCAGGTCTCCTGAATCCCAGTCCAGTGCTCTATCCACTAGCACACTCTACCTCCAATTTCATATGTATGAATTCATCATGTATCCTATACATATCTATCTATATAACATGTGAGTGTGGACTATAGTATAGGAAAGGAGCCATTTTTATACACTTTCATATGATCCCTTTTAAGACCCAATATGTAAAACATATGCTGTTCATCTAGCTGTCGCATATAAATTATGTGTCTTTTAGTTCTCACGTGACGCAATTTCCCCCCCCCCCAATTAATTTGCATGGAAGTTCTTCAAGAGTTTTTGGAAATCCATGATTTTTCCTGGAAATATAGGACCCCTAGAGGGCAACAACTAACATCTTTGGTGAAATTCCACCAAAAACTTCAGTTTCATGAAGCAAAACATCCTGGCATTTACACCCATCTCAGCATGTCAGAATAGGATGAAAGATTTTCCCCTTCTTCACTCAGGAGATTGTTAGCTACAGAGTGTTTAAACAGCAAAGGCAAATAACAAGAAACCAACATTTTCATTCCACATTGTGTATTAGGCTAATCATCACAGGCTCGCTGTTACCTTGTTCGCTCCACCAGCTGCCTGCGGCATCCACCTTTTGTCTCTTGTATTATGATGAGTTTGTAAATTCTTTGAGGCAGGGGCCATCTTTCTGTTGTACGCACCCACATCACCTAGCACAGTGGGACCCTAATCTCCAACTGGCATCGCAATATAAAGCCGAATGATAATATTAAGCTAAGTTTCATCTCCACACCCCCTGCTACAACCAGCTTCTTTGCCCCTGCAAGCATTTCTCGCTAGGCGCGAGAGAGCTGCAGCTGAATACATCCAAAGCCATGGCCAACAGCCTTAGTACCTAGGTTGTAAGCTCTGTGGGCAGGGGCTGCGTTTGTCTTTACTAGTGCAGTGGGGCCCTGATCCTTGAATGGGGATCCTAGATGCTATGGCCATCAAAATAACGGGACGCTAAGGCTGTTTAGTACGTGCAACACATCTCACATGGTTCCAAGTTGGTAAACCCATCACTTTAGCATCTAGCTCACCAACACCCGCCCACTCAGCTACAGGGGCAGGGCATAGAGTCTGATCCTATTAGATGCTGAGCACCCTTGGCTTCCTACTGATGCCCAGAGGAACTCCATGTACACAGCAGGCATCAAATATATCCCACAGCACTCAAACCGAGATGGCAACACTGGAGGTGCAAGAGATTCCATCAATACATTCCGAGCAGGAGAATAGCAAAACTGCAACCCTGGAGGGCAGAAAGCATGAGCAGCAGTGCCACCTAGGTGTAAAGGAGAATATTGTGGCCGTAAAATGAGCTTCAAGCAGAGAAATTCCAGTGGCTGGGGGTGCTTTCCTGGCTGTGTAACCGAGGCAGGATTAGAATGGAGGGAGAGAGGCCTGGGCAAGTGACAGATAATCCACCAGTTACAGGAGAATGACTCAGAGATCAAAAGAGAAACAGGAGCTAGCAGGATGACTGGGCAAAGTTAACCAACTTCAAACACCCGAAGCTCCTGTGGATATTAAGGTCTTCAGAGCCGCCAGACATGGTCTGCTAGTGCTATTCCAATTGGGACAGTGTTTTAAGAAGAAAATAGTGTCAATCACAGATCCCTGAAACCTGAAATATTAGGGGGAAATGGAGATCTGGCCAAAGACAGCTTGTGAGGGCTCTTGCTAGCCTCCTTGGAGAAGGGATTTATTTGGTAGCCAAATGTCCTACATGTGTAGGACATGAAAAAAAAGGAGCTGTGCTTGGTTTGTGAAAATATGGGTTTGATCCAACCCCCACTGAAGTCGGGGGAGGATCCCTTGATTTCCGTATGTATTGGACCAGGTTTTAAGTGATTTCCATCACTGAGACATAGACAGATGCAAAGGCACATCAAAGCGGCAGCTGTTGGTGTTATCCACCCTGCCTAGAACTACCATATCAGCTGCACCAGAGGAACAGAGACAGTGTCTGATCTTTACATGACGAGCAAAGCAAACACTTTCCCTCTGTGATTACTTTTCTTTTAAGATTATGGAAACCCTACAATAAAAAAAAACCAACTACAAAGGTAACGTCTCCAAGGAAAGAGAGCCCAGTGCGTGTGTGTCTACTTTATAACATGCGGCATTAACGTCAACAACTAATTGGCTGCTGAATTCTGCACAGAGGGAGAGTTCTTCAAAATGTAAAGATACACAAAAGAAAAGACAGTATTCATAGCTACACATACCTGCATTTACAACATTGTATAATTAAGAGCAGAATTTGACCCTACAACATCATCCTAAGCAGATGTTCTCTATAAGCAGAGCTGCAGTTTGCACATTACATCAGGCACACAGAGAGGTTGGCCTTGTGGTAAGGCACTGGCTTGGAACTCAGGAGATCTGGTTTCAATTCTGAAGTCTGTCACAGACTTCCAGTGTGACCATGGGCAAGTCTCTCCCTGCCTTGGTTCCCCATCTGTAAAATAGGATACTAAATACTTCCTTTCTTGTACCCTGTCTATTCCATACAGACTAGAAACTCATTGGGCCAGAGAGTCTCTAACTATGTTTGCACAATGGGCTCTAATCTGATGTGCAGCCTCTAGATGCTACAATAATAGACATAATTATAACCATGTATTGCGATAATCTGGGACTTGCGTTCTACTTTACCATTAGAGATTTTACTATATCCCTGATCACCGGAAGCAAGTTCCACACAGCACTAACAAAAAGAACCCCCTGATTTTAATACTGGTTTCCCCTATTATATTTTCCAAATACCCGTTCACTATCTTCCTTATGGGTCACCCATATCCACAAAGGCTGCCAGAGTGAGTTCCTTTGTTAGACTCAAAGTGGGTGGGCCATAACCATAGCCAGACAAAAGCTGTTAATTATTACATTAGTTAAAGAGATCAAACACATACACACAAATGGCACCAGCGTTATGAAAAAAAGTTATGACTGGCCATGAATGTTCAGGTTCCTGAGCAAGCCTTTCATAGGTAATTTTGTTATAATTAACATCTTTAGGGTTAATGGGTCTGAGTTCCATTGGATAAAAGATGCATTGTTAGCAGCATTCTCTCCTGAGTTTATCCCATCCAGGCGGGTGTTAGACTGACCAGTAAATCTTAGCTTTCATCTGCCATTAGTGTCAAACCAGCTGCTATGCCCAGGAAATTAAACTATTCACTGTAGTAAAGTTTTAATGTCCGTAGTTTGATTTGACATCCAAAGACTTATGGGTTAGGTTATTCCCCCCCCGATTTTAAGTGTTTATTAACTCTAAAAATGTAGCAAGTGAGCCTTTCAGCACCACGCCGCAAAGATCACTGTCTTGGAGACTTGGCTACTGCATCTAGCCGCTGCACCGCATTATGGTTTACACTTTGGTTTGCAGAATGGACATTCTCGAAAGCAGCATGTGTGGAAGGTCAGTTGGTACCCTGGGCAAATACAAAATCCCGATCTTGGTACCAATGCGTCTGATTCGCTTCTCACTTAGACCCATGTAAATCAGGAATAACTTTGTTCAACTCATTGACGAGACCATTAGTGTCAAACTGGCATGAGTGCAAAGAAACTCGGGCCCAACGTCTTTACAGAGGGTGGATCCTGTAGCTTTTACTCATGTGGCTCATGGCGTTGACTTCAGTGGGGTGACTCACGGGGGTGAGACTGTCTGGATTGCATCGGAGATGTCTGTCTTTGCGTTCAAAGTAACATCATGGAAGATCCCGGCAGAAAAGAACCACTAAGAGATTAATTCAGTGACACGAGCTTCTTTGAGGCCTTGTCTTCATTATGAGAAGAGATGGCTTCTTAACTCAAATTAATTGACTCAAGGCAAAAATCTTAGTGAGTACAAGGCAATCTGTAACTTTCACATGAGTTAGCAGGTCGGGGGAAAGCCAAGGCTTTAACATGGATTGTCAGCTTTTTGGGGAAGGGGCCATTTTTTGTTCTGGGTTTGCATAGCACCTAGCACTCTGTGGTCCTGGCTAGGGCTCCTGGGTGCGACTACAGAACAAATAATAAATCATAATAACTCGAGCTGTTAATGTGTGAAAACTACAAGCTGCCTTGTCTTCACTAGAGTTTTGCCTCAGGCAAGCTAACTCAAGTGAAGAGCACACCATTTTTCCCGATGGGGAAGATAAGACCTTATCATCCTCAAAGAACTCTCCACCCCCAGCTAGATATTGTAAAGAACGTATGTGCAACAACGGGTTCTATTGATCTAGCAAGGTAGGCATTTAGAGCCAGTTTTAATAGCTCACTTAATAATAATATGTAATAATAAATCATGTTTCTTATTGTAGCACCCCGGGACCATCCTAGAGCCGGGCCCCATTGTGCTAGGCGCTGTACAAACACAGAGTAGTAGACAGTGCCTGAAAAACTTAGTCTGAATAGATAAGAGAGACAAAGAAGAGGAGCTCTGTGTAAGCTGGAAAGCTTGTCTCTCACCCCAATGGAAGTTGGTCCAGTGAAAGATATTCCCTCCCCCACCTTGTCTCTCTAGGCAGACACAGGTCAGGAGAAGGGGACATAACATGCCTGTAACGTCCATATCACATTTATGGCATTTGAATGACACTGAAGTCAGCATCAAGAGGAAGAGACAGAGGGTATCGGAGGAAAGAGATAAAGGACCAAACCAGCAGAGAAGTAGGAAGACCCAAGGAGGATGCTGGACAGTGCTATTCAACTGATTCACACAGAAAACCCAGCATTCGCAGCTCAGCAGGGCTCCTCTGGTCCCTTTTCCCACAGAGAACCTCTCTGCTGTCAGTGGGTCCTGGTCTGGCTGATTTGGCTGTTCACTGTCTTGTTTGTATCCATTATGGTTTCTCAGGATATGTCTACAGAAGCGAGCCTCCGACCCCCCACAATCAACAGGCTCTGCACCCTAGGGAGCGGGGTAGGTGACAGGGCCTGCACTCCAGCCTGAGCTGCAACTCCAACATTCTGTTGACCCAGCTGTTTTTAGAGCGCTAGCGTGAGCCCCTTTGGCTCAAGTCTGTGGACAAGGCTGGCTCTGTGCAGACACACCCTTCCAGCCCGCCTGCCTGCAATGCTGGGCTCAGGGGAGGCCTTATCAAGAGAGAGGAGCATTCCTGAAACACCAGGCCAGAGACAGATCCATAGGAACTGCCTGGCTGGATCAGAACTAGGTCCATTTAGTTCAGCACCCCATCTCCAACAGGGACCAGCACCAGATGAAGACGTAAGAACCGCTCAGTAGGCAGGTGTGGGACAATCTGCCCACACACACACACACACAAAGCCTTATCCTGATCTCTAATAGTACCATCAGTTTCTGGGTTAGTTTTAACGTGTTCAGCTACTTTTCATCTACAGATCCCACTCACCGTGCTGCTACTTACACAGGGATAGCCTCACCCATCACTGATTTGCAACTGCATCTAGGGTGGAACAGAGCAGCCATTGAACAGCTTACAGTTACACCACACCAACCACCAAGCATGCACTGTTTTCAAAGGGGTAAATCCATCCTTCTACTCTGCAAGCATGGAAGACCCCTGTGCAGCAGAACTCTGGACAGGAGCAGAGGTGAGGGATATGGATCCAGAGAAAGGGGCAGGGTGGGTACACAGCAGGCAGGGGCTATGCACTCCCTCCAAAGCCCAGAGCTCAGCTGTGTGTGAGAAAGTAGGCAGCAGCAAGGCAGAGTGGGGTGGCTGGCAGAGACATGGCAGGCTGAGATGTCTCCCCAAAGGCACGACTGGCTTCTTGGGCTAAGGTGCTGGGGTCCCGATTTGACAGGATCTGCCACGTGGGGCCAAGAAGGACATTGCACCAAAACAGACCTGCACCAAAATTCCCTGAAGAAGGGGAGATTAACTGGCTGCAGAGCAAACTAACGAAATCCCCGCTGTAGACCTGGAGGAGAAATAGGTCACGGGATATCTCCCCTAGAGCATGAGGTGCAAAGGAATAAAATGGGGCCTTGTGGCTAGGGATAGAAAAATGGTTTTACACCAATCCTTATTCCCCAGTCCACATCCACCCCACCCAGCCAGCCATGGTGCAGAAGATGCAGCTATAGAGGGGACAGCGTGAAAGGCATCTACTCTAAATACTGCAACAGGATCCTGGATTCCAGCAGGCAAAGAAATGCTTTGCAGATGGATTTTGCATCCATCCGTATGGCTCCTAGAATATCTTCATAAGCCACAATGTGCCCTTAATCCCACAACAAAATCAAGTCAAAGAGCAATTAATATTCTGATACCTGTGGCTAGCTGAAGTGATATAGAGCTGATGATTTCTTTTTCCATTTTACTCCAACTGTGGTTTCATTTTTTTCCAACCCTTCTCTGGGCAGTGGTTTTAGGGGCACTAAGGTTCACTTTTGTGGGTAACCTGCACTGTTAGCTGTTGATTTAATTAACTCAGCCTCATCTCCCTTCTTGACCATATCAACTCAAGCAGGGCTGAATTTCAAGCACACATCCTATTGGTAAAATGTATTTCTCCTCTATGCAAGGGGAAAAAACCAACCCCTTTTGCATCCAGAGGGACAAAATTAAAAGATGAGCCATGCCTGATTGAATGACATTATTTAGGGAAGCTTCTTCACAGCACCATGGGACATCAGAAGTAAAGCTATATCTTTAGGGCAAGAAATGCAACTAGAACTGCAATGATGTATTGGGTAGTTAATGATTATTGGGGGGGGGGGTGTGAGTGTGTGTGTGTGTGAGAGAGAGACCCTGACACTATCGAAGCGATGGGGGGAGCTGAGCTCCTTTGAAAAGCTGGTTTATAAAGAGTGAAGCTGCTTAAAATCAGTTGCAATATTCCTAAAATCTCAGCCTGATTGTTCTTCATTAAACTAACACCCTTGTCATTAAAGTTAAGGTCCAGAATGATCTTGTTGTTATCAGTAGGTTGTTGGTTTTACAAAGAGTGTTATTGGGAACACTGTTGCATTTGTGTATTTTCCCTTCCTCTGAATAATTTGGAATTGGACGGATATGTAATAGAGGAGCAGCTGATCTTAAAATTTAGTGGGTCTGTCTACATGTGAATTCTGGTAGTGCTTTAACACATGTTAATTAACAATTGTAAGTACTAGTGTAGATGTTACATAAACATTTGTTCCAGGACACACATAAATTTGTTACTAGCCACATTTTTAGTCACTAGTCACCTGTTTAACCCTAGACTTCAGGGTAGAACATGACTAGCCACAAATGTGGGTGTCCTGTCCACAGTAGAATTTACAACGGTATTAGTTAACACGTGTTAAATCACAACTAAAAATTCAAGCTGTGAACACAGGATGATCAAAGGAAAATGGGAGCAGGAAAGACCATTTTCTATACGTTGCAGGTTGAGGAGCACAGAGGGAAATAACTGAGAAGAAATAGCTAGTGAATGGTAGCTCCTTGCTGCCGCGGAGGGTGTATCTATACTGCAATCAGAGGTGTGACTACAGCATGTGTAGACGTACCTGAACTAGCTTTAATCTAGGTAGTTCAGGTCCCGACAGCAGTAAAGCCATGGCAGCAGGGGCTAGCAGCCCAGTACAAGCCCATCAGAGAGCCTTGGTAGGTACTTGGGTGGCTAGGCCATGCTTTGGCAGCTTCATTGCTATTGATACCTGAACTAGCGAGATTAAAGCCAGCTCAGGCATTTCTAGACGTGCCGCAGTGGCAGCTCTGATTGCAAGGTAGGCATCTCCCTAAAGCTATCCGTCTGCAGAAAGGGAGAAAAACTGTCTTTAGGAGGCAAGACAAACTGGATGGCCCAGGGCATTGGCAATGGTTTATGGATCCTCCTTTCTTATTCTAGGTCACCAGCTCACAACCAGCCCTGGCCAGGAAGTCACTTCCAACCCTTGGCTGTTTTGCTTGCATAAGATGAGCGTGGAGGTCTCACTCCAGTCCCTTGTAAATGAGCGTCCCTCTCCTCAAAAAAATACCATCACACCCGGTACTGGAGGGCAGCTTCCGCAGAGAGGTCAAGGCCTGGCTGGGCCTGGGAGAAGGAGCTTATCCTTTCAGACAGAGCTGGTCCCTCCAGAGCAGGGTTATGTTGGTAGGGCAGTGAGAAGAGAACTTTGTCATAGCTCCACCAAAGCCACAGAGCACCTCCCTTGGTTGCAGTGATGCAAGAGGCCTTTTGTTGGTGAGTGTGGGGGCTGATCTGGTCTGGAAACAGTCGCCCCGTTCTTTCAGGGGCTCTCTGCCTGATGTACTTCCCTGCGAGAATCAAAACATCCTGTTCCCCAGCGAACTCTTCTGACCTTCCTCAGCAGCCAAAACATCAGGCCTGCGTGATGGGTGGAGGCAGGCCCAGGTTTGTTTTTAGCAACCTCGTTGAAATTTAAATTGATTTGTTATTTATCCAACTGACAACAAAGAGAGAAAAAAAGTCATAATTCTGTGCGCTGGGGAGATTGGATTCCTGTATCACTGTCAGCTACATTAACTTACTTCCTGGATCTCAATTCAATTAGGGCAGCATTCCCTAGCATTAATAAATCAATACTGATGCCATTTTGATATATTTTGAATGTCTTTCATTATATATTTCAGGGCAGGGATTATTGTTGACTTAGAAGTTAATGGGACATGACAAGGCAAATCAAGTTGTGTAGGTAAAGCCTTCGAGCCGTTAGCTATAATTGCTTTCTGTTGCAAAAGACTGTTTCAGTGAAACAATGAGCTGTTTAAGTTTTGTTGTGGTGGAGTTATCCCAGTTGGCAGAGCCGGTGTCTCTTTTGCAAAGGGAAGGAAATAGCTGTACACTGTAAAAGAAAGTCTCTGACCAAGAGATTCATGGCTCCGCTCAATTGAAGTGTATTGTAATAGCAGGTGTGCAGCATAATTCCTCTTGTGTCGACGTTTGGGACAAATCTTTAGCTCATGCAAACCAGTATAGTTCCATTATCGTCAAGAGATATATGGTAATTTACACCAGATGATGATCTGCCCCACTGATTTCAGTGGAGCTACGCTGGAATTTGGCCCATCGACTTCAGTAGAGATATGCCAATTTATGCCAGCTAGGGATCTGGCCCAATGGTTTCAATGGATTGATGCCAGGTAGAGTCATGGAGTTGAAGGCCAGAAGGGACCCCCAGATCATCTAGTCTGACCTCCCATAGGTCACGGGCCACCAGCACCCTCCAGCAGCTGCACACAAAACCCACCAACCAAAATCAAACCAAAGTATCACAGTCCACAGGAGTCTAGACCAGGGGTTCTCAAACTGGGGGTTGTGAGGTTATTATGTGGGGGGTCACGAGCCGTCAGCCTCCACAACCAAGCCACACTTCGCCTCCAGCATTTATAATAGTGTTAAATATTTAAAAAGTGTTTTTAATTTATAAAGGGGGGTTGAACTCAGAGGTTTGCTGGGTGAAAGGGGTCACCAATGCAAAAATTTGAGAACCACTGGTCTAGACTATTAGGTGCCACAAGCACAGAATAGGAGGGACAGAGGTGCAACAGTGCCCAAGGCCCCTGCGATGGCAGGGAACTGATTACGTGAAATACACTCAGATAATCCTGGCAAGTGCCCACACCCACATGCACAGGAAGGCGATTTCCCCCCACCCGCTCTGCCCCCCATCACTGCCAATCTAACCTGCGGGAAATTCCTTCCCGACCCCACACATGGCGAGCAATTAGACCCTGAGCGTGTGAGCAAGAATCAGCCAGCTAAGTACATGAGAGAGAGAATAGTTACTACTGCCTCAGAGCAACCCCCCCACACACATTGTTCCAGCTCCAGCTGTGGCCATCTCTGATGCTTCAGAGAAAGGAAATAAAAAAAATCCAGACTACATTGGAGGTGCTGGGGGCGGGGGGAAATCCCTTCCTGACCCCTGTAGGTGACCAGCTGAAGCCCTGAAGCAGGCAGTTTAGAAACATAAGACCTAAACCAGAAGGGACCTCCAAAGCTGCCAAGCCTTGCCCCCCACCCCCGCCATCACAAGCAACCCTCTCATACAATCCCACTTATGAATTTGTCCAGCTATCTCTTAAAACTCATTAAGTTGTTCCAGAACCTCACCCCTCTGATGGTGAGAAACCTTCTTCTAATTTCCAGCCTGAATTTGTTCATGGTCAGTTTAGAAACATTTATTCTTGTGCCAACATTTTCCTTTAGCTTCAACAGCTCTTCACCCTCCTTGGTGTTTAACCCCCTGGTGTATTTAGAGAGAGTAATCACATCCCCTCCCCGCCTTCATTTTGCTAGGCTAAAACAAGTCAAGCTCAAACTGGAACAGGTACAGAGAAGGGCAACTAGGATGATCCGAGGAATGGAAAACCTGTCTTATGAAAGGAGACTCAAGGAGCTTGGCTTGTTTAGCCTAACCAAAAGAAGGCTGAGGGGAGATATGATTGCTCTCTATAAATATATCGGAAGGATAAATACCAGAGAGGGAGAGGAATTATTTAAGCTCAGTACCAATGTGGACACAAGAACAAATGGATATAAACTGGCCATCAGGAAGTTTAGACTTGAAATTAGACGAAGGTTTCTAACCATCAGAGGATGAAGTTCTGGAAAAGCCTTCCAAGGGAAGCAGTGAGGGCAAAAGACCTATCTGGCTTCAAGATTAAACTCGATAAGTTTATGGAGGAGATGGTATGATGGGATAACATGATTTTGGCAATTAATTCATCTTTAACTATTCATGGTAAATAGGCCCAATGGCCTGTGATGGGATGTTAGATGGGGTGGGATCTGAGTTACTACAGAGAATTCTTTCCTGGGTATCTGGCTGGTGAATCTTGCCCACATGCTCAGGGTTCAGCTGATTCCCATATTTGGGGTCGGGAAGGAATTTTCCTCCAGGGCAGATTGGAAGAGGCCCTGGGTTTTTTTGGCCTTTCTCTGCAGCATGGGGCATGGGTCAGTTGCTGGCAGATTCTCTGCACCTTGAAGTCTTTAAAGCATGATTTGAGGACTTCAATAGCTCAGACATAGGTGAGAGTTTTATTGCAGGAGTGGGTGGGTGAGATTCGGTGGCCTGCATTGTGCAGGAGGTCAGACTAGATGATCATAATGGTCCCTTCTGACCTTAATATCTATGAGTCTATGAGTCTTCTAGTCTCTTCTCATAAGATAGTCGTCCCCCCATTCCCTGGGTCTTCCTCGTAAACGCTTCTCAGAACCCTGTTCCACTTCAAATTCATCTTTCTTGAACATGGGTGACCAGAATTGTATACAGTATTCCAGATGAGATCCCACCAGTGCCTTGTACAATTCCATTAATCCTCCTCTGTCTCTACTGGAAATGCCTCGCCTGATGAATCCTAGGTTCAAATTTGTATTTTTCACAGCTGCATCACATTGGTGGTTCATAGTCTTATCCTGTGATTGACCAACACACCCAGGTCTCTCTCCTCTTCCGTTCCTTCCAACTGAAGAACCCCCAGCTTGAAGCAGAAATTCTTATTATTATACCCTAAGTGCATGACAGCACTTTGTACTGTCGAATTCCATCCCATTTCTGTCACTCCCATCTTTGAGGTCTTTCAGCTCTTCCTGTATAATATTCTGATCCTCCTCTGGATTGACGATACCGCTCAACTTTGTATCTTCAGCAAACCTCATTCGCACACGTCCTACTCTTTGTGCCAATGCCATTAATAAAAATATTACATAAAATTGGCTCCAAGACCAATCCTTGAGGAACTCCACTAGTAACCTCCCTCCAGTCCAATAGTTCACCTTTTAGCACAATCCATTGCCTTCTCTCCAATAGCCAGTTCCTTATCCACCTTATAGATTTTGTACTGATCTGCATCTTCTCCACTTTAATTAAGGATTTCCCATGTGGCACTGTGTGAAATGCTTTACTGAAGTCCTCGTAGATTAGATCTTCTGCATTTTCCTTATCTAACAAATCAGTTATTTTCTCAAAGGAAGAAATCAGGTTAGTCTCACACACTTTACCTTTGGTAAACCCATGTTGCATCACATCCCCTTTTCCATTTACCTCCTCGCATTTAATTATTTTTTCCTTCACAATTTCTTCCAAAGTCTTGCATTCTACTGAGGTTAGATTAACAGGTCTGTAATTGCCTGAATCACTTTTGCTCCCTTTCTTTCATAAAGGTATCAGCATTGGCTATTCCTCAGTCAAATAATATTACCCCCAAATAGATAGGTTTATGAAAAATCATTGCTACCGGACTAGCAATCTCATGTGCCATTTCTTTTATTATTCTGGGATGGAAATTGTCCAGTAACCCCCCAATTTGAGCTCATTAAACTATCTGAGTTTTTCTTCCACCTCAGATGTATTAATTCCCATTTCTATATACTCCTTTCCATCAGCCATCTTGCCTTCATGCCCATGCATCCTTCCTGAAAACTAAGGCAAAGTATTCATTTTGTTGTTGGGCCATACCTAGATTATCTTTAATCTCTTCCCCATCCACATGGCATAGCAGCCTAACCTCACCCTTCCTTATTTTCTTTTTATTGGTATACCTGAAAAAGCCTCTTATGATTTATTTTAATTTCTTTGGCACGAGCTAATTCAGCTCAACTTTTAGCAAGTCTCATTTTAGCCCTGTATTTTCTAACCTCCACGATGTAGCTTTCTTTGCTGAGCAATCCCTTTCCTCATCCTCTACAGGCTCTCTGCTTACTCCTAATAACCTTTTGGAGGTGGTATTCAACCAGGAGGGTCTGGAGCCTTTCCATACACATTTTTCCCCCTTGCTTGGGATGCACATTGCAGCTCGTTTTTGTGTAGTTGATTTAAAGACATTCCATGCCTCCTCCACATTTATGTCCTTGAGCTCTTCAAGTCTGGTTGGTTTCTTTAGCTAATTCTCTTAATTTTCCAAAGGCTGCCCTTTTAAAATAGAAGAACAGCTGGAGATCTGAGTCAGGGACTTCAGTGGATCTATGCCAGTGGATACTAGCTGGGGATCTGGTCCACCACCCATACGTTTAACACTTTTCAAATGGTGGAATACTATAGTGTCTCTGGGGAAACCTGGTAATGTTGCATTTTGACTCACAAAAGTCTTGAGTAGTGCTGAGCACCCATAACTCACCCTGAAGCCAGTCAGAGATGTCTAGCATCATTCAGGTTTTTCCTGGATGGGCCCATGTCTGCCCTCTGTTACGTGCTACAGTACAGTGGCAGGCCACACCTGTAACTAAGAGCAGAACCTGTCCTGCCATGCATAAACAACTCACTTCTTTTTCCCTGTGGTTCATGTCAACCCTCTTGGATGTTAAAGGTAAATGAATTGCCTTATATTCATACACAAGGACTAGGTATTTCCTTACTATGAGGACTCAAATAAAAATATCCGCCTGTTGGCCCAGGGCAGTCAGACAGATCCAGATTCTTGACTGAACCGGGGGGAGTGGCTGCAAAGGTGGCTGAGAAAGTTCCACTTTGCACTGCCCTGATTCCAGGCTGGGCCCTTGTGTTGTATTGAGCAGCGTGAGGACTGCTCTAACTTACGCTGAGCTGCAGACAGGCGCAGAAAACACAGTTAAGAATCAGGGCATTGGCGGGATATCCCGGACACACATCCCCCAGTCATGCCCACTTTTCCCAACCATGCCAGCAAGCGGAGAAGCGCAGCTTTAAATCGGGGCTCTCTCTCACCATAAAAATCTAGTCAACATTTTTTGTTCAAAATTTTTTTTCTTTGAAAAACAATTTTTTTTCAATCAAACTGAAAAACTTCCTCAAGAAATGTCCATTTTTGACAACACTTTCCATGGTTTTATTTAAAAAACCTGAAAACCCCAAAACTGGGGAGGGGGGGATCAGTTTTTGGCAGCCAAACACAAAATAATTTCAGCCAGTTGAGTGAAAAATTTCAGAAAAAAAACAAAACATTTTTGCCTGAGGGACTGAAATGTTCCAGAGTGTTGTCTTTTTCTGCAAAATCCCAAAACGTTTTGTAGAAAAAAAATTGATGAAAATGAGACATTTTTCATAGGAAACCAAAACACTTCCCCCAACTTGCTCTTGAATTACCATGACATTGGGGCGACTCTCCCTGGTCCAGTTAAACTGGTTTAAAGGACCAGATTACACGGGTGGTGTACCATAAAGAATCTGCACTGCATCAAGGACGGTCTTTGAGGTTCAATGGGTGCTAGGTGCCTAAATACCTTTGTGGATCTGGGCCTTAATGCCCTTGTAGATCAGCCTTCCAAAACTGTCATGAAAATCTATCAGTCCAGGCATAAATATCTGGCTATCTGCTGTACTGCCTTCCCATCCTAGTGATTTAGGTGTTTTCAATGTGGCCTGCAGAATGGTTGCCACGTGCTAAAGTTTACCCCTCCTCCCCCAACCTTTTAATGTGCTGATTGAGAATGAAAAAATATGAATGATATTCTTCTAATATGTCGGGGGGGGGGGAGATTTGCCCCGAGCAAATGTAACTTTGCAAGGATAAATTAATATAAGTTATTTGCGTGAGGACAAGTTGACATAAGAACGGCCATACTGGGTCAGATCAAAGTCCATCTAGCCCAGTATCCTGTCTTCCAACCGTGGCCAATGCGGGGTGCTTCAGAAGGAATGAACAGAACAGGCTATCATGAAGTGATCCATCCCCTCTCGCCCATTGCCAGCGTCTGGCAAACAGAGGCTGGGGACACCCAGAGCGTGGGGCTGCATCCCTGATCATCTTGGCTAATAGCTATTGATGGTTCCATCCTCTGTGACCTTAACTAATTCTTTTTTGAACCCTATTAAAGTCTTGGCCTTCACAACGTCCCCTGGCAAAAAGTTCTATGGGCTGACTGTGCGTTGTATGAAGAAGTACTTCATTATGTTTGTTTTAAACCTGCAGCCTGTTAATTTCACTAGGTGACCCCCTGGGTTCAGGTTGAACCCTAGCTATGCATCAGGAAAAGCAAGAGCAATTACAAGCAACAGGCAAAGACAGAAGTCCAGGTGAAGCAGGGAAAAGAAGTCAAGAGTACGCCACATGTTGCCACACTAATCATTGATATAGGCTGGTGTCAATTGGCATTGCTCCACTGACTCCAATTGCAGAGCTGGCCCAGATCTCAGCGGCCTGTTACTCCAAAACTAACCCTTAAGTAGCTGTTACAGCATAGGTATGTCTCCCTGTAATGACTCACTGTCTCTCTCCTTGTCTATGAGCCCTCCCCATGTTAAATTGATCAGGACAGTCCTGATTGCAGATTAAGTGACTGGCTATCAATGACTCCAAACCTGTCCATCCATCATTCACTTTGCAGCATGGTCCCTTCCAAAACATTAGCCAAGTCATTTATCAATGTGACTCTTTGAGACAATAAAACAGGCACCTTGCAAAATTTAGTATTCAGCTCGTAAAGGTCTTAAAAGCATTTCTCAATTATGAATGGTCTGGAGGGAGTCATTCTTGCTTCATCTGGGGAGGAATAAAGATGGAAAATAATAGCATATCAATAGTATTGCAATTTAGCTGTATTAATCTTTCAAGAGTTAAAATTGTTTGTGCTTTCTACAATAAATATGGCACACAAAAATTCTCTCTCCATTTCGATAAACAAAAGGTTAAACTTACGTGCTTGAAACGGTAAAACACTATTTTGCCCTGGCGTGCCAGAATTTGTTCAAACGATGTCATTCCAAAAGACCAATTTTTTTAATTCTCTGCATCTGGACTATGGACAAAAGAGTACCAGGGTGTGGGTATGGGGAGAGCGTATGGTCTAGTAGTTAGAGCAAGGGTCTGGGAAACAATCAGCGGGACTTTACTTGTGTACGCACTCATCAATGTCAAGATTGCGCAACCTAACCCTAACGCCGCACATGCAGGCAGCTTGACCGATGACTTATAGCACCTGTTTGATCATATCTAGGTACACTCTCCCTTATCACCATGGCCTGTCATAGGCATTAGAAAGGAGTAAGTGACGTTTCATCCATTGACATTTTTATGGTGCTTTGTGAGAGATCGGCCCAAACCAAAACCCGAGATCCACACACTACTGAGTTTGCGGGAAGTTTGGATGGGATTTTGTTCAAGCTTATTTCAGTTTCTCTGAGTAGAAAAATATCTGAAAACGTGATGAACACCCAGGCCCTGTGGAGAGAAAAGCCACACTGAGCATTGCCCACCCCACGTGTTCACAAATCGTGTGTCCGGTCTCAAAAATTGGCTGATTGGCTTCAAAATCATGAAGGGTTTTTAAAATAATAATGTTGGGGCTCTTTTTATTGGACTTCTGCTTTCTGAGCCTTGAGGCAGCACTCACTTCGTGTTTTCAGGATTTGCTCTGCAACCACAAGTGTCAAAAAGGCACTATTTTTAAAGGAAAGCTAAGATTTTCATACATTCTCTGACCGTCAGCAGCCAGGGTGTCAAGAGAAATACCAAATATCAAAAGCGCCTGATAAAACTCTCATGAGAACTGCAACGCTACATATTCTCTGAAAGAAAGCTAGCTCTATTTTATAACCAGCATCACCACCTCCCAGCTTCTTCAACCCACCTGCTCTGTTAGCCAGCTGAATATATAAGGCGCCAGCTCCACCCCTAGTTGGCTTAGTCCCACCCCTGGGAGAGGTTTAACCTGTTTGAAAAGCCCTTCCTCCATTTTATACACCAGCCTTCCCCTTCCCAAAGAGTCAAGCTCCTAAAACAGAGAGGCAGCTATAATGCTCATTAATATTCTAGGGAGGGTCTGAATTCCTTACCAAGACACCAATCATGCAAAGCCTTACACACGTGTAAGGCTAAAATAGGTAAAGAACAAGTTAAGAATTGCTTAGATGTCTTCAAGTCCGCAGGGCCTGACAAAGTACAGTATCTTCTAAAATACTTTAGGAACTAGCTGAAGAGATCTCTGAGCTGTTAGCCATTATCTTTGAGAACTCGTGGAGGACAGGAGAGATCCGAGAGGACTGGAAAGGGGCAAATATGGTACCTAGCTATAAAAAGGGGAATAAGGACAACCCAGGGAATTGTAAACCAACTGAACTTTGGTACCTGGAAAGATAATGGAGCAAATAATCAAACAAACAATCAGTTTGTAAGTACCTAGAAGAGAATAGGGTGATAAGTAACAGTCAACATCGATTTGTCAAGAACAAATCATGTCAAACCCATCTAATATCCTTCCTTGACCGGGTAACAAGCCTTGTGGGTGGGGGAAATCAGTAGATATATCTTGACTTTAGGAAGGCTTTTGATACTGTCTCACACGACTATCTCATAAACAAACGAGCAAAATATAGTCTAGATGAACCTAGTATAAGGTGGTTTCAGAGTAACAGCCGTGTTAGTCTGTATCCGCAAAAAGAACAGGAGTACTTGTGGCACCTTAGAGACTAACAAATTTATTTGAGCATAAGCTTTCGTGGGCTACAGCCCATTTCATCAGATGCATGCAGTGGAAAATATAGTAGGAAGATTTTACATACACAGAGAACATGAAACAATGGGTGTTACCATACACACTGTAACGAGAGTGCTCAGTTAAGGTGAGCTATTACCAGCAGGTGGGTGCACAACTGGTTGGAAAACCATACTCAGAGTAGTTATCAATAGTTCACAATCAAGCTGAAAGGGCATATTGTGTGGGGTCCTGTCCTGGGTCTGGGTCTATCCAATATCTTCATAAATGATTTGGATAATGGCATAGAGAGTACACCTATAAAGTTGCAGGTGATACCAAACTGGGAGGGGTTGCAAGTGCTTTGCAGGACAAGATTAGAATTCAGAATGATCTTGACAAACTGGAGAAATATTATGAAATAAACAGGAGGAAATTCAATAAGGACAAATGCAAAGTATTACACTTGGGAAGGAATAATCAATTGCACAAATACAAAATGGGAAATGACTTCTGAAGTACTCCCATCTCAGCAAAGGATCTGGAGAGTATAGTGGATCACAAACTAAATATGAATCAATAATATAATGCTGTGCCAAAAAAAAAAAAAGTACATCATTCTGGGATATATTAGTTGGAGTGTTGTAAACAAGATCCGAGAAGGAATTCTTCTGCTCTACTCAGTGCTGATAAGGCCTCAGCTAGAGTTTTGTGTCCAGCTCTGGGCACCACACTTCAGGAAAGAGCTGGACAAGTTGGAGAAAGTCCAGAGGAGAGCAACAAAAATGACTAGAGGTCTAAAAAACATGAGCTACGAGGAAAGATTGAAAAAGTTGGCCTGTTTCGTCTGAAGAACAGAAGACTGAGGGGGAACATGATAACAGTCTTCAAGTAGATTAATGGTTGTTATAAAGAGGAGGAGGATACATTGTTCTCCTTAACCACTGACGACAGGACAAGCAGCAATGGGCTTAAATTGCAGCAAGGAAGAGTTAGGTTGGACATTAGGAAAAACTTCCTAGTTGTAATGGTAGTTAAGCACTGGAATAAATTAATTACCTAGGGAGATTGTGGAATCTTCATCACTGGACATTTTAAGAGCAGGTGAGACAAACACCTGTCAGGGATGATCTAGATAGTCCTGCCTCAGTGCAGGGGACTGGACTAAATGACTTCTCGAGGTCCCTTCCAGTCCTACATTTCTATGATTTCTATGTGCTCCATAGCACACAATGTGTCAGGTTTCCCCATATGCTGTCCCCACTCTGCAGCAGAATCACATAGGATTTTTCCCCTTTATCCATATGTAACCTGCTTTAGGAAAGCACGGCTCTTTATCCCTGTCTAGAGGTTGGTCCATGTAAGAGGACAGGAGCCTACGATAGCAGACAACTAAGAGTTATTCCTTTACTTCAAATCATAGGGGCTCATGGATTTGAGCCCTGACGGTTTGTAGTTCAAACTCTGCTGCTGACCCAAGCGGGGTCAAGCAACACTCACAGAAATCTAGGCACAAGAAGCAGCAAGGTCCTTGATAGTATCACATTAATCACTGATTTAAAAACAGGGGCCCAGAGCCTGAGCTGGTAGAGATGAACAATGGTTTAGCAGTTAGGGTGCTAGCCACAGACCGGGCGTCAGTTCCCTGCTTGGACCAAGGTCATCAAAGATATGTATCCCTGGCTGGGATGATTTAGTTGGGGATTGGACTAGATGACCTCCTGAGGTCCCTTCCAACCCTGATATTCTATGATTCTATGTAGGCAGATAACACCCATTGAAAACCTTTGAGGATGTGGGCCCTAATCTCGGCAATAATTCCCCAATTGTAAAATGAGAATAATAGCCCTGAATAATCCCTGCCTTCCATAGGGTGTTAGGAGGATAAATACATTAAAGGTTGTGAGATGCTCTGATACAATAGGAATGGGGCCAGCTAGACAGATACTTACCCAGGCACTGCTGTGTTCTCAGAATAAAGACCTAGCTGAACACGAATCAATTTTGGAGCGCCCGAAAAAGCCAGTGTTTCATTTTCCAAGCAAGCAAGCCCCCAAGTTGTATTATCCTGCACATAAAATCATAATATGCTATTAAGAGCAATTAAGACTCTAGATTGCACTTTGAAACCAGCTGTTTTTACTTTAAGGGGCACCATAACCCGTCAGAATGGGGCATTTATATAGATTTTCCATGGTTTACTTGAAAAAAATGTGTGAGGCCCAGTAAAGCTGTAGCCCTGAGAAAGCAGGTAAAGTTCCATCCTTTTCCAATTCATTAGATCTTTTCTTCTCTCGGATGCAGCTGGTGACCTAAGTGTTATTCACCCAGGAGTTATAGAAGGAAAAGAGGCATAAAAACACTGCACATTTTGATCAAAAACATTTAGCATGTACAAAAATAAGTAGCTCTGCTCCTAAATGGACTCCCATGCCTCATAAAAGGGTACCAAAAGCACAACAGTCTTGTACGTTTCTGCTTCAGTGTATTTCAACAAAGTGCAGCACAGTGCATTGTCCTGCAGGGTACTGAGCACATGGTTTGCTTAGTACACACACAGTAAAAAGATGTCCACGGCAGCCCTCAGAGATGCAAAACAGGTTTAAATCCTCCTTAAATCTTGATTTTTTCCCCCCCATTAAACTGTATGTACTGCTTCGACGAGAAGGAATTCAGGAAACGTTCTCATATTGCATATTGCTCCGGGGGAGGACTTGAAGAGGACAGATGGACCTAAGCCACTAAGTTCTACTGCAGATCCAAATGTCCCCAAAGGCTGAGGAGTCTACTCTATGCTGGTTCTGATACGACCACCGTAGTATCCAAGTGCCTTAGATCCAGGGTTCCAATCTGGGCCAAGCACTCAGCTCTCAATACTAAGGGTGAAAATCAGCATGGCTCCACTGATTTCAGTGCTGACTTACACCTGCTGAGGATCTGGCCCTAAACCTTTTGTTCCGTCATTAATTAAAGGGATCTTGCTCACCTAGGGGCTGACTGAAACAACAACACTTAGCTCTTAGATACTGTTTTCCTCTCAAAGAGCGTTACAAAGTGTCATTTGCCTCATTTTACAGATGGCAAAACTGAGGCATGGAGAGATTAAGGGACTTGCCCAGGGGCACACAGGAAGCGGGGGGCAGAGCAGGGAATTGAACCTAGGTCTTCTGAGTGCCAACCTAACCACTGGGCCATCCTTCCTCTCCAAGCTATTGTAATAGAAATAATTGGGAGGTCATGTCAACCATAGGGGGACAGCCTGGCCAAAGTCAGATCAGAGTGAGAGAAGGAAACCAATGGGGCATCAAGATTGGCATCACCGATGGGGCCACTGGGTCAGGGAGATGCAGTTGTTAGACTCTGTCTACATTGGGAAACTTTCCCACCACTGGGTATCCACGGATGCAACTCCACAGCCGGAGCTCTTGTGTAGATGGGGCACTGGCGTTTTGACCACGGCTTCATCTGGGCCAACTTGAGCAAGACTAGAGGAGAGTGACACGGCCAGTAAAATATATACATGCTGCTGACCTGTCGGCATCAAAGCTCCTTGCAGTTCAGCTCCGCAGCTTGCAATGATCATAGGACACTTTACCCCCCACTTCACCATAGCCACTACCCAAGAGACAAGGACTGCGATGTAGGCCGGGCAGACTAATGCAGAGACTTGAAGCACAAGGCCAAGAAGTGGTGCCAGATGCAATGGAGGAGAGGGAGGGGTTTAGAGAGTCCCGTGTCAGAGCCCAATCACCAGGGGACGGGGATAACTAACAGCCTTGATCTTTGTCAGTATCATTGAACAAACGTCCCAGTCTCCAGACCTCACTTTGACCATGACTGCGGCCAGTTCGGTGTGACACAATCACCAGGAGTTAGAAAAACAGACCAACCTGATACCTAATCCATCCTCTCTCTGGGGCCCATAGCCTGCCCTTCCAGGGGATGGATTGAGTTTCTAAAATGTCTCTCTCTCATCCTCAGCACCAACTTCAATGGAGTCAGGCCAGTTTATACTAGCTAAGGATCTGGCCCGTTATAGCTATGAAAAGCCAACTCGAAAAAAGTTTGCCACTTCCCTGGCTTGCCAGATTAAACAAGGCATTTGCCTCCCACTTCTGAGCTCCTCCGCATGGGTTTATGATTCCCGAGGGGTGTGGAAAGTCAGCCATCATTGGGTCTTATTTAACTTGGCCATTGCCACTAAAAGAAACAAAACATATATTAAATTAACAACGTGTGAATGAGGGTTTTTCCACCTTCAGTCTGTACATTTCCTCATAAATAACAAGCCTGTTCAAATGGATTTTTCTTTTTGTATGTGATGTTAGTAACTAGACCTCTACAAAACACATAAAGACTAAAATCCCAATATGGAATATCACCAGGATGGTATCACAGATTCCCCAGGGCAATTTGTACAAAGCTATGAATTTTCAGCACGCAGCACTGTGGTTGGGAAATGACCATTCTCCATAGATGATCTGCAGGGTTTGAACCTACGACTTTCAACACCAAAGCATAAACCTCCATCACCTGGCCTAAAGGAGCATATCCATTGACTAGCAGCGATAAACAGGCTTTTATCCTCTAGGGAGACCAGCCACTCAAGAGATATGACACACTTATACAGAGTGTAACAACTACACAGGCTCCTCTGTAAAAATGCTCTCTTCTTCTCTTGGAAATCTGCATTTGTTCAATTGTACAGTTAATTTAGGCAGGGCTGTAGCTAGGATGTCCAAAGGCACCTTAGGGAGTTAGGTGCTGGGAGTTGGACACCTAACTCATCTAACCTCTTTGAAAACCCCTGCTAACAATACAGCCTTTCCAGTGATTTATTTTCGCTCACAAGCTTTTTTCCTTTCCTTTTTTTTTCCCAGACCCAGAAAGGAGAAAAACCTTTTACATCCAAAAACCCCTTTCCTGTCTCACAGCTGCAGACGAAAGACAAAAATAATCTTCCCTCCCCCAAAGCCCCCTCTCCCCACCACAGCTCTCTCACACCCTCCACCCTCACACCGGTTCTCGTGCCAGGAGGTGAGACGCTGAAAGTGACCACAGGGCGTTTTGGTTTCCATCAACTTCCTCGTCCCACCAAGATGCTGGAGCCGCCCACAGGAGAAGAAGAAGAAAAATAAAGAATGGCTTTACCCAACGGCCCGGCACAACCTGCAAAAAGCAGAAGCGTCGCTTGCAAACGCCTACCTAATAGAGTGCAGACGATCGGAACGCTCTTTCTGCAGGCTTGAAAAAGAATCCATCATGACCACAGTGAAGACTCCCCTGATTTCGGCCCCTGATCCTTCAGTGAGCCCTGAACAGGCATTTCCCTGTACGCACACGGAGCTCCATTGAATTCAGTGGGACGCTCCGGGGGTGCTGGGGTCTGCCCATGCAGATCCCAGTTGCAGAATTGTGTCCTTTGTTGGTCCCCGTGTTAGCACCTTTCTCAACCCAGCCCTGATCCTGAAAATGTAATGCCGACCCCTGGGGGCGGGGGTGCTGGGACGTCTAAACGCAGGAGGCTCTGCTGTCTGTGCTGAAAGACCCAGCTCTGTTAGCTAAGGCTGTAGCAGGCTCATCAATCCAGCCACCACGAGAGGGGCCAGAGTGCACACGGAGTAGATTACGCAAGCACACCCATGCTTACAGTAGAAGTATGCACGTAAGGGTTTGTGGGATTGGGGCCCTGGTCTCTATCTGATTTACCACGGTCCGCTGTACACAAAGGATGTAAGGGCTCCAAGGGAGACATGACGATGGACTATCTGCTTTTAGCCGCATACTTCTGCCAAGGGACTTCCTTTCTTTTCTTGAACCACTCTTCAAAAATACACAGAAATCAAAGCAGAGCGCTTTTGATTGTGATTAGCTCAAATTTTCCGGTTTTCTCCTCTCTCGGCTCCCTTCTCCCCCTCTCCTCCCCATCGCAATTTCTCATAAGTGAATCAGGAAGCCAGAAACGTCTGAGTTCAAGTCAAAGTTTTGAGCCCCTGGGCTCAAACTGAGGCAAACGACTTTTGGGACAGATGATTTTCCTCACTGTAGTGTATAGGAATTGGGTAGTATCCCTTTAAACAGTAAGTTGTGAGCCCTCTCTGTCTTTTACGTTCAGGGCCCTGCCAGAGGACAATTGTGTATAAGCAGCCAGGCCATGCATGTTGTATGTAGTTAGTTAAACATAGTTATTTGGACTCCTCTGTGCCCTCCATATTGCATGTGTTGTGTAAACAGCACAAGTCACACCAGTCGCTACGCAAAAAGAGCAAAGCGGTTCAGTCTGAACTATGTCATTTTAAATTCACAAAACAACAAAGTCTCCAGGGCAGAGCACACGGCATATATCTTTTTGTGAAAAGCTGCACCAAGCTGAACACAAAATGGCCACTGGTCTCTACAAACAGAGGAATCCTTGCAGATTTAAAGTGCAGTACACAGAAAACAAGATAACAGTCACATAGCTAAATGCACCCCAATGGAAATAGACTTATTACATACAGTTTTGTCTTAAGGTGAATAGACCTCTTTCTCCCGAGTTATACTGTACATGTCATTGGTTAGCCTATCTTATATTTTTCTTTCCCAAATAAATGTTATATTCCCAGTATATCAGGGGAATGAGTGCCAGTTTATGGATACAATGTGATTAGACAGACAGACAGACACACACACAGAGAAATGGGGTCATTTGAAATCTACAATAGAATCCTTCAAGTTTTCATTTCCTAGCATGTGTGAGTATACTTCAGTTACATACAAACATCATTAACTGTTCTCATTGATCTCTTGGGTTACCTTAGAAATCATACAGCAGCCCTAAGAAAGAAAACCATGCAAGGGGAAAGCACATGGAAAAAAGAACTCAATGCTAAATTCTGTTGCTGTTCAATATGGTCTCAATCTTCATGTCATTGAAGTCAGTGAGAGTTTGACCATTAACGTCAATGGACGCAGAACCGTGTCCTATATTTGAACGTGAATATGTGGATGTTACACTTTGTAAGTGGCGTTTGAATCCTCCTTAGATTTAAATAACTGCAGGCACAAAATGAAAGGCTAATGAAGGCTGGTTTGCTGAGGCACAAACGCAATACAAGTTCTCATCAGAGATAGGTAATATACAAATGTAGCTGATCTGCAACCGCAAGACACAATTTTAATGACCTAAGAAATCAGCTTCCAGACATTTCAGAAATATCAAACTTGGTCCTGAATCACCATGGCATTGGTGCAATTTACATCAGTGTAACCCCACTGAAATCAATGAAGTTCAAGTAGCATAAAACCCACAATAAGTGGAATCCAGCTCTTAACCTATGCAACGTCTCAGACGTCTATTGAAGGTTTCTTATATAAGCGCACAGAACCTGCAGTGGGGGACGCAGTATGGCCTTGAGCCAGTAAAGTACTTAAGCACATGCTTAACTTTGTGCACATGGGTAGTCTCATACATCAGTGCGACTATTCACGTGAATAAGTGCTTTACTGGATCAGAGCCTATAAGAACCTGAACAAAATAGAAATAACGGCTTATAAACTATTGTGCAAAACCTGCACTGACCCTATTGGAAACAGGATTCCACTCTTAACTTCCCAATTTCTACCCCAAAAAACCCCTCTTTTCTTTTGTTTCCTGGAGATATTTTTAAGACTCCCTATCTTAAGAGTTGGAGCCTGGGAGAAAGAAACAGCGCTAATTTCACTGAAAGTCCCCACGTCCCCCCCACTTCTTTCATTTATTTCAGACATGACCTTTTGATTTCTCGGGTAGAGTGTAAATTACATGTCGCCAGCATAAAATATTAAATCCAATTTATATTTAATTATTGATGTTATTATGTATTCCATAGTAATGGCAGCAGGGAAAAAAAATCCACCCCACCATTAAATAGCTTTGTTGCATTAGCAGCTTCTTGAGGTTAGGTATCTTCCTCTGTTTCTCCTTAACTGTATGATTGATGGTTATGGGGAAGTTTGTAAATAGTCTTCCAGAAATATTTCATCTTATTATTGTACCTATAAAAGAGATCGGGGAGGGTTTTTTAAACCGCTACTAATTATTTGTTCAGATAAAGAGAAAATAGCTAGAAAAGCTACTCGCTTATAATGCTCCTGACCAGCCCCTTTGGAGGCTGATTGCTTTGATAACCCGCTAGTTAAAGATGGGGTTATGCAAACCACCTTGGGTTTTATTTAAAAAAAAAGACAGTGGAGAACCACAGTGGTTTTTCCAGCTGAGATTTAACCAATATGTTAAACTTCACTTTGACATTGTTTTTACTAAAATATTAATCAATCAATCTCATTTCTTCTTGATTAGAGCTAATTTTCTCCCCATATATATTTAATGTAAATGATCTGAGGTGTATGGCGCGTCATTGCTTTGGTGCGTGGTTATAGTTTCATTTCATCACATGCAATGACATGATTCATTAACATCAAAAACTCCCCAGTCTCCAGCACAGGCTCCAGTCGCAGCTAGGCATGTTGGCCAATATTTTACACACCCCAGGACTGGAGCCAGGAGTTCTGGAGTGGCATGAAGATAGCAAATCAAAACACACTTGGGGCCAGATCCAAACCTATCAATGCAGAGACTCCTGTTGGCCTCTGGATCAGGCCCCTGAAGAATTAATTATTTTAAAGGATTTCTGTTCCCAGGGAATGTTATGCAGATGCAGTTTGACTGCAATAGGGACAATATTGACCTGCTTTAAGCAGCAACAGAGGATGCTGCATTCCCAGGCTCAGCGGCATAGTCCTGAATGGGTATCTACCAGAATGCCCCTGCCAGCATGACCTCGCACACACGGCGCTTGCGAGGTCATGCTGTGCGGAGGACACCATTTGCTCTACCCAATGGCATTCTCCATGCGGCGTGACCTCACACGCATGCTGTGTATGAGGTCACACTAAATAGAGGACACCATGTTGAGAACAAAATGGCAACCTCCATGAGGCAAAAGTGCCTTTCCACCATTCCGCCCACAATCCAGCCCCACCACACCAGCTGCAGACCAACCCACCATCTCCTCTCCATGATCCCCCCCTACCTCCAGACTTTGAAAACTGCACTTTCTTTCCACCCTGTAGGGGACACCCAAGGTCCAGGAGTCTCAGAGAAGATGGGGGGATTCTCCAAAGTGTAGGCAGGAGGCAGCTAGGGATGGGGTGTCATAGTTACACAGAGATGGGGGACCCCGAAAGAGTTGGATGGGGTAGCTACACTTGTGTTACTTGGCATAGGAACCCACAACTCCAAGAGCCAGGCCTGAGCAAAAGCTAGAGTCACCTTGTTGTTAAAGTGTGTATGAGGGATACACACAGTTGGGCTTCCTTAGTGTGATGGTAGACAATAAGCAATGAGAGGCGGGACAGAACCATATCTAATGCTGGGTGCATAAACAGTGGGGTGCACCTTCCCAATCCCACCTATAGCCTCAGAGATGTTAGAGATGAGAACGAACCACCCAGCCCCCCTCGCCAGCACTGGATTGTTCCCTACCATAGATTCACCGGTGCTTCGCTCGGTCTAGCTTTACATGCCTCTCAGGCTATGCACTTCCATCCCCCTCCATTGGGAATCCACTCCTGAGCAAGAGATTCCAACATCCCTGGTATTCAGACAATATTCTTCCGTTCTTAACCCCAGCCCACCCTGAAGGATCCCTCCCTCTCCTTGGCACTGACATGTCATCACTTCCCCTAGAAGGTCCCCTGGGTACCGCAGAGACCTCACAGGGCACTCTCCTGTGCCAGCTTGGCACGAAACTTGGAGACAGAAAGATTTCCCTCTCCCCATGTCGTAATGGCTGGGAAGGATCAGGCAGCTTCCTCCCCCTTCCCCAAGCTGCAACTCTTGGGAGATGGACCAGTAGCCTGATCTGGCAAGCACATGAAAATAGAAGGAACGGACCCAAGGCTGGTGTTGGTGTTAGTAACTACGGGGGGGAGGAAGGGAAGGGTTGGGATGTTTGAGTTGGTCAAGCTAGACTTAGACATCCCAACAGAACCATCATGGGCCCGGTTACTGGTGGCACCTCCCAAACTCAACCGCAGGCTGCACTGCAGGACCCCTGTACTCCTCACGCCCTTGCTCATATCAGCACTGGAACCGCTGCCCCTGAAGGGAGATCTCCCGCCATCCAGGCGCCGCGGTTGCTGGGGGCTGAACATAAGGTATTTAACTAGGCAAACAACGTGCTCCGCCTTTCGTGGGACCCTGAAGCATCTGCCAGATGCCAGATGCATCTGACTGGCAGATTTGTCCTTTCGCCTGCTTTCAGCAGGAGACGGGCCGAGTGAGGTGCCGCCTTCCCTTGCTGCTGGAGCCATGGAAACCCTGCCCTGCAGCCTGGCTGAGTCGCATGCTCACCCAGAACATTTACCCCCTTCCAGGCAAGCGATGCCAGAATCCACTTCCTGGGCTCAGTTACAGCCGTCCCTTCAGGGCCCCCTGGAGACTGTTAATATCATCCTGACTCCTCAGTTTAATTAGGACTTTGGGATGCTTCCTGTCCAATGTCCAAACTGCGCTCTAACAAGCAGAGCAGCTGCTTAAGCCTTTCAGCTGGCTCACAAGGCAGAAATCCCTCGGGGAAAAGCCGGTCCGGCACCTCTTTGCCTTCCAAGGGGTGTAAGGACCCTCTGCTCTGTCCCGGGGCATAGCTATGCTCTTCAGTAATGGCGTTGTACATTACCACAGCAGACGGCCTATGGCTTATTCTCGCATTCTGCGAAAACCAGCAAGCAAACCTCTCTGTAAACACACAGCACTGAGGGATGGATTGCTGCACACACGCTACTTATGCCTTCATTGTCAGTTTATGGTTGGTTATTACCTACCATATGTAACTCCTAGCAAAAAGCCAGTGGGAGTCTCATAGCCACTACACACCTCCTGGAACGAGGGCTGTAAGAATGGTTACTTGGGAGAGAAAAATATCTGAGATGGTTAGCCCCTGCACACAGAGTCATGGGTCCGGGCAGAACCCCAAGCTGGGGAGATTTTGCTTCTTTTCCGGCTTATGGAAAGCCATTTTACTTCCTGGAGGCAAAGACCTTGCTGAAAGCGACTGGATTTTCTGCCAAGTCATCCCCATCAGCGTAGAAGCCCCAGATTTAAACTCTTCCCGTGGGATGATGTTCCCAAGGCATCTCCAGGCGTAGTTGGAGAATAAAAGTCACTAGAGATGGGCCTAAAATGAGCAGGTGACATCTGGGTTTGAATCCAAACTTCCTCAAAGTTCAGGGGGGTTGTATCTTGGATTCAAGCTGGGGCCCACGTGTAAATTATTACCTACTAACTTTTTCACATAACACCTCTGTTAAAATCAGAGTGGATTATAGGCCCTGGCTGGGCTAGGACTGAGTTGGTTTTGAGCTGCCTTACAGGTGTGCCGTGTCCCCTCCAGCTCTTGGCTATCTTGATTCAGGAGGGAGCTGGCAGGTATAGCTCCCCAGTGGGGTCTGAACAAAGCCCCTAAATACAGGAAGTCACTGTCCTGCTGGACGTGGGCTCGGAGGTTGGAAGCATTGTAATAAGCAACCTCTGGGAAGCGACAGGGATGAGAGGGAAAGGAATACTCACTCCTAACTCCTGCGTTTCAAACCTCTCAGCTCTCCTCTAAGGCAGCTGTGTGACTTGCCTTTCCAGGGGTGAACTGCAGGGAAGAATGAATGGCAGAAATGAAGAGGCTGAAAGATGGTGCAAGTTAATGTTGAATATTGGCTAATGAAGCTGTCAGCCCTTATCTGTCTGATAAAGGGATTATTACAACCCCCTGGGGCTGGAAGTCCAGAGGCCCTCCTATCGCAGGAGATTGATAATGAGGAACACATTTGATTCCGCCCACTTGAAATCAAAAGACCAATATTACATTTGGGATAAAAGTCACTTATATGCTTTTTCCCCAGGTGTCCCGGGAGATCTCTTACTCTGTCCAAAACCAAAATATCCTGAGACAGATTGTTCCATTTCCCTCAACATACTCAAAATCAAGGAGAGTACCACCATGGATGCCAATCAGAGCGTGCCATTGGTCGGTTCACTGTTGCAATAATCTGCAAGGTAGCAAGGCTGCTCCCTCCCAAAGAGAAAGCATCCCCTCCAGGGAACGCCTCATCCTACAAGGTGCTGGGAGTTCCCAGCAGCCCTGAATTGGATCCATAAGGCCAGATCCTCAGCTGGCACGAAGCACAGTAGCTCCACTGACTGCAGGTATCTTGTGCTCCCTGTGTCTGTTCAGGGTATCAATCTGTGCTTCCAATCTAACGTGGGTACTTATATGGCCCCATTAACATCACATCTGAGAAGCTCACCACCACTGATGGATGTATTTATCCTCACAACCCGCCTGTGAGGTAGCGCAGTGCTTTTATCCCCAGTGTGCAGATAGGAACTGAGGTATAGAACCTGAAAATGTATTTAGACACCTAAATGCTTGAGAGGATTTGGGCCTCAGTGACTTGCCCAAGAAAGAATGTGATAGCAAAGGGAATTGAACTTGGGTCTCCCAAGTCCCAGGCTAGCACCCATCCTTCCTTTCTCATCTTATAGCAATATTATAAACTTCTTAGGATAGAGAACTTCACTTCACTAGGTGTGTGCAACAGGACCATGATCTAGGCACTACTGCAATATAAATAATTATAATTAATAAAATCAGCTGAGGGTCTGGTCTGCAGTGTCTTGCTCTAGGCACTTTGGATGTATTGGAGACCATCGCGAGCCTCCAGAGACTGTTAAACAACAGAAGATTTCAAGACCACTTGGGCGTAGGGACTTGGGACTTCCAATAGGTAAGCGATCAAAGGGAAATGAACTTTACCGACTCATTTTGCGCTTAAATGGCCATCTGCCCATTAGTGTCACAGCCAAGAATAAACAGTCATTCACCTTGATGAGCAGGGTGATGACATTAATGAAATGAGTTTGGTGGGTCTGAGCCCACTTCCTAGTGGGCAGATGCCCGTATGGCAAAAACCTCCATTATGGTTGGCTTGCCTAACCGGCTCCCTTTGCTGGTTTTTCTGAGCAAAGGGGACAAGGACTCGATGGGCTATGCAGATGGGATAATCAAGAGGTAGTTTCTCCAGGTCAGGGGTACACACAGTTATCCGAAAAGCTACGTGACATGGATCCCAGCTAGGAAATGGTCTCTGCCCAGGACTCAGCAGAGATGATGTGGCAGAGCACTGAATCAAGGCCGGATGTTACTAAAGCTCCTTTTACAAAATATACGACCTCTCTCGAAGGCTGGTACTGTCTTTTCATTACATGTGTATGTAGCATGCCTAGCACACTCGTGTCCTGATCCCTTTCTGGAGTCTCCATACACTGTCGTAATACAAATAAATAACACAGAAGAAGAAGAATGCTTCCTTGCCTATGTAGCCCTTTGGCTTAACCGCTATACCTGGGAGCTGATGTTTGCAGGCTTGGGACGGTAGATTGTAAGCTGTTTGAGCCTGGAACTCTGTCTCTTCTTGTTAGTCTGCCAAAGTGCTACATACATCTATTGTTCTCTGTCAGGACTAACAGCTCCCAAAGCGACTTCCTGGCTGGCAGAGCTCACTGGAGTTCTTTCTCTGCCTCCTCCATTAATGTAATAACTACATTAATTCCTGCAGCGCACACACACACACACACACACACTGCCAAGGTGCTCAGCTCCCTGTGCAACATAAAAAAACCAACAATATTCAATGGCACAATGACAACATTACCCGTCCCACTCAAAATTCTAATCACTAGAACAAATGGATAGAGTGTGATTCAAGAAAGGAAGGGTGGGTGGGAGAAAGTGATAATTAATACGGGTTAATTGATAGTAAGCAATTAAGTACTCAAACATCACCAAGTGGTGAAGACCTTTGGGACTGACCAGGCTAGCCATGGTATGGGGAGAAAGGGCTCCAGCCAACTTACATCAACAAGTCAGTGCCTACAGAGCAGGGGGTCCATTATGTGTTCGTGTTGGCTTATAGTTCCTGCTAATATGTCTGTCCTATCATTGTGAAAAGTGGCCTGGTTCAATGCCAAAACCCCTCAGGTCCAATTGCAAAAGCAGCTGCTTGATAGCGCTTGGGCTTTCAGCTGGCCCAGAACAGCGCCGACCGTCACGAAACACCAACAAGCTATTGTTCCAAAACTAAGTTGACCCAGTTAAAGCAAAAGGCAGGGTCCCACAGAGCACATGGCAGACCGTGCCTGGTCTCTCAGCCTGGCAGATGTGTTAATACGTATATATATAACTATCTCAGTTTCAGATTCCTCCAGGAGCCTGCTGTCTGCATCTCGTCTAATTGTTGCTCCACAACAGATCATGGAAGATGTAACGACACCGAAGCAGCAGCAACAGAAAACCTGTATATTATGGTAGTGCCCAAAGACTCCAGTAGTGATCAGGCCCCATTGGGCTGGGCACAGTACCAATCCCTGCTCTGGAGGAGTTGCAATAAGCGAGGTAAGAAGACAACCATGAAATCCAGTGGAGGACTTGTAAATTAGAAGGTGACATGATGGGCAGCAGCTCCCTTAATATTAGCCCAAAGTGATGGAGGGGAAACTTTTGGTAGTTAAGGTTAAGTGTCAGTATTAGTGTCCAAACAATGGTTATACTTGTAGATAATTTGCTGTCTCGGTGTCAGCTGTGCCCAAGATCCACTGAGCACAGCCTTGTGAGACAGCCTCAAAGGAGCTAGTTGCCACAAACTGACCCTGAGCCTGGGTGTGCCCCAGCCCAGTTTGTGATCTGCCCTCCAGAGCAGCACAAGGGGGTCAGACTGCAAAAGAGAATCTTCCCCAGTGGACCAGATCCTGCTGGCGGTTATCCATCTAACCCCACTGGCTTCCGTGGGATCACACATGTGTAAGGGCCTGATCCTTCACCACTGCTGGCAGTGGGAGTTTATCCATTGATGTCAATGGGAGCAGGATCAAGGTCTAACTGACAGCAGAATCTAGCCCACTCTGGGCCAGGTTCTCTTGCTTCTGCTTAGTAGCACCTTGCTTGCTCCATGGCCTTGTTTGCAGAGCAAGGTTCTAAGGGCGCCACAGTCTGACCCTGTGTTTTAATCAAGAGGCAATTTTCCTTTCCTCCTCATTAAGCATAACTGTGAGATATTTTGGCACCTTGACAACACTGGGGAGCAGAAACAGCTTTTGGTTTTTACTTGAATTTTCCACATCAGGCCAGGCAGGCTGAAACTGAGGCTGGATCAGCATCCCTCTGGCTACGAGAGAGTCTCCTGCCAGTGCACTTTCTCAGGCATGGAATTCAGGACAGATTACTGCTCCGTGTTAGTTTAGTTCGTACAGGACACAGGAGGTTAGGAAAGAGGAGACTTGAATTTACAGTGTGTGCTCCAGCTGGAAATCAACACTGTTGACTTGCGCGTGAAGGTGGTGAAAATAAAGCACAGTGCTGACTTATTTAAAGTGAAGACATGATTATAGGAAGCCATCACCTGGGCTATATTACAACAGCTGGAACTAATTAAACTTTGATTTCCTCCCACGCTATCATCGCTGAAAATGTCTTCTGGAACCAAAAGCATTTCGGGCAGCAAGAGAACGTCAACAAGCAGACAGGGCTCAGGTGCCAAGGATTTTATTTTGCTGATTTAACAGCCCTCTGAAAATCTATAGCTGTGTCATTTATGTGCAGGCGATAACATGCCCGCTGCCCATACGTCTGGGCTTCATTTCTGGAGGTGTCGTCTCCATGTAACAGTTCAGTACCAGCTGATGGCTTCTTGAAGCACGACCTTCAAGGGATGGCGCTTTTTAAAAAAAAGAGATCAAGATCATATCTAGCTCACCGGACTGGGAACCAGAAGACCTGGGTTCTCTTCCCAGGCCAGCCATTGGCTTGTTGGCAAATCATTTCAACCCCCCTACAAGGTGATAGCTAAAGGGTTGGAGAACAAAGGAATCAGGTGCCCTCCTGGCCCGGGAAAGGGACAAAGCCCAGAGGAGGAAGGGGTGGAGGGTGAGTCAGTTTGGGGCTGGCTGGGGACGTGGAGTGAAGTGCAGACGTCGTTGTCTGGCTCACTGCCCCCCAAAATGGACCCGGCTGAGGGGTCCTGTTTTCTGTACCTACAAGCTCGGTTTTAGACCGTGTTCCTGTCATCTAATAAACCTCTGTTTTACTGGCTGGCTGAGAGTCACGTCTGACTGCAAAGTTGGGGTGCAGGACTCTCTGGCTTCCCCAGGACCCTGCCTGGGTGGACTCACTGTGGGAAGCGCACGGAGGGGCAGCGGTTGCTGAATGCTCAGAGGTCAGACCCAGGAAGGTGGACCTCTTTGCCTCAGTTTCCCCTATCTGTATCATGGGCATCATGCTGTTATCCATCTCTGTGCCATGCTTTAAGATTTCCAGATCGAAATCTTGCCAACAAGCTAAGAATTATTCATTGCTTTGATTATTTAAGTGTCAATGTGGTGCCTCTGGGAGCTCATGTTTTCATGTTTCTTCTCTAACCCCCTTAAGAGAGAAAGAATCATACGCATTAGAGGCAGAAAAGACCTGCTAGATCATTTAGCAGGGAATGTTCCCTGGGAGAAGTGCAGGATCATTCCCAATAGCGTATTGTTTTAGTGTGTTCGAATGTCATGTTGTGGCTACACTCCTTCAGTGCAAGAGGGCTGGGCGCAGATCCGTCTGGCACCTGAAGGAGCCCCTCCATGTGCCAGCCAGATGGGGGGTTGCTCAGCCCCTCAGTTCCCCTTCGCCTGGAGGAGACGCTCACTAACAAAATAGGAGAATGCACGCGGCCTTATTATGGGTTACATATGAATTTCCAAGCTGGTGGGAGGTGGGAGACGGACAACTCCAAGGGCAATGTCTTCTGTTTGTCCCACAGTAGGAACAACACGGGCAAGTTTTCCCCACTGCTCCACCAACACGCACCAGAACTGACCAAACAGCCCAACCCCGGGTCATTCAGTCTCCAGGCCCGTTCTGTCCTTGGCCTCTCTGCTGAGGCTGGATAGCAGTCTGCCGAGACCGGCGACCCACCAGCTCATTGTTACTGAGCAGCCGTCAGGTGGCAACTGCTGTGTCAGTCACTACTAACCTGATCTGGATGTGAAGAGCTTCAGAGCCCTATTATTACTCCCAGGAGCCAACCATTCCCCTTTCCTCACAAGGTAAAGCTTGGCCACTCACAGGCAGCCCCCCTGCCTGTTTGAACAGCACCATGCACAGCCAGCCGTGTGCACGAACTGCTGGAAAGTCATGACAATCCTGCACAGACAGGATCTCCTACTTTGGGAGCATTTTGCTACTCAGGCAAATCCTTCTCCCCATATGGCGGTGCGTATTAGTTACCCACATATGTTTTCTCAGGGAGACTAAAAAAAAAAAAAAAAATAGCTTCCGTTTGCACCATGTAATTTATTTACTATCTTAGGTTACCCAAATGGGACATGCTAGGAAGGGGAGTGACATCAAACCGACTGGCTGGGTGAAAAAACAGCTGATAACAAATCCATTGTGATGCCCTGATTCTTCCACGTGCTGCAGCGATGCGTGGGTGCCACGGCCGTTGGCAATAAGACTGCTGCATCAAAGCACGACAGCCCCGGAGTGGGCTCCACCTTTACAAAGCTAAGATCAAAAGAGTCAGTGCAGAGAGAGACGCACAGCCCTGATTCGGAGATGGATCGAGTGCCTACATCTCCCTAGAGAGAGGAGAATCGACGTGTACCAGTTGCTGAAGCAGGGCGTGGGGAGTCTAGGCTCCTGAGCAGAGCCAGGCAAAACTTGTCAAAGTTTATTTAAAAAAAAAAATATGACGTCTCGGTCAATCCGAAACTATTCTTGAATTTGACACAAATAGTTTTGGCCAATCACAATACAGCCAGAGGAGGGGGAGCGGAAGGGCTGGTGGTCCCTTTCTTTCCCCCCCCCCCATAAGCTTTACCCCAGGGATTAGGTCACTTGCCTGGGATGTGGGCATCCCAAGTTCAAATCCCCGCTCCAGGACAGACGTGAAATGGAGTTTTTTGATTCACTGAACGTTCTGAAAAATTTCAGATTCAGTGTGATGTGAACCAACGGATTTTTTTTTCCAATTTTTCAGAACTTCCACCAAACTGAAAAATCAGTTGTTTGCCCAGCTCTACTCCTGCGTTCTGTTCCCAGCTCGGTCGCTGACTCGCTGCGTGCCCTTAGGCAAGCCACTGAGCCTCTGTGCCTCAGTTTACCTCTCCAAAATGGGAATTATTACAACGGCCATGTTTCTCACTGGGCCATCCTGCAGCTGAATGAAGGTTTGTCAATCACGTGGAGAACCTCAGGTGAAAGACGCTACAGAAATCTGCACCAGTAGTAGGTACAGGGCAGGAATTACTTCCTATTATACGATCCTGAGCATGCTACTGGCACCATGTAAATGACAAATTGTAACATTTAAGGAGTCTAAACAATTGCATTCCATCTAAACGCTGAGTTTTCCCCAGCATTTTTGTAGCAAGTGAGACAGGATAACAACTGGGAATTCAAACGCCATACAATCTCCATGCACGGCAAAGCCCTGTCACTCCTAGTTAGAGAAGCATCAGCATTGGGCATGTTTCCTTTTCACCAGTTTCTCGTTTTCAGAAGTAAATTGTCGACACGCCCCCAAGGAGCTCGTTAAAAGGCTGCTCTGTCCCAAGGGATCGGCTCAATTGGCCTTTATGAATGAACTGCTAGAGAAAGTGATCAATAAATGTGTCAGTCAGGTCAAGTAAACATAAGCATTTTACTCTTCCACCCTTACTCACACGTGCTCCCTGCTGCTGGAAGCAAGAGGAAATCGTACCTCATGAGTTGAAATCAAGCTTTAGAGCTGCTGAACTACTGAGAAAAGCCAGTTATTACTGTACACACACTGCAATCTCTCTCACACACTCTCTGTTTGTACAGCACCTAGCGCAATAGGGCCCTGATCTCACTTGAGGCTTCTGGAAGCCACTGTAATACAAGTGATCATCATAACTTTCCTTCCTCATTAGAAAAAAGAAAAGGAGTACTTGTGCCACCTTAGAGACTAACAAATTTATTTGAGCATAAGCTTTTGTGAGCTACAGCTGACTTCATCGGATGCATGCAGTGGAAAACACAGTGGGGAGATTTTATATACACAGAGAACATGAAACAATGGGTGTTACCATACACACTGTAACAAGAGTGATCAGGTAAGGTGAGCTATTACCAGCAGGAGAGAGAGAAAAAAAAAAAAAGAACACCTATTGTAGTGATAATCAATGTGGGCCATTTCCAGCAGTTGACAAGAACATGTGAGGAACAGTGTGTGTGTGGGGGGGGAATAAACATGGGGAAATAGTTTTACTTTGTGTAATGACACATCCACTCCCAGTCTTTATTCAAACCTAATGTAATAGTGTCCAGTTTGGAAATTAATTCCAATTCAGCAGTCTCTCGTTGGAGTCTGTTTTTGAAGTTTTTTTGTTGAAGAATTACGACTTTTAGGTCTGTAATCGAGTGCCCAGAGAGATTGACGTGTTCTCCGACTGGTTTTTGAATGTTATAAAATTCTTGACATCTGATTTGTGTCCATTTATTCTTTTACGTAGAGACTGTCTGGTTTGGCCAATGTACATGGCAGAGGGGCATTGTTGGCTCATGATGGGTAGATATGCAGGTGAACGAGCCTCTGATAGTGTGGCTGATGTGATTAGGCCCTATGATGGTGTCCCCTGAATAGATATGTGGACGCAGTTGGCAACGGGCTTATATATGCTCAAATAAATTTGTTAGTCTCTAAGGTGCCACAAGTACTCCTTTTCTTTTTGCGGATACAGACTAACACGGCTGCTACTCTGAAACCATCTTCATTAGAGGTTTGTTCCTTCCCTTTAGCATTCAGAGCCCCTGAAAGCTCTCAGGACGGCCTCTGTTCCTGGAATTTGGCTGCAGTTCTTATAGGAGAACTGGATACAAACGATCAGGCCCACTTTGGCAGACAAGAGCAGCCCCTATGCTAATCTACATGCCCTCAGCTCACTCACTATTCAGCCCATTGTGGGACCGGCCAGCCTTACTTTGCTTACAAGAGGTACATCTAGTGTTGAAACAGTTCCATTCCATTTGGCCAAGAGCTTGATTATGTTATTAATTAAAGCAAGATGTCATGCCTGGGAGATTTATTTTCTTTTCCATATCTTTAGCAGTAAACGCCACTCAGGGAGCTCAAAAGACCATGTCAGATTGAATCAGCCTCTGAACGGGCTTTTTGTTCCTAGCTGCTTCCCCCTTGATTTCAACTAGTCCCTCCTTTCCATCCCCAGGAAGGAAGTGAGTGTTGTGATACGCCTGCATTACTTCCCCTCTGACAGCTGCGAAGGGCACCACAAATATCCAAGAAGTGGGTTTCAAGATTTCGGCCTTTAAAACGATACGACTTTCTCTTTTCTATTTTTGGCTGCTTGCAGCACGCCAGGGTGTACGTTTCCCTGCTCTGCTGAGACGAAGGACGGGCCAGGTCCATTATTAAAAAGCCTAGAGGGGAGCAGGGCTCCGAGACTGCCCATGTCACTGAAGACTAGAACATTGATTAAAGTGGCCTCCAGGCAGTGCTACAGCAGGACTTGGTGTGCTGCCAAAGCACGGGCAAGTTGGACTCTGAGGCTTTGAGTCTGCACTCCAAGGCGCTGGTGCCGACCTCTGCGTCCATACAGAGCCCTGCTGACATTCCCGGAGAGCCACGAATGTCAGCACTAGTAGAAATGATTGCAGGACCACTGCTTTAATTTGAAGACTAAAGAACTGAATAGGAACAAAACCAACAGAAAAGTGGGCTTTTGTTCATGTCAACCCTGTACACAGAGAACACCGGTTCTAGCCCACTAAAGCTTATGCCCAAACTGCCTGGAGAGCTAATAACCTCTTCCTCCTTCAAATCCTTCCCCAAGGCCCACTTGTACCATAATGTGTACAGGAAACTACCAGCAGATCCCGGCAAGGTAGTGGAGACTGCAGGGATAGGGGACCACTGCTCTACATCGTTCAGAACCATCAAGCTGCCTACATGATAGCCTAGGGAACCATGTGTCCCGATTACTGTTCTCCTTGTAACAAGCACTGGCTTTTTATTCTATTAAATTAACTCCCTTTGACGCTTAAATCAGTTCATTAAAATAAGTCAAGTCCCGTGGAGTTGTCTGCCTGGATCTCTGATCTGCTAACATCAATTCCCTAATCACGTTTGCCCATGTCCTAATCTCTCCATTTACTTTAATGGACATTTATGTATATGAATTATACTCCAGCCTATGATGTTTCGGAGAAGCACTTCCAATAAGCACAGCACATGGAGGGTGGGGGCAGGGGACAAGGCACCTTGTTAGTGACACCCATGCATGTTTTGGTCTGATCTTTTCTCTCAGAAAAGTCACTCGGCCCATGTATTTTCATGAGTATATCTTAGACACACACACACACACACACACACACACCTCTCCAGGTTGTTCATTGTTTGGGGTCAACTAACAGACTGGGGAAAATGTCCTGTGATCTTCACTTTAGCTCTGGGTATAATTTGGATAAAATACAAATGGCACCTAAGAAATAGAGGCATAAAACCCCAAGACCTTAGAGATCCATCTTGCCAGACAGGAATCCAAAGGCAGCTGAGGAATCATCTCTGCAGAACCAGTTGATTATCATCCAATAACATTAAAGTGTTTTAATTTTTTAATAAAGTCACGTCTGTTAAGATTGTAAATTCGTTCGGGCAGGGACTGCCTCTCGCTATGTGTATACAGAGCGCCTTGCTAGCACAGTGGGGCCCTGATCTCCGATGGGCCAGCCCCCTATAGAGTAACAACACAAACACACAAAATCTTTGCAAAGTTACAGAGTAGCAGAATTACACCATTTCACTTTTCCTTTTTGCCACTCTGCAATTCTTCCAAAGTTGGAGACGTTTTTTGCGGGGAAAGGGGGGGAGTTACAAAGTAACCAAAGAAAAAAAGTTAAAGTGGGAAAACAAACAAGCAAGCATTTATTTCATTCCACTCTGGCTAAAAAATATGGGGGCGGGGGAGAAAAGGCTGAAGTTGATATTTTTATTTTTTTTAATAAAGATATAGATGGCCCAGAGTTACTAATCATTCCAGGGACAACATTAACCTCACTTGCAGAACCCTAAACCCCTAAAGTAGCAGCTACCATTTTAAATTCCAATCACAAGGATATCCCATCCATGGTTTTCCTGAGCTAATTTTGGAAAGAAAAACTTCTAGAACCACCAGGTGAAACCAGATGGGATAAAGTAACGGAAGGACAGAACACGGAGGAGAAAAGGCAAACTTTCAACCAGAACTTAATGTATGCTCAAGGCAATCTAGCAATAAATACACTAGGGGTAAATCAAAAGATCAATGCCAATGAGCAAGAAAGTACAAAGAGTAATTAAGGGCAAGAAAGAGACCTAGGAGAGGCATAAAACATCATTGACAGCGAGGGATTTGATATAAGGTGAAATCTAACTGCTTTGGGAGAAATTATAAGAAAAGCTTAGGTGTTGGTAAGAGAATGGAAGGAATCTGGCCCCAAAGGGGAAGGTGAAAAATATGGTCCCTTATTTCCAAATACAGTGAATCATGTACCTGGATGCAACCAGTATGACGAAGCAGTAGGACATTTCCTGTGCTATACAGGAAGTCAGACCAGATGAACATTACTATCCCTTCTGGCCTTAAAATCTGCTTATTGAGCCAAATTCTGAAGACCTTACTCAGGCAAAACTCCTGGTGATGTCAAAAGGGACAAGTGGAGAGCCACAGAGGGTTGACTCAAGACTCTTTTGGCTTATACCATCATCCAGGGAGAGAATGATACCCACACCAAACGGTGACAATCTAGCTTTGTGTTTTCCATAGCATCCATCACCATAGTGGTGTCAGATACAGGCCTCCATGAACAGAAAGGACGACAGTGAAACGCCAAGGGCCTGATTTCCAGAGCACTCGTAGCGCCCATTAACTCTAGCTGAATTGTGGGTGCCCAACGTGTCTGAAAAAAATCAGACCCCAAAGGACTTGGGCATGAGGCCAAGGTGTGTATAGAAAAATAAAGTCAAGTAGATAGGGATAAAACTCGAGGAAGTGGTGGCTAAATGGTCAAACGGTGAGACTTTCAGCTAAGCACGTAACTGAAGGAAAAGCAAACAACATTCTATTACATAGAAATAAAAAGGAGCTTTAAAAATAAGCCACAAAAGACTCATATCTTTGATCCCAAATTTCAGGTCAAGAATTTAAGAGCTTCATATCCAATTGAAATGCATTAGGAAGTTTAGGTCAGCGACATTACCTGAGCTGGAATATCCCACCCTTACAAAAAGGTCCCTCCGATACGCCATGACCACAAGTGAAAGATCATCCAAAAGACATCCAGCAACACAGCACCCCCTAGAAGTGAGTCAGAGGCAGAAGCGTTCCTTGGGGGTCCCCCACCCAGCTCGCCTTGTGAGTTCTGATGAGATCACAGCCCAAGGTGGCCTATGTGGCTGCAGACCAAGAGAGAGGAAATTGTTCTAACGCTGGGTGAGGAAGTTGTGTGAGGCCATATTTGGAATCCTGTGAGCAGTCCTGGTTAGCACATGTCACAAAACTGAAAACCAAATGGAGAAGGAAACAGAAGGTGACAGTAACGATACTGTGACTAAAAGGATCTTACAGAGCAGTTAAAGGAACTAGCTTTGTACTGAGGTGGTTAAAGGGATATGATAGGGTGTCACAGATACAGAAAGCCAGATACCACGCAGGTGTTTAAGTCAGTGACAGATAAAGACAACAGAGTAGGAACAGAGTTTTTAAAGTACCACACTCCCTCTCTGAGCTTCACTCCTGGCTGACACCTCGTGCCAGATTTTCACCTGGGCATTATGTTTTTTGTTTTCACCAGCAAATAACTATACCTCCATTTTATTACGGTCAGACATCTAAGTGCCGGACTGCAGACCCAAACAGCTAGCCTGAGATGGGGTGGATGAACCCGGTACAGCTGAGAGACATTCCCTGTGTCTTGTCTCTGCATCACCACACAGCTTGATGACTTCCTAAGCCAGACATGAGGCTTTGACTTGAGTGGGCATTTCAAAATCAGTGTACAGGCCAGAGCCCCAGCTGCTGTGTATCAATGTAGGTTCAGAGAAGCCAACGGAGCTGTGCAGATTCACAGCTGAGGAGGATCTGGTCCATACCTTTGCGGCAATTTACATCATTTATACAGACGTGCTTTAGAGCAGAGCTTAGCTAGTTGTTCCTAATAACACAATACTTTGCTCTTGCATCTTCCCTCTGGGGGGTCTGAGTTTTACACATGCCCATGAATAAACCCAGACAATTTGGTAGGTATCCTCATTCTCCAGAAGAAAAGACTGAGACACAAAGAGGAGAAGCGACTGGTCCAGGCCCACCCAGGAAGTCTGTGCCCAAGTCATGAATAGGACAGAAATGTCTTGGCCCCTAGTCCTATGCCTTAGCTGAAAGACCATCCTTCCTCTCTGAAAGTAACGAACGCTGGTTACCACCCTCACCAGACAATCCCCTTGTACATAACAGTTAAGTCAAAATGCTGTAAAGCGGAGATATCGTCTTAGACAAACTCTGATCCAGCATCAGTGCACCTCAGAGCATTACGTGGTGGTGCACAGAAAGCCTTTCGATAACAAAACAGTAGGGTTCTGGGAGGGGAGATTATGGTACATGAGGAGGATATTTATCTTGGGTCAAATCCTGTAGCCCTTACCCAACTTTACTCCTGCCTTACTTGGACTCAACAGGAGTCCTGTGTGAGTAAAGACTTCAAGATTTGGTCCCTGAACAAACCCAGCTTTCCTGCAATGCTGCAGCTGCCTGTCTGTCCCTTTCACCAGAGCTCTGCCATATTGAGCAGCTGAACTGCATCATCTTATGAGTGTCAAAAGCAGTTAAAAATGGTTCTAATTATAACCAGGAAGTTTTAAAGTGTGTGGGTGGAAAGGAATGCAGCAGATTAATTTAATAGCAGTTACCACAGCACAATAGTCCTTCAATTAAGAGTTCTGGGCAATTTCCCGCCCCCGTTAATAATAAATGTTACAAATCAGAATGGACATTTACTTCATGAGATGTGTAGGCATATCTAATTGCTGAAATCCTATACACAGAAATAGTAACTGAAAGGGTGATTTTATAGGACAAGAATACTTAGCACTCACGTAACACTTTACAGGTCCAATAAAGCTCTTAGTATAAATCTATTGTGGAGATGCATCTGCTTAGACCAGATTTGAATTTGACTCTCTTGCTACAAAAAAACTAACTCATCTAGGAGCATAAGAATTGCCATTGTGGGGCAGACCTGGGGCCCATCTAATCCAACATCCTACCTCCCACAGTTGCTAGTACCAGAGGAAGGTAAAAGAAACCCTGCAGTAGGTAGTTATGGGATAATCGGCCCCCAGAGAAAACTTCATCCAGACCCCACTAGTTAGAGGTCATGTTAAGCCCTGATGCAGGAGCATTTATAACCACTCTAGAATTCTTCTTTATTTTTTAACCATATTGCTTTATTATTTGAAGAGCTGATATAATAGGGGAAGATTCTGATTTCAGTTACACTGGTATGAATCCAGAGTAACTCTGATTCTGTTCCCCCTTGCTGCAGGTTTACATTGCTGTAACTCTACAGGAGTTACTCCAGATTTACATTGATGTAGCCAAGATCAGAATCCAGCCCACAGAGTTAAAGTCCTTGTGCAATTAGCCAATTATTTCTCAGGGAAGCATGGATGGATTCCTAGAGGATATTTAACAGGGCACGTCACTGAGATGCTGCGTAGAGAACTAATTGACCCGTCTCTTTCCTGACAGGCAGCACTACACTTTTATCTAACTGGGAAGTGCCGATGAAGTCGTGGAGGGTTTGGGGAGTGATTAATCCAGCTTGCTCTGCAATTAATCCATTCAGCCACATCACACACTGCTTCTGAAGATGAAAACAGCCCACAAAAAAAGAGAGAGTCACTGAACTGATGAGGATGGAGGGGAAGCACAGTGAATAGTCCTCCTCAGGTAGAGCAGAGATGACATGGGGACTCCACCAGCCTTTTTCCTCTCTCACGCTCTGTGAGCGGCTTGATGTGAATGTGCCGGGAGCTGCTCTATTTTTCCAGCACTACAGATGGTTCTTACCATGTTGCTGCTTAACCCTGCTGGGTGAGTTTTAGAGGCACTTGAACGAAGTGTCCTCCAGAAGGCAGGCGAATGGCGTGGGCAGCTATGTATGGCCCAGTTTGCAAGAGAGTTCAGCTCCCATTTAAGCTCCTAAACAAGGACAGAGCTTCAAAGTCCTCAGCTCTCAGGGGCTCCTGTTGTGACACCTAGGGACAGATTTTCAAGAGAACCCAGGAAGGACCCACAGTCGGAACTGGATTTTCAAGGCAGTGTAGCATGTTGGACGCTCGTTTGAAAATCTGACCAAATTGTTCACCTGAAGAAGTTCACTTCTTAAGTGGGGGGTGGGGCGGGGCGGGGCGGGGCGGGGGGGGCGGGAGAACTTGCCAACCTCCTGTTAGCAGGGGCCTGCAAAGGAGAAAAGGAATGGATTTTCTGCCCTTTCTGACATTCTGTATGATGGACAAAGATAGCCTGTAAGGCTTTGGGTGGGTTAGTTTTTAAAGGGTTTCTTTTCCTGCCTGTGTTTTACCCTAAAAATAACAAGCCTTGTTTTCCCTGCTTGCCCTGGAGGTCTCCGGAGAGAGACAGAGAACTGGAGCAAGACCTTTCTCCAACCATAATGGAAGGGCTGGGGTGGGGTCTGGAATCTTAAGGAAAATTTTCCCAGTGGCATAGCCACAATGGTGCAAGAGATTGGGGAGGGCCTAAACAGATGGGCTGCTGTCCCCAGATGGGACAAGATGAAGATTAAGGGCCAGATTCTATTCTCATTTACGCCAGTGTAGCTCCAGTGAAGTCAATGGAGTTATGCCAGAGCAACAACACTGTAAGGGCCAGATCCAAAAGCCACTGAGAGATCCCATTGACTTCAGGCCCTAGATGAGGAAAGAATTCAGCCTTATTATTTCACCTAGGGATACTCAGAAGCTAATATCTCATTGTTTCACAAAGTTTAAAGCCAGAGGGGACCATTAGATTATCTAGCCATTCCATTTCACCCAAATATCCCTTTGTTCAATCCAGTGGTTTCAGTTAGACTAAGCCCACAGCCCCTGTGAAGGCAGGGAATTGATTAGGCAAGATATGCTCTGATTATCCTAGCAGACAATCTCAGCTGCTCCCTCACTTCACACCCAGAGCCAACTCCTAGAGTCCCTACTCTGGTTTTACTCGGGAAAGAAAAAAGACTTCAGTGAAAGTTTTGCCTAAGAAGATTGTTCCTGTGTTGAAATGCATGCCGATTGAGAAATGCCATGTGTTCTGACTTGAAAGCAGCCATTTCACGAACACTGGCTGAGCCCAGAACAAAATAAGGAAACATTTTCTACTAAATTTTGTGGCAGAACGGTGGGGAGAGAAATCACACCCTTCACCCGCCTGAACCATTCACTATTGGCTTGTCCACATTGGAAAACAACATTGTGTTAGAACACGTTCGTTCACATGATGTTAACCACACTCAGTGCAGACAAAGAATGTTGTGCTTGATGTCATGCCAGCTAGTTGTGGTTAACGCTGGGGGTCCACTTAAGGCATGCTTAGCGCCGTGTTCGTTAACGTGTTCTAACTCAGGCAGGAGGGAGATTTCTGGATTAATAGTTTATAAAATGGGAAATGCAGTTTTGGCCATTCACTAAAGGAGGTGGTGGTGCTGTTGCTTCCCCCGGCCCTCAGCCCCATAACCTTTAAGCCAGTGGTTACAACACTCACCGAGGAGGATATAGGAGACCCAGGTTTGAATCCCGGCTCTGGAATAGACCTGAACAAATTCAGATTTGATTAAACCTTTTTTTTTTTTTCAGAACTGCCACTGAACCGAAAAAATCAGTTATTTGCCCAGCTCTAGTTCTAACACCCTGGAGACTTTCCCAGCGGAGACAATCCCCCTGGACAGTGCAACATGAATTTTGCTGTAACTTTAGTGTTTGTCACCACTGTGTTACTCCAGGAAAAAGCACTCAGGAGTCAGGTCCTGAGAGTTTACAAGTTGCTGAAACCCCAGGCTGTAATAACCTGCCACAAAATAACGTATCCATCTCTCAAAGCTCCCTTTGCTTCTCTATAGTGGTCAGTAAAATGCTGCCCACATTTCCCTGGAAAAGGCAGGTAAATGGCCCCATCTTTCCTCTTTGAGCTTCATAAAAGCTGGCAAACCTCAAACCCGACTGCTTTGCAACCAAAATTCAAGCTTGGTTTCTGGCGTTCTTTCCCCTGTGGTATTTAACCCACTGGAATAAGGCCCCCCAGCCCCCGCCCGCATTCAAACAACTGGCCATCAAAAGCCAGCTTCATATTGACTCTCTCCTCCCAAGTTCTTTGCAAGCCTCATGAAGAGGTCAGAAAATCTCCAAGCTCCCTGGAGCCTTATGGCCAGAGATGGGAAAAAAAAAAAAACCCTAGGCATGCTTGGGCAAAATCCCATTTGCAAACCCCAAACTCCTGGTGCAGTTCAATTCTGAGATCCCTTTTATGCAACACCCTCCTCGACGGTCCAATGAGGTGCAGGGAAAGTCTGGTCCCAGCTTCTGTCCACCTCCAGAGGAGGGTTTAACCTGACATAATCCCAAGAACACCCTAAAGGTGCAGAGCTTCCTCAATCCCCACTGAAATCAGAGGGAGTCCTGGATGCTCCCCACCTGGCAGGATCAGGCCTTCTCCTTTGCACCTCTCTCATGGTCACTGGGACTCTAGATTTGCACCACAGTCTAGACAAAGCACAAGTCCTTTCCATGGGGATAGCTGCTTTGCTTGAAGTATTTTCATGCCAACTCAGATGGGGGGCCCCCCCCCATCTGCTTTCCGCTGCACCGCAGAGCCTCACAGAGGCGAGCACAGTGAGGTTCAGGTCCACAATCGAGGCTCCTGGGTGCTGTGATAATGCCAAGAATAAATAAATACATAAATAAATAATAATAATAGAACCAACTGCATTTCCTGCTGCAGTTTCAGGCACCACAGAAGGGGGGGGGGGGGGAACAAAGCAAAAAGCACTATTTTAACTTTCATTTTTCTTTTTAATTGAATTTTTCCCTTGGTGAGGGGAGCCCTCTGGTCCCAAATACACGCTCACAAGCCTCCAGCTCCGCTGCAGTCAGGGAAGCACCTGGCTATTTTAGCCTCTTCGTCGGACTCAGTCTGGTAGCTAGCTGGGAAGCTGGGGGGAGGCCGTTGGACTAGGGGAAACCCGCTGAGAAACCAAACCCAGTCATTTAATGGTGACGGAGGATACAGCGGCTGAGGCCAGGAGACAAAAATACTAGAAGTGTCTTTAAAAAGAAAACGTGTGGGTTGTGGGAGGCGCAGAGCTGTTAGGAAGGAATCGGGAGAAACGACACTCAAATCAAGGGCTTCTCTTTTCCCTGCTGTGCACATGTGAACACACACATACAGCAACCCGGGGGCGGGGGAGGGCTGTGGGGGACTGTGAACCAAGCAGGCATGAGAGTGCCAGGAAACAACGTTTTCTATGTATCTGCAGATCAGGTACAGCACAGGTAGTCTACAGCCCAGTCTCCCCCAGGCTGCCTCTCCAGCACAGACCTGGAGGGACCCCTCCGAGATGCAAGAGGAGAGGTCAGGCTTCACGATTATGGCCTCTAAGAGCCAAAGGGGCTTCTCTTTGCATCAGAACCACTTGAAAAGAAAAATTTTTAAAACCCCTGTTGTGAGGAGAAAGACTGGCCAGGTGGTCCCGGCGCTGGATAGAGAAGAACCCAGTTCAATTCCTGGTTCTGTGACCTTGACCAACCCTCTGTAGCTCAGTCCCCCACTACTGTTTATTTTTGAGGCCCCCGCTGGAATCAGAGTCCAACAGGCTGGGTGCTGTACACCCACACCGTCAGCATTTCAGCCAAGGTTGGTTGAAAGCCCGTTCTCATGAACGTAAACACACTGCCCATGTACTTCCGACGTGCAGGACAAAGGGACCTCTTCTTTGCTTCGTCTACTTAAATCCCCAAAGTGCCTTGTCTGTACCCATGGCTTATTTTTCCTGTCTGTTGCTTTCACACCTCTCCATTGGCATCATAGGTCAACGGCTATCCACTGTGTTAGCTTATCATGCTCAGTGTACATCTCAACACAGAGCCAGGGGAGCAACATCTCGTGTCTGACCGAAAACCTGGTTTCAAAGCTGCACCGAGGCAGCGTCGACAAACCATATTTTCAGTGTCCTGTACATACATAACTCCCTCCATGTATCTGTGCATACGGAGCACAACAACATTAAAGACCTGTTTTCACATAAGGCCTCCCACAACATTCTCTGGTGAACTGGAATGGACACACCAGAATCAGGACTTTCCGATCACTCCCTCAGCAGTGGGCACTGAAGAGTTCTTGGGTCACACTGCCAGACAGTTTACAGTCTAAACAGACAAGACTGTTGAATGAAAGGAAGCACCCTCATTTTAACCCATCTATAAAATGGGATAATATTTCCCTCCTTCACAGGGGCCTTCGGTGGATAAACTCCTGGACACATAAATGCTCAGTCTCTAATGACTGGGAGTTAGGAGGAGATTACCCTTGAGGGCAGGTATCCCCCAGGTGCCCACTGCAGTCTCTGTCGCCTTCCCTTGAAGCAGCTGTGGCCAAGTAACTACTGGGGACAGGATATTAGCATAGATGAATCCCTGTGGCTGATTTAGTCTGGCAATTCCTACATTCTTAGTGTAGGGGAGGGGTTGTGCTTGGAGGCTACAACTGCAGGAGCCAGAGAAGAACACAGGTAAAAGCCAGACCCCGTTTCTCCTCCCTGTTTGGAAACACTTGCCAATTAAAAGCAATTTAGCTTCTTCTTTTTTAAAAAAAGAGGGAACATGCCTGCTGATTACTAGCCCACAGCTCTCCTTTAATATTTAATGACTGCTAAAGTGAGCTTCCTAAGCAGAAGGCAGCGGGAGGAGAGGCTAACACCAGGGTTACAAGAAAGCAATAATTGGACTGGAAGGCTGAGTCTTGTGGCAGCTAAAATGCTTTTTTTTTTTTTTTTTTTTGCTACTTTCTACCCTTTTCTCCCCCAGTTTCAGTAAAGTCTGGGCTGCAGCCTGGAGGGAAGGTAGATCACATGATCTTAGCTCCCAGGCAAGGGGCGGATTCCCCACGGCCGACACGGAACCCAGCCCTGCACCACCAAGACACAAGACCCTGAAACGTGGGCCCACCGCACAATGTGTGGGTGCCTCCTCAGTGATCCATTGGTGTCACTTTGCCCAGCCACCCTCCCCCCACCACAAATTAGTCAATGTCTGAAAGACAGAGCCCCAGTGACGGGGTCAGGGGGGAGTTACTCAATAACTCAAGGAGGACCCAGTTTCACATTTCAACAGCCAGCTCGCTTCCACCAGCCATATTTATGGGGCGGAAGGAGGTTATGTGAGGTGCAGCACAACCCGGGGCTAAGGTGGCTTCTTTAAGTCACCTTTTGTGCCCTCCCAATCCAGAACCGCTTTGCAGCCCCTGGTACAAACAACTCTGGGGGCCCGTCTAAGGTATGGCAGCCTTCCTGGGACTGCCCTATGGGTTTCAGCACTGCCCAGACACACCCCTCCAGCCCCCAACCCTGTCCCCGGCACATGCCCTCTTGTAAGTGACACCAGATGCAAAGCAGTGGCATAACAGGCCTATGTTCAGGGCCAGATGCTCAACTGGCGTAAACCGGCACTGTTCTATCGACATCAATGGAGGGTGACCAGTGACGCACCCCCAGAATACTGGACCTTGCGGTTGTTCCAGGAACGGAGTGGCCCCGCCCCTGCCAGTGTGACCTCACACGATGCATGCAAGGTCACACCGCACGGAGGATGCCACTTTGAAGAGTCCCTCACCCCCACATGGCATTACTGTGCACATAGAATGCGTGCGAGGTCACACCGGCACCTCGTGCCAGATTTTCACAATGGCATCCTCTGTGCGCAACATCCCCGTCCGGTTTTGTCTCATGACAAATGGCTAAAAACAGGACTGTCTGTAGGGTGACCAGATGTCCCGATTTTATAGGAACAGTCCCGATATTTGGGGCTTTGTCATATACAGGTGCCTATTACTCCTCCACTCCCGTCCTAATTTTTCACACATGCTATCTGGTCACCCTAACTGTCTGGCTTCAAACAGGACGAATGACCTGCCTGCTTCAATGGAGCTCTAGGGATCTGGCCCCCAGGGTGGTGATCAGCATGGAAAAGCAAGGTGAAAGAAGAGAGTTTTAAGGAGGGAACTGAAGGCAGCAGGCCTTCGGGTTAGCAAATCACTAGAGATCCCGCTCTGTGTTTTCATACCAGAACAAGGTACCCTTAATGAAGGATAATGCTTCAGATTTAACTCCAGGGCAGGCTACTTACAGACTGGACACACAGGGTCCAATTCTCCTCTCAAATCAGTTTGACACCAGCACCATGTCGAGAGACTTGCTCTCGATTTACAGTGGGGTGAGAAGAGACTCCAGTCACTGAATAACCATGGACTTGCGGCATGTAGGTCAGCAAACTCTCCTCAGGTGCGAAAACAAAAGGAACCAAGCTGGGGGAATTTCTGCTGCCCTTGAAGAACGCTGCGATCTAAAGATTGGTGCTGAAGCACTGTTATCTGGTCCTTTGAACATCCACATTTCTCCACAGACATAACAGAGAATGTGTCATTCATGTACATAAACAGGCACCACAGGATGCAAGCATTTATACCGGCAAGATCAGAGAAAGGTCTGAGATGGACAGAACTATTACACCACTCAGTCCCCCCTGCAAACTCTTGGTACCATCCCCAGCAGACTGCGGATCAGAGGGTAATAGCAGGGATAATATACAACAGGACCAATTTGCCATTGCTCCAAACTTCCTGCAGTCATTTACACAGTGCCAGGAGGGTGGGACATGCTGATTTGGTGGCATTTCACTCCTACTTTGCAGTGGCATCAGTGACCACATAAGGTGCAGGGAACTGGAGAATGAGGCCCATCACCTCTAAACTCACTGTTTACAACTGTTGCCTTGAGTTCCTCTCCTCCAACTCCATGCTGGACCCCTCCAGTCCAGTTCCCAGCCCCTCCACAAACATATATTCTCATAAAAGAAAAAAACATCATTAGAAACAGTTAAGGTCATTTCAAGGGAACATCCATGCACACATACAAACCTTGCACAGCAAGGAAAATCCAGTGGAGGGTTTCTTCTGTAACACACCTGAACTCATTTACTAATCATTTGTATTACAGTAGCCCCTATAGTCCCCAGCCACGGTCAGCACTCCTGTGCAAGGTGCTGCACAAACATACAGTAACAAGCAGTCCCTGCCCCAAAGAGCTTACAGTCTCAATACACAAACAAGACACAAGTTGGGAGGAGAAACAGAGGCACAGAGAAGGGAAGTCACTTGCCCAAGGTCACAGCAGCAAAGCAGAGGCAAGGGCAGGAATAGAAGCCAGATCTCGGGATTCCCAGTCTGTTGGACCGCAGCGCTTCTCAACATTCATCGCTCTCACCAACAGACTGGTGAACTGTCCAAAGTGTCATTTCTCTCCGGGAAGTACGGAAGGCAGGCGGGCACGAAGGTGGGTGATGGGGAGGGATGTGGTGTGCGTAACATAGTCATGCACATTTGTTTTATAAACTAAAAGCAAGGATGTTCAGCCAGCCATGGGCTTGTCTTTGCTGAACAGCCATGTAATTTCACTCATGCCACAACTGCCACCCATCCCTACTCTCCTGGTTGGTTGATCTTCCACTGCATCGGTGTGAAATTAGGCCCTGCTCCCATAATTTGTTGCTGTGCTGCACTGGACCCTGGTGACTTCAGTGGGGCTCCAGAAAGGGGCAGCAATTCTGCAATATATGGCAGGACTGGGGCCGTAGGCCGGAAACTCTTCCAGACAGTGACCTCATGCAATTCACTGCAAGGCACCTCATGCATTTTGGGGTGCAGTAAAAACCACCTCATAATAAGGCTTATTAGTATTCACAAAATTCCAGCAGCCTCGCCATAATTTGCATAAGAGCTTCGGCATATGCAATATTTAACAGATGCCCAATGATGGTTTGGTACTTAAAAAAAAAAAAAAAGAGAAGTGCACAGGAGGTAAACAGGGAGATTTATTATTTTATTTTACTTTTGTGGTTTCAGAGATAGTTTATGACACTGGCCTAATAACTCACAAACCAAAATCCACATTGATCCAAGGGAAATGTTACGTTATCCTTCCCCCAAGTGCCTGGAGAGTTTGTTCCCCTCTCGCTCATTTCCTGTGGCATGATGCCCCCAGCTGGGAGGGCCTGTGAGTGGCTGCTCTCAGAGGGGAGGACGTTTTGATCACATGGATTCCGTCAAGATTATTTAAAGAGGTGTGTGTGTGTGTGTGGGGGGGTGTCTATCTACACACCGACTGGAATTAAGGGCTATTTCCTGAGCCCGGGTTCTCAAACAATGACAAGATCATAAAAAGTCGGAGATAGAAAACATGCAGATTAGGTCACATCCAGTCTATTTCCCAACAACTGGATCCTTGATCTGTTCACAGTGCTGGCGTCCCTTGCTATATTGTGCTGAACACTGAACTAATAAGAATGAGCATACTGGGTCAAACCAGTGGTCCATCTAGCCCAGTATCCTGTCTTTACTATTGGCCAATGCCAGGTGCTTTAGAGGGAATGAACAGAAAAGGGCAATTTCAAGTGATCCACCACCTGTAATCCAGTCCCAGATTCTGGCAGCTGGAAGTTTAGGGACATCCAGAGCATAGGGCTGTGTCCCTGATCATCTTGGCTAATAGCCATTGATGGACCTATCCTCCATGAACGTATGTAATTCTCTTTTAAACCCAGTCATACTTTTGGCCTTCACAACATCCCCTGGCAATGAATTCCACAGGTTGACAGTGCATTTTGTGTGAAGAAGTACTACCTTATGTTTGTTTTAAACCTGCTGCCTACTCGACCCTTTTAAAATTACACACACAATGTCACTGCCACCATCTAGTGTCAGGATTTGGGGGTTTGACCTATTGCAGTTCGTTACGTCTGGCACAATGACATTGTCACAACAGCATCCTCTACTCCAAGCAAGGGTCACTGACTTAACTGGTAGTCTGTGGCTGCATTCAGAGCACAGGAAAGTCAAAGGACCTCAGGTTCCTAAGTCATTGAGCGCTTTTGAAAATGTTACCCTAAGTCCCATTTCCAGGCATTTAGGGACCGGGATCTCATTGACAGAGAATGATATTTAGGCTCTTAAATGACTTAGGTGCTTTAGAAAAATGTATCCTTTTGCCCATCATAGCACTAGAAATAGAGGAGGATAGTCAGAGCTTTTAAACAACTTCAGCAGCTGTCAATCGGAGCTGGGAATGCTCCCCACGCCTGAAAATTGGGCCATCATTGCCAGTCTGTGCCTCACTTTTTCTCCCATCTGCAAAACTTACCTCCTTCCCTCGCGGGGCGTGGATTTTGAGGCTTAATTCATTTCCATTTGTAAAGTGCTTTGAGATCCGCAGATGGAAGGTGTTCTGTACAAGGACTAACATAAGTATGGTCACTGATTTCACATGCCAGCTATAGCCAGATTCTCAGGTGGGCTTGGCTGGACACCCACAGCTCTCATTGGCTTCTGCTAGAATTGTGAGTGGTCAGCAGTTCTCAAAGCACTTCTGGGGGATTAGTATCAAACCGGGCACTCACAAAGAGGGATTGCTGGGGGATAGGTCAGCTGAATAGGGGCCCAATTCTGCTCTGAGTTATGCCAGTGTAAATCAGGAGTTACTCCATTGAAGACAGAGCTAGACTGATTTATACTGGTGTAAGCAAGAGCCGGACCAGACCCAGCCAGTTATCAGCATTCCAGGATAAGATTTGGGCAGGGGGGGAGGGGCAGAAATAAATACATCCCCAGGTCTCTAATCTAAAGCTAAGCTAGTGTTTTTAAAGGGAAAAGACTCCGAACCTAACTACTTGGAAACTGACACCTAATGACTAACTCGGTTGTAGTTCACACCTTTAGATATTTCAGGGTCAGACTGTGTGCGGGCACTGTTATTTCAGAGTAAGAGAGTGTTCCATTTGATTTTACCGGATACATTTAAATCCAAACAAAGCGGGGCTTTCTTAACAAAGGTATCCACCCACAGAGTTACACCAAAATAATTAAAGGTGTGAACCAAACCTGACCGACTCGTTTCAGCTCCTGTTAGTGATCAGACAAGCCTGCAGAGATACACCTGTGATGAAAATGACCATCTTCTTCACCCACCCTTCACCATGCTCTGAATCCTTTGATCTCCTCACTCAGGGGGAGAGACTGTGGGTCTGTCGGCCATTGCTGTCTAGCACCAACATATTTCTGTGATCTATACTGTAAATCTACTTCATTTGAAATTCAGAGTTAATGACTTAGTCCCTCTTATTCAGGAAACTCTGTGAGGTTCCGGCTTTTAAAGGAGAAAAATTTACCAGCCAGAAGATGACAAGTATTGCAAAGTATACTCCTGCTCTCAAACCACTTAAGTCTCCAGGAGAAATTTCAAGAATACCTTTAAAATGTCATAATTTATCAGCCGAGAGGGGGCTGGGATGGCCAAAGGGAGGTACGAGGAAGGAGGAGTTGATCAAATCCAGGCTCTTCTGCTCACAGACAAAGAAATATGAAAGACACACAGATGGGGCAAAAAGGGGTGGGGCTGCTTATTAATTATTGGTCTTGTTATAATTTCTATGGTCCCATGATGCTTTTTAGGCATAAAGAGAGAGAGACTGGGCCTGATTCTCCTTTCACACTACTGTGAGGGCCTGAAGTCAACAGATGTCTTTCCATTGACTTCAAGGGCTGTTGGATTGTGCCCATAACTAGGAGCCAATGAGGTTACAAGATGGGAGTAAGTGAGGGACAAATCAGGCCCTAGGAAACCAGTTTCTAATCTCATTTATACGGACATAAATCCAGAACTACCACACTGGATACAATGGAGTTACTCTGAATTTACAACATTGTAACTGAGATCAGAATTTGACCTAGAGGTCCCTGTCCTAAAGAGTTTAAAATGTAAAGAAAGTTCTTTTGCAGAACCCTGTCTGTGTTTTGTTTTGCAAAACCAAGGGAGGGTTCTAGGGTTGCCAACCCTCCAGGATTGTCCTGGAGTCTCCAGGAATTAAAGATTAATCGTTCGTTAAATATTATGTCATGTAATGAAACCTCCAGGAATACTTCCAGCCAAAATTGGCGACCGTTGATGGTTCTGATTCACTTTCTCCTAAAGTTGGGAGTAGTGGAGGGATGTTTGGATAAGCAGTTCTGGTTCTGGCCTGTAAACACCTCCGAGGTGATATGTGGATGCATTTTCCATTTTGTTCACTGCGAGCATCAAAGGCAAAAATGTTACCATCATCTGAACTATATGATCAGGGGCCTAATTTAATACAATTAGGATCATTATTTGAGGGTTTGACCATTTAGCTGAAATTCAAAGCCAGCCCTAGAGTAATTTGGCTGTGGAGGAATTGATTTTGACCATCAGCACTTTCTCATTTTCAATAGAGTAAGAACTTAACCAGGTTAATTTCTGTTAAGCACATTACTCAGGTACTCTCTGCTCTCCAGTCCAATGATTATGTGTCTGAACTGAAAGATTATAATTGCAACCCAACAGGACACAAACGATAGACTATGATTTAAAGAGATATTACCGAAAGAAAATCATCTTTTCTCCTACCTGGAATTCTACCAAGCTTCACTTTTTTCCCCTGAAAATTTCCTTGTGATTAATGAGGGCAATGAGAGGAATAAAGGCCTGTAATAGATCTGATCTAATAGGTAAATATGCTGCTACTGCGTCTGGTAATTCTTCATTATCTTTCAACAGGCCAACAATTTTTCCATCTCCCAGGAGTTGCACCTTCTTACTCCAGGTCTGAATTTGGTCCCATGTGAGTTCAGGGGTCCAGTTCTCCTCTCGCTTACACGAATCCCAGTGTAAATCTGATGGGGAGAGGAGAATCAGGCCCTATTTATTTAATGTAAATGGTGTGGCCATTGTTCTGGAACCCTGGAAGCTACAGTGTTCTGCTAGGGAAGGCTAGGAAAATCTCTCCCCGACTTTGTCCCTTGCGAAGTCACTTACTGCTCTGCAAACGAAATGCTGAATGTTTTCATTCTGATTCTGTACGTTCTACACAAGTGCAGATGACTACGGAGGCCCTGTGAGTGGCATGCGGAGCTGGATTAAGGCACAGACACTGCAGACCCATACCTAGGACCCCCAGCTCCTGGAGTTATGGGATTATAACTCAGAATCTCATCTTGCACTTAAAAAAGAAACAAGTTTCTCGGCTTCACGTTTGTGAAGAAAAGCTTCAAAATGTCACCGAAGCTGTGAGGTCTTGCCGGAGACTGCCGAGAGCCTGAAACAAAGGGTGAACTTCCCCATGTGTCTCAATGCAGTATTAACGCCCAAACTCACTACTATGGGGGGCCCTGCCAACCCCTCCCAAGGAGAGAATACTGTGCAGCAGAAAGAGACAAGTGCAACAAGTCCAGCTCTCGGCTACCCACTCAAGCAGATACACCCTGGCTGCAGAGGTAAGTACCGTGGTGGGGCCTTCCTACCACCACTGCCTCTCTCACAGGGAGAGGGGGAAATGAATGCTCCTCAGAGGAGGAGGGGCCTTGCTGTTGTTCCTGGGGGAAAGAAAGAGGCCCCTTATCATTGCTTCTCTGGGAGAAGGGGAGGCCCACGTGGGGTGGCAGGGTCAGGGTGCAGGGATTGTGTGATGGTGCAGAAGTTGTGTCGGGATTGCCTAGAGTGCAGATTGTATTAATTCAGCCCTGACTGTACATTAATTCCCATTGTAATATCGATAACATTCTTCCATTAACAAAGCGCCTTTCATCACGAGACAGGAGGGACCGTGACAGCTATCGTACAGCTAAGCGGCAGTGAAGGGCAGGAAGTGGGAAACGCTCCACCTGTGTCATCTCGTGCTGGGGCCTTGTTAGATCTCACAGGGCCAGTCCTTGGCTGGTGCTTCGGGAAGTGATGCCGATGATCCCGCAGACACCACTCCTCCCACAGAGTCACTACTGGAGCAGTGCCCCAGTGTGGTGCCGGGGAGCCTCCATGCAGCCAGAGGTTTTGGTCTTTGCCATTTGTGGTCATTAAGGATCCCACGGCACTTTCAGCAAGGGCAGGCTTGGTTATCTCCAGATTTACACAAATTCCAGCTTGGTTTCATTCTTCCTACCTGAAATTCGCTGGTAGTTTGAATTCGTGGGACCCTTCGCTTCCTATCCCTGGCACCCTTCACTTCCTGTCCTAAACAGCTGAGTGTTATTAAACACTGCAAGGTTTCACGCCAGAGGTGACTGCACTGTGGTGTGCAAAGTGAACCCTGTATACACCTAGTTTACGTAGCTAGCAGGGGGAGCCAAACCCTGGGGGCTCCATCTGGACGAAATGGGATATAATTATTGCTTGTGCTATCGTTACCTCCTTGCCACGGCACTTTTCTTACCAAACTACAAGCGGCATGGGCACAAACACAGTCAGATTTTTCCCCTTTGGTGCAGTAGGCTCTGTAATCCAACGTACTAAGTACCAGCACGGCTCAAAAGAGGCCAGGCTCCTTTCTGAGCTAACCCACCACATATCAAAAGCTCTTTCCTCTCCGTCAGACTCGTCCTCTCACCGTCTCCCGTGTGAAGCGCGCGCCTTCACACATCAGTTTCACTCACTGGGGCTACCCGCATAGCCCACTGCTTGCTGTAAAAGGTCTGGCTTCACGGTGAGCAAATAGAAATCAGCCTTTATGCACGTCACCCCCACCCCCCAGGCCAGTCACAGCAATGTCGGCAGGATGAGGCAGGGACGGCGTCCTGAGCCTCTGTTTGCCAGAAGCTGGGAGTGAGCGATAGGGGATGGATCACTTGATGATTCCCTGTTCTGTTCATTCCTGTGGGGCACCTGGCACTGGCCACTGTGGGAAGACAGGATATTGGTCTGCATGGACCTTTGATCTGACCCAGTAGGGCCGTTCTTATGAGCGGGGTTTCACGCCTGGTCCGAGGCCCTGTCTGCAGCAGTGCTTGTAACCGCAGGAAGAGGGGTGGTCTCAGCATAAACCAGAGAGTCAGGCATTCCTAAATGCTAATCCTGTCTCGGACATTGTGTGGGTTGGCAAGTCACTTAGCCTCTCGGCCTCAGTTGCTCCTTGTGTGAAGTGGGAAAGATAGTACATGCCTAGCATGAGGGAAAGAACTTCTTAAACTGCTAGCATTAATAAAAGCACTGCGTGTGTAGTCCTACCTACACACGGCAGGACACAGTTGATATCCATATTCAATACGCTTGCGATCCTGGTGCTGTTAGCAGGCATAGCACTGGTTTGAGCATGAGAGCGGTTTGCTAGTGGAGACAGGAACTCCCCAACAAAGTCAGCCGGGCTGTGTTGTGGTCTCCCATTTCCCCTGGGTCTGAATACCTAACTTGTTTCAGAAACAGCATTTCTTTCATGCTGCAGCATCATATGAAAGTGCCACTGGCTTCACGAATTGGGGTCAGCACATTGCACTGGACTGGCTGATGGATATGCATGCTGCTAAATGGAATAACCGCTCGGTTTACAAGCCCAGTATTATGTCATCTCACAGTGGCTGCTGCCTGCAAAGGACAGAAATCCTGCTACTGCTGCAGTAAATGGAGATTCTCCTTTTGTTCCAGTAATAGAGACCCTGTGGTGTTGGAACAGAAGGTCGTGAATTCTATCCCCAAAGTCAGCTGACAAGACCACGTGTGCACCATGCGTGAACCAGCTGATGATCACAATGTCCTCTATGCCTGGGGAATCATTACTGTTATTCCATTTATTGCACAAACTCCGCCCACTGCCACACCAGTTTTAACTCTGCTCCACTGCTCAGACGTTGCCGGAGCTAACCTGAGAGATTTTCACAGCAGGCAGACCTGCGTCTTCTCAAATGGGCACGTAGTGCCGAGCGCATCGCTAACGCTCAATAAATACATTACGTTTCCCGTGCTGGCTGCCATCTTCCCGCCACTCCCTGGGTCAGCCCGTTGGAAAAGGACAAAGATAGCCAAGATGAGTCCATTCCTCCAAGCTGCCTACCAGTTTGTGTAACACCGACCCCAGCCAGCAGCGGGCAGGACCAAACCTGGGGTTTTTGAAGCTAAATGCAAGAGCCAAAAGCCATAGGACTCTTAGGTTGTAGCAGACTCATTAATCTCTAGGTAGTCTAGGTGCCACTAGAGGGGGATAAAGAGCAAACAAAGTGGTGCCTATTGTGTGTGCGCACGAGAAAGAAAACTATTTTTCTCTAAAAACAAGAGTTCACAGGCAGCAGGATGCACAAGTGCTTGCTGTTTATACACATATATTTCTTGCTCTTTTGAGGACAAGATATCACTCGAAATAGTGCCAGGACGTGCGTGAGGGTCACGGGGGTGGGAAGAGGGTTCACTGGGAAGAGGGTTCACCAGCCTGTCCGGGTGGCACTAAATCTCCTGGGTTTATTTTACTGTTTATACTTGTATTGCTGGACAAGAAGCCACAACTGAGATCACAGGCCCACGGTGCTAGGCACTGTACAATCAGTCCAAGCTCCAAAGAGCTTACAACCAAATCTAAACAGACAAGACAGGCCAACGAATGGCTGGTATCCCCATTTTACCAAAGGGAAACTGAGGCACAGGGGGCAAACTGACCCGCCTGAGGTCACTTCAGAAATCTGTAACAGAATCAGGAACTGAACCCAGATTTCCTGCATCCCACTCCACTGCCTTACTCAGACAAAAGCCCATCCTCGCTCTCTGCTTATTCTACCCTCTCTTCTACTCTGTTACTCTTGTGTTTGGAGAAGGACTGAGCTCACCCAGTGCTCAGCAGTCCTAGGAGATCTCCTCACAAAAGCCACAAGACGCAAGCCCAGAGAAAAGAAGCAGAGGAGGAAACCAACCAACTGATTTGGAAAAGCGTGGGGCACCGCAGTTTCCACGTACTTCAGCCCATCACGTGGGTGCGCTGCACCTTTCAAAGTCAAACTCACTCACTTTCCGTCCCGTTAACTCATTCCAGAGCCCAGCTGTGGTGATCAGTCTCCTCAGGTACAGGTGAGAGGCAGCCCCCACGCTGAAGTGCCATCTCAGGGCACAGTATGTGAACAAGGGCCTGATTCTGCAAAATTCAGTCACACCAGACTCCTAACGGCTTGAGTGGAAATTTTGCTGTGATTAGGGCTGGCCGAGTAGGCCCTAAGGCAGAAGCTTCAGAGGCAGCAAGAGGTTTCTATCGGTTTGTCTTCATCACCATTACTACCAGGAATAACCTTTGGAAAAAACTACCCCTAAAAATCCACCGTGTACCACCGCTGCCCTAAAGAGCTGAGTCAAAATCAGACAAGACAAAAGCCAAGGCTCAGAAAGATGCCCCTGGAAAGGGGGAAGGAGAGAATTATTGGTGAGGAGGTGATGATGATGCCTGGAAGATAACTGGGATCTGATCCTGACACCAGTTTTACATCATGTAACTTCCTTGCATAGGTGCTGACTCTGTGGGTGCTCTAGGGCTAGAGCACCCAAGGAAAAAACACAGTGGATGCTCAGCACCCACCGGCAGCCCCATGAATCAACTCCTCCCCATTCCCCCCCAGCCCTCCCACCCACCGGCGGGTCCTGCAGATCAGCTCCTCCCCTCCCTCCCAGTGCCTCCCGCCCCCCGCGGATCAGCTGTTCAGTGGCATGCAGGAGGCACTGGAGGGGAGGGGGAAGAACGGGGGAAGGAAGAGGCGGGGGAAGAGGGTAGAATGGGGCGGGAAGGAGGTGGAGCAGGATGGGTGCTTGGGGGAAGGGGTGGAGTGGGGGAGTCGAGCACCCCCCTGGAAGTCAGCGCCTCTGCTTCCTTGACTTCAATGGAGTCCCTCCTGATGGACACCAGGGCAATACCAGAATCCGAGCGATGGTCCCTTAGGGTTTTAGGTGTCGTTTGTTTCGGTGGGTACCTCTGCTCCAGTACAACCAGCGACCATCCCTGCACAATGTATTCTGAGTGCAAACGGATTCCTTATTTCCCTGCCAAACCGTGGGAAGTCAAAGGGGGCAGGAGCCAGACGAAATCCCATAAAGCAAACCATTTCCGGACAAATGAGCAAACCCTTCCCTTTTCCTCGGGATGCCGTATATAGACTGAGCTATGTCAAACCAACAAAATCTCCAATCCTCTGCCCAAAGCTGATCTATATTACAGGGCTCGGTTCTTCAGACATGAAGCCAGCTTGTGGAACATTGAAACTTGAGGACTATTTGATATTTTTAATCACTCAGTGCGCATCAGGACTTGGCAGGGGAATAAAGTAAAGTTAAAAGAGAACAGAGATAGTTTGTGTTTGCCACGGCTGCCTGCCATTTCCACAAACTCTCATCGCTTGCACTGAATTTCCCTCCGCTGGCAATTCACAATCGAAAACTGACAAGGTCAATAAAGAAATAAATGCCTTCGGGTCAGGGAGTCTCAGTCTTTTCAAGCTGGCGAACCGCTTATTCAAAGTCAAAAAAATTTTACCACCTCTTTACATTTACCGTAAAAGAGCAAAACCTGTGTCAATGCTAAGTCGGTATCACTACAACAACTGCTGTATTTGACCTCACAAACTTGGATGGTTACGGCCAGCCAAAGAGAGCCTGGACATTGTATTTTCTTTGCTGAAGAAATGCAATAATGTTTTCAACATCTCACAACTCCCTCCCCCCCCCCCATTGCCTTTCAGGCCCCCACTGTTGAAATAACACGGGTTTCGGCCTGTGGGGTTCAAATTGTGGAGCACGGCCCCTTTGGGGGACGTGGAGGAACATTTGGGGGGGGCGAGCGGTGATGCCAGGTGGCACGGGGCCTGGGCCAGCCCCCGTGGGGGTTGGGAGGGAGCGTCACCTCCACCCCAACTCACCTCAGCAGACCACCCAGCCTGCAGGTCAGTGTCACACGCCGATTTCTGCTCCTGCCAGCGCTGGCTCTGTCCCCAAAGACCATCACATGTGACTTCCCCCACCCTGAAAACCCAAGGGGAAGGGGCAGAGGGGCAGGAATTGGCCCTGCCCTAGCGGGGCAGCCTGGCCGCAAGGTAGAAGCAGCAGGCTGCTGAGGCAGCCGTGGCCATGCAGCGATGGAAGGGGGCGCAGACAGATTCCGTTAATGGTAAGGGTGGGCGCAACTGGAAAAGTTTGCACATCACTGGTCCAGGTGCCCAGTCCCTCTATCTAGGCATGTCCAGCGCGTCCAGCCCTGTGAGATCTGGAGACTGGCTGCAACAATTCTCCTTGCCAAAATAAGTCTTAAGGTGTTTTGTTTTGGTTTTAAGGTTAGCTGAATTGACTAACAACACCACTGCATTTATCCCACATAGCAGCTTCTGTGCAAGGGCCTCAAAGTGCTTGCCAAACAGAGGTAAAGTATGACTGCTCCAACAGATGAAGTGATTTGCACAGAGTAATCAGAGCTGGAACCGAACCTAGGTGGCAAATCCCCAACTGAGATATGCTCCCCCGCCGCAGCCTCACAGTCCCCTGCTCATATCGCTGGGCCACGTCACCACCCGTTTCTGTGCCTCACCATAGCTTTCCAGCTACCCATCCTCATGTGTGAGGTCACACGTTACCTCTTGCCAGTGTACGGTACTCACTTGCAACACAGGCTCGGTGGACAGAAAAGGAACAGAAGGAGGAAATTGTGCCCAGGCTGTATGTGGTGCAAAAGCAGAGACGAGGGTGCCTAACATCACAGAGCAGAGTAGGAATAGTAAGGCTCACCAGGGGTCGGTGTGATGGTTCTATGGACCATACATGGAGAGCTCAAAGCTTTCACATATATGTGTCTGTCCACACACAGCATCGTCGGGCCTGATCCAAGGCCCATTAAAGTCAATGGGGTTTTTTTCCATTGACTTCAATAGGCTTTTGATTAGGTCTCTTCTGTGGTATGTAAGGGACATAAAGGATCTCTTCACCCATCACTGGAAGGCAACCAACCACCTCTGGGATGCAACAAGCCTGAACAGCTGCTTGGCAGGGTCTATTATTATAATCCAGAAAGACCTGGTGTTGTTTGCCATCTAATCCTGAACCAGGATTTCTACTGCGCACTTTTAGCAAACGCCTCCCAGGACATAAACCCAAAGTACACAGGGACAACACAGTGTACTCGGTTAAAGTACTAGTTAATGTGCTGTCATTTTACAAAGACAGGCTCAGCCACCCAACCAGACTGGTTGGAAAAGAGATTTGATAAACACTGCTTGTTAGCCCCGGCACCTATTTCAGGCCCTCGGCAGCTTGTCCTCCAAGATGTTTATGACTGAGTAATAGAGACTTTAAAAAGCACTTTATTGACAAATCCACAGCAAAGTAATGAGGCTTTAAATCTGTCTCCAAAGAGAAAAGGGGGAGTCACGTCTTTTCATCTATTTTCTTCCCTTGGCAGAAAAAGTTAGACTATAAAGTCAAAACCACACATGCAGAACACTGACTCCAGAGTATGGGAGAGTGACAGCTACTGGATTTCCCAGCCCATGTCTGCGCCTCCGTAACAATAGCCTATTGTGATCCAGAGTGCTTTTTAAAATCGGAAAACACAAAAAGGGGAGGAGAAGACAAGAGGCCACTGTGCCAAACCCAGGCGCTGCAGACAAAACCCACAATTACTAGAGGAACCCCACACACACACACACCTTCAGCTCCAGAAAACTCAGGCCACTCTCACTTGAGCTAAAGGAGATCCTGCTTAGCTTGTGACAATTATAGTAGATCCCTTATCCCCTCAGTGGACCAGCCATGAGAGCGACATCATGCTCACACAAAGCCAACGGCGTTGAGATGAATGGGTAAAGCAGCGACTCCTAGATTCTGCTCCACACACTGCTTCTGACCTCAGTCAAGCCACTTGCCTTTCTCTGTGCATCAGTTCCCACTGTGTAAGATGGGGATGATGATACGCCCCTAATTCGCAAGGCCATTGAGAGGCAGCCAGACAGGACTTTAAGTTCCTTAGATGAAAAATGCAAAAGGGGTAGTATTAAAATGAACGGCAGTATCATGGGAAAGACTGACGAGGACGAAAATAATGCAATGATGAGATGAATCAATCCATGCACCGACTGAACCCAGGACCTCTGGATATAAAAGCACCAGCCTCTATTGCCTGAGCTAACGAACCCAGGTTCCAGAGCTCACCCACTGTCAGACCCAAACCTCTATATGTGGCCTTGCCACTAGAGGACGACAGTGAGCTGCACGACGTCAGCTTGAGTTACACGAGCAAAGTAGACCGGTAGGTAAGACACATGCAGCCCAGGAGTGTGTCAGAGACAGGGTGAGCAAGAGTCCCCTTTGTGGCCTTACAAATCTCAAGGAACTTGGCCCAAATGGAATGGGCCTTAGAAGCGCCCTCCTTTACTGGAATCTAAGCACCGCACCCAAATCCCAGTGGGTCGAGGCTCCCGAGAGACCCAGGCACTTTCTTTAATATTGACAGGTTCCTCGGTGGTGGCGCATCAGTGTAAATTTAGGTCTGTATTCAAGTCGAACTTTAACTTTCTAACGAGGAGGAAACCTGCTCACTGGGGTTCAATCTTTATACTCAGTTGCATGCACTTGAGTAAGTAGAAATGGGGGAAAAAATAATCTGGATATATACTGCCATCTTCTGGCTAAATCAAACACATGCAATGAGCTGACAGTCCCATTTTCTCGCAAATTTTAGAAATCTCAAGTTATCCAGTTCATTCCCATTTTGATTCACCGAGAAACTGCATTTAATTCCATTGCATTTTGGTAAGAAAAACCTCAAATATGAGGCACACAAATAGTAAAACTCTCCAGTGTCTCCTCCCCAGCAACCACAGGCAACTGAGTGCCTGGGAAACGTCCACCACCCTGATCATTTTTGGATGCTGCAGAAGGACTAGAAAGGGAAGAAGACACCCAAGGTTCCTGCTAACATGGCCTGGGGAAAAATTCCTCCCTGATACCAGATCTGGAAATTGGTTCATCTTAGTGAAAGTAAGCAAGAATCCCCACTGTAAATTCACTAATCCCATTTATACCCCTAAACTAGCGTTGATGTTTTTGTGAATTTCAGTAATGTGGATCCCATTATCTTTTTAAAACATGACCTGGGAAATGCTCCTACTTCAAAAGGAAACAGATTGCAAGTGCAATATGTTTTAAATTGATAGCAAAATCTCTGCTCCCAACTGGCTCTGATTAAGAGGTGCATCAAAAAACGAGCCCCAAACTGACACCAAAGTACCATAGCATGTTTCATCCCTGGATCTCACAATACATGACAAAAAAGGAACTCACTTCATACCATGGCTGTAAAGTGGCAATAATTAACCCCATTTTACAACTGGGAAGACTGAGGCATACAGAGAGTCAGTATCTTATCCAAAATTACACAGCAAAAGCCAGGAATATTATTTAGTTTCTCTGGTTCCCAGTCCTGCACTTGAACCACGAGATCACCCCTCCTCCATCTCACACAGATCTGCCATGGTGTCTCACCTTTTTTTCCCGTGTGTAATTCACATCAGAAATGTGAAACTGGCACAATTTAAGTAACATAAAAGGGTGAATCAACCCCCCAGAAGCTTCTAGTTCAGTGGTTCTCAAACTTTTGTACTGGTGTCCCCTTTCACGCAGCAGGCCTCTGAGTGCGAACCCCCCATAAATTAAAAATTCTTTTTTATATATTTAATATCATTATAAATGCTGGATGCAAAGCACAGTTTGGGGTGGAAAATGACAGCTCATGACCCCCCATGTAATAACCTCATGACCCCCAAGGGGTCCCGAGTCAGTTTGAGAACCCCTGTTCTAGTTACAGGGCCCTGCCCTGGAAGCATAATTAGCCAATCAGAATCAGTTCTGATGATGTAATGCTTTATGACCTAATAGCCACGTTGGAGTTTGAGTAGATGATGTTTCCAATCTGTTCCCTGTCTACTTGTGTAGTTGAATTGATTTTAATCTAGTAGCAGGGTTTGTTTTTTTTTATAACTGCCCACCTGGTCCTTAATTCTTATTACTTGAAACATAATAATGAGCAAATATTGCTGCGTGGTCATTATTTAAAGACTAAGATGTGTTCTCCTTAAAAGGACATCCCCTTTCTGCCTAGATTCCCTGAACAGATTCACAAGCCCTGGGGATGCAGGGATTTAGTGTGTGATTCTTCCAATATACTACATTCAACATCTACTGTGCTTAACCCCAGAGGTGGCTGCACTGCTGTAGTGGGGCGAAAAGATCCTAGCCACACACAGATTGTAAAGTACTTGAGGGTCCTTTGGAATCAAAGGTGCCCTATAAGTGCAAGTTATTATCATTAACGACTTTGTGACTGGAAAATGGGAGTGACAGGCATCGTAATTAAGGAAATGGAATTATTTTATAAACTAGCATTTTACATTTGATCTCCAGATGCGATGCAGCTGAGAGCTAATTAGTCTGTCTTTTTTCTCCTCTGATAGTCTATGCTGTGGTTCAAAAATGCATCTCTTTAGTCCCCAGCCAGGGAATCTCCCCTAATCAACCAACATGTGGCCCTGCTGAAATGACCGAATATTCTTTAACTGGCTTGTGAAATACTGTCTCTTACTAAAATCAGTGAACCCCACACTAGTGTCTAATAATTAAAGGGGAGCCATCTGGATTTCTCTCTTTTTCTTTGCTGTGCACAAGACTCTGATCAGCTTTAGAACTTCATGCTTAGACACTGTACAGACCATGAATTCTGAGACTGGTACTGCAGATGCAGTTATAGTGCAGTAGGCCACTGATCCTGGCGTGCTAGTCATTGATGGGGTGTCAAAGGGAGGGGATGACGGATATGCTGATGCCCTTCCAATCTGCACCATTTTTTGTGGGGTAGATCCCCCCTCAATCCTCCTTTAATCCATTTGATCCCAGGGTAGAACACACTGGACTGGTTCAAAAACCTTGAACAGTGTCGGAGGCGAACAATCCCATCCCCATTCTCCCCATGACGTTGCCCCTGGGCACAGCATCCACGGTTCATGTGCCCTATTTATTTTCCATGCAAGCAGCAGACTTTAGAAAATGTGATTTGTGTGCAGTAATCCAATCTCCACACTGGGATCTGCCTCTCTTGGCTCCCAGCACATCTGGAACATCTGGAACGTATGCAGCGCATTAGGGGTATTGGCAACGGCACCGATGGAGCTGGATATGCCCACAAGAACCGCCAAGTCAACACATTCCCCCCCCCCCCCCGCACACACACACACACACAGAAGTTCCCTCACGCCAGGCTGCATGGGTGTCCCTCAAACACAACTCCTCTCCCACGTCAATCCAACTATGTGTTCCAGTAAGAGACCAAATACTAACAAGAGCTGATAATAAAATGGTCAGCATAGAATTATTCAGCTACTCAGACACCAGTAAACTGGGCCTGCTCGTTGGGAGCAGTGCTTTTTTGAAGACAAGTAGATGGTGCAACCTCTCGAACCAAACCCTGGTTATATTCCCCAAGGCTTCACCACACCCTGGTGTCCCCGTGTCCAGCCACCAGCAGGGAAGGGGTGGAGAGAGGCTGCAGGCTGGCTGCTCCTGATTAATGAAGGTTTCAAGTCTCCCCCTGAGACTTTTGGATAACCAGGGTTCTGCTGCAGAATCTCCTTTGCGACAAAGGGCGAGTTCTAAAGTTCTGTGCAAGGCTGCAACATGGGGTGGCCTAGCTTTCCCTAATTTGACTTCCTATTATTATGCATCACAATTAAAAGATGTGATCAACTGGATTAACAATAGATCATCCAAACACTGGGTAAAACGCCAGCAAGCCTGGAGCCCAACCATAGCTATTCAGGGTAAACGAGAGAAATTTAGGTCACCAAAAATAAAAATTGGTCTGGATGAATGGTCAACTTAGCAGCTTTGGGCATGTTTTGTAAATTCCTCACACCTAGGCCCTCTCCCTTAGCTACTTCCATTAATAATCAGGAGCTTATCCCTAGGAAATATCAAAGTGGCTATTTGTTGTGGGTGAGAGCTGTGATTACTCAGTTTAGACAGTCGTTCCTGGATCTTGATTTGAATTTGTGCCAAGAGCTATGAAACAATATAAATCTGTGGCTCTCAACTTTCCAAACTACTGTACCCCTTTCAGGAGTCTGATTTGTCTTCCGTACTCCCAAGTTTCACCTCACTTAAAAACTACTTGCTTACAAAATCAGACATAAAACACACATGTCACAGCACACTATTACCGCATTGCTGACTTTCTCATTTTTACCATATAATCATAAAATAATGAAATTGGAATATAAATATTGTACTTACATTTCAGTGTACAGTATACAGAGCAGTATAAACAAGTCATTGTCTGTATGAACTTGTAGCTTGTACTGACTTTGCTAGTGCTTTTTATGTAGCTTGTTATAAAACTAGGCAAATATCTAGATGAGTTGATGTACCCCCTGGAAGACCTACGTGTACCCCTGGTTGAGAGCCACTGATGTAAACAACATCATGCTCTCATACTTTCCGTATTTACAAGTCACACATTTGATTGTGAAAGCTGGATACAAGGCAGCTCTAGCTAGACATTTAACCACATTTGAGGAGTTGACCCAGGAGCAAGTTCGAACAAAAGATTTCTCCGATATGTACAATTGTGACTGAAAAAGATGTTGACCAGAAAACAACCCAGATTAAAAGACGGGAGAGGGATTTGGACAAATGAATTGAACTGGATGAGTGGGTCTCTATACAGGAAAGGGACTATACATCTTCAGTTTGTGTAGATCAAAGACATTTTTTATAAATTACTGGATAGATGGCTTTTGACTCCAGTTAAGATCCATCGTATTTTTGCTGCTAGGGAGGTGCTCTGCTGGAGGAGTTGAAGGGAAGAGGAGACGAAGGGAAGAGGAGACATACTTGTACATGGGGTGGTTGTGTCCAGGAATTAGATGGTTTTGAGAGGAAATCATTTAAGACATTCATTTGATGACAAAATGCCAGCTTCCTAGAGATCTCCCTGACCCGCTGATTTAATGCTTCAGCAAATGATCTACATTTTAAATGGAGCAACAAATTAATTTACTTTGTATTGTCAGCAGCTAGACTTCGCTTTGCACGTTACTGGAAACATGTGACAGTGACTCCTCTGGAATTGTGGTACAGTAAAATATGGACTGTCCTTGTAATGGAAAAGCTTTCACACCAAGTACGTACACAAGAACTATGCCAAAAAGAGGCGAGGTATTTAGAAATGTGGTCACCCTTTGTAGCATGCTCAGAGGAGAGGGGGCTCCCCAGCCAGCAAGCCAAACAGTGACATACCATGTGGCATAAATTTCTAGCTCCCAATAAGCTAGGAGTTTGCATCCAAACGTCCAGAATCCCCATATTATATACACCGTTTTCTGTTCAGGACTGGCCACTGTGGATGTGTTACACTGCCCACTATTGGACAGACTCAGAACTGCTCCGCTTAGCCTGCTAAGGGAGAGTCACCACTGCTATACTTACCTACATGCCTCCAGCTTTCATCCAGACCACACCACATGATCCATTGTCTACAGCCAAGTTCTGAGATACAACCGCATTTGCTCCAACCCCTCAGAGACAAACACCTACAAGATCTCTACCAAGCGTTCTTACAACTACAGTACCGACCTGCTGAAGTGAAGAAACAGATTGTCAGAGCAGAAGAGTACCCAGAAGTCACCTACTACAGGACAGGCCCAACAAAGAAAGTAACAGAACGCCACTAGCCATCACCTTCAGCCCCCAACTAAAACCTCTCCAGCGCATCATCAAGGATCTACAACCTATCCTGAAGGACGACCCATCATTCTCACAGACCTTGGGAGACAGGCCAGTCCTTGCTTACAGACAGCCTCCCAACCTGAAGCACATACTCACCAGCAACGACACACCACACAACAGAACCACTAACCCAGGAACCTTTCCTTGCAACAAAGCCCGTTGCCAACTGTGTCCACATATCTATTCAGGGGACACCATCATAGGACCTAATCACATCAGCCACACTATCAGAGGCTTGTTCACCTGCACATCTACCAATGTGATATATGCCATCATGTGACAGCAATGCCCCTCTGCCATGTACATTGGCCAAACCGGACAGTCTCTACATAAAAGAATAAATGGACACAAATTAGATGTCAAGAATTATAACATTCAAAAACCACTCGGAGAACACTTCAATCTCCCTGGTCACTCAATTACAGACCTAAAAGTTGCAATATTACAACAAAAAAAAACTTCAGAAACAGACTCCAATGAGAGACTGCTGAATTGGAATTAATTTGCAAACTGGACACCATTAAATTAGGTTTGAATAAAGACTGGGAGTGGATGGGTCATTACACAAAGTAAAACTATTTCCCCGAGCTTATTTTCCCCCCCCCCCACTGTTACTCTCACTTTCTTGTCAACTATTGGAAATGGGCCATCCTGATCATCACTACAAAAGGTTTTTTTCTCCTGCTGATAATAGCTCACCTTAATTGATCACTCTCATTATAGTGTGCATGGCAACACCCATTTTTTCATGTTCTCTGTGTGTGTGTGTGTGTGTATATATATATATATCTTCCCACTGTATTTTCCACTGCATGCATCCGATGAAGTGGGTTTTAGCCCACAAAAGCTTATGCCCAAATATATTTGTTAGTCTCTAAGGTGCTACAAGTACTCCTTGTTCTTTTTGCTGATACAGACTAACACGGCTGCCACTCTGAACACTGGGGTGTTGTGAGGCTTAATTAAATGTGTATATAATTAGGGCATGTCTTCACTGCAAAAGTTAAGCTGGGCTCTTACCCACACCCTCTTCTGTCCACACACAAAAACCTTTAACCTCAGTGGGAAGTGCTTTAAGCCTAGGCTAGTTTACCCAGCTGGGAATCTGGGTTAGAACCCAGGGTCTGCTTTAACTTGGGCTGGGACCCACCCCCTTTGCAGTGAGGGAGGACTCAGACCTCCAATACCTTCCCACTCCCCCAAAGACCAGTGAGTTTTTCCCACAACTGACTGAGAAAGAATCCTAGTGCCTCTCAGCCCAAAGAACCATGGGATATACTCCCAGACATGCACAGGGGCATACAGAAATTGTGAGGTCACAATAATGCAGGTAGGGCTTTGCAATGGGGACACTCACATGCAGGCTAGGCTAACCCAGGAACTCACACCCACATACACTCTGCAGTGAAAACATGCCCTGTTTTTCACAAATTAACTGGCACTTTTCATCAAAGGATCACAAAGCACTTGACAAGCGTTAAGTAAGCTTCACCATATCTAGGGGCGGGGGCAGACAGCATTGTCCTGGTTTGAACAGAAAGGGGCCCAAACCTGACCAATGTTCAGATCAGTCTAAACTTCTCTTCTCAGGCTGGTCTCTATAACAGGCTAAACTGGACCCACACATGGGACCACCTTCCCCTGGCACTGTGGAGCTGTTCAGACCCACTGAAGACAATAAAGCAATAACAATTGAGACTTTTGGATAACCAGGGTTCTGCTGAAGATGTACACTAGCTGAAGATCTACCCCCAGTCTAGCTATGCATTCCTAACAAGTCTATCACCACAATTAAGCAGACTAGTATTTCTAACCAGTAAGGCCCAGCCTCTCTACCCAGCCCTTGTTTTATGCTACTCACCTCCATGAGACTGATTCTTGGTGGTCATCTTCCAGGAGATGCGTGGCTCTCTGAATGCAGCATGACCAAAGCAATCCATCTCAAACAGGAATCACCTGGAGCAAATCCCTCATTTTCTCTCTCCTCAGGCCTATGTCATGCTGCAATCACTTACTTTCCAAGGGGGCTTTGGGGATTGTTCCAGGAAGAAATGCAGCTGCTGTACTGGTTTTCTGGCACCGTGCAGGTCTTGTGTGATTTACTGCATGGGAGAGCTCATCACACAGCTCATTTAACAGGATTTGTGAAGGACTAGCTCTGGAGCTAACTTGGTGTGTGGCCTTGGGCTGGGCACTTTGGGCCAGATGTTCAAAGGTATTCAGGTGCCTAGCTGGATTTTCAAATCCACCTAAGGAGGGTAGATGCCTAATTCCCATTAGAACCAATGGGATTTAGGTGCTCAAACAGTTTTGTAAATCCCACTAGGTATCACTCTGCATCTTTAGGTGTCTAAATACCTTTGAAAAACTGGCCTTTCACCTACCTGTACCTGGACTTTCCCACCTGTAAAGTGGAGATAAATACTATTGCTTGCTTCCCACACCAGCAAGTGCAGTAGGGGTTTAATGGAGTGGTTGTAAAGCACTATACCTAAGCAAAGTAGTATTGAAATGTATTTTTAAGCCTTCCTTGCTGTGACTGGAATAGTAACTACACCAGCTGAGGTGAGTTATTAAAACTCAGTTATTTTCCTAAGAGCTTAGCTGAGCTGTACATGATGGAGAGAAGAGTCTTCCCTGTGACACAACTTTTAACAAAATCCCAGTGACTGATCACTCCCCAGGGAGAGGTGGCTTTTTTAGATAGCTTTATGTGTTGCCTTGGGAATTTTTAAACAGAAACTTATTTCTTTGCTGAGCATTTCCCTCCTTTGGTTGGGTAATACTCGTTTGTTTTTGTAGGGTTACTCCTGAACGCTGGGCTGTACATGTTGGGCTTTTGTAGAGTTCTTTGTGAGCTGCATGCACTCATTGACTGGTGACTCTTTAGTATGCTGGACAGCACATGCTGATTTATCGGATTGCTGTTTGCAGGTGCTGGAGTTGGCATGCTGGCTTGTTAAGGGGTTGCCTAGGCTGCTGACCATGAATGCTTATCTAAAGATAAAGAGTAGCTAGGTATTAACTGGTTCCGCTGGTTTGAAGTCCATGCGATTGTCTGCTGAGCATATCATGGGCATGGATCCTGCTGATACAGCACCAGGTTGCTGCTAGTCCTTAGGAAGGTGGAGCTGTTTGCACGAGCCATCTGATTTTGAAAAGCTTTTCGTACAGGTTTCTTTGGGGCAGAACCTTTCCCTAGAGGAGTTAATAGATCTCTTTGGGGCTGTATTTTCAGAGTTAAAATATTGCCAGCACCTGGAGACTAACAAATAGCAAACACTTCCAGAATAGCGGAGGTCAGGCCATTGTATAAAAAATAGCATTAAAAGCTGTTGGGAGTTTTTGTCACTTTCCCCCACTAGGGACTTGGAAAGTGGCTCTTTCCCCTAAGCACCACTACAGGGACCTAAAACAGCTGTTAAATAGTAATATAATTCTGTTGAAACCAGTGGGAAATTGAAGGATTTCTCTTTGCTTTCCAGGACCCAGCTTTGTCATCTTTCTACTGCCATACCCCATCTTCTCCCTCCTTCACCCTGTACATTGCCTTTAGGTTCCATTTCTCCCCTCCCTGATAAAGCTAATCTACAGATTGCAATAAACACTACAGTTCACAGTAGTGTATAAGTTCTTTGTAAGAACTAAGTATTGTTATAGCAACTATAAGAATCTGGAACAATTACTATGAATATTACAGTTTTTCACATGGGCCATTTATCTGTCTAGGTTCTTATCACTGTGCTGATCACTGTCATATCTAGGCTACCATTCTCTCCTCCCTAACTTTGTGCTGGTTATTCTCTGTTTTCTACAAACTTGCACAGTTCTCTAAGTTATTGACTACGTATCATAAAGTGTCTTGCATTTATGGACCAGAGTCTCAGCAGCTATAAATGAATGAAGCTACCTTGATCTCCACCAGTTGAGGATCTGGCCCTATGTTTTTTAAGGGTGTTTATATTTTAGAGGAGTTGCAAGCTGAACAAGCCAAAGTAACTATATCAAGTGTTTCTTATGTTTACAGACTGCATGGGTCAGGCAGTGTTTGTAATGAGATACAGATGCTTTCATCTGGAGGCTGCGGGTACAAAAGTAGGTACTATGTGGTGGCTATTTTGTGGGTCTAATGAGTTGATGAGCTTCAGCCTAGTCTCAGGCAGACAAGTGTCTATGCCACAAAATCCACCTCTGCTACTGGTATTGATTAGTGCCCTTGTTAGCACTCTTAGGGGAAAGGCCAATGAGTGAATGTGCTGCGAAGACTGAACGAAGCTCTTACCTTTAGATGTGATACTTCTATAGTTAGGCTAAGGCACAAAGGCAGGACAGGGAAAACTTGCATTACTGCTGTATCTGTTCCCTGGGTAAGCATTCTCCAAGACTTTCAGCCAGCACCATTAGGAGCATTAAAATTCACATGGAAAAAAATGTTTAATAATTGATTTCAGTCTCCAGCAAAATCCTTAAGTTGGAAAACCAACACCACTGGTTTCTCCATAATATTACGCACGTCTGTATGTTCATCAACCTGAATAAACATGTCATTTCCATAAACTGGCTCTTGATTCTCCTTCTCTAAATGCATAAGTTTCCAGAGATGTGCAGAGAATTCATCCCATGCAACCAGTCTGCTTAGCTGTCCCCTGGGGGCAAGTTGATAGTTGTAATACATCAATTAGTCACTAATACCTGGTAGAGTACTGTCAAGGGGAAGCTTGCAGATGGATTCCCTCACCGCCTTAAAAGCTACAGGACTTAAAGTCTCTTCAAAATATCAGGCAGGCAGTTATAAAGATGGATGCTTTCCTGGTACTATTGGAAATGACATTTTTATGGTTCAAAGTGGAATTCAATTCTATTTTAATAGTACTTTTTCATTAGGTCACTTAGGTTGTTTCAAGTCATTTGTCCTGGATAAAGCGTGCACAGAAGAGAAGGCTGGTCACCTTGTTTGTTTGTAAAGTGTTACCCAACTGTGCTTGTTCTGCATATTCAAAGCAGGCTGTCTGATAGGTATGTGCAGCCCTACATCCCATTTGCCATCTCCTACAGGGACCTGTCCGCAAGAAGAAACCCACTGATGAGATGCAGAAGTCACTGCTCCCCAAGAGGGAAGCAGGACCACAGGTGTGACGTGTCTAGGCGCAATCAGCTGCCCATGCGAGCAAGACTCCATCTCTAATGGGCTGAAGCAGGAATTGCCACGTTCTGACCCTGACTCTCCCATTCACTTGCTGTGCGGCCTTGGACAAGTCTCCCAGGCCCAAACTTCCAAGCGTGGCCTGCGGTTCTGACGGCCGCCGTTGAGGTGCGCCCAGCTTCAAAGGGCAGCGCAGGGCACCATGGGATTGGATGGCCGTGGGTTTCCCCCGTACCTGTGGGGGGCTCTCCCTGGTTGGTCTGGGAGTTCCAGGGTCACCCCCTCCAACAGGGGACGGCTCTTCCAGCCACTATGAACACAATGGGAGGGATTCTCCCCGGCCCCCCTGTCCCTAGGCTCTTTCCTGCTCTGCCCCCTCCCCTTTTGTGTGTGTTGTCCTCCCTTCCCACCCCATCCCCTTCTCCCATCCCTGGCTTCAGTGCCTGCCCTTCTAGCCCCTGCCCCTGCTTCCTCCTGGCTGCAGAGGGCGCTCTGACCGAGGACAGGGGGCTCTAGAGTCTCACGCAGCCCTCGGCCGGGGCAGCAACGTCACTTCCTCCGTGGGCCGGATGCGACTTGAGAAAGCCGGAAGTCAAGCAGGGGCTGGCCGCTTGTATTGACTGCGTAGAGCGGATGGCGGCGGAGGGGGTTGGAGCCCCGCGCGGAGGGGTGAGGGGCCGGACAGCGCTTCCTAGGGGCGAGAGATCGAGAAGGCCGCTGGCGGGGGGGCCGAGGGGAGGCATCGCGCCTGGAGAGGGCGGATATCGCTGGGGATGGAGGCTGCTGTGGGTCAGGGGCTGTGTCAGGGGAATGAGTGGGATGGTGAGAGGGTAGGGTAGGGTAGGTATGGGATGGAGTATGGGGGTAGGTTGGAGGGCATGGGTGGGGGGGGGTGTGGAGGGAGACGGTGGAACTGTCTCTCTAATACCCTGGTTCAAAACATTGTGCCCTCCAGCCATGGAGTCAAGCCTCCCTTTTTAAAATAAAATCAAGTAATTCGCGTTTGACGTTCTAGGCCTCTTCTGCCAGCTCCGACGAAGAATCGGCGCCCACTGCAGCTGAGGAGCTGGCTGCCCAGAAGAGGGAGGAGAGGTTGAGGAAGTTCAGAGAGCTCCATATGAAAAGGGTAATACAGCCTGGGCTGCCAAATGGCCATGACGGTAGACCAGTCGTGCTCATAGCCGGGTTTTGTTTGCAGTTTGGGGTAACTGAGCCACAGGCTTCTTTTTGCAGCAATTATCTGAAGGTACCTTTAAAACCAAAAATGTAACAGGTCCTTAAAGTTCTAAATTAAAACCGGGGGTGGGATCCTAATCATCCCCATGCAAAATTCCGCAAACAAGAATAAATTCTAACATTTAATTCCTCTGAATTCTCACCTGGAAAATCATATACTGGGGGAGACAATAAGGTTTTTCTCAGGGTAGACAAAAATGCTTTTATCGGAGAAACTAAAACAGTTTTACAAAATGTTCTGAACGTTCCTTTTCTGTGTGCCAAGAAGGTCAATGGGACACTTATCTTGTCACTCTCTGTTACACAAAATTCATGGGGGGGGATGAAAGTAATGTCAAACTCCTCTAAAGTAATTGCATTAATTTAAATATCTTTAAATACCTTGTTTCAGAGTAGCAGCCGTGTTAGTCTGTATTCGCAAAAAGAAAAGGAGTACTTGTGGCACCTTAGAGACTAACCAATTTATTTGAGCATAAACTTTCGTGAGCTACAGCTCACTTCAGCGGATGCATCTGATGAAGTGAGCTGTAGCTCACGAAAGCTTATGCTCAAATAAATTGGTTAGTCTCTAAGGTGCCACAAGTACTCCTTTTCTTTTTAAATACCTTGTAACTGATACTTGCAATGCCCCATAACCCAAGCCTGACCCCAGATGTACAGTACCTTCCCTCTTAACTTGTGTAAATTTGATTTTAAACATTAACTTTATTTAAAAAAATTAATCTGTTTTTAATAACTGATGCTTTTGTGGGGGGCAGGGGAATATGAGAACCTGCTGCTGCAAGTGGGTGGACTCAATTATTTAATAGGCTTCTTCTGCTTTCTAACTTTTATGATTGTATATTGCCATTTTCTGTGAGTTCAGTGACAAACTTTTCTTCCTAGAATGAAGCTCGCAAGCTAAATCACCAGGAAGTTGTGGAAGAAGATAAAAGACTTAAGTTGCCGGCAAACTGGGAAGCAAAAAAGGCTCGACTGGAATGGGAACTGAAGGTTGAGGAAAAGAAGAAGGTATAATACGTGTAAATGTTGATTGCAATCGTAACCTTCCATTTTAGGACACTATCCTGCAAAGATTTTAACACTATGTGTTGTGAATAGTCGCATTGACTTCAGTACAACTACGAGTAGTGCATTATATTAAGCATGAGCATAAATCTCTGCAGGATCCAGAGTTTAGTTCCTCTGGGTAGGGACTGTGTCTTCTTGGATGTGTGTACAGTGCCTACCACAATAGGACTCTGATCCGAAATCAGGGTTTTTGAGAGCTACTGATATTGATATAGGTGTATATAAAAAATTTTTTAAATCATCAAGCATCAGACTGGGATCCTTGGTGAGATTGTCTGATATCAAATTTACAGTGTAAATAAAATTAGAAAAATATCTGTAATCTACTAAACTTGTTTAATTGTCTGCTGCTTTTTTGTTATGTTTTAAAATCTTAAGAATTGCTTGTATTTGTATAGGAATGTGCTGCTAAAGGAGAAGATTATGACCGGGTGAAGTTGTTAGAAATCAGTGCTGAGGATGCAGAAAGATGGGAAAGGAAAAAGAAGAGAAAAAATCCGGATCTAGGATTTTCAGGTAAGCAACTTAATTTTATTATTTTTTCAGGGCTTGGGTAGCGGGATACAAATTTTTAATCTTTTTCTTTTTCATATGTTTTCACTAAAACTTGAGCCACACAGAAAAGGTCTTCTGTTAATTGCAGTCCATTTTATTCTAAAGATTATGCAGCTGCTCAGTTGCGGCAGTATCAGAGGTTAACCAAGCAGATCAAACCTGACATGGAAAAATATGAAAAGCTAAGAGAAGAAAAGTAAGTTTTTTCTCTTTTTGGCAGACCCATGTTCTTTTTTTTTTAATGACATTACCTGTAAATATGAATTGTTTTGATGAACTAGTGTCTAAAATGGCTGAAAATTCTTTTCAATTCATGTAATTCAAACATATTTCATCTTATCTGTTCTTTTATGTGCATTGCAATACAAATGATTTTCTGTCAAGGTCCCATAACAGTCATATCCTGGGTGATGCTGTAGATGTGTAACTTGTAATATGCTAGTTCATGTTCTCTATCATGTCCCAGTTCTATTTTGATAAAACAGTTGTTACGTACAAAAAATTAGTAATTTGACAAATCAAAGTTTGTTTTTCTACTGTTTACCTCTTTCTCATTCAGCGGAGAAGAATTGTATCCAACAGCAAACAGTCTTCTTCATGGAACTCATGTACCATGTAAAGAAGGGGTTGATAGAATGGTTACAGATCTTGAAAAACAGTAAGTAATAAAATGGTCCTAATTATCTCAGACCATTGCATTCATAACACGTGGTGCTTTTACTATTTTGTTTGCTGTTGTGTGAGCATAACTTGTGGTGTCCGGTAACTTCTGCATAAAGACGTGTATTTAAGTATACAGTCAGTATAGCCTGCCCTATTTATGAATCTGTACACTAGTCTCTCTCCAGGATTTTTATGCACTTCTGTATGTATTGGGCATCTATTGTGCAGCAACACATTCTTCCATGCCTATTTTATTTTACATGTTGATTTTCATTAGGCACATCAGAAAGTATTTTGAAGCAAAATCCTGGCAACAGTCCGTAGCGATTTAGAAAATATCAGTGATGTCCAACGATCGTGTTTTAGAAGACTAAAAAGATAATGGAATGCCTTGGTATATTTATCCTAACATACATTTGTTCAATCATAATTAGTAGTCTTGCTTTAACTGTTCATGATGAATATGATGGGCATGGTCACTGGACATCAGATTCCAATAAAATGTAATGAAAATGTGTTTTCTCATCATAATGGGAACAAAAATTAGTGCTATTCCCCATCAACTTGTCTTCTCCTGTCATCTCTTAAGCATAGAAAAAAGCAGTATCCCCACTTATTTCCTTTAAAACTACAGCAACTTTAATATTCTCTGACAAAGTATCTAAAATTCATCTGAAGATACCCTCTAAAACAGGAAAAATTTGTTTTTTCACTTAATTATCCATTTTCTTGTGAGATTGACTGAAGTGTAGGCACTCTCCTCTTCATTTCACTTTAAGAACTACAATTTAAGCCTTAAATTTTTTCTGAGTACTTATGCTTTGATTTCACATTTTTGTGTGGGTATATAGCTTTCCAAGTGTAAAAATTCAAGGATAGGATATTCATGGCCCAATTCTGTTAGGTGCTTTAATGCCATCAACAATAGGAGTTGAGGGTGTTCAGCATCCTGCAGGATTAAGACCCAAAGGGGAAAAATTACATTTACAGGCGTAAGCAACATCTAACCCCTGTTCTGCTATTAACTGGCAGTTTCCAGTGGGAGCAAAACAGGCAAGTAATACAAATACCAATCATTTTCACAGAGGAAATACATCCAGCGGTGTATGTAATTTCCACTTAGTTTTAATATCGATGACTTTTACTGTAGATATAGGAGTGTATTCATTCTAAGAACTAAAAGTTGTTTATATTTTAGGGGTCTGAAAATGTTAATGTAATTCTCTTACAGAATTGAAAAACGTGAAAAATACAGTCGGCGACGTGCTTATAATGATGATGCGGATATTGATTACATTAATGAGAGAAATGCCAAATTCAATAAGAAGGCAGAAAGGTTCTATGGGAAATATACAGCAGAAATTAAACAGAACTTGGAGAGAGGAACAGCTGTCTAAACTTTCACATCCCAAGAGGCACAGTTCTACAAAGAAATTGTTCAGTATAAGCTTGGCATATTTTGCAGAAAGGCCTAAGAACTGTATCAACATGCTAATTGTGCAAATATAAACTTTGCCAGAGACTTTTAATATTAAAATGACAACTTGTGGAAGAGACTTTTTTTTTAAAAATCCAATAGTGGGTATTGCATAAATGCTTGAATGATAGTAGCTATCATAGCTATACATAGCTTGCCCTTCCAAAGGTGGCTGGTTTGTGTCAATTTAGCAAATGTCAAAGGGGTTGTTACTCAGATCATACCCTGCAGTTACAGAAATGCAGTTTTTGTTTTGATTGATTTTGTAAGTGGTTGTGACCATTAAAAAAAGTGAACTAAACAGAACTCCATGCCTGACATTTTTGGTGTTTCCTCTATGCTAGTGTGTGGGATCCTTCAAGGTCAAACTTAGCCTACCGTTTCTCTTTTTTGGGGGGGGAGGGCAGGAGAGAGTAAAAATCAGATTGAGATATCCTTAGTGTATAGCAAATATGTAACCTTGGATTTTGCTAGTCTTTTATGCAATAATTAAAATTGAGATGTTCCCAGTTTTCTTATGTCACATTGGGCAAGTTTCTTCTGTTGCAAATTTCCCTTTGTATAAGGGCAAAAAGAATACTGCCTCCCTTAAGCTCATTAGAATTGTATCTTCTCCCCTACCATGCTAGGATTAAAATGAGCAGGTGCTGTGTATATTAAAAAAAAGCTCTTTGGCTAGGCATAAACCTATACCAGCTCTGCAGGCTGCCAAAGCAGCAAGACTTCACATCCTCATGGGGGAGGTGGCTGTTTCTTTTGACTTGTTGGCTCAACAGAAGCAGAACTTGTCCAATTCCCCTTGGAAAGGGTTTGATGACAGGAGGGGAGGGTGGCTCTGGAGGTAAGACCATGTGTGCTCTGCAACAAGATATTGGAAATCTATGCTACTTGACATAGTGGCTGTTTCAGACAGAAAACTCATTTTTAAGTTTGTATTGTATGAAAGCAATTGTACAGTAATACTTTTGTTTCAACCATGCTGCAGGTTTAACCATTAGTTCAGGCCTGTCTCAGATGGTTAAACTGAGATGCTGCTGATTTACACTCACTGTTGTGTGGAACTGGACTTTGTTTCCACAAACTGCATCATTGCTCCACTGCTGCATAGTAGCATGTTTATAACAATCAGCCCACCCTGACAACCCTTTTTTCTGCCTTTTGTTTCTTTTCACTATTCTAGAGTGGTTGTCAAAAGCTGCTGACCAGTAAGTTTCCACATAAGGAAGAACCCTTAAAACTTGATGGTGACAGAATGTACACCTAAACAGAGGCTCCTGCTGTCTAAGTGTTGCTCTTGAGGTCTCATCGCTTCTTTTGGCAGCGAGAGCAGGCCCTGGGTACATCTACACCATGCTGCAGCATGGCCATGAGCCAAATTCAGAAAGCCAGTTGCTTTTGATTGCACTCCAAAAGGTTTACTTATTGCTGGATTTTGTGTTTCTCTCGTGTTTGGACCTTGACAAAAAACAGACTACCCCTGGTCTAAGGGGTGTGACTAGCAGTGTTCCCCAAACTGCTGCACTAAATCACTCTGCACAAACAATGGAGGTATGAATTTAAAGGTCCCTTTAAGTTCACATCTTGAGTGCTCACAGGGGGAATTACAGTTCAGCACTTTAGTGAGCACTAGAGTGTGGCTTAACAGCTGTATGAAGAACACTGCTCACCAGTACTATGCTGAAATCCCCCTGTGGACACTAAAGATATGAACTTTAAAAGTTGCCCCTGTGCAAACAATACAGACATGGTTACAGTGCAGCACTTTGGGGAGCACTACTATTCACACCCCTTTAGCTAGTGCTACAGTGTGGCCTAAACAAGCTTTTTTATTATTATTAAATGAAATGACTAGTTTTGCCTTCAGAGCAGTAGGTAAGCTGAACACCAAATGAACCTGCTTTTTGCCATTCACCTTACTACTTCACTTGTTTTAAAAAGCCAGACTGGAGGCCAAAAGGCATCATCACCTAGTCTAACCTAGAAAATATAACAGCCTGTATTAAGTTGCAATACTTTAAAGCAATGACTGATTTTGCCATTGTTCTACATTATGAATTGTTTTTATTTCTGTGGCTTCCACTGGTGGGAGGTACAATAGAGCTGCTCCTCCTACACCGTATGCAGAAGTTAAGTATTCTTTCTTCTGGCTACTCATTGTAGAATGTGAGTGAAGGCATCTTGTTTTGTTCCAAGATATTTCTTCCCCCAACCAAGACAACAGCAGTGGGATATTTCTCCTTGTAGAACACTAGTCTTTCCATAGCCTAAGCATTGGTCAGCCAAGGGAAAAGCAACAGACTACAGCTTGTTTGCACTGCCTAGATAAAGCAACAGCTACTATTAGGGTAGGGAAAGAGTACATGTTAAACCGTAAAAAAAAAAAATTCTACACCGAAGTTATTCAGTACAAGTTTTATTGTGCAAACCATTTACATGAATTCCAGTTTAGTAAGTCTCCCCCACCAAAACAATCCCAGTAAATGTTATGAAATACCCATAAGCTCTAGGAAATATTACTTAATCACGCACTTATCTTCAAGCAGTGGAAACTGAGAACTGCTGAGGGCATAAGGTGAAGTTACTGTACACTTTATACATCAATGCTTCAAGTGTCAAGCTGGCATGTGTAGATCACTGGTATAGGACCAGGACTGGAAACAAATTAGGATAATGTAAACTTCCTCTCAACTATCCTCACTGCTTTGAAGTCCAGGGGATCTGAGCAAGTTTTATGATTACCATTTTAGATTTTAGTGGTGGTGATTTAGTTTAAGGCTTGTTTTAAATACATCACCAACAAGAAGAACTGAGCTGAATTTAAGTGTCAGAATTTAAGAAGACCAAATAGAAAGCAACATATAGTAGAACTCTGTTTCCTTAAGATTAGCATGCATGACTGAGCCATAATTGAGCAAGGATTCCTGCATGGCAATCATACAATCCTAATGCAAACATCTGCACAGAGGTTTAAGAAAGCCTATTTCAGAGAATCACTCAGATTAGGATAGGCATTTAACATTTTCAACTTGAAATCAAGTTGCTCCAACATCTGAAGTCTATTGTTAGCATCCGATTGTTTCATATTTGCTCTTTAGTACTTCACCATTCACTTACAGCTAAATGTGCCAATTTACACCTACAGGCTCAGACTAGAAGCCAAGAGGACAACTTCACAGTTCAACTGAATTATTACATAGGGCCTTAAAGAACTTGCTACCATAGTTCAACCATTTGAAACAAGTACAAAACAGGTTTTAAACAAATCAATGCATTACAAATGTTCAGACCAGTGGCTGTTAAAGTAACACTGAGAAAAAGTTACCCACCTGTAATTTCTACTCCATTATAGTGACACACAAAAGTATTTACAAATATATACCTAAGATTCCCACTTGTAGTTTCTGGGCCATTGTGCTGTGTTTTCATATCTGGAAAAGAAATCTAACAGGTCAGAATTAACATCTTTAAATACTTATTTACAAAAATACTCAACCTGATAAGTAAGTAATGCATAATGCCAATAGTTCACAGGACAGTAAGTGAAAGGTGCTAACATGCTCAGAAGAGTGCACTTTTAGGTGAAAAGTTAAAAAATAAGCTGTTTTCCTCCTTCATAGGAGCCCATTGCCCATAAGGATTTCTCTTTGTATCTTCTTTTCCCCAAGGATACTGCTGTCTCTTTAACAGAGACTTGCTGGTTTCTGGAGTACTGGCTTTGCCATTGTGTCCTGGAAAAAGAATTTACTTTTTTTAAAGAATGAAATATGAGAAGTGTCCACAATTTTTACCTACAGCTTAAAAAAAAAAAACCACTATCTGTAGTTTATGAAAGCCAGATTTTTTAGAATGAATCCAGGAATACTGGAATCAGTACACACAGGTAAAGAAATTAGAAATAAAAAGCTTCACTGAAAGCTTGCATTTTTAATTTTAAATTGCCATAGCACAATTTGGTATTTATGAAGATGAGAATGGTGCTTGCTACATAATCCAGATTTAAAGAAGCCAAACTTGCTTTTCATTAACTTCTGATTACTTGAGTGACCAGCTGTACACATTGGAAGATCCACAACACTACAGCTCACAAATCTATTGCTTACTTCTAAGTGCTCTTGCCTCCAGAGAGCCTAAACTCAGTTACTATATATCCCTACACTGCACATTTCTCTTGAATCAACTAACTATATTATACATGGAGGGCTATTAAAGAGAGCAGTAAATTGAACCCAATTTAATTCCAAAGTTAGGAAGAATATACTACAAATGTGAAAGAATAAGTTGGAAATCAATATTTCCTATCTTAGAAATGTACACTTACATTAGGGCTGAAAGATAAGCCTTTCACTGCAGGAGATCTCTCAGTTCCACTTTTGGTTAAGTCTTCTGTTAGTCTTCTGGATTGCTACAGGAGAAGGCGCACAGTTTAAACAGGTTCTCACATTCTATGTGAATTAAGGAAACTCACTAGAGTATGTGAATATTCTAGTGTAAGTTTTGTCTCAACTATTTAGATCAATAGTGGCTTTAAACTGTAAAGCATAGAATGCACATACAGATCAGTGTTAAACTCAAATTGACAATTATATTGACAGAAATACTAAACATTTCCCAACTTACAACCTTATATCCATGCCCATGTTTTAGCTTTAACTAGGGAATTTATTGTAAGCATGGACTTCATAAAGTGAAATGGAACGTTATAGCAAGTTGTATATAAACTCTGCATATCCACCCTGCAGAGCTTTGGAGAAGGACAATAAACTTATCTGCAAATGATGCAGGCCTCTTCTTCTGTAATCTCTCAACATCTGGAATATATTACATACATTATGAAAGGGACACCTGTGCCATTTATTTAGTTGTCCAAGAAACCCTTACTAAGTTTACTTTCTTTAATTTTGAAATACAAGTTTGGTATAAGCTATTGCTATGTAGTTACTATTGTAGGTGTCCATCTGACCAGATGTAACAAACATTAAACAGCTTTCTAGTGCAAAACTAATTTGATAACCTGATTAAGTTCTCTCTTTTCCCTCCCCTAATTCACAGAAGCTAGAGCCCACAAGTTCCTTAATTACCACCAGATTTTCTTCATCAATGTCTGGAGACCATATTCATGATTTCTATAAGACAGAAATACAGCATGTAAAATGCATTTGGGGTCCGGGCATGGAATTTCTGGGAACAATTTGATGCATATGAAAAGACTATATGACAGTTATCAAGCACAGAGTTTAATCTTTACAAAAGCCTATTAAATAGGCTATGGCAAATAAGAGCCTAATTGTTTTCGGGCAAAAAACACATCAGCCAACATAACTGGCACTTCCCTATTAGGCTTGGAAATTCTCTCTCCTTCCTAATACCACTAGTGAAAAGTCTGTAGGCAAATCAGGAGAGCAACCAACTAAGATTCCAAGGTACTCTTCCAGCTTTAGCAGATCGACAAAGGTTTTTGGCATTTTGATAAGTTTAAAAACTTGGATGTTGTGTTTCATAATAAAATTAGTATACAAAAGTTTAAAGGTACTTCGCAATGAGAAATTAAGGCTAGCACAGCTTTTCATGCATCAGTAGTGTAGTTCTGAAAAAAGTTTACCTTTAAAATCAAGATTACTCCCGTTCATAATTACCTCAGTGGACTCAGCAGAATCTTCACTTCTGCATTTTCCACCATTTGTCTCTTTGGATAGGCTGTAGACTCTCAAGCTAGCTGGCAAGACTATGTTATCTGTTCCCAGGGCTTTTGCAGCATTAGCCTTTGCGATTTCTAAGAGTTCCCTCTTCTCTACATAAAAAAGAAGAAACATCTTCTGTATGGGTAATCATGGCATACTGACTAACCCAAAAATATAAACACTGAGTCCAGTGCAAAGTGAGTATACCTTGGAAAAACTATGTTCCCAAACTAGTTTAAATTTATGGAGATACCACCCACTTTAAATTGTAGTTTATAAAAATGGCAATCCCAAAATGAACATAAAACAGGGGTAAGCAATCCAAATCAGATTTCAGTTGAAGTTCTAGGACAGAACTACACCCCCAAGTTTTAAAATTCTCTATAAATCTAGCAATAGGAAAAGTCTACAAATAAGTCAGTCTTGAGTTCTATTCCTTCCCACCCATGTTCCAAAGCAGATATGCTGCTACTCGCAGAATGCAAATACCTTTTTCACTTAAGCGCAGAGGTGTTCCGCTTCGAGATCTTGTTCGTGATCTGCTTCTCCAACTTCTGTAAGCCTCAGGATATATGGTTCTCCCAAATCCATAGTATCTTCGTCCTCTTGATCGTGATCTGCTTCTTGAAAAAGCTCTTCTATAATATGGTCTTCCATGAGACCGGGACCTGCTGCGTGATCTATACCTTGGAGGAGAACGGTAGTATCTCCTATAGGTTCTAGGATGGTACCTTCCTCTGTACTGAAGGCTGCGTGATCTTGATCGACTTCTGGAATACGATCTTGAGTATCTTCTACACCTTCTGGAAACATTTCTTCTAGCTCGTGATCTTGATCTGCTTCGAGACCTGCTCCAACTCCTTGAGGAAGCTGAAGTGCTTGAACAAGATTGTGAACTACAAGATGATCTGCCCTGACTAGTTTTGGACTTGGAGCGAGCATCTCTCTCTTTTGGTGAGCTTAGAGTTAAATCATCCATGTAATTTGTCATATCCTCTGTCTTTTTGTTTGCCTGCCGTTTTTCTGTGAGAGTGCCTTTGGAGATTGTATCTGTTTTGACTGATGTTCTAGAACATCCAGTCTCGGTTCCTGTTCAGAAAAAAAACTGATTTAAGATTTCTTTGCCAACACAAACCAAGGCCAACTTGAAACTTGTGTCCACTATATTCACAAAACTTAGAATAACTACAAGTGAAAAGTTCAAGGCTATTTTGCAGTTTTACCTTCTGCCCTAGACAGTTTAATCTACTGCTTCAGCTTTCTCCCTTTAGTTAATTTCTCCCTGGCTTTATCACACATACTTCTCATAAATTAATAGTTTCAGAATGCGGCCAAAGTCTCTCTCAAAAGCATACTGCTAATATGCAGATATATTTGCATATGCAGACAATTACATGGCATTAAGGTTAATGAAGTGCAGATTTTCATTGTATGACTTGTACAGATGTTCCAACAAACTATTTTCAGTTTACAGGGGACCATTTTAAATTAAAGAAAAGCATTTCTGTTGCAAAATAGCCATTTCCTCTCAAAGAAAGTTGACTACAGTGAATTGTACTGCCATGAATGTAATGCCCGTGAACAGATCAATTTGTATGCAAATACCAGAAATTTTATAGTATTTGTAATTTTAAAATACTAAATATGAATGGCTAAGATGGCTGCCATTATATACCAGCAGCCATTTTAGTTCTACAGGTTTCAGAGTAGCAGCTGTGTTAGTGTGTATCCGCAAAAAGAAAAGGAGTACTTGTGGCACCTTAGAGACTAACAAATTTGAGCATAAGCTTTCGTGAGCTACAGCTCACTTCATCGGATGCATTTAGTGGAAAATACAGTGGGGAGATTTATATACACAGAGAATGTGAAACAATGGGTGTTATCATACACACTGTAAGGAGAGTGATCACTTAAGATGAGCTAATACCAGCGGGGGGACCTTTTGTAGTGATAATCAAGGTGGGCCATTTCCAGCAGTTGACAAGAACTTCGGGGGGGGGGGGGGGGGGGATAAACATGGGGAAATAGATTTACTTTGTGTAATGACCCATCCACTCCCAGCCTCTATTCATCTCTAGAGTTATTAAAATGGTACTGTATTCTAGGGAATAAATACTTCTCTATCTCCACCTTTCACATCCCCTCTTGGCTTTGCTATGACTGTGCCACCGTCTTCCGATTAAAGGAACTCCATTCAAGCCTGGCATTTGTATATAGTGTTCACTGAATACATAAGTTATCCAACAAATCTTCAGGCTTTCTCAAACACACTACTGATAAGCATGAAACCTTTAATGTCAGTTACATTTATTTCCTTTACTATTAATATAGAGATGAAAAATTCAGTTGGCATATCCCACCTTATCTTTAAATGCCAAGCTCACAAGTCCCAGAACAGCGCACACCTAAAACAGGAAGCCGAGCAATGACAGCTAAGCTCACTGTGCTGTCTACAGAGAACAGCATATCTTCAAGTACCAACAAATCTTCAGAATTGTGCAAAACACAGGCTCAGTCCACCTGCCAGGAAAGCTGACCTACTCCACTGCCGGACTTGAGTGCATCCATTGGCAGGGAGCAAGGTACCAGCGCTGTCCCTAACTGGGCACAGTCACTGTCGGTGAAACAACGGATGCTGGGGCGCAGAGAACAAAGGCATTAGGGACCCAGAAACAAGCCTAGCTAACTGCGAGATGAAAGGAGAGGATTTCCTGAAGACGTGGTCCATAGGCACTTACCGTTGGGGGCCGCGGGACTCCCCTGCTGCTCCTGGCTCCTGTGGGACACCACCTGGGGGCTCCTGCAAGAGACGCGAGCGTCAGCCAACACACGAACAATCGCCGCCCCGCCCCCCCCCCCCGACGCGAGCCGACCCCTCCTTCCCCCGCCACACACCCCCCCCCCCCGACCCGGCGCGAGCCGACCCCTCCTTCCCCCGCCACACACACACCCCCCCGACCGGGCGCGAGCCGACCCCTCCTTCCCCCGCCACACACACCCCCCCCCGACCCGGCGCGAGCCGACCCCTCCTTCCCCCGCCACACACACCCCCCCCCCGACCCGGCGCGAGCCGACCCCTCCTTCCCCCGCCACACACACCCCCCCCCCCGACCCGGCGCGAGCCGACCCCTCCTTCCCCCGCCACACACACCCCCCCCCCCGACCGGGCGCGAGCCGACCCCTCCTTCCCCCGCCACACACACCCCCCCCCCCGACCCGGCGCGAGCCGACCCCTCCTTCCCCCGCCACACACCCCCCCACCCCGACCGGGCGCGAGCCGACCCCTCCTTCCCCCGCCACACACCCCCCCCCCCGACCCGGCGCGAGCCGACCCCTCCTTCCCCCGCCACACACCCCCCCACCCCGACCGGGCGCGAGCCGACCCCTCCTTCCCCCGCCACACACACCCCCCCGACCCGGGGCGAGCCGACCCCTCCTTCCCCCATCACCACACCCCGGCACGAAAATCCCTTAGAGCCCCCCCCCCCGGCAACGCACCGGCTCCAGTTGGCCGGGTCTCCCGCACACGGACCCTGGGCCTGTGGCGGCGCCTGGGGGGACAGCCCTGCTCCATGGGTCACCGCCATAGCGGGGGGCAGAGAGAGGTCGCCGGACCGGCACAGCAGCCACCGAGCCGCCTCCCCCACACCGAGAGCTGGGCACCCGACCTGCTGTTAGCGCCGCGGCCTCCCCTCGCGGGGGGGGAGTGGGGAGGGGGCAGGAGCACAAGCCCGATCCGCTTGCGGCCGCCTCTCAACTCGGACAGAGCGCGAGCGAGCCGCTCGGGACCAGCCAGCGCGCGCGCCAGCTCCAACCGCAACTACCAGACTAAGCCGCACCGAGAACGTTCGAGAGCCGCCGCCACCCGGTTATGCAACCTGGAGAGTAGCGCGCACGCGCGAGCGAGACGAGCCCTTGGAAGGGCGGCCCCCCCCCCCCTCGACCCTTCTACCATATCCTGGGGGCGCATGCGCAAGAAACATCTTCCCTTCTCGTTGCTAGTTTTTACAGCGCATGCGCGGGATGGAGGACGGCGCAGCATATGTAGTTCCCGTTCCTCCTCCCGCTGAGTTTGTGATGGTCACACGCCTGAGAAGGGCTGGCGGGTGCGCATGCGCGGTGTGATGGCGATCCGTGAGACGTGACGTCTTTCTAGGCTCTCCTCCATCCGGGTCCCTAGGCCTCAGGTTGTTTGTTCGCTGCGTTGAGGGGGGCGGCGGCGGGTCTCCGCCGAGGGAGGAAAGAGCGCGCGCCCTGCCCGCCGCTCAGCCAACGGCTGCACCTTCTTCCTGCCCACGCGCTGGGGTAAGTGGGGCCCGCGGGCAGCCCCAGAGACACCCCTGCCCCCGGGGCTGGGCTGCGGGCCATGGCTGGGCGGGCAGCCAGGATGCTGATTGGGGGGTGCCCACAGGCTGCTTCCTCTCCATTGGCTGCCGGCCATTGACCGCTTGGGGGGAGAAGCCACTGGCCATTGTCAGTAGCCATTGGTTGCCCCAGGGGCCACGCGGCTGGCCATTGGCTCCCTGGGGGTTGTGCGTCACTGGCCTTCTCATCCTATTGGCTACCAGAGGGGCGCTGGCCATTGGTCATCCCCATGGAGCTAATGGTTGGCACACCAAGGTGGGCGGGGGGCCATATTATGTCCCCAGGCCCTGGCCTAGTGTACTGTCATCCATTGGCTGCATCAGGAGCTAGGCTGAGGGACCCTGGGGCAGCTGTCTGACACTGGCATGATTCTCTACATTAACTGGGGGAGGCGGGGGGAGGATTGCCATTGTGGCTCACAGCTTTGTGGCCGTGTGGGCCGAGGCCCTGTCACCTCTCCCCAGCTGTGCAGGGGAAGGTGAGGAGAGCCAGCAGGCCCTACCACAGCTGCAGAAGGATGGTGAGAGCATTGCCTACGCACAGCCCCGCCGCAGTTCCTAAAGCGATGGGCATCCACAGGATGCAGAAAGCTCCATGCTGCAGCCCATGCTTGGGAGGCATGTGTTTCCTGGGCAGTGAACAAAGGAAGCTGAAGCCCACTCATCACTTGGAAAAACATTGCTTGTCGCTGATAATCTAAAGTAATTGCTGATGATCTTCCCATCCAGTATCTAAGAACGTGTGGCAAGCCATGCCTCACTATCTTGGTGTGTCAGATCCCCTGTCTTCTATCAGTGCATGTTTGTATTAATAGATGATCTTCTGTCAATGGATAAGGACTAGGAATCCATGCTGAATATTGTCAGCTGTCTCTGATACTGTTGATTGTTAGGTTTTGTTAACCTGACCGCAAACCCTTGAGGGAGTAGACTGGTCTGCCTGATAGTGGTTTCATTCTTATCCCTCAGAAAGACCCTAGAGAGCAATTTTGGGCAATTGCTCTTTTGCCCTGAAGAGTTGCATTTTGTCTCCTGCCTTGTTCAGCTGTGCATAGTTCCATTGCCGTGGTTAGTGAGAAGACAGTTTTTGACATGCTGATGATTTCTAGCTTTTTTTAACAATCTTCATAATCTTTATAGCAACTCCATGTCACCTTGCACTTGTTTCATAGAAGTATGAGAAGATGCTCTTTGTGGGGGGAAAAATAAAAATTGCTTCATCTTCTAGTTTTTCAGAGAGCTGAAAAATGTCTGGATTTCTTGAGACCATGAGATGCTCAGAGTGTGTTGACTGGGGAGAAAAGCGCAATACAATTGCATCAGTTGCTGCTGGTGTGCTGGTGTGTATAACTAACCATTTTTATATTTTATATGTGCTGTTGGCCTGTACGCAATAAGTCAGTACTACACTGAAAATCACTGCTTGGGACACAAAAGGAACAACCTTTTAGGGCACATTGTGAATTTTATTACACACTGGCAGCTCATATTGGATATTGTGTGGTTGTCTTCAAAGTAAGTTATCCTGAAGAGGATTCGTTTACTTAAGAAAATGGTCTGCAGGACCAAATAATGTTACAGTCCTGTGAGGATCAATGCTAAAATTCAGTTTGGTCTAATCTACATATGTAAGACCATTTTATATCACCATCAGACAGTATAAAACACAATTTTTCGGTAGTTCTTGGTACTGTAGAAAGCCCTACTGTAGAAAGCTGATCAGTTAGCACATTTATGCCATATCACAATTTGCCTGGTCTTCAGTCACTCCCGTGTCACACTTCATCCTTTATTCTACCCCATGCAAGGAACTTCTGGTGCACCACAAAGCTAGTTTACAGCAGGGCTTTAAGTGAATTACAATGACGTTCTTTAAAAGTATAGACTAGCTGATATATCAGACTACTCCACGTTTTTAAGAGGTTGTTGTAAAATGATCTTTCTATTGAAATTGTAAGCATGTGCTACTTCAGTTTTTTTAGTTTCTTCCAGTTTAGTGCTGCATGTATAACAAGACGATCCCCACTGACTTTAATGAAAACTAAATTGGCCCCATATCGTTTTCATATAGAGTACTAATGTTAATTTTTGCTAGACAACGTTGTAATGATATTGCACTTAATCATGTCTGTATTTTAAGTTGTTGTATTTTAAATAGTTTTTTACAGGCTGGTGGATTATCATAGATGCAGCTGTTAAATATCCTCAGATGGAAGACTTCAACCATTCATACCATGCTTGTGGAGTTATAGCCACTATTGCATTCCTAATGTAGGTGTGATTTCTTTACCAATACAACCAACATACTTTATAGAACTTAGAATCACAGAATATCAGGGTTGGAAGGGACCTCAAGAGGTCATCTAGTCCAACCTCCTGCTCAAAGCAGGACCAATCCCCAATTTTTTCCCCAGATCCCTAAATAGCCCCCTCAGAGATTGAACTCACAACCCTGGGTTTAGCAGGCCAATGCTCAAACCACTGAGCTATCCCTCCCCCCCCCCCCCCCTGAAAGGAAAGTTAATTTTTTTTTTTTAAGTGCAGACTTTTATTCTAAACTTCCACAGTCCTATTTTATAGTCATAGGGCTATGTTCAGCAGTTAAATGAACATTATTTCTGCTATGTTGAAGGGTGAGAGGTTGTTATGGACTACAGTGGGGTATTTTATAGCCATTTCAAGAGAGTTAGGTCACAAATCAGCATTGAGAACTACACAGATATAAATTTACACATAGGAAGACCCCCATATTCACATGGGACCCTGTTGACCTCTTTTTAAATTGTATGGCTGTTTTTAATTGTGTAGATTTAATTATTCGTCATATTTTGAAAAATGCTTTAATTTTTTTTTTCAAATTTGAGCTGCTAAATTAATTATCCCTCCTTTTCAGAGCAACAGTTGGAGAAAATATTTATAGAGTAATAAGATGTCACCATTTTTGTACATGAAAATAGAAGAAATTACTCGAAATGTGAATTTCCTGTATAGTTTCACCTGTATTTGTCAATTGGATTCTGTTTTATTCATGCAGGATCAATGCAGTATCCAATGGACAAGTCCGTGGTGACAGTTACAGTGAAGGCTGTCTTGGGCAAACAGGTAAAAATGTTATAAATTGTATTATAAATAGAGCTATAGCTGTATAGTCTGTCCTACAGTACAATGCATTGATGTAGTTTAATTTATAATGTGAATATAAAAGTGTGACATTTGTATGTTTCCTGTTGTGCTACTGCTAAGCATTTTTACCAGGTGTAAACTTCAGTGAACTTATTTTTTCAGATGTGTGAGAACAACTAGCCTTTTTACACGATCCTGTTAAATCAGACCTCTTGGTTTCCACAACTGGTTTTGCCTGTCACTCACATAATTGTATCTTTACCACACAATTTGCAAGAATGGTAATAGTGTTTGGTTTCATTCTTCTGCCAGCTGATACAATCCAATAATCATTTATAACCAAACAGTAATTATTTTGGCTCTTGTGTACAAGTTAATAATTGGCTGTTCTCTTTTCCAAATGGTCACTGTCTAACTCTGACTCCTGCCACCTAAGACTTTAGTGCAAGTTTACGTGGCATCCAAATTAAAATACTCTCGATGCCATAAACAGCTCTTCTAACATTCTGTATATACTTTGTGAGTGAATTTCACCCATTGTAGAGGATAAGCACAAGGCCCTGACACCACTGACCAAATATTTCCTGTGGAAGGGAGCACAGCACAGCACTCATATGGCCTCTGTGTGATTCCATTGGTAGTCTGCAGGGAGAATATCATTACATCGCCAATCCTGGGTAACTAGGATCTCTCTGTCACAAAGCCTGTTCGGTCAGGTTGTACACTGGTGGGAGTATCTTGCTATTAGAGTTTAGTTTAGAGATGAGATTTTTATGGATAATGTTAATAGCTCTTTGAAATGTCATTGGTAATAATTTATGCTATCTCATGCATGAGAGCAGATAAAATTGGTGCCTGCAATCTCTCCTTTAATATGGATTTAAGATGTATATTGTACACAATACTAGTCCCAGTCTTGAAAGATGTGGTATATTGTATAAAGTGTTTTGAAACAAGAGCAGATTGAAAGTGACATAATATATATATGTGTATTTTTAAGGTGCCCGCATCTGGCTGTTCATTGGTTTTATGATGGCTTTTGGATCTCTGATTGCTTCCATGTGGATCCTCTTTGGAGGCTATGTTGTTAAAGGTAAGATACAATACAGATCTTATCATCCTGTTTTGATGGTTTACTGTAATAATGTTTTAAATGGATATTGAATGACTGAGTGAGTGACTGCTTTCTGGATCAGCTCCAAGAAGGTCTATTTTTTAAATATTTTTGGTGCCCTAATCAGACTAATTGGAACAGGCCCCATCCCATACTATCGGTACTTTATCCTCTTTCTGGCTTCTCTTTTCCTGTCCTCCTCCTTATCATCCATTTTTCTTTCAGTATTTATCCTGTTCTGTTTTTTCTCTTGTCTAAATTCCTTTTTCCTCCAGCAACTCTATTTCTCTTCCTTTTTCACTCAACTTTTTCCCAATGGTAATATTTTAGGAGATAACCTTTTCAAAGAGTCAGTTCCAATTTTTTTTTTAAAGTGTATGTTACTGTTAATCTGTCTTCTGTGTCATTAAGCCTTCAGTTGGCATCATTAAGGACTGAGGATGTGTCTACAAAGGAAGTTATACTGGTGTATCATGCTGGTATAACTCCCTGTGTGGACTCTCTTATTTCGGTGTAAGACTTGCTTTTTCAAGTATAGCTTAAACCACTTCCAGAGTGACATAAATGAAACTAGAAAAAGGCACTCTTATGCCAGAATAGGTGTGTCCACACATGAAGTTATATCGGTATAACTATGGTCATTCTAAATTTACACTTTACTTGATATAACTTCTCATGTAGAGAAGCCTGGAGAAACCTGAGGGAACTGGAAAATCATACTGTTTGGGTCTTATATGGAAAAAAGATCATTATATAAAATATAAACAGATAAAACCATGAGCCAGTTCCAGGCAGGAATAGCAGAGGTGAGGGTAATTCCAAACTTCACCATCACAGTAGTTATAGAGGAACAACAGGTGAGTGATATTCTGTTAAAAGTGAACCTTTACATTCTCTTCTCTGGTATTAGTCACCCATCTGCTCCATGAATCATTTAGGCTGGGATTTCCGAAGGAGCCTAGGGGAGTTAGTTAATCAACTTCCTTAAGCATGTTTGAAAACTCAGCCTTAAGCTATAAGACCATTCCTAACTATTTTGGTTCTGTTGTGTATTTCTGTATATTGTACTGACTTATTCCTCTAAGGTACTTGAGGCAGGGACAGTGTTATTTGTTCAGCACAGTGCCATTTTTTTATGCCACTGTATACATTTAAGGTGTGTTATAGTCAGTTGATGATAGTCCCATGGGATCATTCCATTTGTGATACATGTTTTGGTCTAGAAAGTGAGGTACATCTGAGCTGGTAAACTAAATGTTTTTTCTGAACAAAAGGCTATTGTATATCTTGTGTGAAGTTTCCAGTGGGTTGGACCTTATGCTTTCTCTTCTGTTGCACGCAACTGACAGATGGTGGGTGGAGGTTCATCATGTTAGCAAAGATAGAAATGGATATACTGAGACAAACTTCCATCTAATGTCATGAGATAATAGCAAACCTGCCTAAATGAAACTGCAATGACAATGCCCTAAAGACCACACTGTGCACAGTTGGCTTGGATATGGAATCCTGTTCATCCTACTGCTATTAAAGTTATACAATATTTTCTACACTGTTTTTTTTTTTTTTCCAACTATTTTGCCAGGTATTTGCAATGTTAACTGCAGCATTATAATTTTGCAGTCCTTATTAATTTTCCCCCAAGTAGATTTCTTTTCCTGTTAGTTTGCATCATCTAGTGTGTATTAGTGTTCAGTTCTGATTAGTGCTTTCCTATCAAACTCCACTGGTTCTTTAAAGTTATTTGACAAAACCTAATCCAAGTCTTTCCAAACATGCTTTTCCTGCACTGAACTGATACTCTTTGTGAACATGATACTGGAGTTGAGTGTGTCTGAAATATCAGAGAGAAACAGGATTTTGTTGAGAAAATAAGAGTTCTGAAAACGTAATGGAAATTCTCTTTTCCTTTGTCAGAAAAACCACTAGTGTATCCAGGAATAGCTGTTTTTTTCCAGAATGCATTTATCTTTTTTGGGTAAGCCTGTTTTCCTTTGTTTATCCTTCTAAACGAGTGGTTTTCAAACTGTGGTACGTGAGAACAATCCTGTAATGGTGGACAACACATTCTATTTAGCAACCTAATCGATTTATAATCTTTCAATTAAAACTGCAGCTACATTGGTATACATTTCCGTTCTGTTGTGTGACTCAGAATCAGAGGTTTTCAAACCAGGGCGCGCAGGAACGTTTGGGAGGGTGAGCGCTGATGCCATCCCCATGCAGTGGGAGTGGAGGTGGCACTCCCTTCCTGAGCCTGCCGCCACTCTCCCCCCTGAAAGTTCCTCTGCATCCCACAGTTTGAAAATCTAGAAGCTGTTGCTAAATGGAGGGCAGAAATCGGGGGCAGGGAGGAGAGAGTGACGTGACCCCATATGCACCCCATCCCTCACGTGCCGCCTATCTCACATGGAGGTATTCAGTAAACTAATTATTTGGAAAGGGGTATGCAGCCTAAAAAGTTTGAAAACCACTGCTCTAAACTAAATCTAGTTAGTTTTAATGGCTGACATTGAACATTAGATGTAAAATTCATCTATTCATGATTCCCTGTTACTGTTATTTCTAAGACAACCTCCACCCTCAAATCTTTTAATGATACACATGTGGACAAACCTCCAGTGAAGTCAGGGATCTGCCCATATGGATCTGCTTGGAGGATCAGAATCAAAATTTACTGACGATAGAAGTCTTTTATCTGACATTTTATCTCCCAAAACCGGGAATTCTGAGCCTGCTTCCTTTGAAGTTGATGGCCCTTGTATTCTTTACAATAAGCTTATGTGTTTATTCCTGTTTGTTTTATTTTTAAACAGAGGGCTGGTCTTTAAATTTGGCCGAACTGAAGACTTGTGGCAGTGAATGTGTCTGCAGAAGTGAGTCAAGCTCTGATTTTTTTACTGCACACACCTGTGTTTTGGGTTTTTTTTTAATTATTTTGTAAATTCTAGCTCTTGAATTATTTCTGAGGATAAAAACTAAAATCATGAGGCAATAAAATTTCCATTTTCTGTTCTGTTTAAAATAACTTTTTTAGTCTTCTTAGATGTGGATTTTGTGTTCTATTGTACTTGACTGAAATGTAAAACTAATAGGGAAAGTGTAACAATGGAAGACACTCTTGTGGTATGTTTGCTATAGAGGAATAATGGGTGTATTTAACCAAGTGTTCTGCACTGTATCTGAGGTCTAAAACTGCAATTAAAAGTACTCTTCAACAATTTTAATACTTATTTATTACAATATGGTATACCTGTATCTGATACTGAACAATATAAACATATCCTGGATTTCAGAACCCGTGTGGCACTTTTTCACAATGTATATTACACTGCCTCGTTGTTTTTATATGAAAATACTGGACTAGTCATACTGAGACTGTTCAAAAATTTACAATAAAAATAGTTATTGCTGAAGAGTTCATAGAGATGCACATTATTCTAGCAGCAGTACTTTCTGTGCTCTTATAGTTAATATTGATACTTGCTTTTTAAGTCCTCGTGTTAAACAGGAGCTGGACCAATAAGTGCGGGGGCGGGGTGGGGGTCAAGGTCATTTCTGAAAAATCAGAATGTCTTTGGGATAGGGAAAGAAGAGAGTGAGTGAGTGACTCCATATCCAGGTGGTTAGGACAGGCACCTCAGACTGGAGAGACCTAAGTTTAAGTCCCTGTTCCTCTGACTATTTATTTATAAAAAGTGCAACAGTTCCAACAGGAGAGACTTGCCCCAGGATATCGCTATCCAGGGGCTTGGCCAGGGTATTCTCCTTATAGGTGGGAGAGACGAGTTCAAATCCCTGCTCCACCTAAGGGGGAAATGAACCTGCATCTCTGACATTCCAGGTTAGTATCCTAATACTTGGGCAAGTTATAGGGGAGGCAGCTACCACCTCCTCAAATTTTCTTTTGGCCAAAACTATTTATTTGGCAAATTTGTGCCAAATTCACAAATAGTTTCAGGGCTACAAACTGCATTTTTTTTTGGCAAATAAACTATTTGTCTGAAATTTTGCCTAGCACTATTAAATGATGCATAACTAGTCCATGAAACACAATATAAGATGCAATTTACAATGCAAGGAAGTAGAGTAAAATGCCTAATAGCACTCTCAAACACAATAGCTCTTCAAACAGCCCAAGCACATCCTTCAGGGGGAGGTTTGTCAAGCAGCAGGGAACCCATTATCTGACCCAATTCTTGCTTTATGGTCCCCTTAGGTTGTGGAGGTGTTTCTGAATCCTTCTGGTGCCCTCATATGTTGTTTAAGGCTCCACCATCCCTGTCTACCCTCAGCTACTTTTGGGGTTTTTTGTCTGTTAGGTAGCATAAATTCTCCCTTTAAGTATTGTTTGATCAAGGGATTCTAGTGGTTGGTCCTATGACATGTTCCTCCAGCTGCCCAGGGGCAGGCCTGCAGTGGCAAATGCTGTGGCTTGATTTTTACCACCTATACCAGATACTTCCATCTTTCTTTCTATATAATTCTGGGATAACAGGTTGTTGAACTTTGTGATGAATCTCAGCATTTGTTATAAATTCATTCTATTTAATACCTAGTATTTCCTGAGTCAAAGGCATTTAGACATCTGCCTATAGCTCTGGTGGTTTTCTAGCTTTCACATACATATGTGAAGTTGAAAATAACATTTCAGTTGAATATTCACGTTGTTGGATCTTTAATCATAAATTTTTTTGATGACCAAATCGTGTTTAAATTGGTAAATGTACATGCTGCCTTGCCAGTTTGAGTCTTCGTTCCTTCTGGATATATGCATGATACTCTCAAGGTATGTGAACTGACTCACCTCTTGTATTCCTTTGCCTTCTAATGTAATGCCTGAGTTTGGAGTCTTTTGCAGCTCAACTGACATGCAGTATCAGCAAAATCAAATTCTTCTAGTGTACTGCTATAGACAGGCATCACGTGGTATAATACTTTTTCCTCATAATTACAATGCCAAACAAAGGGGAGAGAATGCATTCTTGTTTAACATGAGTGTTTGTTAAACCATTCACTCAAGTCTGCATTTACTTCAACTGGCCAGACCGTACCTTGACGATGTTATTTTTGTTGGCATACCATTGACCCTGGAACATTGTGAAGTGTAATCAGGATGGAGGCCGTCAAATGCTTTGGGCTATTAGTATTCACGTATTCTTAATCCACTATCCATAAACCAAACAGAATCAATGCCCCAAGGAATAACTGAGAAATATTGATCTAGTGCAGTATGAGGTTGAAGAGGAGGGAGGCTGGAAGAAATAGGCAACACTAACAGGCTTTCAAGGAAAGAAACTGCCACGTTTTTCTGTATCGTGCAAAAGGAAGCCTTAACAGTTCTCCATCCACTAACAAAGTTGTGCTCAGTTAAGTTATTCCATATAGGGCATCTTGAGTAAGTGTGTATATAGTTCTCTCCCCTAACTCTACTGTACAAAGACTGTTAATTTGTCACTAAGCTAACTTCTCATGGCAGTTCCTCAATACCTTCTATGGCTCCTAATATCTATTAGAAGCACTGATAGAATTAAATGCCCTGTCTGTAGAGGTCAAAGTCTGTTAACCTTAATTCCCTCAGAGATGAGAAACACCTATAAAGGGATTTAGTTTATAATCCAAATGTAATCAAGAATAAAGATTATCATTGAAATGGTGAACTAATATATTGTAAGAAAATAACTGCTTGATCTTACACTCTAAGGGCTCTTTAAAAGCTTTGGTTATTGAACAATTAAAGACAACAGGCCAAGTTTTAAAATTCATGTAGCTGTAGTAGGATGAATTTGGCCACTTTGTATTTTCCACAGTTCCTAAATTCTCCTCCAGTTGTGTGAGCTCTGTTTTCTCTCCTGTCCACCAGAAGCATATACATATGGGGGAACTAGCTGAGCCCTCTGCATAAATCAGGACAGGGCAGTCTGAAGTAATTTTGGCTTGAATGTGCCTTTAGCTGGGGTTGTGCAAAATCCTTTGAGGGCTAGGCTGCAAATTTTGCCTATTTCCCCCCACTTACTGCTGTGGCCCATATGTTACCTTGTGCGGTACAGAACTAGCTTAAGTGATTCCTCCCAGGACTTACTGCATAGCAGAAGCCACTTAAGAAATGGCTCCTCTTTCTTTCAAGCATCTCCTGCAGATTCCCTGGGAAGGAGCTGGAGAATTCTGCCTCCAACTGATGAACCATTTCTGTGGTCCTGGGACAGTCAATACAAACTGGATGAGCAGTACTGACTGGGGCATAGCTGTAAGTAGAATGCAGCCCGTAGCTCTCTGGTGATGCTTTCTCTACTCCTGGAACAGTGGACCACATGTAGGACTTTTATTCCGTAACTACTCGTGGCTCAAGTGATAATGCGTGTGGATATACGAGCAGCCCTTTTCCCTTCAGTGTTTAAGGTTAGGACTATTGATTGAGCAATGGTGAAAGACATCTGAAAAATCTGGGTTAGGGTAAGGTGTGAAGTAACATTTTAAAGTGTCCCTTTAAAAAAAATTAATACTGACTGCACCAGGTGCAACACACTGCTGGAAAATTAAAAACAGACTGCACTTAAACTGGACTCCTGCAATGCTGTTAGTAGGAGGGAAATAAGTAGAAGTATAACTGAGATGAGGCAACTATAATGGTTATAATCTATACATACGCTTTGTTCTATACTAAGCTTCCTGGACTTAAGTAATTGCATAGACTCAGCTACTACCTGTTTTGATGGGAGTTCTGTGAACATTTGATGGAATAAGGAGAGCCCTGCAAGTCTACATGCAGAGAGATGTGGTTGTATTGTTTACCATCTTGGCAGATTGCAGCTCAGATGCAGATCCAAATTTTTGTAGCCGTGCCAGGCTCTAGAAATAAGCAGGTCAGTGATCATCTCGTGACTCAGAAACATAGAACAATAGCATTTCCTGTACCAGAAACTCTTTCATTACTGCCAATGAAGTCATGAGAAGAGTTAGCCATTAAATAACACTCCATTTCCCTTTAGAGCTATGGATCAAGGACAGTATAGGTTTCTTGTTGTATCAAAGAATATCATCTGTTATGGCAGATTGCCAGTTTGCTTTATTTTCAAGCAAGTGTACTGGTTAAAGACAACCAATACTTGCAATTTCTTAATGTAGGCAATTGAAAAGCTGGGAGTGAGACAAACAAACAGTCTGAAATGAAGGAGAAACTCTGACCCAGATGCTCAAAAGGTATCTAGTTGCGTAACTCATTGAAATCCAGGGTGGGCACATGCCTAAACACCTTTTGAGGATCTGGAACTCCATGATTAAGGCCTCAATCCTACAAGGAGCTCCATGTGGGTACAGGAATCTTCTCTCTCAGAGTCCATTACAGCATTAGGGCTAACTATATACGAAGACCCTGATCCTGAGTTCCATGCAGGCAGGCCCTTGTGGTGACCTTTTGAAGTCTATGCAGAATTGGGGCTTTAAATGCCATCAGATGGCAATACAGATAAGCATTACTTTTAACTGTTGTATATACTACATTTTCAGACCAATTGATTTTTTCATATTGACTGTGTCCCTTTAAAATACAAAATAAAGTTTGTTCATTAATATTCACTCCCACAGCACCAGGTTTTTTACATTGTTTCTTTAAACAAGTGTTTAAAGGTGAAACTATTTAAATATTAAGATTTAAATAACATTAAACCAGGATAAAGCCATTTAGAAACTGGTTTATAATTAACCCTGTGACCAATACTGTCTGTGTTACACATTATGGGCCCTATGCTTCAAGCCCCTTAGTCACATAATTAGCCCCATTCAGGTCAATAGGATTACTTGTGTGAGTACCACTAACATGAGCAAGAGGCACTTCAGTCAATTCAGAACAGTAAAGAGTGCTGCTCAGATATCCAGTGTGGACCTGACCCTTTGAAGAGCTGAATACTTAACTCCCAGGTACTCCCCACTTCTCAGCATTGAGAACTCTGGGTCAGCTACTGCAACCCTTGCACAAGTAATGCCATTGACTTCAGGTGGACTGCTCACATGAGTAAGAGTTGCAGGCTTAAGCCTTTTATTTCAATTCCACTTCACACTTTAGTTTCTTACCCTTTGAACTTTCAGAGCAGCTGGCCTAAACCAAAACAGCTACAAATTTCCTTTAATCAACTAATTTAGGGTTTGATCCTACAAGGTGCTGAGCACCCTGGCCACAATCCAGTAAAGCACTCAAGCATCTCCTTAACAGGAACCTCAGTGGAATTACTTGTGCTTAAAAATACACACATGCTGAAGTGTTTTGCTGGATCAGAACCAGCATGCTCAGCACCTCAGAATCAAGCCCTTAATGTTCATGATTATTTTTTGACTTTCAAAATAAGAGTTTCAAATATCTTCCTTCATTAAAATCTGAAAGCATCTTAAAAGGCTAAGCTATCAAAGCTGGATGAATCTATTGTATGTAATTCACGAAAGAAGATGTTGAAGGCAAGACTTTATCAAGGCAGAAAAGCTGAATGAACTATTTTATCTGTGACTTTACACACTGTATCATTTAAGAAGAATTGAAAGCAGCTTATTGCAATGATATTTCTTCATTTCGAAATTCAGGAGTCATATTTAACCTTTTCTTTCCCTCCCAATTAATTTTCTATAGCAGAGGATAGGAAATGTTTTCTTCATCTTGGTCTAATCTTCTGTAATTTGGGTCCGGTCCGGTCCCTCTGTTCAAAATCCATAAGCCAAATGGGGAAACTGTGAATGCAGAAATATTTCTGTAACATAACATCTTACTCAAAAAAAAATCAAAAGCTATATAAATGTTAAACCATATTCTAGCCAGCTGTCTTTAGGATCCAGATTCAGGAAAGCAGTTTTATTCCAGACAGCATTTAAGCACATGCTTAAAGTTGGTCATATGTTTAGGTGCTGTCCTGAATAGGGATTCATTTAAGCATGTGCTTAAGAGCTTTTCTTATTTAATGCCAAACGCATATAAGAGCTGATCCTGCTCTCACTGAACTCTGTGGGAGTTCTGCACATAAGCAAAGGTTAGGATTTTCAAAGCCACCTAGGCTATTTGGACACCCAGTTTCCTCAGGAACTTCAAAATTCTATCTAAAGTCGGTATATATTTATACTGTCCAGTCTCAAAATGGTTAATCTATTTAGACCAGGACATTTGAGAACTATCATGAAATATGGTTAATCTTTGTATTATTTTAGCACCTAGAAATCCATACCAAGATCAGGGCTTCATGGTGGCATGGACTACACACACACACACACACCTTTAAATTGAAACTTACCTCCCAATAAGCTTGGTCATCAAAGTACTTTGATGCAGGCAGTGCCTTCCATAGTTTGAAAGTTAAAATGAAACCTGTGTTTAAAAATGAGATGTGGATGGAAGGAGCTGTTTGTAAATATTATATTTATTAGCCACATACCACAATATAATGCAGAGCTAAATATGAAATGAGAATCATATCCATGCCCCCCACAAATCTTTCCTGTGTGGAAATCTTTCTGCAGGGGTGAATGTCAAATAAAAATAATACCACTTGTCTTATTTTTAAACGCTTTTGAACCCCTTTATGGTGCTAATTACTAGACTCTGAAATGTATTGGCAAAATAGAATGATCTGGATTGTCCTCCAGCCTTGCTGCTGTCTCTAATATGGATAATGGGCCTAACCAAAACCTTGGGTTGAAAACCAACCCACAAACTTTGGAGATACTCAGGTCTGGATTTGAATATGGGGTTCATGTGCATCTCTATACATGACATACCTGGTTTAGAATAATTTGATACACAATTCCAAACAATCTAGAAAAGATTTCCTAATCCTGTAAAAATTATTGTAAAATGTTCCCCAAGTATTTTTCGCTCTTTAGCACATGGAGGTGAGGCAATGTTCCTCACAAGCAATATATTTGATTCTAAATCCATCATGCAGCATTGTGGTTCAGCCAGCAGATGCTTTAGAATTGACAATTTGGGGAGGAAACCATGTTTCCAGAAAAGCCAGCTATTATTTTCTCTCTGGACTTCCAGGATTACCTGGACCCTTCCCCAGCCTTCAGTCATCTTCAAACAGTGAACGCATGAGATCCAAAGCAAAGCATGTAAAAAGTATCTTAGGTCCCGATCCTGCATGCTGATTAGTCTGGGCCAACCCTATAAATGCTGAGCCCCTTTGAATTTCAGGCGGCCTCCATGGGGGCAAAAGATTCTGCCTGCAGGAGTGAGGCCTTAAGTATTAAAAATTAACACTTATGTTTTAAAGCCAAGTGAACAGCCTGCCAGATTTTCCGGATAAACTAAATGATCATTAACTTTTCATATGAAAAAGCTACCCAGACACATTAAGCAAACAGGCTTATGAGCACTGTTAACTTGAGATTTCAGATGTAAACACCCAGCTCATTAAATGATTGGATCAACACAGAATGTTTGTTTATTTTTGCTGTTTATTTTTTTCCATCTTTTTCAGTCAGATGAAGTAGATACTTAAAAGTCTGCTTGATGAGCCCAACCTCTTAATTACATTTGAGCAAGCACAGGGGTTACATATTCATTATAGGCTGAAGCATTCATTTTAGAGAACAGTATTGCAGTTTCTTTCACTGAACTGAAGCAGGAGCAAATAGCCGTATAAAATATTGCAACTGCCATAATCCCACCAAAGAGAGAGAGAATCCAAGATCTAGAACCAGATGACTAGATCCTCAACTGGTGTAAAATCTACCACTGTCTTCAGGGGAGCTATGCTGATTTACAGCAGCTGAGGATCTTACCCAGTGAGTGGAAATCAGTCTCAATATATTTTTACTGTCACTAAAAAGATGTCCATCCTGTCCTTTCTCCTATTGGAAACCTGGAGGCTGCTGGTGAAGCATCAGTTAAAAATAACTTTGTCAAGCACAGGAATGATGCTATTGTTTTGGCCCTGCTGAACATACCCTTTTCTCCAGTTCTGCAACTGAAAGAAGTCTCATCACTCAGTATTATCTACAGCTTTTCCAACAGTAGCAAGTCATCTACCTACAGGTATATTTTTAGTGCATGAATCACCAGAGTATCTAGGTGCCAAGAGATGCAATAAGCCAGTGAACACTGATGTGACACCTGATGTAATATAATCGCATACCCACCTACTCTTAAAAAGATCAGAACAAAGCTATTGCAAAGAGCTTTCCCATACTGACCTGTAATGAAACCTGTTCCCAAACCTATAGCAGTGGTCAACATGAAAGAGCCAACTTCAATCAAGGCTAGATAACCCAGTCTGAAAATGAAAAATGCATACATTAGAGTGCAGAATTTGACCCATGTACAGCCCCAATCCTATAATCTGATCTACCCACACAGCGTCCTAATGAAGTCAGTGGACTCTGAAGGAATAAAGGTCTGTCTGACTGGATCAATTGTGGATCAGATATAAAAAAGAGCTACTGGGACATTTAGTCCTTCCCTCACTCCCCCTGCTAGTGCAAAATGGTCCATCAAGTACATTCTCCAGGACTCTGTCCTGTCTAGTTTTACCCCTGAATTGGTACACTCTCCTCTGATGTGGGTCTACTACGCTGCAGTCAGAGCCTGATCCTGAGAGGTGTTGAGCACCCACATATATGTATTACCTCTTTAAAAAATAGTTTGCCTGTTACTGCCAGTTTTAATATGTAAGATTCCCTGACACATGCAGTGTCAATCAAAAGTCACCATTTGGAAGGATCCACATCACCTGAACCCTCAGACCTCTTCAATGGCTTCCTGTCTTTATCATCAATTCAAAGCTGCTCATGGCTCACCTTCAGATCCCGGTTCAGTCTCACTCCCACTTAATCTCTGCTCTCATTTCTGCCATCTCACATGGCTGCTCCCGCAATGCTGTCTACGTCACTCCCCTAGCAATCCAGCACTAAAAGTTAATTTTTGAGGGCCTGATCAAAAGCCCACTGAAGTCAATGAGAGCCTTTCCATTGACTTTAAAGGGCTTTGGATCTGATTCTTGATTGTTATTAAGGGGATTAATCTGCAGTGGCCATGCAAAGCTATCTGCGTACTGCATGTGTGTTCTAAAACTGAGTTCTAGCACAATATATTAATGATTAGCTGACCACTATACTTATTTAAAAGGATCAACCTACGTTGATAAACTGGCCCACTTGATTATTATGAAGAGAATGACATTGACTATCGCTCCAAGCAATCCAGGCAACCCAAACGTGGAATGGACGCCACAGGTGTCATGAATCTTGAGCACCGAATTCAAATATGTCTGGGGAGGGAAACATTTAATAAATACAGAGATGAACATATTTACTGAGCAGAAGAGTTCTTCAGGCATGCATCCCAAAATAGAATGCAAGTCTCCTCACCCTCAGTTCCAAATACCAGGCAACAGAACCCAGAAGTCTTGGCTGTAAACTCTCTACATGTGCTATTTCTTAGTATTTAAAACCTCTCACAAATATGTATGACAGGGTTTTGGACATTACCTGTAAACAGTGAGATCCCAGTACAGCGACCATGCTGGCAAGCAGACCTAAAATCATGGCAATCCAAGGATGTGGAATAACAGGAGCTGAGAAACCAAGAGCAACCCCTCCTGCTAGTGCTGCATGGTGGATGTGGATCTGTGGATTAACATCACCGAAGTCAATTCACACACGCAGTGATTGGGCACCCATTGGATTAAATTCACCCTGCTGCAGCACCACACCTATGTACCACTTAAGCCTATTTTGGGAGCTTAAGTGGGATCTAATTGGAGTATAACTGGCCCTCTACATAGGGGGTGAATTTCACCCTTGCAGCACTATAGCCAGTTAACATCTCAAAACTATTTGCTCGGGGACAAGAGATCATCCCCCCGTTGAGGTGCGAGTGTTGTTTTAGCTTATTAGCCATTTTACTTTCAATGTATTGCTAAAGAGATTCACGAAAATCTAGGTCTCTCTTCAAAGCGACCTTTGCTCTCCTCTTACCATCCTGATTTTTCCATTCCTGCTGCTCAAGGATGACAGTGCAAAAGCAGCCACAGCACTCACAGTGATGGCATAGTAAGTGTTGCAGATGGCGTTCCTCTTTTCCATCACATCCACGATTAGCACAGAGTTGAAGCTTGGCCAGAACATCCACAGAAAGAGCGTGCCTTGTAGACAAAGAGAAGCAGTCATCATTAGACTGCTCGCAAATCCACTGGGTCCATCCCATGCTGTTTCTGCTGGCAGGTTCTAAATCACACAGAGTGCATCCATTGCAATGCCCACATTGTGAACAAGCTGATGGGACTGCATCGTTCTGACAGCCCCTAACGGTCACTACATTTGGAGCCTCCTCAGCAGTCCTGCACTGCACATCTCAACAGTAACCATGGTATAAACATGCACCCAGAAGGGTGACTTAGCTGGGAAGGGCCTGATCCTTCAAAGAGCCAAGAGCCTCCTGAGAAGAGCTGAGGGCCCTCAATGCAGGAGATGCTCATCATCTTTCATGGTCAGGTCCTTAAGCATCAGCTTTGCAATACCTGTGCTCCCTGGAAACACAGATTAAAATCTTAATGGGCACGACTCTGCCTTTCATCCCTAAGAAATATTTTTGTGCAGCAGGCAATTTACTGTGCGTGGTCCTTTCAGATGAGACCTTTAAAACCAACACCCTGTCTGCTTTGCCTGGGCATTAGGGGCCTGGTTTCTGAAGTATACAGTAACCACAACTACAGTGGGAGCATTCAGCACCTCTGAACATGAGGCCCGAAAGGGTCCAGGGCCTTTGCTGAAACAGCAGGGATTTGCACTGATGTCCTTGGCCAAAATCTCCCACGTCCTCTTACTGTTGTACCACGTGCTGGTCACACAGCTGATGTGGTACTGACCAAAATAAAAAACATGGCTATGTTCAGAATGTCTTCCATTTAGGGGTATCAAAACACCAGCACAACTGATACTAGCTGGCTCCTTTCCTGACAGATTCAGCAGAAATGCTGAGAACTACCTGAACCATGGAGCGTGAACTCCCCTCTCACCCCAGTGGTGGTTCTTCCAGGGTAGCACAGGGAAGCTTGCACTTCTGGTGTCATGCTTTGCCTGCTTGGTGGATAAATGGGGTTTCTGTCTTGTTTTAAATAAAAGACTTAAGACTTTTTTTTTTTTTTTTAAATATTCCACCACTCTAGTAAGTGGATCTAGTAGAGCAATTAACATTCCTGTTAAACAGTTGGGCCATATCCTGTAAAAAGTCCAGGGCCACATAGACTTTTCAGTAAATAGTGAGGCTAGACGTTGGGTCCTTCTGCTCCAATAAACTACTCCTGCGGGAATTCTGTACTGGTGCGCAATGCAGAATTTGCACAGAATTAATGTTTCCCACAGAATTTTATTTTTTTCCCTGTGGAATTTTTGATTTCCCCCAGCACTCCTGCCGACACCTGGCATGGGCAGCTGGGGCTCCCACTGTCAGCGGGAGCATGATTATATTGTGCCATTTTGACAAAATATGCTGAATGTTGCAGAATTTTCAAATATCGTGTGCAACATTTTTAAATTTTAGTGCAGAATTCCCCCAGGAGTAAATAACACAGGCCCCAATCACCAGCAAACAGGGTTCTTACCCTCTTGGGCCAGCCACCAGAGGATAACATAACCTCTCTCTCATACACATGAGAATCTGAATCCATCCAGCAGAGAGCAGCAGGTGCATTCACACTAGTTTATATACTGATCATTTCAGGGCACAGCTTTGCTCCCAGGAGTTTTGTATCTATGCTGGACTATTTAGGGATATAGGCTGTATTAAAGATAAGCTATGAGTTATCTTCTCTTCCCCCACCTCTACTGCAGAGGGGACACCGAGGCAGACTCGATAATTAATGTTCTACTGTGTGCTTGAATTGCATAGACTTAATTCCACATGCTGTTCACCTCATAGCAAAACTTCAAGTGCTCTCATTAAAATGAATAACTAAAACACGCAGGTTTCCAGGGTGCAGTATGTCACTATAAAAACACACTGGTTAGTCTCTGCTCCCAGCAACACTGACAGCGGTCACCTTTGCATGAGCTTGGGTCTCCAGTGCTTAGGCTTTTTCAAGTCCCTAGATGCTTCTGCTGCTCACTTTAGGCCCTCCTGCCTGTTGAAAATCTGGTGCACACAGAGGATTTCAGGCACAGTGACCTTGATATGCTCTGAAAAACTAACAGGCTTCCCAACAAAGTGATATTATCTGGGCAGATCATGTTCCAAGCTGATTCTTTTCCCATAAGCGCAGTATAATTTCCATTTGGCATATCCCTGCGGAAACTGACATAAGCTGCACTTATCACTGAGTTCATCCCTACTGAGACCTCCTTGTCTATTCTACTCTGTATAGTCAGGACATATTTCTTTCATTTTCTTTAGCACGGCTGTCGGTTGCAGGATGACTTTTTGCCCTTAATCTTGAGCCCTGGAACCTTCCCCTTGTACAAGCAGCAAGGCAGATGATGGTTGCAGTTTGTTACAGTCTGTGCTTTGAGCACATCCCTAAAAACACATCTGGGACGCTGTCAATCACCCACTGGTAACTAACATTTGGAGTCAAGTGGATGCCTTATTTTATCTCACATCCCAGTACTCTATTTCTCTGAGACGACAGGTGCTGGGGCACTTACAATCTGCTGCAGCCTGCATGCAGAAGACTGGCAAGATTATCTCTGAAGTGAAGTCAGCAGAGACTAGGCAACAGTATCACCCTTATGCCCATGAAATAACTAGAGTCTTGCTCAAAGGTTGCTGTTGGATATTCTGCGTCCAAAAGGTGCCAAGTTCCCCCGTCCCAACTATTTATCCCCTCTCCTCCTCCTCTCATTCTCTCCCTCCTCCCATTTGTATCTTTCCCCCTTTTCTGTTCTCCAGGCAACAGTAAATATTGTAAATGTTTAAAGGGATCTTATGCGCTCAAGACTGCCCTCTCTGTTCTCCCCATGCCACCCTAGGTGGCAATACTCATAATTTACCTGTGGAACTCACAACTGCAGGAGATTGGTTAATATTTCTACAGTGCTTTGAAAACATAAAGTGCTGTATTATTACAGAAGCAAACCACATGTGTGTGAAATTCACCCTGGTGCAGCATACAACCTACAATGTTTATGTCCCAGTTAAGCTCTATTTTGAAATCTTAAGTGAAACTTATGTGGTGTACAGGTCTTGTACAGGGTTGAATTTCATTCATATATGAATAAGAATCATATCTGCAGATACACTGACAAGGATAAAGATCATCAGTCTTCAAGCTTCGGGGTAAAAATTAACCACCAGCTGGGGCTCAGGAAGAAACAAACATCCTTTTCCAGCACGGCACAATGTTGTACAATAGGAAGTTTTACATCTTCCTCAGAAGGCTCTAGCACTGGTCACTGTCATAGCCAAGACACAGGACTAGAGGTCCCACTAGTATTCCCCACTATGGCACTTCATGGTCTATGGTAGAAGTGGGGCTGGAAAGAAGGATCCAGATTGCGAATCCCTTATTCCCACTGGCAAAGTAGTTACTTGCGAGAGTAATCCCAGTAACTGCAATGAGGCTATTCTTATGAATTAAAGTGTTCATAATCTGGCCCTGAATTTCTGAGGGGACCCAGGCTCTGGGTAGGTTTGGACACATTATGAAATTGCTTGTTTGGTCATTCATTTGTGAGCGTCTGCACTGCCTCTGTGTTGCTTTCAGGAATTATTCATGAAGACATAATTACTTTAGATAGCGAGCACTTGGGGGTAGCGAGCTGGCACTAAAATTATAATGAAGACTTAACAGTGTCTTGATGAGTTAGATTAAAATACCAATTGCTTTGAATTATACAGCAGAGCAAGAGCTCTGGGAACTCAGCAAGATGAGCATTTAATTTTTCCTTTTTTACATTGGGTGAAGGCTGCCAGGTTTCATTAGACATGTGCCAATGAGCCCTGGTGAGGTTCCAGCAAACACCCAGAATCAGCCCCTCCCACTGACAGCAGATCTTGGGACGTACAGCCAAAAGTAGCAAGGCGAGCGAGCGCTATAACCAATGCCATCTACTAGGATGAGAGAGGACATTCGGCATAGATCATTCACTCCATTCGGGCCAAACATAGCTCCTAATAAAGGACTCGAGCGCTCACATGCCACAGTGATAGGTTAGATAAGTATTCACTTGATTTTAGCCACAGAAATCCATGCCTCTATTTCGATGTCATTTCTTTTAAATATTACATTAATTCAGTGCTGGCACAAAGTGCCAAATTGACAGACCTGGGAACTTACATTCTCTGTGGAGACAAGGGCCTAGCACAGATCGTGGCAGTACCAGCTTTGTAATATAAATCAAAATAATATGGAAACAAATATTTTTTAAAAAAAAAGAAAAAAAGACTTGGAATGTCCATGCCACAGCCTATCCTTACCCTGAGTGTTTTGCATGTGATATGTATCTTTTTCCCCCACCCTTTATCTGCTTGTTCTCTTTTGATTCTTGTCTTTGTAAGCGTTCATACAGCACCTAGGACAATGCGGCCTTGATCCTGCTTGGGGCCTCTGGGCCCTACAGCAATACAAATATTAATAATGACACTGCCCCTGCCAATATGGTTAAATCAGTGCAAAGGGGCCACGTGTAGAAGTGAGAGAACAGTTTACCTGCCTTGGCTGTCCTGCTGCGTCTGTCAAGAAGGGACACTGCAGTGGTGGTTTATGTAAGGAGCTGAGACTCACCCACTCATTACCATCGGACGGTAACAACTTTTAGTCACTGGGCTGTATTTGAACCTTCAGCTTTGCAGTAAAAGGTTCTATGCCCCATTCCCAATCCCCAAAGTCATTCATCCCACTGCCCACCATAGACTGAGATGTTGAAGTAAATGCCTTACCCAGCATTGAAAACAAATCAGATATCGGATTAGATGTTTCCTTTTCAATCCTTTTACTCAGTGAAGGATGGTACAGCCACCAGGAGACTGCCAAGCCAAAGTAGGTTCCAAATATGTGAACGTGCATCAAGCTTGTGTGTTCCTCAATCTGCAGGCAACAAAGATATTCCATTCCTGGATGTCATAGGGTCCCCTTGATGTATGCAGAGACTTGTAGCTCAGTTACTTATATAGTGTCCTTCTTAGGCACCCTCTCCTATATAATGTTCATGAGCACTCGGTGCACACGCTACTTTTTGCGGCTCAGAAAAAAAAGACAGGGTCCCTGCTCCAAGGAACCTGCAGTCTAATTCAGACAAATAAAGTACACTGGTACCAGTTCTAGTGCAAGGAGATGTGTAGATACCCTCAGGCTGGAGAAATGCTTCCCAGAAGAAGTTGGTTTGAAGGAAGAAGGGCCTGGTGGATGGGGTGTAGAAGACTGCTCCAAGCATGGTGGGCAGCATGAATGAGGGAGCAAAGGGGACAATTCATTATTATGATTGCTATTATTTATTCAATGGGTGAAGGAACCAAAGGGAGGGCTAGGCAGGAACCTACAGTGGAAGTAAGAAGGGGCCACGTGTAAGTTGGGGCAGAGCCTTGAAGGTGAGGACAAGAAGGTGCGGGGATAGCTCAGTGGTTTGAGCACTGGCCTGCTAAACCCAGGGTTGTGAGTTCAATCCTTGAGGGGGCCATTTAGGGATATGGGGCAAAAATTGGGGATTGGTCCTGCTTTGAGCAGGGGGTTGGACTAGATGACCTCCTGAGGTCCCTTCCAACCCTGATATTCTATGATTCTAAGTTTTAACTTAATGCAAAAGGAAAGAAGCCACTGAAGAGACTGGAAGAAGATGTGATCAGAGCAGCAGGAAAGGAAGCAGTAGCATGTTGGCTGGGATAGAGAGGAGAAGAGGTGAGGTGCAGCAGGCCAGAGAGAAGGGGCTGTAAACAGAGTGACACACAAGTAGAATCCCCAGCCACGTAGCCCTTCCATGTGCAAAACTCCCATTCATTTCAGTGGCAGCTACATGCATGCAATAAACTGCCAGATCAGGCCCAGAGCGAACCAGCTTAGATCTGACTATCAGTATATCGTCAATATCAGACCAGCAAACAGGGAACGTTTCCAAAGGAAAACAAAGGTTTGTTTAAAACCTCTAAAGCCTTTTCCCGCATATACGGAAATGTGGTTACCTACCTTCAGGAATCTGACATTGATCCATCTGCTCGTACTGAAAGCTGCCACCTCCACCATCGCCATCCAAATCAACTGAATAGGGTTAGCCTTGCCCAGAAGAGCTCCAGCTGAGATTAGAACAGCAGTTACACTTACAGTGGCCTTTAATACACTTTAAAAAAAAGGGGGGGGGGAGAAAAGTTAATTGTGAAACTAATTGAATCAAAAAATAAAAGAGTCATTAGTAGTCAGCACTGGTCCAGACATTCATTATGGAATTTTCATGCTTGTGAGGTAGATACCCATTTCACAGTTGGGTGAACCAAGACACAGAGATTTAAGGGCAGCATTTTCAAAAGTGGCCTCCCATTTGGGGTGCCAACATGAGATACTTTGGGCCCCAATTTTCAAAAGTACAAAGCACACAACTCTGACTGAAGTCAACAGAAGTCGCAGGTGCTCAGCACTATTGACCACCAACCCCAAGGTGCCTCAAACTGAACTGAGATGCCCTAAATTAGAAGTCACTTTTGGAAAATGTGGCCTGAGTAGCTTGTTGAAAGCCACAGAGGGAGCTAATGTCAGAGCTAGGATTGGAGCTCTGGAATTTCTGGCTCCCCATCCTGAGACCCAACCACTAGATCAAACTGGTCTCGCTGCACAAGGCGTTCTGAGGTTCCTACAGTCCTCACACACAATGATTCCTTTCCCTTTCCCCACTTCTCAAAAGGCTGTCCACCATTTTTTCCTCCTTGCAGTTTTTAATCAAGGAAACAAGGGATGTTAATGACTCAGACACACTGTAATTTATAGATGTGTTCTGGGCTGTTCTTGACCTTTACAATATTCTGGAATTTCAATTAGCTGCTTCTCCTGCCTCTTGATGAGAAAGAACATGCTGAAAATCCTAAAAATTGTCCCTGCGAAGGTAAAGATTTTGTCTTACTTCTGATAGGAAATAGATCTAAGAGCATATTACTCTGCAGCTGCAGACAGTTTTCTTGTGTGTGCAGCATGCACAGCTGGGACAGGAGATTTTTATTTAAGGAAACATAGTGCTTCTGAAAGGTTCTGGCCTGAGAGCTGTGGAGATCAGACCGTCTATCAATCCAGTTGCTCTCACATCGCCCTGCCAATGTATCTTAACCCTGACCAGAAGAGGTCACCTGTAGGGGCAAAGCGGAGTTCTGTCTCTGTGGCCTTGGTCTCTCTTTTCTTCACCCTAATTAGCTTGAATTTCTAAATGAAAAAAAAGTAATTTCAGACCGAAAACCTGGAATTTTAAAATGTTGATGATTTAGGAAAAAAAAATTCCAACATTTTTTAAGTCAGAAAATTCATCCAACTTAGCCCTATTTTGCAAAGAGCTTTGTTTTTGACAAATCTGCATTTTTCACACACAAAACCCCCCAAAATTGTTGAAAAATTCCCCACCAGCCTAGCATTTCAGGGTTCCTTATCTTGTGAGCCAATCCCCTGAGCCATCCACATGAGTCTTGTGATGACACCTTTTGGCCAACTTTCTGCAAGATCTTCCAGCAGGTCATAGCCCGCAAAATCCCACTTCAGTTAGCGTCTGTCAGAAACTCTTGCTGTACTGCCACACAGTAAAAAGAAAAAGGAGTACTTGTGGCACCTTAGAGACTAACCAATTTATTGAGCATAAGCATAAGCTGTAGCTCACGAAAGCTTATGCTCAAATAAATTGGTTAGTCTCTAAGGTGCCACAAGTACTCCTTTTCTTTTTGCGAATACAGACTAACACGGCTGTTACTCTGAAACCTGCCACACAGTAGTTATTGCTACATATCTAATGATGGGGCAGTAATTTACTCAGCAAAGCCGAAAATCAAGAGGAAGGCATTGAGCAAATGAGAACAGTTAGGAAAGGTCTCAGCTGTTTGTTGCGCTGCTCCCAAGGTCTTCACATTTTTAGAGACACATAACAAAATCATTAGGGCCATAAATGATAGAACAAGAAATTAATATATGACAAGAACGCCTAAAGGCATTTAAAAAGCAGAATGAAGGTGGTGATTTACCTCTGATGTCCTAACAACTGCAGCAGCAGAAGGAAACCATTTATGCTTGCCTCTTCTACAGCACATTCCATCCTAAGACCTCAAAGCATTTTACAAACATTCATGAATTAAACCTCCCAACTGAGTAGATGGGGAAACTGAGGCACAGGGGGGTAAATGACTTGCTCAGGATCACACAGAATGGTTGGGGCAGAAATGGGGATGAACCACAAATCTCCTGACTCCCAGTTGGGTGACTCAGGCATGAAACCATTCCTTTCCTGTCTAGGAAAGAGGGAAGGAGGAAGAGAGGGAGCTACCTGTAGTTCCATTGTTATACTACCCAATCAGTACCAGTTAGTAACTGATATTTTGCTTGTATCCTGGCCATGTGTTCTGACTGCCAATGGAGTCTTCTTACACTTAAAAGTAGATGAGATGTTGGAACTGCAAATGCCTTTGTGTAAACAGCAGTAGTATTCTGTCATGGAGCAATGCTCTGGAATATTCCCTATGAAGCCAGCCAGGACTCTGGGGGAGCCTCCTCTCTCTGAGTATATGGTCTCCAGGGCAAGAAGCTTACATAGCTCCGACCTTCCTGGGTTGGACCTCAGAGAATTCAGCATCCCCTGCCCCACCATGCGCTTCCTGCAGTGAGTCCGCCTGGGCGAGGCTCCTAGGGAAGCCAGAGGGCCCTGCCCCCCAACTCCAGTCAGATGTGACTCTCAGTCAGCCGGTAAGACAGAAAGTTTATTAGTCAACAGGAACACAGCATAGGGCAGAACTTGTTAGCACAGAAATCAGTGACTTTCAGCCAAGTCCATCTTGCGGGGAGGGGAGACCAGAGCCAGGGCTCTGGTCCTCCCCCTGAGCCCCAAGCCAGCAGAGACTGACTCGCTTCCAGCTGCCTGGCCTCTGCCCTGCCCATTGCTCCTTCTCCAGCCTTTGTCTCACTTCCCGGGCCAAGAGTCCCCTGGTCACATCCCCCTCCTGGGTCTCAGGTTACGAAGGGGCGACCATAACATCCATGGAGGCAGCTGGAGCAGCCCCCACAAAAGTCACACATGCTTATTCCCACTACCTAGACATTGGTGCAATACACAGGGAAACTGAGGCACACACAGCATTCATTGAAAACAGTAAGACTCAAATACAACATAACAAGAGAAAATCCCCGCTTCGTCACATATCCCATAATTCAATCAATGTTTGATAACTAGCTAATGGATGAAGGGTTTTCTTTTGTTTGGGGGAGGGTGAGGAAAAAGTAGAGGATATCCATCAAGAAAAGAGCAGAGGTCATGAATTCTATGACCATTAACAACATATGTAGCTACAAGTTACAACAGTGATATACAGTTAGTAAACACCATGTCTCATGATAGAAGCTGATCTCCTCAAGAAACTGGAAGGATTATTTCCCTTGAATGTACAATGTGCAGTATGATGATATTGGCCACTGCTAGAAGACAGACAGTGGAGTATAGGACAAGCTGTGTGATTGCTTATGGGTAGGACAGGAAGTAGGATATCAGGCCAGATGGACCAGTGGATTTGATACAATCACTCTGTGCTTCAGTTCCCCACACATAAAATGGGGATACGGCCACACCTCTCTACCTCACAGGGGTGTGTGAGGGTAAAGACTCTGAGGCACTCAGGTACTGTGGTAATGGGGCCATAGAAGGAAAGTAATTAGATCAATAGATGGCAAAATTCAGTTAAAATTACAAAGCCAACAATGCAATAACAGAAAGTCCTGCCAGTGCAACTGCGCTGCTGGGTAAATATACCAAAAAACAGGAAAAATTACCTTAGCCCCAGCATTCAGAAATGCTACATTAAGAGTAAATGATCCATTCTAGGATGTATGAATTACCTGTGCAGGCCGATTTTCACTTTTCCTGCTGAGGAAGCAAACAAAAATCCTTCCACGAGCACAGCCCACTGAACTCCAAGTGTGGCAATTAGCAGGTTGAATCCAGTGCTGCTAAATCTATATCTTTTGAAGGAGGCCAGGAGGAAGCCAAATCCAAAAATCACCAGGACGTTGACATCTTGAAATGCTGCATGGCAGAGGAACCAAGAAATCAGTCAAGTTATCAGTGCAGACCAGACTCCAGGTTAACATCACAGCAGTGATCAATAAACCTGCTGAAAATTAATAACTGTCTCAGAGTAATCCTCATGCATTCTGGTGGAAAAGGAGGGTGGTGCAAGACCATGCTGGACTGAAGGGTGGAGGAGAGACCATAAAGTTGGGACAGGAAAGGAGATATAACAACAGTGCATTTCAAGAGCACTATTTATCAGGGGGCAAAGCCTTTTATATTAATCCATACTGCCCCCCACCCTCTGTGAGGGAGGACTTATTATCCTAATTTCCAAGATGAGGTGAGGCACAAGAAGGTTTAGTGTCTAGCCCAAGATCAGAAGAGCTGGGAACAGAGGTTTGGCAGTAGTACAGTCTAGACAATGAGGCACTGGACTGGGACTCTGGAGTTCTGGGTTTTACTCCTGACTCTGTCTTTGACCTGCTGTGTGACCTTAGGCTTCCACTTCCCCACTCTGTGCCACTGTTTCCCCTCCCATCTTCTCTCTGTCTTCTCTATTTAGATTGCAAACTAAAGTGTTACAAAAATGTGAAGATGTTTATAAGCACAATGAAAGACAGAGGCAGTAATATGTTTATGAGAGCACTGACGATTGCTTTAAAATGATCCCTTGCAGTCAGTCAGTAAAAACAAAAGACCCCATTCTGTTCTCCGTTACACCAAACCAAAATCAGCAGGATTGGCACAGAAGTAACGGAGAACCAATTTAGGCCAAGATCTGTAGAGAGTCTTGTCTTGCTTCATTTTGAAAACACTGACACCCTCCTTTTCAAAGTGGGCCACTAGCCCTATTTTCACCGTTACAGGAGGAGTGCTGTATTTGAGATAATATTCAGCTAAGCAGAACTGCTCTCTACAGCAACTCTGTCTGCTAAGAAATGTTTCTTTGGAACAGAGTCCCCTTATCAAGGCACAGGCAGTGTCTCTGCTCCTTGTTGATTTTAAACCCCACCTTACACATTCACACACCAGCTACACACACCCAGCCTCCTACGTCTTGCCTGAAACATCTCAAGCCTGTTTTATGATGTACAAATTCAAAGTGACTATTAAAAGGGGCCAAACGTATTATGCCATAGAGTTTGTAATATACTGGTGAAATGTCCTCACAAAAAGATCTGAAACCCTTGATTCTGCAGACAGTTACACATGAGTAGTTTCATCAAAGCCCCTGGGACTACTCCCAATGCATCAAGTTATTCAGACACATAAATGTTTGCTGCATCAGGCCTTAAATTGCTCTTTCCCAAGGCCGGTAGCCCCAGCATGTGTGTTAATAGGTATATTCTTATGTCAACGTGCAGGTTTCTACGCTTCATAGCAAGGATTAAAGCAAATGATTGTTGGGGGGGGGGGCGGGAAGGGGAATGCAAGTTTGTGGCTTTTGAGTAATTCACATACAAAATATTAAATGAACCCAACTCAGTGCATGACCATGGGCAAGTCACATCCCCTTTCTGCACTTCAGTTTTTCCCCATCTGTAAAATGGGAGTAATAGAGACTTACCTACCTACCTTACAAGGAAGTCATGAGGATTAATTGGTTAATATTTGCATAGCACTTTAGACAGGTTACACGCGGTATATGTTTTATCATAAGTGCTAATATATATCTTCAGTAAATGTAGAAAACACATTTCTCAGATGCAGGATTGTGTACAAAAGATTCAATACTTACAACATAAAAGCGAAGTTTGGTACCATAAGACAATCACCAGCATATTATTAAATAAGAAAAAGGGCTACTTTTGCCTGCCGGTACACATTTGATGATAAATATAAGGCCTAATACAGAGCCCACTATTTAATAGTTTCACCTAGGAAGGGGCTAGGGTGGCCAGATAGCAAGTGTAAAAAATTGGGATGGGGGTGGGGGGTAATAGGTGCCTATATAAGAAAAAGCCCCCAAAATCAGGATTGTCCCTATAAAATCGGGACATCTGGTCACCCTAGAAGGGGCAGAAACCAAGACCCAGCTCAGAACAGCCCAAGATCCTTGGGGAAGGTTGGATCCAGGTTCTGAACTTCACTGCTCAGACTCGCCCTAATGTTATCCATTCCCACTAGCTGTCACACTCTTTCAGTCCTTAAGCTTGATTCTTTGTGGCCCTGCACATTGTGCATTCACTTGCACCAGGCTTTCATCCATCCTGATTATTTTGTATTATCACAGTTCCAAGATCCCCAGTCTTGGACCTGAACCCATTGTGCTAGGCACCGTACTAACACAGAACAAGATGGTCTTTCCCCCACAAAGAGCTTACAATGTACATATAAAATGAGAGACAACGGGGGATACAGACCAGTGAGGGAGCACAAGAACACAATTTAGTAGTATTTGACACCCACTTCGGCCTGGTGTAAATGACTGCAGAAGGTGCAAGGCAACAGAGTATGTAAAGGGAAGTACCCACACTGTATTTGCAGTTACAGCTGTCAGAAGTACAGCCCTGTTCAAAACAAGCTCAAATGTAACCAAATAAAAGCACACACTGAACCCTACCTTTAACAACAGGCTTGCAAACTTACCAGGATAGATTTCCAGGTCTTCTGATGTGCTTTGACTTTCCTTTGAAAAGCAAAACCAAAATATGAGGATAAAGGCAGTTTCCAAAAAGAGTATGAGCCCAGGGAGACCACATCGGAGACTGGGAGGATAGTCAGAACCCATTGTACGTTAGCTCTAGTGTTAAAAACACACATGAATATTTTTCTTCTATAAAAACGTTCCACCAACCTCAAGCCAACAGAAGGTGGGAGGTGAGGAGGGAATAAAAGCTTTGATGTGATAAGAAAGCCCAAGAGGCCTTAGCAAGGAATAGCTCCTTATCTAAGGCAGGTCAGGAGTGCAAGCCCGCAGCAACGAACATCGTTTGACTCAAGTAGATCTGTGACGTGCAAGAGTATGTACATTTAAATGGTAAAATTCTGATGTGTCAGAGCCCTCTTCACCAGCTACCCCGACTGCTGGTGGGCCTTATCGGTTAGCTGGATTATAATTAAAGACAGGCATGAACTGGAACATGGGAGTTTTGCCATTGATTTCAGTGGCGCCACGATGTCACCGTGAATCTGAACCCCTCCCCATATTGAGGAAGAAAGTATTCTGATCCAGGGGCCTAATTCGTGAGTCAGTTAGGGTTGCTTTGTGCCAATATCCCAGCAAACAGCCTCCTTAAAAGCTGGTGGATCTAGCCAGCATATGGGAATCTCTGGTGGTGTAGAGCTCTTATACCATCCCCCTCTCCTGGCCTGTACAGAGTGTGGCTGTGGAAATGGGGACATGGCTGGAGCATCTCTAAGCCCTGGTGATCCCCAGTTGCTGGGAGCCCTTTGGCAGAGCTAGCATCATTACAGAGACACATAGCTGCCCTAAATCTATGCCAGGAACTGGGCCAGCCCCGAACTACCCCTGACATGGCCTAGGGCTCCTTGGGTGCAGCTGAGAATCTGACCTCAGATCTAGATCCAAACACTATGGATCTTTTGGAAATTCAGATTCAGTCTGGCTCCATCTCTAGTTGTGGATTAGCTTAAATATGACTGGAGGCAGGAGTGTTTAATGCCCTGCAGGATTGGGCCTGTTGTAGTCTCAGAAAAGAGGCCTCTAGCTCCCTTTTTGTCCCTAGAAGCAGAGAGTGGTCATTAAAGGCATATTGGCAGGGCAGTGTGTGGGAAGATTCCCCTGATGTTGTTTATGAAGTACCCTCTCTGGGGACAGATACATTAAGGACTTCAGGGCTCGACTGCTAAATTCACACATACAAAGGTTTAAATGAAACTTTACAAAAATTAGACCATTAAAAAATACAGTTAGTTAGGAAAGGATGAAATGCACCCTGCATTCACAGGGGATATAAAGTCCTATCCTGGGAAAAAGATGGCCTAATACAGCAGTTCTCAGCCTTTGTTATGATTATTATTTTATTACCATTGTGCCTAGGCGCCCATGTCATGGACCAGGACCTCACTGGGCAAGGCACAGTACAAACAGAAGAAAAAGAGGGTTGCTTCCCCCAAATGCTTACAACCCGAGTAATATTTTTCATAATGCAACTGCTTTTCCATCATTAGTGGGACCACCTCAGAGCCCCTGCATTCCCATCTAGCTGGGACCCCCTTCACTTTCAGCAATATATCAAGGAAAAGTGGCCCCCAGGTGGAGAACACCAGGGTTAGCAGACAGCACTTAATGCAATCTAGAGCATTCCAAAAGCAACATACTATTGTGCTCTCTCTCTGCCCGCTACAGTTTAGCTCAGATAAGCAGAATGATGAAGATTGCCAGACTCCAGATGTCGATGTTCAGTCTCTGCTCCCGAAACACCACTCCTGATTGATGTGTTTCCCAGCTGGCTGAAAGGCAGGACATTTCACGACCAGCTGGCTAACTGTAAAATAAATGCTTATGCTTTGTGATCTGATTCCATCCAGGGACTTGCTTACTGCCTTCCCTGGATCAACAAGCCACTGTTAGTATTGGAAAGAGGAATACTTTAGAAATGAGAGTCATTACTGCCGATTTTAGAAATAAAATTTCTATATGCTCTTGACGGACTTTAAATATCTTCCTTTTCACAAAGGAGCACTGTACCTTGCTTGCTTAAAGACTGTTTGGGTGTGATGGAAGGACAAATTGATTAGTCTGTAATCGGAACATGCTTTTCTCATCTTTCAGTAACCTGCACCTTATTATGCACAACTAGTCCAAGAGCCAATAGTAATAATGCACCGTGAAATAACGACTTCCGAAGATGTGTCCACTGACTGTCATCCATCCTAAACGATCCCACCATTGGTTTACAAGCTGCTTAACAATCTAGTGGCACACATACGCAAATCAGTCCTCCCACCACTAAAATGCAGCCACTTCTAGGGAGAAACATGGCAACTGTTGAACAGAGCACAGCAATGTTACACAAGAGCTTAGGGTGGGAAGCAAAGAACGATACTAGTAGTCAATGGTGCTGCAGGGGAATGTAAGGAGACTTAAGATGATAATTATCCAAGTTGGAGTTTGGCTGAGCTAACACCCATTATGCTGGGGGTTGGGTAAAACCATGTTGAAGCTGGTGGACAGCAACAATTAATTAATTAAGCTCCCATGTGGAATAGTTGAAACAACAGGATGACCTGCAAGGCCAGTGAGGAACGTGAATGATCTGAGTGGAAGTTTTTCCACTGGGGACTGGACATTGTTTGCTAGAGAGGTTTGAGAGTGAGAGTGGCAGAGGCAGCTGAAACACCACAGAAAGCAGCAGGGGACGCACTTGTAGCATGACCCTGAGATAAAGCTAAGAGAGATCTTTGAGGTTAAGTGCTTGCTGAAAAGGGGCTTGGAACTGTGAGCAAAGAAATGGTCCCCTGTTGTTTGATTCTTACCAGGATCAGGAAAATAAGACTTAGTATACAGTCTTTGCAAATAATCAGGAAGTGCATCAAAAAAATAGCTAACTCTGTCATCAATTTCTTCTCCCAACAGAAACAACCTGCAAGACCCCTAACATTGGCTAACTGCTCAGGTCAAACAGGGTAGCACCATTATGTACCGAGTGCCACCAGTGCGCTCAGTACTGTACAAGGAGGTGGACGAGATGGACCCTGCCTCAAGGAGTTTACAATCAAAGTTAAACAGACAATGCATCTTAGCCACATAATTAAGATTATCAGACTAGGACCTTATTGTACAAACCCAGAACAAAAACATGGTCCCTGCCACAAAGACCTTACAATTTAATTAATAATTGACCCAATTCATTGGGAAGTAGCTATCAGAGAAACGAGACTTTAACAGGAACTGAGAGCACTCAGAACCTTGCAAGATCAGACTCTATGCTACACATGATGTGCTGAAAGAGACTGAAAAGCAGCACAAAAATGGCATCTGCAAAGTTTCTGAGAAGATCACCTTTGAATAGCATCTCCAAAGGGCAGTGGTAGTGTACAGCTTGAGGCTATTTCGGAGGTGCGTAAAGTCCTTCTTTGGTGAAATTGGTGCAGGTGATGCATACCTATGCCCAAGAGACAGAAACAGTGTATATGAATGGCGAGAAAGCCACCTACTTGCAAAGAAAAAAATACCAGGCAGGCATGTGTACCTTGTAAATTCTAGAAATAGCAGGGTAGAGCACCGCCTGACCCACAAATGAATTCAGACAAATTCACTGACATCCACAAATCCTCCCAAAGCGCTCCCCTCGGCCACCTTTAGCAGGACAGAGGATCCATGCTCACTCTAGACTCATCAAAACAGAACGGGAGCAGAAGTGGCAGCAGGGAGAGACAAGAGAAGAAAGGACGAAGAAGACACACACAAAAACAAACAGTGAAGAGAAAAAGATGGGCGGGGGGCGAGGTCAAATCAGGAAAGAAAAGCATCTAGAATGTAAAAGCGAGGAACAGGAAGGGAAAGATGAGCCGGGGGGAGGGAGGGCAGCACTTTGAACGTGTGATTTAAGACGGATTTGGCTATCCCGAGACAATGGTCCCAGCTCAGAGGAGAAGGAGGTTACAGTCTCTCTGCAGACCGAGCTCACGCTGCCTGCTGCGGATCGCGGTCACGGAGTTTGGGACAGGCTGCCGGGGAAGGCGAAGCTCTGCGCGTCCCTCTCTTGCGAGGAGGTGAAAGTCGGCCTGCCCGGGCGCTCCGGGACCCGTCTCCCTCAGCCCCAGGTCGGCGGCGGAGAGGCGGCATTTCGGAGCGTCGCCCCAAAGGCGCCGTGCGGCCCCAGTCCCGCAAGAGGCGCCGGACAGAGAGCCGCCTGCCCCGGACACCTGCCCGGGCAGATCTCAAGGCTTCAGGCAGAGCCGCCGCGAGCGACCCGCTTCCCGATGGGTGTCCCCCGCTCCCCCGCATCCGCAGCGGACTGGCCCGCCCCCGGCCGGCTGCAGCGGCAGGCTGCCGCCCAGGCCCTGGGGAAGGGGTCCTGCAGGGCGGGCGGGCTGACGGCGGTGACTGCCCTCCCCTCAGCAGGCTCCCCGGAGCGACGCTAACGCCCGGCTGGCGGGGCCCCCTAGGGGCGCAGGCGCAGCTCGCACCGAGCTCCGCTGCCCTCTACCTGGCGGCGGGCCAGGCCCCTCCTGCCGACCTCCCATTGGCCAGGCAATTGCCACCCTTTCACGGCTCGTCCTATAGCCCAACAAGCCAAGGGAGGTAACCTGTGATTGGCCAGGCTCTGGTCCCCGTCCCTTTTTGATGGGCCTATTATAGGCCACGGTCTCCTCTCTGGTCCGACGCTTGGACAGGGCGGGATGCGCCCCCTTCCCTGTTCAGGGATTGGGCGGCTCAGCTGCCATTCGCCAGTGATTTCTCTTCTCGCTGATTGGTCAAGCTGTCCGTCAGTCACTGTAGAGGCAGGGCTATGCGGCGTCCTGGGCGGCTGCGTTATGAGAGAGACGGAGCGGGACAAAGGACCTTGTGTCCTCTTACTTTTGGACACTGGGATTGCGCTCTCGCGTTCCCGATAGCCTATTGGTCAGTGAGGCTGTCAATCAAAACGTAGGGGGTGGGACTCTGTCAGTCAAAGATAGAATAAGCCCTCTTTTTGTCCGTTTCTGAATGGTAAAGTCCCGCCCACTCTTATTTTTCTCTCTGATTGGTCAACCTTGCTATCCCTCATAATGTGGGGCGCGCGCCTAGTGCGAACGCCGGGGTGGGTGGGGTGAGAACAAAATCCCTTCAAGTAATTGGAGGGTGTGCTGTCAATTCACCTTTCTTTCTCTCTTCGAGACGTCACTCAGAGTGTGGGGCGGGCCTGTGACCTGAACGTCATGGAAGGGGCGGGACAAACCTTTTGATTGGCTCTGTGGCCCGTCCGTCCGACCCTCGCTGTCGTTGATTGGTTTGACCTCCCGTCGATCCCATTCTGTCAGCCTCGGATTGGGTGTCGTCCGCCGAGGCGGGGTGGGGGCGCGGCGTCTGCGCGCGGGGACGCGGCGGGGAGGGACGGACCTGAAATTATTTTTATTTCTTTGTTTCCAAGGGGGGGGGAGAGAAAAGCGGAAAAAAAAAAAATCTGCCCGGCCTCGACTGGTGGCGCCGTGAGCCGGGCGGGTCCGAGCCAGCGCGGGGCCGGGAGGATGAAGCGGCGGAGCGCGGACTGCAGCAAACTCCGGCGGCCGCTAAAGCGGAACCGCATCACCGAGGGCATCTACGGCAGGTACCGGCCGGGCCCCCGCCGCCCTGCCTCGGCCGGCCCCTCGTCCCCTCCCCCTGCCGCGGGTCCTCCTACCCCGCCGTCCCTCCCCGCCCCCTCCCGCCGGGCGCCGGCTCGGGCTCCGCTCCGGCTGGCCCCTGCGCTGGCCCCGGCAGGACCCTTCCCCCGGCCCGGCTGCCTCCGGCCCCAGCGCCGCTCGCTCGCTCCCCCTCCCCCGCCTCGGGCTCCCCATTCCCGGCCTGTCAGTGGCCGCCCCTCCCCCCGGCAGCTAGCTCCCCACCCACCCAGCCGAGGGACGCGGCCTGTCAGGGCGCAGCACCCCCGCCCGCAGCCCGGCTCGCGGCGCCTCGCGCCCCCCTCCCCGGCCTCACCGCGGGCAGCGGGGTCCCGGCCGGCTCGGCAACCGCCGCTAGGCCGCACGCTGGGCCCGGGCGGGTCGGCTTCCCGGGGCCGAGCCCGAACGTCGCCGCCTCGCGCCCCAGCGCTGAGTCCTCCTGCCCCGTGTCTTCTGCGAGCCCCCCATCGCCTCCCTTCAGCCTCCTCCTAGCCCTCCCCCCCACCTCCCCCCAGCCCCCCCTACTGCCTTCAGCCTCCCCCCAGCCCCCCATCGCCGCCCTTCAGCCCCCCTCCCCCCTGCTGCCTTCAGCCTCCCCCCAGCCCCCCATCGCCGCCCTTCAGCCTCCCCCCAACCCCCCTCCACTGTCTCCCTTCAGTCCCCCTCCATCCCCCACTGCCTCCTCCCTTCAGCCTCTTTCCAACCCCGCATCCCCTCCCTTTAGCCTTCTCCCAGCCCCCCCACTGCCTCCTCCCAGCCATCGCCTCCCTTCAGCCTCCTCCCAGCCCTCCCCATCGCCGCCTCCCTTCAGCCCCCCACTGCCTCCTCCCAGCCATCGCCTCCTCCCTTCAGCCCCCGTCTCCTCCTAGCCCTCCTCCATCACCTCCCTTCAGCCCCCCCACCACCTCCTCCCAGCCATCGCCTCCTCCCTTCAGCCTCCTCCCCCATCACCTCCCTTCAGCCTCCTCCCAGCCCTTTCCCATCGCCTCCCTTCAGCCCCCGGTCTTCTCCCAGCCCTTTCCCATCGCCTCCCTTCAGCCCCCGGTCTTCTCCCAGCCCTCCCCCATCGCCTCCCTTCAGCCCCCCCACTCCCCCAACTGCCTCCTCCTCCATTGCCTCTCTTCAGCCTCCTCCCACCCCTCCCCCATCACCTCCCTTCAGCCCCGCCACTGCCTCCTCCCAGCCCTCCCCCATCACCTCCCTTCAGGTCCCCCCTCAGGTCTTCTCCCAGCCCTCCCACATCACCTCCCTTTAGGCCCTACCCGCCTCCTTTCAGGTGCAACCATACTTCTTCCCCCCCCCCCCCCCACTGCCTCCTCCCAGCCCTCCCGCATCCTCTCCCTTCAGCCCCCCCCCCGCCTCCTCCCAGCCCTCCCCCATCGTCTCCCTTCAGCCCCCCCCCCCGCCTCCTCCCAGCCCTCCCCTATCGTCTCCCTCCAGGCCCCCCTCGCCTCCTTTCAGGAGCTCCCATACTTCCTCTCCCCCCTACTGCCTCCTCCCAGCCCTCCCCCATTGTCTCCCTTTAGCCCCCCTCCCCGCCTCCTTTCAGGGGCTCCCATACGTCTTCTCTCCCCCCATCTTCTCCTAGCCCTCCCCCATTGCCTCTCTTCAGGGCTGCGCCCCCCCCTTCTCCCAGCCCTCCCCCATCACCTCCCTGCAGGGGTTCCCATACTTAGCCTCCTCCCAGCTCCCACACATGCACATTGTCTCCTCATGCCCACCTCCTTCACACATTGTCTCCTCTCAGAGCCACACTCCTCCCTTCAGGACCCCACTCTCTACTCAATTGTCCCCTTTCCTCTCATAACTCCCCCCCACCCCCACACATAGACCCTTCTTAGAGCACCCCCAGTGCCTCCTCTCAGACGTTCCCTTCCCCTCGCATTGCCTCGTCTTCCTGCTCAGGGCCTGACCCCCTTTCCCTTCCTCAACAACTGCCCGAGACCTTTACCCTCCCCCTGTCCTTTTTACAGACTTAGTTGGGATGCTGTTTTGTTTCTATGTAGTGGTTTTCCCCCACCCTATCCTTTTTGTATAAACCGGGGTGAGGGTGATTGGGGTGGGTGGGAGCTGCTGCCTAGGGTCCTGTTGGTGCTAATTGAAGGAAGCAACTGGGGGAAGGGGATTTGTTCAGAGTTTTTGCACTCCTTTCCCCCATATTTATCCTTCTGGACCATTACATCTGTGGTTCTCAAACTTTTGTACTGGTGAATCCTTTCACATAGCAAGCCTCTGAGTGTGACTCCCCCTTATAAATTAAACACATTTTTATATATTTAACACCATTATAAATGCTGGAGGCAAAGCGGGGTTTGGAGTGGAGGCTGACAGTTCGCAACCCCCTGTGTAATAACCTCATGACCCCCTGAGGGGTCCTGCCCCCCAGTTTGAGAACACCTGCATTACATGGTGTAGTGAGGGGTTTAGTATAATGTGCATAGTTCGGGGGGCTGTCCGGCTCAAAACTAACAATTGGGTAGAGTTGTCCACATACCTCAAACAGAGCAGAATAATGTGACTTCAAGAGGTGTAATGTTGTAGATAACTTTCCATAGCGGTTTGACAGCATGAATTTGCATGAGTGGCATTGTGGATGCAAAGTTTTGGCGGACGGCAGCATCTAACATGTTAGCAAGGTTAAGGAGTTATTGTTTTTCTGTAGGGTATAAAACCTCCGCTAGACAGAAGTGAAATTGACATATCACTTACTATGATGATCTTATACTCAGAGAATTTTATAGGACTTATAAAGAAGCATTTTGAAGAGTAAATTGGCTTACTTTAATCAGAATTAGTGCAAATTGTTTTCTTTAAAGGGACTGTCAATTTAAAAACATAATTCTGTATAAAATCTTATAAGAAACACCTAAGTTTAGTGTACCTGAAAAAGATGAGAGGAATACTTGTTTCTTTTTCAGTTTATTTATTTTGTGCTTTTGACAAGCTTTTATAATCAGTTTCACTGTTTCTCCTGTTTGTGTGGGGATTTTTTAACAACAGAGGAGATGGACATTTTTAAAATATAAGAAGGTATGATTGGGTAAATAAAAAAAAAATGGTAGCAGCCTCAGGTGCAGTCCATGAAACTGACTTAACTCATTTTAAAATTTTTTTACTAGATTACAAGTTCATATGTCCCTTTTAAACTCGTAGAGTTTTTTGGTGATAAACATGAGTCATACATTAAAACTAGAGTAAGAAAATCTCAGATCGAGAGACCTGTTGACGGTGCTTTACTGTAAACAGTAACATATTTTGGCTTGTGTTCATTAGTGTGTGTGTGTGCTAGAAATATGATTTTTACAGAAAGAAAGGTGAATAGGTAGAATGGGTTTCCCCTTGAGGTAGAGTCAAGTACTACCAATATATTTGGGCAAAAACTGAATGACCATAGAATTTGGTTAGAGTATTAGATATTTTGGTGCTTGGGAGTAACTGATGGACACTCTCTTTTGAGGGTGAGGGGATTGTCAGGAGGTATTTTTTGCACATGATACTTCCCCCTTCCTCCCTGATAAGGGTGTATTTGCCCTCCTTTGTCATAACCCTAATATACTAAAGAGCTGTGTCTGCACAGAACTTTTTTATTAACATTTTTATTAAAATTGTGGAGCTGCACCACTAGTAGAAAAGATTGGAACGTTTTTCATATGAAGTCATGTGTCATTACTGCTCAGAGTAAATCTAGATGACTTGGTGGTAAAAAAATGCCAGCAGCTGCCAGCACCTTGTCCACGTTAGAACTTCTGGCTGTGGAGCTGAAACAGTGAGAAACTTTAAGAAACAAGACTTGCTAGACAAATAAAGGTAGATAATTTGGTCAAGAACAGTTCTGAATATGCTTGCATTCCATATAATGGCATGAGTCTTAACTTGTTAAATAAATAGCACTAGTTTTATTTTAAACTTTAACTTTAAATAATAATTCATTTGTAAAGATGGAAATTACAAGAATATATGTACTACTTAGATGGCAAAAGGCACCTGACTTTTATGTGGTGTGAAATAACTGCATGGAACTGACGTGTTCCATATATGATACACATCAAAAAACCATAGAAGGTCTTTTTGAACAGCTGTTTTGTAAAAACATGTTTTAATCTTAAATTAACTGTGCTCTTTAAAATACTCTTAAGTTATACTTTATTTGCATATTAAACTTGGTAGCTTCCTTAAGTGGACAAGACACTGTCAACTAAAGCCCTAAACAATTAGGAGAAAACAACATTTTTGAGCTAGTGAGAGAGGGATGTCAAATTCAGGTACACAGCAATTATACAGTTCTTGACTAAGAGAGAAAATGATCGTCTTGAAACACTTATTGTTGAAAATCATGAGCTGTGATAATATATCATTTCTATTTATAGTTCAGTTGAGGTCTGTATGTGCAGTAGGTTGAAGATCTGAGCAAATGTGCATAATATCAACATTAGCTTTACAAAAGGGAACCAATTCAAAGTGAACTTTGATATCATGAAATTCCCACAGAGTTTTGCTTCACTTCAATATGCAAATTGTGATTATTCTGGTTATAGTGACCCTCTGCTTAAAAGAAAGTTGTTCTGTGAGAAATAGCGTCACTATAAAAGGGTTCCTTTGTATTTCTATATTTGGTTGATATCTGAAATCCCTTATCTATAAATCTTATTTACAAATAGTATACTGGCACTTGTTTGCTAGTTTAAGAATTTCTTAAACAAATTTTTCAGAAAAAATATAGATTTGTTACTGCTTACTTCATTGGATTCTTTTGATCCATTCTCTGTTTAGTCTCTTGTTCATGTCAAATTGACTGAAAATCTAAGGACAATGTTAAATGTAGTAGAATAACAAAATACTTTATTAATTGTTTCAGAGTGTCTATTCTTGAGCAAAATACCATTTGGAAGTTACAAAGTAATTTCATCTTCTGTTTATAGATAATATTTAGGGAGCACCGTCTATTGGAAAATAGCTTATATATAGGCAGACCCTTCTAGAATCCTACGATCAGTTGCTTTTAAACAGAGAATCAACATTATATACCTTCTCTTACATCGGAACAGATTTGGGGGGCAAGGAGATGGGATGGAATATTGGGTGGGTGGTTGCTTTTTTAAAAGAATCATACACAACTATGCTAGCTGTAGGTGTATCTCCAATACAGAGCATCACATTTCTTGTAATAATTGTTTCTCGTGGAATTCTTTGTTTTACACTTAGTGTTTTCATTTCATATTGATATCTTCTGTTCTGAAAATTCAGACAGCTTCAAAGTACTATTCCAGGAAGAATAGTAGGCTAAGCTAGTGTGGAGGATTTGCTGCTTTGGTAACCTAATCAGCAAGAAGTGCTTTATATGGAATGTTCTTTCCTTTTTCCTCATCCCTTCTCTTGTCTCCCTTCCCTCTTACCATTTTCACTCATAGTTCAGTATATCCTGATATTATGTAAGTAGTCTCTGATGTGACTTGACAGAGTTCTTAAACTTTCAAGATTGGTAAGCAATATCTGTGACCCGCCTAAAAAATGGCAATAATCATTTTATAATATCCGGATGATAACTTAATAGGTTTTAGAGTAGCAGCCGTGTTAGTCTGTATCCGCAAGAAGAAAAGGGGGACTTGTGGCACCTTAGAGACTAACAAATTTATCTGAGCGTAAGCTTTCGTGAGCTACAGCTCACTTCATCGGATGCATGCATGCATTTGTTAGTCTCTAAGGTGCCACAAGTACTCCTTTTCTTAATAGGTTTTGTGTTTGGTGAAATGGAGCCCCCAAAGCTGATAGGTGAAACAAACAGACCATTGAATACATCCTGACTCTATTAAAAACAAAAAACCTCCATAACGCAATGTTGTCTCCTCGATTTTGTACAGCAACCAAGTGTCATTTATAAGACTCCTGCTCACCTAAGTGCTCAAAGCAGCGATTTTGGTAAAGTGAAGTTTACCCTTGTATGCAAAGAGAACATACTCACACAAAGGAAGAAGAGGGGCCATTCTTGTTCAAAAGGCAAATTGTTGCTTTTAATCTATGTATGACTATGTCTACACCATTTCAGCAACCCAAGATTTTGCAAAATTATTAATGAATTTAGTAATTGTTGCATACTATGAATATTTCTCCATTTGGCTCCTGTTCATGGTTTAACCTCTCTGAGCTCATTGGCAAGACCCCTTACTGTGTTCACACTTAAGTTCCCCTCAAAGACACACTTCTGCCCTGCTGCCTATGCAGAATCTAGTTGACTTTTATTAAGAATCTCTATTTGTTTTTCCCCTTCCACTAACCACTGTCTGTATCTGGTAGACTGAGTTCTTTGAGACAGGACTCTGTCTTCTTGGTGGTTTGGAATGTGCCTTACACTATTATTAATATTTTAATTTATTATACCAGTGGCATCTGAAGGCTCCCAACCAGGGTCAGGATCCCTTGGTGCTAGACATTACCAAAAATAAACAATGATAGCCTATGGTTATTCTTGGATTTGGTGGCTGAACACGAATAATATCATCTAATTGTTAAATATCTGGGATGAAATTGGAGAAGAGAAAACTAAAATTAAGTAATGGTCAAATGGAAAGGACTGTAAGCTAGTTTTGAGGAGATGGGTACAATGGTCCCTATGTTTGTTTTTTATAAAGATATTCCGATAAACCCAACCTTTATGATAACACTCAGACAGGTATTAGATTTCAATATGAAATTTAATCTGGAATACATTTGAATTTTTGTTAAAAATTTAACATGAAATTATACTATTTATCCTTCCAAATTTCTGAAGAGGACATGGTGGTTAGTACTTATACGTACCTACATTTCAGGAAGTTTAAGGTACTCATTGGAAGCTGTATAGTTTAGTGAGTACATGCTAGACAGTTGGAACAATTAAAATTTGGTGATTCTCTCATCTCTCTGCAGTGACTGTTTCTCAGTTTTACAGATGTTGTGGAGCCCCACGATCAATATGTTTTCGGCAACAGAAAAGGAATTTATTTCTGCATAAATACCTTGTAGAACAGACCCTCAGAATTGTCTAATAGTAATTTACATGTGAAAATGTGAACTTCCTGTCTCATTGACTGAATACTATGTTTGCACACTAACACTTGTGCAATATTCTTTTACTTAACTAATTAGTTTAAATGTTTAAGGCCTTTAAAATATGGAATTAGTGATGTGTAACTGTACTGCATACAGTGCTTTTTCTATTGTTCATTCCATACATTAAATCAGCTATTTGTGCCTCAGGCCTTCAAGAAAGGCCCATTAAACTCTCAGTCTTTGAGCTGGTCTCCTCTTGTTTTTTTCCCTCTCTGCAATTTTCAGCAGTTGCTCTCCTGCTTCTTCCTTTCTACTGTCCTTTCTTTTCCTTTTTTTCCCCATTTACTCTGGTTCTTCATGTCCGATTTGAAGCTACTTCGGGCCATGATTAAGTGCTGTGTAGCATGGTATGCTGGCACAGTTGCTGGCAGCTTTGTGCTTGTGTACTGCAACGGAAGCTTCAGATGCCAATGGTGCAATCTCACAGTTTAAAATGATCATTGCTTCTGAAGTACTGTGATAATCTGGACAGGCTAAAACTCCATCAGTACTATGTGCAAATGTGATAGTTGTGTGCTGTATTGCAGGATTTACTGTACATTTGAAAAGAACTTCACTACAATTTAAGCATACTGTGTTCCCCTAAATCTTCCGGTCAACTTTCTAGAGAAGCACTTGCTCTTTTATTTTTCTATGAAATACAGTCAAAAGTCTGCATTTCCATTTTTTTAATTACCTATTCCCTATTTCACAATCTTTCTTGAATGGATCAGGTCTTTTACCCTTTGTACCGCACATATATTAAAATCTTCTTTATTAATCAAAGTACTCATTGCAATTTGACACTAACTCTTTTTACCTCTCAAGTTTTTTTTCTGTTAGGTTGCTGTTTCTTGGTTTTTAGTAGTCCTCCCAAGCCTCATTCTTTCTTGATCTGTTTAAAATCTTTCAGCTTTATTGCTGATACTGCTCATTATATCCCTACTTAATCATGTTGATGCTTGATACCAGTTTTATAGCTGGTTAAGATTTGAGATGAATTCCAAATGTACTCTACAACTGGTTTAACTTCCTCTTCAGCTGACTTTCCTTATATATCGTGGAATTCCAAACAACTTTCCCTAAAGCATTTTGTATACATTCAGTGTTGGCTTTTTTTAAATACCATATATTGCCCTCAATCACAGGCATTTCCCTGGGCTGCCAGCCACAGGAATGTTTAGGAGGATGTGTATATGTCTGAAATCTTCAAGTGGGTAGTGAGAGCGCCACATGTGAAGAGGGGACAATATGTGCCTCTGATTGTCCAATACTTTTGTGCTGCTTTTCTTGGTGGTATGATCACTTTTTGATAAAATATTCACTATATTCTGTGTTCTGCCTAACTTCTAATTTGGCTTATATCCAAGTGTTAAGCCTTTGACTATGCTGGCAGCTCAATAAACTGTGAGGAAAAATGGTACGTTCTAACTCAAGGAATATGGTCTCATTTTAGGCTTTTTTTAATACATAAAGATTCTTCCCAATGATGATTTAATCTGGCACTTTTTAATAATCATCCTTTAACAGGAAAAACATTTCCTGCTCACCCTTCTCAAACTGCCCTGGAGGTCTGTAACAAGCCAACAGGACTACCTTTTTTGACCTTAACTTAAATCCAGATCTCAAATACAATTGGGCTTAAATTTAAATGTTCTACTATGTCATCCCCAATATTACAGGTAATATTGTTTCCCTCTGCATATGTGTCTCATTCTGCACACATTGCAGTTCCTCTACCTGCTTTACTTTTACCTGTTCTGTACTTTGATATTTTCAGCTAAGTTATTTTCTGGGTCTGAGTGTGTCTATTTTTCCAATAATATCATACTCATTGCTGAATGCATGCCTCCAGTTCAGCCATCGTATAACATTTGCTTCCAGAATTTCTGTAAAAGAGATGTAACTTTTCCATTTCATCTTCCCTTACTCTCCTTCTTCTTATACACAGATTTTCTCCATCTGATGCACTGATTTAGTACCAGGGCAGATCCCTCTCTGGATTCTTCAAATATCTCTTCCGTATTGTAAAACATTTTCCTTACACATTGCCATATTAGCCTCATTCTGTTTACTTCATGCCATTTATATGTATTCTGTCCTGTACTCTTGTTTACCTGCTGTTCTCCTTATACGCATCTTGTCCCTCCCCATTCTGTATCCCTTCTCTCCCCAAATCACCTTTGCACATATAAAGCGTCTTTTTCATCTGAGAATCTCCATTCATATTTTCTAACTATGCAAAGTATTTTGGCTAGACTCGGCTAGACAGGCTTGAGATCTTGCTGACTGACTCTGTGATCTCTGTAGTAATTCTGCATAGGTGCTGCAGTTCACCTCTCTGAAGCCTACCTCTGCATTTGGCACTTTGCCAGTTTCAAGATGCCTTCCAGTCCATTGTGATGTGTGAGTCAGACTGCAAAATGAAACATGCCATCAATTCTGGTAAGATTCACTTTGCCGCCTTGGGGACTCACAGATCATGAAGGAATAGAGTGGACCAGTGTAGCTTGCTATTGCTTTGGATTTTGTGTGCACTGCAGATTGTAATATAGTTCTCACCAATTATTTTGGACATTTTTTTACCTTGCAGCACCCACACAATGCAGTGGTGTAGAATAGTCAGGAGAAAATGAAGAATGAGCAAATAAGGGAGCAGCTCCGGCACTTAGGTTAATTCTTCTGAATTTTTTCCTTTTGAAAATCTAAAGGGAGAGAGACAATTAATGTGGGGTTTGGAGTAAAACTACATGTTCATTGTATGAGTATACTAGTAATCAACCTTTTTATTGGGTTTGCTATACTGGATCAAGTCACTGGTCCTTTATGGTCAACACTTCCATCTTTTGTCTTTACCCCCTCTGGCCTTCCACTGTATAATTAGACCGTATGTCACTTTTATAGGGAAAGCCCTGCTCTTGTCAGTTCTTGGGCAGATCGCTGATTTCAGCTTTTTGTATGATGTAACAGACCAGAAAATTGAATATCTAAAATGCAGGGTAATTATCTACAACCAATTTGAGCATGAGAGTTCTTAATATAGAAGAGAAAAACCAACTTGGGGAATTAAAATGGGTGCGGGGTGATGCATTTGAGTCTAAGGTTAGAGAGCATTTTTCTATGTGATAAATATCTGTAAGCGAGGATACTGACACAGCAGCTATCAAATTGGAGAGACGTGTGGATGTGCTTAGAAAGATCAATGAATATGAGAGGGTCATAGATAATAAATGGCTGATGCTAGACACCAAAGGAATACCAGCTGTCTGACTTGCAGGATGTGCATATTGGAGGTGAGGCACAGTAGGGATAGTGACTAAAACAGTGAGAGAATGTAAAGAAGAATAGTGTCCAGAAAATATCAGAGCTTGAAGAGTACAAACGTTAAGGCAGTAGAGGGAAATAGTACAAAGCCAAGGAAAGGAAAAGAGCAATTGAGAAATATTGTTAATAACACCATAATGGAATAGTATTTTTGCATTTTTGTCATAAAGCTAACAGAATTGTGATTCGCCTACCAGAACAAGAGGTCATAGCATATTTTTTTCTAATAGAGCTTAATTTTACATGTTTCAGAGTAACAGCCGTGTTAGTCTGTATTCGCAAAAAGAAAAGGAGTACTTGTGGCACCTTAGAGACTAACCAATTTATTTGAGCATGAGCTTTCGTGAGCTACAGCTGAAGTGAGCTGTAGCTCACGAAAGCTCATGCTCAAATAAATTGGTTAGTCTCTAAGGTGCCACAAGTACTCCTTTTAATTTTACATGTACATCCATGGCTATTTGAGACATTTAAAGCGTACGGGCACACCAGCATATAGGGGAGAGCACTGTTTGTCTACTTAGCCCCTCTGATTTGGGTGACAAAAACTGTTAAGTAGACAATACAATTTGTCAGGAATAGCAAACATAGGTACACCATATCTGGGTGGAACAAGGGCATGCAAGGGTTCAGGTACTCTCTTTTTACTCCTAAGGATCACTACCATCTGGCCTACTAACTGGAAGAAATCACCAGTGTCAAAAACAGGATTAGTTTTCTGTCACTCTTTTTAACCCCCAGGTAGGATCATCAGAATGTGCATGTATGCCTCTAATGTATATTGTGTGTGTGTCAGGCATATTTAGAATATATTGTACAATGATACTTCTGCTTTCAAAGGCAGGTATTTCTTGAGGCCCATACAAGTGTATAGCATCCCCTTTTTAAAAGAATAACCCCTTTGCATTCCAGTCTTATTTGATGAAGCTCTTAATTATCTTGAGTCCCTTGGAACAACAATATACATCTGAAAAAATAGACTTTTTAATATTGGTGTGAGCAACCTTATTATATATGTTACATTGTAAGAGGTCCTCTTAAAAAGATGGGGAAAGTCAGCATGACTTTCAAGAGTTAAATGAGTTTTAATGGCTGTAGTCCAAAGCTCTGCATCAGAAAGCGTTTTAACTCAGAGACACTAAATAATTAGTAGATTTGCATTACATTTGGCAAAACTAATTTGTTAGAGAACATGTCCATTATTATGGACTTCAGTTGCTGAAAAGTGCGCACTGTTTCAAATGTCTTTTGTTTCCCAAACAGTGCTATGATGGGGCAGTCAGGTACATTTGGATTGGCAATGGATATTTTTGTATGTCATTCTCTTTCTTGACTGAAAAATTAAAGTATCTAGGAATGGAATTCTCAAATAACACACCTAACCTGAGCAATTACGCTTGTGTCCACCCTGCACATTGAGGTCACCCCCCGCCCCCACCCCCAGCCTAACCCCAAGTGCAGTGCATGCCCTCCACAGCTGTTTTTTCCAGCCTAGTAGCTATAATAACATCTGCATGAGGGTTCCTGGCTGTTGGATCTGCTTAAGTGCAAATCCAGTGATGTATTCAGAACTGCCATGGATGGTATCTGCTTCCCTGGCACATAAAGTTTAGAGGTTCTACTACAAAACCACAACACCTGTCTCCCCTCATACCTGAGTATTGCAGAGGTTCTGTGTCATGGAGGGTCTTTGTACAGGTCCTGTGTCAAAGGCTGAATTTAACCCCAAAAGAATACAACATAGTGTACAGCCAAAACCCACCTTACCAGATACTTTTTTAAAAGAAAAAAGTTGAAGTTATGAGATTTTTACAGTCATGCTGCTGCTCTGCTATCCTCTGAGGGCGTTATTTGAGTGCAATGCTATTAGCAATGCTGCAGTCACCTAAGAAATGTTAATCTCCTAGGTTAATGCCCTAGCATTTCTGATTACTTTATTAGGATCATTTTAAAGTTGTATTTAAAATGTATGGAAATATTTTCATTCTGTTGTGTAAACACTTCAACCATAGATACAGGAAAATGTTTTTGAAATTGCTTTTAAAATATTGTTTTTATAGTAAAAAGTTGCATTGCAAATTGACTTAGTCCTGGGATAGACAATGTTTCGGGTCATGAAGCTTCTTACCTCATTGCCTATTAGATTTCTATATATCTTGTTTATAAATCTCTTGTTAATTCATTTGAATGGGACTAGTCGCAGTGAGTAAGAGTTGCAGAACTGGGCCTTTAGTAGGTAATCCAATAGCATATTAGGTGAGAAGGGAATATCCACAGTTCCTCTGCTCTCCAAGGACAGTGGAGTGAAACAGAAAAGACCATGAGGATTCAAAAATGTCACTTTCGCATCCCACAGAGTAATTTGATTTAACCATATGAACCCAACCATTACAAGAAATTAAGGTGGAGGAAGTATGGTGTTTTCCTAGTCTTAAATCTTGGAATCTGACCTAATTGTAGAGGTAAATTGTATGATGCATCACAGGAATGTACAATGTACCTATGTATGCCTGACACCTTTCACTTTAGCTCAGAAGTGGGCAAACTTTTTGGCCTGAGGGCCACATCTGGACATGGAAATTGTATGGCAGGCCATACATGCTCACAAAATTAACAATTCAGAGATATTCAAATAAAACATATTTAATAAAGATACATTTTAGTGGAAATAAACATAAACCCTTACTTACTATTATAAATATACCTTCATAACAATGTATTACAATAATTAAACCAAATTAGCCCCCTTTCCACACTTGGATGTTTCAGGGTGTGAGGTGCATTTGGGTTATGCAGCTGGAGTAACATGCGTGCCCTCATGCCCATCACGCAGGTCCTGAACACGCGGGAGCGCCAGGTGGAGCGGGGCAAGCCCCCAACCCTGCTTCCCGGCGAGAGCGCCGGAGCAGGGCAATGGAGCTCGAGGGCCAGATTAAAAGGTCTGATGGGTTGGATGTGGCCCACGGGCTGTAGTTTGCCCACCCCTGCTTTAACTCAGATGGACCCCATGGTGTACAAAGGGAATATTCCTCTTTTAACTTGCACTAACTTACTACTGGAGTATCTTCACGCTCATTCATAGTGCAGAGAATCCATCTCTTCATTCATATAAAAGGGGATGAATTACGTAATGTATTTCTTTGTATAGTACCAGCTGACTACTAGGCACTTTACAGACAAGTGTGCGTGTATGGATGTGGGAATCTGATTACTGCATACCTGTGTGCAAGCTTGCATTTCCTACTGACACCACTATAATCACTTCCAAAGTCCTTTAGCATTTTTGTTGTGGTTAGTAGATTAAAAAGAAAGTGCCACTCTTCCTCCACACCACAGTCATTCCATGGCTGCATACATTTGAAACTTCAGCGTTGCTATTTAAAGAATTACTGAAATGGTTACAGGTTGTAGGTTTCTGAGATGCACAGAGGGTTGTCTTGTTTAAAATCGTTGCTAATAGAGGCTCTCCAGGGCATCATCATCTTTGATGTACATAGCAAAAAGATGGGCAATTGCTCAGTAATTAGCCCAGTAAAAACTGTAGGTGGTGCACTTGTGGCACCTTAGAGACTAACAAATTTATTTGAGCATAAGCTTTTGAGCGCTACAGCTCACTTCATCGGATGCATGTGTCTGATGAAGTGAGCTGTAGCGCTCAAAAGCTTATGCTCAAATAAATTTTAGTCTCTAAGGTGCCACAAGTACTCCTTTTTTTTTTTTTTTTTTTTTTTTTTTTTGGCGGATACAGACTAACATGGCTGCTACTCTGAAACCTGTAGATGGTGCCTTGCTCTAGAAAAGAATAGTTCTTAGAGACTTGGTAAGCAATAATGGCTTCTCTTTCTGTGATGATTTGCTTCATCACCCTGAGATAAGAACATTGTTGAATTTTAATGAAATGGAATGAAGTGATCTACCTGATAGGCAACAAGCTCAGTAATTTCCACCACTAGCTCTTCAGGGCTAACCGGTATTCAGTTGCTTGTAACCCACTGCTTATGTGTAAATTTGTTCTTCACAGAAGCTTTCTTCTCTGTATCTTTTATCAAGACTTATGTAACTTCCCAGATAATATGAATGGCTATGCACAGTACAGAAACTTGAGACAGACAGTCCTACACAACATCGCACGTGTGTTAATTCTTGGCTGTTTCTCAGTAGACATCCCAGGGCAAAGTCCCATTGAGCTTGCTGACAGTGAGATACAGAGAAAGTGACTGCTTGAGGATATCATGGTAGAGCAGCTCTCTGTTTAAAAAAATTATTTATTTTATGTATATTTATACAAACATCTTATTATACAAGTTAACATAATGCAGTAAGAGGTCATATTTTGAGGTAATGAAGCAAGATAATGGAGCTCTGATTTTCATTGCCTCTGGTACTCCTCACCTTTCCTTCTGCCAGCTTCACTGATGTAGCAGAACATATTAATTAATATGGTAACACTTGTGAGAATGACCTAAATAAGCACTTGAGAGGCCACTCAGTGTTTGTCTCAATATTTTGAGACCTGTATTGTCCAGTGGTTAAAGTGTTGGACTGAGAGTCAGGAAATATGGTTTCTTTTTCTGGCTCTTTCAAAGCCTGTGTGATTGTGCTTCCATATTCCCATTTTTTAAATGGACATCTTTACTGTAAAGAGTATTATGAAAAACAATACTTTGGCAGTTTGAAATTGCAACAGAATTCCTTATTGGTTGCCTGTCTTCAATTTGTATGATGCCATGTGAGTTCTAAGTTGTTAACATTGTAACTGTGTGTGCACACATGAGAGAAAGAGAGGACCAAACTTCTGCAGCACTTTCTTGGGGAAAACACAGAAAACTACATGTCCTTTGCAAGCAAATATGAGAGAGAGAAATAGAAAAAATGTGGAGCCTTTCAGCCATGACAACATTCATTTGAATGATAACCAGCTGCTTACAGAACTTCACTTTTATGAAAAAAATGATAGAGTGGTAAAGAAAGAGGTTGGCCTAAAGCATTTTGTAACAGCAATAAAAATTTCCTTTTCCACCACTTTGTAAAAACAAAAATTCAAAAGCATTTTTTGTAATTTTAAAGATTCCATTAGCCCAGGCCAGCTTGTGTTTGAACAAACCTCTATTTTGTGTTATAGGTGATCAATCTCATTACAGGAAAACCATTATAAGAAAAAAGCATATGGTACATTTCTTTTGATCAGAACAATATGTTCTCTTGTTGGCATCCCACTCTTCACCAGAAGTGTTGAAATTAATATCAGTTGTCTTTTTTCTTTACAGTACGTTTCTGTACCTGAAATTCCTGGTGGTGTGGGCACTAGTATTGCTGGCAGACTTTGTCCTGGAGTTCAGATTTGAATATCTGTGGCCCTTTTGGCTTTTCATCCGGAGCGTTTACGATTCGTTCAGATACCAGGGTTTGGTAAGTATAAAAGAAACTGATTTTTCTGGTTCTGATAGCAAATACCCTGTAACAGTGGAGGAGTTCTAGGTCTCATAGCAATGGAAAAGTTCCATGAACCCTCATACAACCAACTCAGCATGTGTTTACTGATCATTGCTCTTGAGAGAAACAGTGGTCTAGCAGGGAGGGCACTAGCATAAGACTTCAGAGACCTGGGTTCAAGTTCCTTCTTTGCCACAGACTTTGTATTTTGCCTTGGGCAAATCATTTAGCCTCTCTGTGCCTCAGTTTCCCATCGGTACAATGGGAATAATAGTGCTTTCCTACCACACAGGGGTGTTGCGAGTATAAATGCATTATAAAGATGGTGAGGCCCTTCGGTACCATGGCAATGGGGCCATGTAAGTACCAAAAAAATAAACTGTTGTTATCCTCTTGTCTTTTAAGAAGCTCAGTCTATTGGGAATAGCTTTTAGGTTCTGGTAGTAGATTGAAAGTTAGCTTTGTGTTAAAATGATATTTAGATTGAATGCGTGGCTAGTCTTTTGTTTTGTACTTTCTATGTGTGTCTGTCTGTCTGTCTCTCTCCTCCCTATCCACTACTTGAAAAGTCGCAAGCCTTGTAATTGTGCTGCAACTGCCTCAAGTTGATTCCTTTGTTGTAGGAATCTGGCAGCCCTTTAAAAATTGAAGATAAATAGTGAAATCTAAATTCTGTGTTTAAATAATCTGTGATGTTCCTTACATGTGTATGGAACGTGGTGTTTAAAAATATGGGCTAGGGTTTTACAAGATGCCTTTGGGAGTTAAGTGCCCAGCTCTAATGAATTCCAATGAAATTTGGGCTCTAACTTCCTGGGAAATCCCAGTCATGGCTCCTAACTTGACACTGTCCCTTTAAGTTAAATTGGCTCAAAATCCACATTTTACTTTACTTGACCTTCCCTAACAGGAAAAGGATAACAATATGTAGGATTTTAATCACAATTATTAAAAATAAGTAATAGCCATCCACTAATATTAACTCATAGTTGAAAGTAAGGGAAATAATTATAAAGTATAATTTGTTTTTATGTGAACAAAAGTTATAAAGGTTGGTGGGTTTTTTTACTGAGGATTATATATTTTAAAAGTAGCTGAAAACTATTCTTTTAATGCAAATTGTTACTCAACATTGGTTAATCTTTATCTCAAAAACCTTAGGAGTATATTTCACCTTTTTAAGTGCCCACAGCACCTGTTAAAGGGGCAGTTATGCCCATGGGAAGAGAATATATTCCTTTAAATTATAATTTGGTATTTATAAATCACTTAATGGCTTTAACATTTTTATTTCCCAAAGGCTAACAAGGCTTTTTGCTGGTTCATGTGAGAAACAAAATCTTGCTGGCCTTTCAGTTGTAGTCAAATAACTGCACACCTCAACTGTAATGAGGCATGAAGTCAAAAGCCAAGTGTCTCCAGCACCTCAGAATAGGAATGATCTCTCAATTCTGAGCTCCAGAACCGGGGAAGCATCATACCATATTAGACTAGTGGTCCATCTAGGCCAGTGTCCTATCTCGCAGTGGAAACAAGGAAAGTTTTTTCAGAACTGCTGTCAGTGATTTGGCTTATGTGCTGAAGCATCAGGATTTATATCCTTATATATTTTTATCCCATTAATATAATCTGGATGTTCTCATCCGTTTACATACCTAATCCTTTTTTGTAAGTGTGGTATCACAAAATGGCATTGTTGACATCAAGAGGATAATATAGTAATGCCAAGGCCTGTCAACAGCACAGTTGAAGTCCTACTTGCAGCTGTGTTCACACACACTGATTTTGTTTGAAGATCTGCTGCCAGAGTGGATAGGACGTACACAGTTCTGAGTTGTGTGCTGTTTGTCACATAAATTTATCAGTTAGAACCTTCATTAGCCAATCAGATTGCTCTGTCCCACGTTATAAATAGTAGTAACCTTTTAATGTTGAAATAACCCGGATGTCATCTACGCTGTACTTCATATTTAGCATATAAAGCAGTAGTTTTCTCTGGATTATAATTGAACCATTAAGATGCTTTCTTTTTTCCCTTTTCTCAGGCCTTTTCAGTATTTTTTGTTTGTGTAGCATTCACATCAAATATAATATGTCTGCTCTTCATACCAATACAATGGCTATTTTTTGCTGCCAGCACGTATGTATGGGTACAGTATGTCTGGCACACAGGTAGGTCAACATTCTTTTAGTTACAACTTATTAGTTAAATATAAATCTTACCATTGCATTGCAAAATTCAGAAATATAGTTTCTGTGATTTATTAAACTTATTTTTTCAGCTAGAGTTGTGCCTTCCATTTGTTTCACAGATCTGTTTTGTGTCCCTTTTTTATGGGAATGAATTAATTTAGTTTCAAAATAACCTTAACCCAGTGACTTGTGTTTGAGATTTCTTTGTATGCACTTTTTTTTGTAAATAGTAAGACACCTTAACTAGTGGCATGAAAAGTGTATCTAGAGGAGTCCCCAGAACAGCAAAAACTAGCTCTGAATGCCTGACCTTGCTGCATAACTGTTGTAACTCAAGAAATTTGGAGCACTAATAAAAAACAAACAAACTGGAGTTTAGTGAAACAATACTAGCACTGTTTTTGCTATTTGGATTAGAGCTGTTTAACTGAGAGATTAATGATGAAGCAAATGTTGTTTCTTTCCCCCCCTTCACTGGTAAAAATAAAATGCTTACCAGAATATGCTATGTACCTTTTTATTTAAAAGATTACTTTAGCTAGCATCATGGATATTTGCAGGTTAAAGCACTTGTCACAATAACTATTTTTATTGCAAGGACAGTGTTGCTGACTCCAAGCGTTTAAAAAAGAGTCAGACTGCAAAAAATCATGATTGGTTTAAAAATCCTCTGAATATTTTAAAAATACATTTTGGGGGGGTTTATTTGGCTTCTAAGCCTTTAGGGTGCACTCTAAAGTTTTCAAAATTTTCTCTACAACCATGAGGGCTAGAAACTTTTTTTAATGAAAGTGGAGATTCTCACCTAATTACATACAGTACCTCAAAAAGCTGTACCTTAAAAAAAGCTGTTTTAAGAAAAACACCAAATAGCACAAGATGTCAGAAAATCACAAGAGTTAGCAACACCGCAGTGATCATTTCTCAGCCCACCGGTGGAGGCAGCATCTTGCCAACAATTTTAATCATTTGTAATAATAGCATGTGGGAGCCCCGTGGAAGAAACTGAGAACCAGTTGCTGCCCATTTTTAATAATGTTTTAAACAATCCTAAAATAACTCTAGGATTTAAAAAATATTTAAAATGATTGCCCAAAATTTTTCTCGTCAAATGATGTCCCTTTTCAGGAAGATGGTTGCCTCTGCCAGTAGACTTGGGAACCCTAAAGCAGTAACTTAAAGGATAGCGTGAGCTTTCCCTATTGAGATCATTTAAAATGTTCCAAGAGTTGCATGGAATTAATTCATAAAACACTTGCAAAGTCAATAGCGGTTCTGTGGTTAAATCCAAATTCTTACTGGTGATTGCTGAGTCAGACTGTCCATCAAATATGGCTGTATCCAGCATGTCTGGATAACCCTAAAGTAGTGGCTCTTCCCTGTTGAAATCTAGCTGGAACTCCCTTTCCATTTAGCAGTTGTGGGCAGGGAGGATGGTGACAACTCCCCTGGAAGTTCATGACCTCCAGGTTGAGAATCCATGCTCTAAAGTTGCATCCATGTAGATGGAAAGCTGTGTAGTAAACTACTGCTGGATGATATGGATGGTCGACAAAGAACAAAGCGTATTTAAGGTAACAGATTACAATTTAAATTGGCCTATATATCAGATTAATAACATTTACAAGTGGCAAATTCTGTTTTCTACTGGCCAAGGAAAGTTATCTCCCTCACTTTGTATGACTCCTAATTGCACTAATGAAAGAGTAAAATGTGAGAGTAGTGCAGAAAAAAGTCATCATGGGCTCCCAAATGCTCAGCCAGTCTAAAATGTGTGTCAAGGAGACTGCTGCCTGCATTTGGGGAAGGAGCTTGGTCTATTGAGTAACCAGTGTTCTGCTTACCCGCTCACGTCTTCTCAGCGACCAAATTTGTTCACATGTATTATTTTAGTCATATTTACATCAGGTGCTAAGAGGTACCTAAATGGGTATTCAGTCTAATTTAATAACCTTGATACGAAGATCATAAAGTATAACATGGCCCCAAAGTTCTGCAGTGTTTCTCATTTGGGCTCACCCATATTGTAGGGGTTTGGGCAAAGGTATCTCATCAGATACATCTTTCTGTTTTATTTTTCTGAGATACCTAACATTTGAGTCTAGATGATAAAGCAGAGCTTTAGAGCTAAAATCTTAATTAAAACATCTTTTTAGTTTTTTGTTTTGCAAGAGCTAGTCTTTATTTAATTCCATATTTACATCAGGCTTGACTAACTTCCTTTTGTTTGAATCTTCTAAAGGAATAACTTAAAAGTACTGGCTGTCTTTAATGTATTGCTGATGCTTGCATTCCTCTTTTCTCCGTAGAGAGGGGTGTGTGTTTGCCAACAGTATCGCTGTGGATACTTTTTGTTTATATTGAAGCAGCAATTAGATTTAAGGATCTCAAAAACTTTCATGTAGACCTTTGTCGTCCTTTTGCTGCACACTGGTAAGTGTTCCTTCCCTTCTCTTATTTGTAATGAATTTTTATATAACTGCACAATATTAATAAAACTAGCTAAATGTTACAGCCAAAATTACCATCAAGAGGAAAAAACTATCAAGCACATTAACGACACAGAGATGAAGTACAGATGACATAAAAGGCAATAAAAATAGAGAATAAGCAGATGCAGGAAATAAACAGAGGACTGGATTCACTCTAGGACTTAAACACCTAACTGTCACTTTCGGCACCTGAATCTCAGAATCGGGTCCCACTGGGATTCACAAAGACCCTGCTCAGCTGCCACTCAACCTTGTAGGCACCTAAACTTGCTCAGCACCTAATTTTTTTCCAGTGAAAGCTCCCTAGGTGACTGACTGTTTCCTTCTCTCAGTATGTGCACTGCAGCCCCTCTCCAAGCATCAGGATGCCTAAGCCGCAGTGTAGTGCCTGAACCAGGGCAAGGTAGGCATTTGGCTGTCTAACTTGTCGATGTGTCCCAATCCAGTAGGTGTGCTCAGGTGAGAGAAGAAAGGGAGGGGAGACAGCACCAGAAGATCCTTCTCTTAGTAGTAAACTTGGTGCCATCGTACAAATTCATGGTAAAATTTATCACCATTAGCTGTCATTAAATATTTTAGACATAAAGTGAGATGAAACTTTATCCAGATGCAACAAACACATTTGGAGACAGTTTGCTTGTGAGATGGAGAGAATTACAATATTACAAAGAGATCTATACCATTTCTTGAAACTTTTTCATAAACATACTGTTAAGGTTCCTTCCCCACTCTGAACTCTAGGTTACAGATGTGGGGACCTACATGAAAGACCCCCTAAGCTTATTCTTACCAGCTCAGGTTAAAAACTTCCCCAATGTACAAACTTTGCCTTGTCCTTGAACCGTAAGCTGCTACCACCAAGCGTTTTAAACAAAGACCTGGGAAAGAGCCCACTTGGAGATGTCTTCCCTGAAAATATCCCCCGAAGCCCTACACCCCCTTTCCTGGGGAAGGCTTGATACGAATCCTCACCAATTTGTACAGGTGAGCACAGACCCAAACCCTTGGATCTTAAGAACAATGAAAAATCAATCAGGTTCTTAAAAGAAGAATTTTAATTAAAGAAAAGGTAAAAGAATCACCTCTGTAAAATCAGGATGGTAAATTTTACAGGGTAACCCGATTCAAAACACAGAGAATCCCTCTAGGCAAAACCTTAAGTTACAAAAAGACACAAAAACAGGAATATACATTCTATCCCGCACATCTTATTTTACCAGCCATTAAACAAAAGGAAATCTAACGCATTTCTAGCTAGATTACTTACTAACTTAACAGGAGTTGTAAGGCTGCATTCCTGATCTGTTCCTGGCAAAAGCATCACACAGACAGACAAACCCTTTGTTCCCTCCCCCGCTTCAGATTTGAAAGTATCTTGTCCCCTCATTGGTCATTTTGGGTCAGGTGCCAGCAAGGTTATCTTAGCTTCTTAACCCTTTACAGGTGAAATGGTTTTGCTTCTGGCCAGGAGGGATTTTATAGCACTGTATACAGAAAGGTGGTTACCCTTCCCTTTATATTTATGACACATACAATATACATATTTACAGAAAGAGCATATTGGAAAAATTTGTACAGAAATTTTAGCTTGATGTGGGCAAAAGTTTATTGGTGTTACTTGGTTAATTAATACATTTTTCCCTTTGTGAATATCCTGAAGTATCTTTGTGCACAAATAAGGTCTTCAGCTTCTTCCAGAAACAAGGAAGTAAATTTAAATTAAACCAAATTAAGGCCCCTTTAATTCAGAATGAGTTTCCACACACAGATTTAATGCAGTTTAATCTACTTTAAATTCACACCTTTAGTTAGTTTGGATTAATTTTCCTGAGTGTCCCCATGAAGACAAGCCCTAACTATATATTGTCCACACTCTGCAATAAATTTCAGGGGTGCTGGAACAAGGGGCCCATGGTCCCATCACTTTTTGCCAGCCATAAGGGCGAGCAACAGGTGTTAGGGGGCAGAGAGGAGCGAGCAGGGGGCAGGGCCTCGGGAGGAAGGGGCAGCATGGGGGTGGGGGCCCCCCCTCTCCCCATGCGCGCACACTTTTAGGGAGCTTCCGCCACTCCTGGGTTACAGAAGCTCTTGAGAGGTTTTTTTGCCTTGTAAATTGGATTAAAACATTCCAGCATGTCATCAGAGTTTTAGAACTGTAGCTACAGGTAGCTTTACACAGTGTCACAAAAGAAACTTTAGCAAAGATAACATCAGATATTTATGCAAATAATCTTTGCATCTGGCAGTATGTTTGCAACTCAAATTTATTTACATAGTGTGTCATTACTAAACAGAAAATAAAAATATTGTATAATGGTTAACAGTTACCTGCTGCAACTGAATTTGTTTCTGATCTAGGACACCTGAAGTATGTAAAAAGCTGAGTTCCTAGTGAATGTATGTTTAATCCTAGAAAGTCATCAGTGCCATATCATTGCTGGTAGCTCTATTTTAGGGTCTGTTAAGTACTTATATTGGGATAAAGAAACTGATGGGAAGCCTAAAACAAATATTATAAATCCTATAAATATAAAAACTTGCATGAATCTAGTTTATCAGCCTTGATCAGCAGAGTTATACTTTCTGGAAGCAGAGCTATAGATACGGGCATGCCTCTACGCGTTCTTCAAGACCTCTGTTTGGCAGATTATTAGCCTAAATCAATTTAATATGGTTTTATTTGCTAGCAGGTTTCTTTTTTTACTAGTGGATGAGACTTCTTTCCATTCTCAAATTAAAATAAACACATTTGACATACTCTTATCAAGGGACAGTTTCCCACTGGTTAAGTGTCCTTGTTAGCACAATTAATGTCATGATCTGCTAGCATTCTGTATTGCTCAAATTCCTGTTAGCTAATAACAATATTTAGGTCTTACATGCTTTACCCCAAGGATATGTAAGTAGTAGTATCCCCATTTTACTGATGTGTGCACTGAAGCATGAAATAATTTGCCAAAGCCCATATATAAAGTAAGTGGAGAGCTAGGTTTAGAAATCTGAAGTTCCTGGCTCATAGCCCCAGGCTCAATTCTATAGACCATGTTGTCTCTGTTATCTCCTTAAGTGATGTATGTTGCCCAGTCTGACAGTTAAAAGCTGCCTTTGCTTACCAAAATAAATAAGTCGCTACATCTTTAATGATGAATATCAGTATGACAAAAGACCTTTTACCACTGTAGACCATGTCTTTTGTAACCAGATATATTTATAGCATGCTGTCCGTCTTATTAACTTGGTAATATGGTCTTCTTTCTAGTATTGGCTATCCTGTTGTGACTTTGGGCTTTGGCTTCAAAAGTTATGTCAGCTACAAAATGCGATTAAGAAAACAAAAAGAAGTGCAGAAAGAGAATGAATTTTACATGCAGCTTCTCCAGCAAGCTCTCCCCCCAGAGCAACAGATGCTACAAAGGCAAGAGAGAGAGGCAGAGGAAGGTAGGTTATACTGACTACATAGTATTTTGCTGCCACCATCAGTAATTAAAAGAAATGCTGTGTGTTGTCAGTTGTTGGCTGCGTGTGTGTGCTCTCTGTATGTTGCACTGGCTCAGCCAGATAGCTGGTACAGCAGACTTCGATCAAACTTCCCAAGAAGACCACAGACTCAGTTTAGTGGGGAAGGCACTTGGCCAGGTTTATTGCCAACAATGCACAGTATTAGTCCCCTGTGTGTGCTACAGGTACACTTAATACAGGTATGCCTGTGACAATGGATCAGCTCAGTGAGTGGTGGGACTTTCTGTTCCTTCCCTCCGCCCCCCACCCCAGGGCCAGAAAAGGACATTTGTCCTGCTTACTGCTCTTTTATACACTGATACAAACAAGTTATGTATTACCCCTCTGACGTGGTTAGTTACCACCCTATAGCTTGCACCTGCTTGTTCGATCAAAACATCTCCATCCATTACCCTGTTTTCCTGACCTTATCTTTAGGAGGGATCAGTGTGTCCCTGTATCATCTTTGGGGAGTGTGTTTATACCATAACTTTGTATCAGGGTGTTCTGGTATTACCCTTCTGGATCTGCTTACATGAATACATAATGCCTAGTACCTGTTATGAGTGTCTGTGTTTTTGCAACACCAGCATGTTCTTGCCAAGTTTATATACCAGACAGTGAACCTGCAAGCCGGCATTTGTTTTGTAACAGGGCCTGACTTTTGCTCATAGCCTGATTCTTGCTGACTCTGCTTTGTTTGAGCAGGGCCTGATTTTAGTTTGGGCCTTAAGCCTTATACCAGGCCCCTCATGTCTAAGGCTTTCTTTCTATTCCATTGTGCATGCTAAAGCAGACCTTCGCTAATCCACATCGTTTCTATAATTAACACCAAAAATCCCAGACTCTTCCCACTTCAGATTTAATAACAATATGCTGTAGTGAGTGTATTACTCAGATTTCATTATTTTTACCAAAGAGACTATAATACAAATACTAGTACAATATGAGGAACTATTAATTACAATTGAAAAAAGGTGAAATAAAGTACATTTTGTGACAATTATCCTTGCTTTTTTAATGCTATTTCCTCAAAGAGAGTTGTTTGGTTTTTTTTTAAACAGGTCTCTCAGACATTAATAAGAACTAGCAAAGTCTTTCTGTGTTTATTGAAAACACTTGCATCATTGCCTTGTAGAGGAAAAAAGGGGTCTCAGTTTTAGAAATAGTTAAATAATATTTCTCATATATCTGGTCTTTTCTGTTCTGATAAAAGTAGAAGTTTAAAACTTGGCCTTTCCTCTCTGATTAGCTTGCTTAGAATAACTTTACAATGGCAAGTTAGTTACTTTTTTATTATGTTTTTAAATATAAATGTTCATGACAAAACAGCAGGTGAAATGTACCAAATTCATGGTCCATTTTGGTCAATTTCATGGTCATAGGATTTTAAAAATCATAAATTTTTATGATTTCAGCTATTTAAATCTGAAATTTCACGGTGTTGTAATTGTAAGCATCTTGACCCAAAAAGAAGTTGTGGAGGGGTCAGAAGGTTATTGTAGGGGGGGTTGCGGTACCTCTACCCTTACTTCTGCACTGCTGCTGACGGTGGTGCTGCCTTCAGAGCTGGACAACTGGAGAGTGACGGCTGCTGGCCGGGATCCCAGCTCTGAAGGCAGAGCCACCGCCAGCAGCAGCGCAGAAGTAAGGGTGGCATGGTAGGGTATTGCCACCCTTGCTTCTGCACTGCTGCTAGCGGGGCGCTGCCTTCAGAGCTGGGAGCACTCTCCAGCCACCCAGCTCTGAAGGCAGTGCAGAAGTAAGGGTGGCAATATTGTGACCCCCCCCCACCCCCAATATATCCTTGCAACCTCCCTGCAATTCCCTTTTGGGTCAGAACCCCCAGTTTTAAGAAACACTGGTGTCCCCCGTAAATCTGTATAGTATAGTGTAAAAGTACACAAAAGGTCAGATTTCACGGTCCCTGATGTGCTTTTCATGGCCATGAATTTGGTAGGGCCCTAACCTTTACCAAAAACCGTGTGAAACTAATTTTACAAAATGGAAAAACCAATTTTATAACACATCTTTTTTTAGAAAAGCCTTTATATGAAGTTTCACCTTTTTGTTTTGTATATTGGTCTAGAAGCTTCATGTACAAAAGGTGTATTACATTCGTGAGTATCCATTGCCTGACTCTGTTGATGGTATTGGGTATGAAGCAGAACAGAGTTTCTACCCACCAGGAATAACTATCATGCTGAAATACACTTCCTGGGCTGTCTAACTGCTGTAATAAAATGGAGATCAATTAGACCAGTATACTTACTAGGAATGTTAGACTTGGATATGAACATGAACTTAATCTTAAACCTCTGGAGATCTGTAGTCATTTCATATTCTTAATTAAGATATGTTGGTAAAATCCCCCTTTTCTCCAGATAAAGATAAAATCTTGTCCTCTTTTTAAAAAAACAAGTCTATGAACTTTCAGACTCCTGTCTGACTTTTTTTACCTGGCATCATTACTAGTAACAAGTAAAATTGTGGGGGTGGATCTTTCTGCCTTTGACAGCACTTTGTGTGTAGTCAGTTTCACAGTTTCCCCTGTTGAGGTCTTGCACTCCGTAAAAAAGGAGAGAAATACTTTAAAAATTTTGTAAAACCACACAAAATGGCAGGGGTTGGAGGGGACTTGAGGCAGAGGAATTAAAAGTAGTTTTAGATAGCACAGGTCTTTTAAAATTGATTATATTTTAAGTTAATTGTCTCTAAATTTTCATCAATTTAGTAGCAACTTTTGTAATTTGGTCAGTTAGTAGTATTTATTCTTTACCCTTTAGAGTAAGTATCTACAACTGAACTTATTCTTATAGAATTATGTCTGTACCCAAAAATTAACGAGTTTGTTAAAATTAGTTTTTTAAATATCTACGTGTATTTGATATGTTTTTTCCTAAATATAACCTTGGTGGTGGTTGTCACTAAAAAGGATTGCCATTTACTTAATGATTTATTTATTTAAAAAATAGATACACAGTTTATTAAAGCCACAGAACAGATTGATTTAATAATCTCGGTTTCTTGCTATTGCAGCAGCCAAAGGATTATCTGATATGGATTCCTCAGTACTTTTGCAACACAATGGAGGCATTCCAGCCAATAAAAAATTATCCACAACATTGCCAGAGCTAGAATATAGAGAAAAGGGGAAAGAAAAGGACAAGGATGCCAAGAAACACAACCTTGGAATAAATAACAATATTTTACAACCAGTAGACTCTAAAATACAAGAAATTGAATATATGGAAAACCATATCAATAGTAAAAGATTAAATAATGATCTTGTTGGAAGTACAGAAAATCTCTTAAAAGAGGACTCATGCACTGCCTCATCCAAAAATTACAAAAATGCCAGTGGAGTTGTGAACTCCTCACCTCGCAGTCATAGTGCAACTAATGGGAGCATCCCTTCCTCATCTACTAAAAATGAGAAAAAACAGAAATGCACTAGCAAGAGCCCAAGCACACACAAGGACTTAATGGAAAACTGTATTCCTAATAACCAGCTAAGCAAACCAGATGCACTGGTAAGGTAAGTTTGATATGTTCATTGCCTAACAACCTTTTTCTTTCATCATGCTTCTTTTTCAGTAGATTAGAAATCCCTTTTTTAGGAAACCATTAACAAATCAATTTATGGCTTTGTTAGAAAGGCCGCATGGCCTAGTGATTAGACAAATGGACTGGGAGGTGGGTATCTTGTTTCTGTTGCTAACTCTGCTATTGATTTCCTATGTGAGTGTAAGCAAATCACTTTACCGTGCCGTGCCTCAGTTTATCCATCTGTAAAATGGGTATACTCACCTACCTCACAGGGTTGTTGTGAGGCATAATAAAGTGTTTTACCAATCCTTTGATTAAAGGCACTATAGAAGTACAAAGTCACATTACAAATTTATTGAACGCTTTTAATCAAGTTCTGCCCTATATGTCTTTTACTTCTCCAGTGCAGAAAGGGTGGCATGGTACCTGAAAGTCTAATGTTGGAAATGCTTGCTTTAAAAAAAAAAAAATAAAAAATCTTCAGTTCACAGGACTGAATGCAAGTCATGAGCTGCTACGTTATCAAAGGAATATATTCACACTCCACCTGCAAGTCTGTTTTACCTTGTTGGTCTGGATATAGTACACAGAAATTTAATTTCACTGTCTTATGGACTATAATGATTTGAAAAGTCACATGTCTTTATGGTTGCTAATCGGAGTTAAATAAAGATGGAAAGCTGTTGGGTACGTACAGTGCTGTTAGTTGGGGTAGAAATGGGAAGTTGCAAACTTCTCATAGAAAATGAACGTGAACCTCTCAAATTCCTGCCCCAAAGGGGAAAAACAGCTCTTCAGCAGTGAACATTGTGCAGCCTGGTGGTGGTATTTTCTACTGGAGTACCTCTGTGTACCTTTCAAGAATGTGCATGGTAAATGGCATAATGCTGTCTTTGATCAAAGATTCTATTTTACTACACAGTGATACAAGCTAATAACAGAACTGAAGTTGTATTTTGCCTGTGTGTATGTTTTCACTGATGTTTCTTTTTTCCACCCCCTGACTAACAGTCTGGGGAAATAACTAAGTCTAACCATACTACAGGGGTTCTCCAACTTTCATAGCATGAAGTATATTTTAATACAGTAATTGTCTCATGGATAGTCTGTTCATTTGTGTTTCTTACCTCCGATTTGCAGTCAGATAACATCTCTCTGGCAGGTGTCAACATGGAAAAGTAATATTAGGAGAGCATTTTAATGTATTTTTAATTTTTAATGCTATTTAACAGCTGGAACAAGGAAAGACCACAAGTGCCTTGCAAACCACTGGTAATCCATGGAGCGCAGTTCAGGAATCACTGCTGTAAAATATAATGGAAAAAGTAAATGTTAAAAAATGTGAACTGCTGCAGTTGGGTCCCATTGCTACGCACACTGCCTATTTGATATCAACCATAGCTGAGTCATGTTGTTGCTATATTTGCAGACATATCAATTACTTCTGTTGCACTGTTTATCAGAACACTTCTAGGGAAAAAAACAGCAAGAGGGCCATGTTTGCTGTTGATCTGTAAAAAGTGATATCCTGCTATTGAACAACAAAGACCTTCTTCCCCTTAAAAAAATAAACAATCAAAAAAGACCAAAACCTAACATAAAGATAACACCTGCTGCAAGCCCTTTACATATTATGTGTAAGCACTGAGGCCTAGAATAACTGTCAGTTGTAATTAAGCCAAAACAAGCAGAGAGCAGCAAATTTGGTATCATGTAGTAGGCAAAAGAGTAGTAAGTGACTCCTCTTCAGACACTGAATGCTCTGTGGTAAAGGATTAGTACCAGAAGACCCTCTGTGTAGCTTCTGTGGGAAATCCATCTAAATATCTTATTGTTGCTGCCTTGTTAGCAAATTGAAAATCAAAGTTCTTTGTGTGAGCTCTGTGTGCCACTGCAGATCCATCTGAAGAAAAGAAAACAGCATGTAATTGGGATGGAACAGGGATAGGGACCTGTTAGAATAAGTCTGTAACACCTTTATGCCTTCTCCCTTGCCTCTCTCTTCCTCCCCCCACCCCATCTCACTGTTAGCATCTCCTTTTTCTTTTCTGTAGTGTTGCATGCTCATTGGTCTAACTTCAGCAAGTCCTTGTTGGGTAATTTAATTGGCAAGTCAGGCTCACACTTTCCCTGCAGGAACCTTTAGGTAATTGGAATTTTGACTCTAGTTTGTCTCTGAAGGTTCACAGTATGTGGATACAATTACTTCTACGAAAATACCCTTTTCACTTCTGATAATGATTATATCCACTAATTGGCATACCTTCTGCCGATTCATATGGCTTCTTCTCATTTCTCTACTTGAAATATTCAGATCAATTCTCACTTTTATAGTATCTGCAGAATAACTGCATGAATTAGCTAGCTTCTGGCTTGCTTAAACTTACTTGGGAACCAAATTCAGCCCTGTGTTAATGGGATGCAGATGGCAATGCCATCAGTAGAAGTTGTGCCTATATAGTCCAGACAAAGATCAGATAACTCTTCTGCTCGCTGAGGAAAAGAAGAGCTGGTCATTGTCCCTAATGTCACAGTTAGAGCTGAGTGAATAATTTTCTTTATCATTTTTTTTTTTTTTTTTCTGAAACAAAAACACTGAAAAAAATTTGCTAGGGTCAAATGAAACATTTCAAATGTTGATTTGAACTCTTCTGAAACATTTCACTTTGACACTTCTGAAATTGTTGTTTGCTGGGAGAGAGAGGTTGGCAAAAATTCAACCCAAATTTGAAATAATTTCAGTGCCACAAAAATGCCCCCTTTTTTTTGGGGGGGGGGGGGGCAAATTTATTATTTGCTGAAGAAATGTTGCCTGGCTCTAGTCACAATTCCACTATTTACCAATGAACTGATCATAGGGACCAAGAAAAGAGAAGAGCGGTACCAATTCTCCACTTTATAGTATGGCCTGCGAGCCTGTGTATGAAAATATTTTTATTCTGTGTATGTCCATGAGGGACCAGATTTAAGATACAAAATATTTTAATGTGTTTAAATATATGTTGAGATTCTTATATACTGGGCCACAGATGTTAGTTTGCGTCAAGTTGTCATTGTGATTACATTGAGATTTTAAAATACTAATTTTCTGTTTGCTGCTGCTTGATATTATTATTACCAATGTAAATAACTGGAACAATGCATCAGTTATTGCTTCTGTTTAGACTATCAGTGTAACTCCTAGTTTACATTGGGTCTCTGACTAATGTGTGTCTTTAGATACATACAAAAAAAATTTTTTGAAAAAATTTTCCATGTGGAGGGATAGTGTTTAATTTAAATTAAACTCAAGCTGTTTATTTTCACTTGTCACTGCCCTTGTTCCTATATTGTAAAGCATTTATTCATTGTTTTCTCCACTTTAAGTGGCATTAATTACTGAACTTCTAACTTGTGTGGTTAAATTGTGACTCTAGTCTAAAAAGCAACTATAAAAAAACGCAGTGTGAGGTTCCATGTTTGTCTCAGTGATTGCTGATCAAATCTGTTCTGTTTTCAAATAAAAAGATGCTTTTCATAACATTCAAACTCACTCTAGGATCTCCAAGCCAAGTTGTTCTTTTTTTGTTCACAAATATGGCCCTAAACTAACTGAGCCGTATTAGATGTCGTTAAAGTTCCCCTTATGGTGGCTGTTGAAACAAGATTATTGCTGGTTCTTCAGATACAATAAATATGAATTCCTAAAATGCCATTTTTAGATTTACTTTTCAGAGTAAAGCCACATGCTCTATAATATTTTCTCTAAGTTGATATTGCATGGTATGCTACAATATTTAAAAGGGCAATATCAAGTAATTTTTTTTAGTAGCTTAATTTTTTTATGCTTATTGTTACCCCTCTCTGAAAGCAGGACATTTTTTTTTGTTCTGTGGTGTATTAAGTTAATAAAAAGAAGCAGGGAAAGCAGTTAATAAATTCGGAAGATTTTATCTAGTTAAAATAATGTTTAAGTAGGTCAAATGTTGACATGGAACTGAAAGTGTCACATTAAGAGAAGTGAAACTTTCCTTGTTTATGTGAAGACAGTTTGCCCTAACTTCTCTGAAAACTGACAAAAAATAACTAACTAATTTAACGCTTCAGTTCTTGTTCCCAAAGAAACCACTTGATTTCAAATAGTTCACTTTAGTACATAAGCAAACCAAAGCTCAAATACGATACTGAAATGTAGAACCTAATCGCCATCTTTCAAAAATGGGGGTTGTATTGTATTCTTATAAAGACGGTTTTCAATTTTAATTTATGTATGTGAAACTTATTGTATGAAACTACAGAGATGGTCTTCACTGTTAACTATTTTAGTACTTTTAGTACTTTTCTGGATAAGGAGTTATAGTTCCCTTTTCTTAAAAATGTGTCATTAGGTGTTGCAATTAACATTTCTTTGGCTAATGAAAGGGAATGGTTGTGGTTCAGCTAGCTACAGCAGAGGGATTCTGGGGGTTTAATCCTGGCAGTGGCATTTGTCAGGTCTGCGACACCGACTTCTCTCTGCCTCCATCAGTAAAATGGAGATATTCCCAATCTCTTGTGGATGTTGTGAGGCCTGTTTTATGTTTGTAAAAGCACTTGAAATCTTTGTATTTCTGTAGCAACTTTCATCCAAACTGTTCATTTTACATCGTTCTATTAATCAGGCCAATGGAGAGACAGAATCTGGTACCTCTTTACACATCATAGACTCAGATAATTTCCTGATGGCTACCAGAGCAAGCTAGTTTAGCATCCTGTATCCTCTCACTATCCATTATAGGGGACAGGCAAGTTTTCCCTCCATTTTATGGATTTGGACTGTGTTACAAGTACAAATCATGATCCTAGCTAAAGCTTTCGTTCTTCTGTAGTGCAAAAAGGACCAGAAAAGCTGGGGTTTGCCACAGCAAGATGCCTCTTTGTAATGATCACAACTTGCTGCTGGCTATTTGCATGCAAAAAGAGAGCCTCTAAAAGCGCAGCTTGACAAAAGTGTTGACATCCACTGAAGTGCTGTCTCCTGACTTATGAAGTATTGAACCCAGAGAAGCAGCTTACTCTTGCATTAGTTATCCTTGTGGGTATCTTTGAATTCTTCAGGTAATTGGGCTACATTTGTACATAGGTGAATATTTGTGGAGCAGGGCATGCCCTTTCTTCCTCTCTGCTCTCACAAGACTTGGGGTTACCCTGAGAGCAAAACTTGAAGGTGTTAAGGTAAATATATTTTCCTGTATTTTAGCTCTAGATTTTTTCCCCATTTTCTATAGCACACTAATGTCCCCAGAGCTTCTGAGCTTATTTTTTCCACACTGCTGCCTGTCCGTCTGAAGTAGCTTTAACATACCCCAGAAGGCTTTTATCCCGTCAGTTACAGTAGGGGACATCCTCAAAGCCTACTGAGGTATAATAGGACTAAGGCAGGCAAGAAAAATAAACCGGCTCAGGAGCTCTGGGAACATACATTGGAAATCAGGGAATGGAAGGAGGTAATTCGATCTGGAATAAAGTGAAGAGTTCATAGCTGGGAGTAGAGTTGGGGTCAACATAAAGAAGGGGGTCTAAGTGTTAGGTAGCAGCATTTGTGGAGCCAGGTGCTGGCTGACACGCAAGTTTACAGCTGTGTCACCTTTTCCTTTCAACTCCCATATGTTCAAATGTTGTAGCCAGAGGGATGGTTTGGATCCTGTGATTGGCCTAAAACTGTGTTTATCCACCTAACATTGCCTTCTTGCCTTTCCATTTTTACAAGCTACTGCAATATGCACAGTTTCTCCCCCCAAAATGGGATTTGACCCACTTGGGTCCTGTAGTCTTTTTATATTTGGGAGTGGACTGTCCTAACATGTAAATAAAATAGGTCAAAAACGTCTAACAATGCCATAGGTCCGCAGTTCTCAAACTTCATTGCACCGTGGCCCCCTTCCGACAACAAAATTTGTAACACAACCCCAGTAGGAGGGATTGAAGACTAAGCCCCACCACCCTGGGCGGGGGCCAAAGCTGAAGCCCAAGGGCTTCTGCCCTGGGCAGGGGCACGGAACCTTAGCCCTGGGTGGTGGGACTCAGGTTTTGGCTTCAGCCCCGGGAGCTTGGGCTTCAGACTTGCTGGGGCCCAGGGCCAACACCAGCCTTGGTGACCGCATTAAGATGGGGTCCTGGGCCACTTTGGGGTCCCGACCCACAGTTTGAGAACTCCTGCCATAGGTAAAGGAAGAGGGCTATCTTTGCCTCTTGCTCTTTTTTTTTTTTTCATGACCTCCTTTACTCCAACTAGTGTTGGAGTGGCACTTTTACTGATAATACAGATTCTCAGTTGTGACAAATCCTGAAGAGGATTCCGTTGCAGACTAGGAACCTGAATTTAACAAACAGATTTACAAAAAGACTTTAGGTTTTGTAGGTTTGGGGAAAAGATGGGTTCAGTGCTAGTGGGATGGTCTGTGTTAGATCAGAAATAGAGTTCTTCCACATTTTGAGAAGACAAATGTGGAAATGGGAGACAGCTGTGTGAGTTCATACAGAGGCAGAAAAGAGTAGGGGTGGGAGGGAGTAGGTAGATGGGAAGGCATGAGGGAACTTCTTTCCACATCTTCTTATATTAAATACAAAGTTTAGTGCTGAAGTGTTGTCATTCTTGCCTGACATTTTGAATACTTGATCATTTGCACTTACTCCGGATTTGTCAGTCTCAGAGATTTAGGCAGGGGATAAGCCATAATGAAGTTTAAGATTTTCTTTCTGATATTTCTCCCAGGTACAATATTTGTACTTTTTTTTTTTTTTTTGGGTGGGGGGGGGTTAGCATGTACCACTTGGGAAAGGAAGACAAATCCTAGTAGACTGTTCCACATCAAGAAACCTGATAGATTCTTGACAGTAATTTCAACCTTTTGGATAACATACAACACAGTTAAAAATGTGTTTGTATCTGTTCATAAATATTACATTCAAATATTTAATTAAAAAATCCATTGAACAGTCCAAAGATGGTTTGGTAACAAATTTCAGTTTTGGGTTACATTTTATGCATAATACCTTAGCCTGGCTCACGAGCTGAGGTGTTGTTTTTTTTTGTTTTTTTTTTTTAATTAAAGGTATTCCTAGGATCCTTTTATATAACTTCCTTGACACTCCTTCTGCCAAACCATGGACTATTCAAAAACAGCACAACCTTTTGAATTGCTGATCACTTAGAGCAATTCTGACTCTACCTTTTGTTCTAAACAGAACTAAAGTTTCTGTCTCAATTCTGTCTGTAACTGTTTGTTTGGTATATAGAAAATGCTCAAGGAAACCACTTATGACAGCATATTACTTGTAGTGGGGAAACTTCAACTTAGTGTAATCATACTGATTGTTTTATAGTGATAGCTTTACTGCAGGGAATATTTATGACGGCAGGTTAGGCAAGAAAAGGAACATAATAAGTCTCATAACACTAGGTAGAAGAGCATTTCAGAGTTTGTCACTGAGTCTTTTTATTTTTTTTATTTTTGGGGGGGGGGACTTTATTTTTACATCGTGTTAATGAGTGTAAGATGCCCAGGTGCTTAGAGGTTTTGGTAATGTGTAAAGTGAGTAAATAAACTAAGCAACAAGGGATTTTATGTACTAAATGGGTGTAAATATCCAGGAGCCTTTGTCTGAAACAGAGTTATTTTTCAGATCATCCTCTTTTATTTGAAATAAGTATGGAAAGACATCCAATCTTGGGGTGATGGGCTGATGAACTTTTTAGTATCTGGGATCAAGAAATTGTATCTTGCAGGATCAGGCCTCAGACAAGGAACCCAGAGTGGTAACCAATCTGCAGTTAAGCCCTTATTTTAAAAGTAATTATGTTTCAAGATGATTTGCTGCTTGTACAGCAACAAAAGGAATTGTGCTCTATAAGTCATTTTTTTTCCTTGTTGGTTTCCTGGTTTACTGGGAAAACGCAGTAGGGAAAATACGTGCAGGGGACCTAAGCAGAAACTAGTGTAGTGGAAAAAATAATGCTGTCTGATTGGGTCATTCATCATTGCAACAATTGTACAAAGTACTGTGGGGCATAGAGACAGAGCACAAGCCTGTCTCTAACTTCTAACAGCAAAAATACCTCTCTGCTATTGCCCTGGTTTACCTTGATAATGTGTTTTGTTTTGGGGAGAGGGAGAATTTTAAAAATCTTGTATTCCCCTTGAAAATCATTTATTCCCCCTGTACATAGGGAAGAACTTTATATACTGGCTCTCTACATGAGAAAATGTCTAAGCTAGAAATGTTTGTTTGATTAGACTTTGTAAGATGGATGGGCCCTCAGTTGATGCTAGGGAAAAAAAGAAATGGGGGGGGAGAGGGTTTGAAATGAAACCGTTTTTCTTTTGTGCTGATGTTGGGTTTAATATTTCAGGAAATGTGGTATCCAGGTTTCTTAGTATGGTGGTTTTCTCACATTGTGACAAGATATTAACTTTCCATTATAATGAGATTTTTAATTGTACATTTTAGATGCTATTGTGACTGCTATAGCAAGTTTTTATTTTCTCTGTAAATTGCATTAATAGTGCTTAAACCTAGAGCTGAGGTTAAAATAAAATACAGTATAATGAAAGGGGATAGTTGTAATCTGTTTTTTAAAATGTTGCCCAGATTATTTTTTAAAATAGTTTTTCAGTCAATTCTTTTGTAATTGATGCATTCCCCTGGGATTTTATCAGCCACTGACTTTAAAGAAGCTTGCGTTCCTCTTTATACTGTTTTGTTCTAACCATTCCAGTTTCCTGCACTACTGATTTTTATCTACCATCTTTCAAGTCTGTGGCCATGACCTTTGGACGTTTTGGTCATAGTAATGTTTTCAATATTGATAATTCTGTTTCATGCATGAATACTCTCCATAACTTTCTGGAATTCCTAATTTGTGCTTGGAGGTTTCCATTACGTGGCAATCCATTACATTAAAAACACATAATGACGAAGTTTTCAGAAGCATTTTAAGTCTCTCAGTTAGAGCAGGAACTGAGAGTTAAGGACTCCTAGATTCTATTCCTGACAATACCATAGGCTCAATGTGCTATGTCTGGCAAGTCACTGAACCCTTTGTGCTTCAACTTTCCAACTGTAAAATGGGTTTAATAATCTAATTGGCTTACATGGAATTTACAGGACTTAGTTGTTAAAATGTTTGAATCTCAGATGGTGGGCACTCAAGACAATATAAAAATATTTTAATTTGAGTCCATGAGAGTGGGGGAGGTCAGTCATCTAATCTAATTATTTGGGCACCCTTCTGGTGAAAGATTTAATCCCATCCATTGACACATCACTAATGGTTTGAGTGTTCATATGGAAAGGTTTCATGGTCAAAAGTTCTTGGCTCCTTCAGATTCTCAGTGGCTTAATAGTAAGGTTTCCGAGCAGGCTGCGTTTTGTGATTGCTGAGAGAGGAAACAATTTTGCAGAGTAAGAAACTCAGTGTTTTAAGTATAGTGAATCCAAGAAGCACCATCAGCTTTTAAACACTAATATTCTGCTGGAACATAGTTCATTGGACTATGTTTCACCTCAGTGGGCCTTACAGACCTTTCTTAGGCAATAGGGACTCCCAGAGTTGGATCAAAATTTTGTTTCTCTGAAGCTTAATCTCACCAGCTTGTTGGCTGGTAATGAATAACTTAATGAAGGGCAGACTTCTGTCAGATCTCAAGAAGAATTACCCCAAGCCCTTTAAGCTCCTTTAGTATAAAAGGAACTGTGTTTGAGCCTTTGGAGCCCACTTGTAAACTTAACTGCCAAGTCCCTGGCTCCAAAAAGCTTATGCTACAAACACCCTCCACATGAAACACAAAGTAGTGATGAGAGCTTTATGGGTATGTCCTTGTGTCCAGTTTTAAGTGAGAGCTTGACTCGGGTATGTAAAGGTGGAACTCTGGTTCATACTCTCAGTTTAAAAAAAATACATTCCCACGAGAGTCCGTGAATGTGGTTCCATCTGTGGATGGACACTCCAGCCTCCTTCAGTAATAGGTTCCAGTTAATAGCTTTAGATATTAATGGTCATGGGGCTTGAAAAACTAACACACTCACCATCTCCTGAGCAGGAAGTCCTCAGATCTGTTTACATTCCTTCCCTTCTTTCTTTTTGGCCCACTTTGTATATGTTCTGTACTGGTCTTGCAGCCTACTGCTTTCTTTTCAGCTCTATTTGGACCCAGCCCTGCAACTCTCCAAATGTGGAACTTCCATTGCAGCCAGGTGGCTTTCCATATACAGGCAGCTTTAGGAATTGGGCCTAATGTCAATGTCAATACTTCTGTTGCTGTAAAACTACTTGTACTGTGACCTCTTGTTCATTCACACGTAACCAGACCAGTCCTATCTACCTGGGAATCAAGGTTAAAGACACACTCCTTGGGTATTTGGAACAGTTGATGGATGAAGTACCCCCACCCCACCCCCCCAAAAAAGCACACAAAAACCAAGAACTCCACAGTTAAGGAGGCATTCCAGATTTAAGACATGGTCCGAGCACCAAACAGGAAGTTAAAAACTCCAAGTTCTAATCCCAGTTGTGACATTGATTCCATTTGTGTCATTGGAGGAGTCAGTTAACCTTTCACAACAAAGCTGTCTGTAAAATGGTGTGTATTAATGCTTCACCTTACAAGGGCATTGTGAACCTTAATGGTAGTACTTTGAATAGATAATTAAAGTGCTAGATCATCAGTTCTTGGGGAGAGCTGGTATACCCTATTACTAGCCCAAGAGGTGTTAAAGATGGGATTTCAGTATTTGCTATGAATTTCTCGATTTTTATACAGTTGTGGTTAAGATGAACTCGTAATGTTGTTCTGGTATAATGAACAAATTTGCTTACAAATGTATACAAAGTAAAGAGTGAGATTCTTTCAGGGTTCCTAATTGCTGCTTTTAGAGGCTGGTGTATTGCATACCATTCTGTTCCTCTAATAACGTCAAAGCAGTAAAAGAGGAAGGTAGCTGATCAGAATTTTTACTGATTTTTTTTTTCTGCTCAAATAATTCTTCAGTCGTTAAGGTGTTTTCCAAATGGGATTTACCAAATTTACCCAACCATTAATTTGTCTGCATCATTCATTTCACATCTTCTGTTAAAAATTCTGAATATACTGTATTCAGATATCTAGTTTAGTATAGGCATCAAAACATCAGCTGAGAAAATAGGATGGAAGTCTTGAAATGTCTTTTCACTTCTAATTTACTCTTTTCATTGGTTAAAACTAACTTGTTTGCATTTTGTAGTTTAACAAATTACGGGAGAGTGACCGAAGGGACTTCGTAATACAGTTTTATCAAGTAATCAGTGCAGCACGTTTATTTTTGGATGTTTTCACCTTCTAAGCAACTATAATAAACACAGTAAAACTTAATACATGCATTCTCAATGCATAGGGTTTTAGGAAACTAACAGGAATGACATAATGTCTCTAAAGTTACCATATTGGAATAGTGGCACCTTAGAGACTAACAAATTTATTTGAGCATAAGCTTTCGTGAGCTACAGCTCACTTCATCGGATGGGTTTGTTAGTCTCTAAGGTGCCACAAGTCCTCCTTTTCTTTTTGCGAATACAGACTAACATGGCTGCTACTCTGAAACCTGTCATATTTGGAATGGCTATTTGGGGTTCTTATTCAGGATTTATGTGCTCTATTTTCACTTCCTCTCTTCTTGGATATTTACAAAAAGAATTGTCTACTTATTACAAACTCCTAAAAGAGGAGACAGTACAGTCTATCTTGTTGGAACAAGTTAGGCAGAGGAGTTTCATTTATGGAAAAAATCTTTCTGAAAATACTTGTATGCAGATTAAAGCTGTCCCTGACCAAGTATTGTTTTCATGATTATTGCTTGCTTTTGGAGAGCTCTAATGGAATTACTTTGGATACTTATCAATGTAAAGTCTGTGAATTTGATTCATTATATATACAATCTCTTCCTACACCTTACTCCATCAGCCTCTGTTCAGGTTAAAATAAAACTGTTGGTATACAATAGGCTGTTAATCTCTGTTGTCTCCTGCTTGTCACATTGTTCATCTCTGATAGTTAAATCCACAGCTCACCAAAGAGCTGATCCTAGGACAGCAGAGGAGGAGGGTGAAATTCCAGTGCCGCAGTTCAGGTCTACTGGCTAATATTATATTAGACATAATGAAAATGCACATGTAACGATGCCATTTTGTAGTGTTTTGTCCTGTCTGACTTTAAATGTGCTTTAAATAACAATCCTGCAATGAATAAGCCATTAATTGGCCAATCTTTCAGTTTCTATGTTTGGGGTTGTTTGGTTTTTTTTGTTGGTTTTTTTTTTTTAAACCAGTACAGGATGCTGAAATAATTTGTGGTCTCCAATGCAAACATCCTATCCATTGAATACTGTGTGGGTGTGTGATAGGCTGGTCGTAAGCAGGCAGGTCAGGGGAGCGTGTGTGCATGTGTTTATCTGCAGGTGGGGTTGGGGGGGCGGTTTTGGTTGTTAAACTATGATTGGCTTGGTTTAGTCAACAAGTAAGTTTGTCTTAGTACAATACCAAATGCAGCCAGGAGTTTAGCTCAGTACCTCTTTCTATTTTAAAAAAAAAAAGTGGGTGTTTGAGTCTTTGAATGGATTATCTCTGAAATTTAGTACATGTGTATGATAGATCTCACACTTTCTGGTAGCATGAGATTTGCTATTAATTTACCAGCAGACCACTTGGGCTCAGTTTCAGCCTTTGTTAACATTTTTTATAACATTCCATGAATGCATTTCAGGATTCCATATTAGCCTCCTAACACCTTGAATCAATCTTTCCTTATGCCTCTCACCAGTAAATTTTGCAGGGGCACTTAAGTCTGGATTTTTTGAACACTTATGGCCCAAAGGCTTAGGTATGTCAGTATGAAAACAAATGGCTATTATTACCTTTAGTCTGTATAGTGGGGTCTGTTTGCTTCAGTTTCCGTTTTCCAGTTACTGATTTTTCTACCTCTAAATACTTGAACTTCCATTAATTCTGCACACAACTTTTATTGAAACCACCTATAATACACTGTTTTGATTGGCCTTGTTTAAAGTTTTTTTTTTTTTTAAACTAGCCATGGACTGTCACTGAGCACATGGGAATTACATGTGTGTAACTAAAAATCATATTTGGCTCCATCTTAACTGGTATGTAATGCTTATACTTGTAAGAGATGATCTTTTATTTACCTGTGCAATATGCTGCTATTGTCTTATGCACAAAGAATTTATTTAAAATCTGAATAAATTTAAATCATAATCTGATGCTTCATTCATATTAACCTAATGTGTGTGATTATTAGACCATTTTTATTTTGTTTCAAATGCTTTAATTACAGTTTGGGCAATTCCTTATCAAATATTATTTATAAACATAAAACATATAGCAGAAGATCTCTGGTCAGGAAGGATTAAAATTAAATTTCCGATTTTCTCAACCCTTGTATATCTCTCTGTGTGTGTATTTTCCGTGATTACATGCACAGAAAAATATAAAGCCAAATTACTTTTTTATCTGGAATGCAGATTAGTATTTTTATCCTTTACCAGATTTTGAGTAGATATTCCAGGCACGCTTTTTAATGGAACAGTTGGGATGTGAAACTATTCTTTGTATAAGCTTTCGTGAAGTGAGCTGTAGCTCACGAAAGCTTATGCTCAAATAAATTGGTTAGTCTCTAAGGTGCCACAAGTACTCCTTTTCTTTTTGTGAATACAGACTAACACGGCTGCTACTCTGAAACCTATTCTTTGTAGAAAGCCTTTACTAAATACATCTTGTATTTTGGTTCTACAGATTACGTGATTTAAGGAGAAATTAACTGTTAGATGAAAAGTACTAATATGCCCTAGTTTGAGCCATTGGTCACTTCAAAGCAAACTCTTACCTTGGTAAAAACGTTAAACATAGATTTATTTGTACAGCTCAGTGTTTACACTTTTCAAACTTGTAGGTTTCAGTTCTGCTGTGAGAAATCATAATTCCATAGGATTTGTGTTACAGCGTCACAATACTTTGTGTGAGGAAACTAGAATACACATGCTACTTTTTGTCAGGATAAATATAAAATTGAAAAAGTTATGAATGTTTATACTGTTTGAGAAGGGAAAAGGAGATTTATCTGTTTGTTGAAAAAAATAGGGATCTTTATTACCGTGCATTTTAAAGATGTAATTCCTGAGCATGGTCCTCTGTATCTGTCAATGTAAAAATGTCATACAGTACCCCTGTAATGTTGTATGTGGGCTGTACTTAATAAGGATACTTATGTTTTTGTTCGGTATCATAGGTGTGCAATGGTGGTTTATAGGAAAATAAAATTGACAGATTTTTGCTTGCAACCTAAATTGCACATAAAATAGCAAGGGATGACAAAGGATAGGGAGGAGAGGGTATGGCGGGACAAGGGTTACACACAATGGAATATCAGGAGGGATGTTTACTGTGTTTGTTTTTTTTTTTAGTTTATTTTATTTTTTTAATTGTAAACTTAATATAAAAAATTGGGCCTTGGGAAGGTTGGGGAGTTACAGTTGAAATTCTCTTTTTTTTTTTTTTAATGCTTTTCCTTATCTTAGGTTGGAACAAGATATTAAAAAGTTAAAGGCTGACCTTCAGGCAAGCAGGCAAACTGAACAGGAGCTGCGGAGTCAGATCAGTTCTCTGACTAGCACGGAGCGGGGAATTCGATCTGAAATCGGACAGCTCCGACAAGAAAATGAGCTGCTTCAGAACAAGTATGTTTTGCTACAGAACTGCGTACAGACTATGAACCAAGCAAATGCAGCATGTTCTGCTTTGTTAAAGGCTGGCAGCATACTAACCTGGATACGGGGCAAATCCTATTTACCTTCCTTTCTCACTGGTGGTCCCAGGGTTCATATATGAGTCAGCATAACCTTATCAGAATAAGGCAAGCAGGATTTGTCCCTTTTATCTTCAAGGCGTCTGATTTATTTAATCATAGGGCAATTTTATTAGAAAGTGGAAATGTGGCTTTCCAAATGTAGCCTAATCATTTTCAATTCTAGTTGAAGATGACACATTTCTAAAACTCCTATAAACTCTCTATCAAAACTTTTTCCTCAGTGAAATTGGTAACCTGTCTTCCCTGCTGTGCCCTCTCATGTTAGAATAGTCTTTCAGCATAAAGTAAGTTTAAAAAAACAAACACACTCAACCAAGAAGTTAAGTTTTATACTGTTCAAAATTGGCCATCATATAAACATTTCTTGCCCTCACCTTAAAGGTATTTCAAGCTCTTTGCAAGCAACATAGGTTACATGAGTTTTCCAAAGAATTAAAGAGCTTTATTTTGCCTTCACCATTTACACTTTTGAAGTGACATTGAAAATATATGTACAGAAATGTCTTAAGAGATTGCTTTAAAGGTCATACAACTCATTTTACTTCCTCTTTTGTAGTAGCCTCGTAGAAGTCTGAAAGCTTTTCCATACAGATATTATCTTTATTTGTCAAATAAGAATTCTCCTCTTTTTTCCAGTGGTGATGAAATCAAACACAGTACCTTTTCGTACTGGTATCATTGGGGCCAATCATGCATCTATTCAAGCCAATGGGAATTTTGTCATTGACAAGAATGGTGGCAGCACCCCTTTTATTGAAGTAGTAATAACAACCAAGTACACGGTTTCCGCTTTCAGCACACCCACTATTAAAATTATTCCAGCACTCCTGCCAATAGGAGTTTAGGGTGCGCAGGATTGCCAATAGACACACAGCACCTCCTAAGATAGGGCCCAGTGTATACTGCTGCAGAGACCATGGAGACAGTTCTCAGCATTGTGCTGTTGCCTTGTGAATTTTCAGTATCAGAAGCTATTAACAAAGCATATACCTATTACTCCTCAGATTACATAATGCCGTACAAATGAAACAAAAAGACAAGCAAACCATCAGCCAGTTGGAGAAAAAACTGAAAGCAGAGCAAGAGGCACGAGCCTTTGTAGAAAAACAGTTGATGGAGGAAAAGAAAAGAAAGAAGTTGGAAGAAGCAACTGCTGCACGTGCTGTTGCATTTGCTGCTGCTACCAGGTACTTACCTCTATTTTATTCTCTGGGCTTGTCTCCGCTTACTGTGGATCGCTGCAGCGATTGATCCATCGGGGGTCAATTTTAGTGTGTCTAGTGAAGACCTGCTGAATCGACTGCAGATTGCTCTCCCGTCGACTCCGATACTCCACCGGAACGAGAAGCATAGGTAAATCAATGGGTAGGGTGACCAGATGTCCCGATTTTTGGGTCTTTTTCTCACATAGGCACCTACTACCCTCCACCTCCTGTCCCGATTTTTGACACTTGCTATCTGGTCAGCCTATCAATGGGAGAGTTTCTCCCGTCGACCCAGCACGGTGTAGACACCACAGTAGTTCAACCTAAGGTACATCAAATCCAACTACGTTATTCACGTAGCTGGAGTTGTGTAACTTAGGTTGACTTAGCCTCGTAGTGTAGACCTGCCCTACCTTTTGCTTTAATAGGCTTTTCTTTGGGATTGAAGAAATTGAAAAGGCTTTAGATTATTCCACTCACAAAAGCAAGATGTCCTTTGATAGAGAGAGAGAGTCAGATATTAAAGGGACACCATCAACTTAAAGATCTCCCTTTGTGTGCTTTTTTTTCCAGCAGTGGCTAAAGTTAAAAGTAATGTCCAAGGCCCCAATCCTGCAACTGGTTTGCACAGCAGATCCCTGCAAATACATGGAGCATAAAATCAGTGAGGCTCTATGTAGGCACAGGGGTCCACCCATGTAGAGCAACTTGCAAGATTGGGGCCAAAGATTCCTACAGTTGCAAGATGAAAGGGCAAAATATTTTCCCTGATTTATTCATTTTGTTTATATGGTGCATTAAACAGCACTTCCGTGTGAGCATTTTTACAGTTTCCTCTGAATATACAGTTTGCCCTGTCAGTTGTGGGCCCTTTCACAAAGCAAAAGGGAAGAGAAATACATGATTAAAAATAGGAAAATGTGATGTGAGAGAAAATGGCCAAGGGACTTGGCATGGGGTGTGTGATGACGGATGTAAAAACTGACTTTTTTAGCTATTATTAAATAGACCAGATTTCTTGTTGGTGGTGCCCCTTTAAGTTGCAAACCATAACAAACTTGCTAGCTTATCACTATATTTTCTTTGTTTGAAGAGAACTTCTTTTGTTTTAGGATTTATATAGTTTATGAGAGGAAGAATATTTGTTTTTGTAAATTGATTCTGAAAATAATTAAAATATTTTACGTAAACCCCACTATGTTTTCACTTATTTTGATCTTAGTTTGTGTTAGGTGTGCAAAGTACTATCTTACTATAACTCTTACATGAGCTTGGTTTGTATGTAAAAAGTAATTTACATATTGACCTTTGGCATATGTTAATAGAGTATTTAATTGGGAAATTGCTTTTTTTCTGAAGGTAAAAAAACCACAAAGGGAATCATTGCACACATTCAAGAAAGCACCGTTGGTCAGAGGTTCAGTGGTGCTCTACTTGTGCTCTCATTCGTTTTTTGAAGAACTATCTTGCTAAATTGAAGCTGGCCTCTAGCTTGCTAAATGTCCAAGAAAAGTTTGGTGTGAATAGGGTAATTGCCAAAGCAATTGACTGTAATTGCATGGCCTACTCCATCTTCACTTAAAATATAGAAAATGTGTTGTTATCTATCATGTAGGGATGGATAAGGGGGAGGAAAGAAGTGGTAGTATATTGGCAGATTCTTTGAGATGAGCTAAAAGTAAATCTTTGATCACTTGGGACTTCTGGTCTCTGGGTTGGAGACAATTGAGTGAGTCACTGAGATATCGCACTTAGTCTCTAAGGGCCCGATCCTGTAGGTCCCACTGAAGATTTATGTGCTCAGCACTGGATTATGTTGTCAAGGGAGATGCTGACAGTATCATATAACCATTTGCTGCCATGAAATGGTATTGATAGCATCTCTGAGAGCAGCCACCTGGTATACCAGACTACCTGCAAGGAGAGTCTTGAAGTTAATGAAGTGCTTCAGGGCAACTGGATATACCTGAAAGATCATTGATACAAGAGACTTTTTAGAGGCAAAAGGCAAATCTGGGGAACTCCACAAGGGGAGTTTTGCTTTAATTTAAATTTCTGGTTCTGAATGAGCCATTAGCACAAAATTATTAGTTTGTACTATTAAAACAGAATCATAAATTTCAGCCACTGTGTTTTTTATCATTCCGGTAACTATCCAGTAGACATGTCTTAGTGAATTCAAGTGTCTAGAAATAAATTACTTTGTGTGCTGAATAAGCATATGAAAATGGGTACAATAAAAATCTTTCTCACAGTAACTTAGACTTTCATCCCTAACACAAAGCTAACGTTTTAATGGGTGAAATAAAATTTGAAGACAAAGCAGTTATATTAGCATCCTCTGTGTAATTTTTCTTCACCCATACTAGGAAACAACTTTTAAAGTCTACATTTTTCATGATTCTAGAGAATTAATCAAAATATCTAAGGCTTGAAAACGAGCCCTGTTAATGACATTGTAGAATATAGCTGAGTTATAGCTATTGCCACTGACGTGCCTTTCTTCTTTTCTACATAAAGGGGGAATTTCCAGGGAGCTGACTTCGGTTTTTTGGTGGGAGGGGAATCAAATATCTGTCACAGTATCGAATCTTAGTTTATGTAATTTTTTTGCATAAAAGCAGTGGGAGGAAGTAGGAAATGTTTCCTCATGTAGTTCTGCGTGTTGAGTCTTAGCACCCAGCTATAGTAAATTCACGAGATGGTGAATCCTGGTAATGTATATGCTTTACATTGATCAGGTTCATGCAGAGTCATTGTACTATTTGCGTTATGTGCATACCTAAAAAACAAAGGCCCTACCTGTTGTTCTGCATGGATATTAAAGACACTAACGTTCTTTTTATATGAATCAAGGTTTGATCCAGCAACCTTGACAAAAATTTCTTCTCTATCTCAGACCTCCACTGTTGTACCCAAGGTACCATGCTCTGGCTGGTTACCACTCTCCATTCCAGAGGTGGCTGCATTTTGGTGATGCTATAGATAAATAGTTGGAAAGCATTTTGGGATTCTTCAAAATGAAAGGCACTGCATAAACATGGGATGGCTTTAATCCATTGAGCCCCCAAATATCTGAAATACTAATTCCTGCTTTTTCATTTCTACATGGCTCACAAATGTCCCAAACTTCCTAATGTTTAAGGCATAACCTTGGGTAATGTTTTTGCATCCTTTTGTCTTAACTTCACAAGGGAAATTCTCATTTAAAAAAAATATTATTCTCCTTTCTCATTTTATTCAGGAATATTCATAGTAACTTGGCTGATCTGAACCTTTCAGGGACAATAATAGAAGTCATTTTTGTTTCACTCTCTTTTCTGATAACACTTTCTTCACAGAGGAGAATGCACTGAAACTTTACGGAATCGTATCAGAGAGCTGGAGACAGAATGCAAGAAGCTAACAATTGATATAAAGCTGAAAGAAGACCAGATACGAGAACTAGAAATGAAAGTTCAGGTAATAAGAAGGCACTCAGGGCTCAGACCTGCAATCTGTTGAGTGCTTCAACCCTCAGTTAAATTGGTGGACCTTCCTAGGAGACTTTCAGCATCTTGCACAATTGAGCCCTTCAGATGTGTTGTGCACGTCTAACATTAGGGTTTTGGGGTGAGGAAGATTAAGTTTCTTACCTCCTCACCACCTTGTTGTTTACTTGTAGGTTTTTTTTCTCCCCTAAACCAGCTGATCCAGATAAGTTAACTCAAAATTCTAACCCTGCATCCCTCTATCTAGGAACACGTTGCCAGCCCAGAAGCCCTTGTAAGATTCCTCTTCCCTGATAAGGAATAAGGTTCTTACTACGATTAAATAATGTTTGGTAAAAGTGGAAAAGTTGAAAGGAACAGATTGAAATCAACTCAGTTTTAAAAAACTTTGAAAGCAGAGTCTGAGGCTACATCTCTCCCTGAAGCTACCTGGTATTTCTGTTTTGCAGTCAATGGTTTCCCATTATTTAATGATTTCCTCTCCCCTGTTGCTGCTTGAAAGTCCCACACAAACAGAAACTGATTATAGAGGGGAAGCACTGAAACTGCACTGATTAGACACAGTACAGCCGAAGTAAAACTGAAATAATATCGTTTTCTTTAATTTTTGTTACACACACTTATCTTGCTTGTAACAAAAGTGGGTAAAAAAGTTCAAATGAGTGAGATTTTTTTTTTCCCCTTTAAAACACATGCTTCTAAGGGCACAGTCAGATATTGAACTGAGAATTTGTTTGTCAGATCATTAACTTTGAGATGGGGATATTTTTTTACTGTGTACTGTCTTCTGACATGTTTTTTAATCTTCATGATCTGACTGTGAGCTTTTTACAAATAGCACATACATCCCAGCTTTCCATCAGATTGCCAAAATAGGTATTCTGAAAACCAAGCACAGTCTGTTTTACAAGAATGTTTGTTTTGAAAAATAAGCAGTCATTACCAATCATGACTGGGGGTTTTTTTTTTGCGTTTTTCAAACTGTTACTTTTATGTAAGTTTTGTTGTCGCATTAATACCTTTTCTGCAGAGCCTTTCTCCATATTTTGTTTTACACATTTCTCTGTTTAAAAATACTAGTTTTTAATATTTCTTTTTTTTTTAATTGTGAAATATTTATATTTGTATTTCCAGCCTTATTGGTTGGTTGTCTCTGTGCAAAGTAATTATTTTTTTCTTTTAATTGAGTTCTGGATTTGTGAAATAGTTAGCCCAGAACAGTCCCCAGGTGAATTTAGAAGTGTGGTTACCTCTTGGTTCTTCCTGAGCAACTGTAATAGCTCAGTGTGTCACATTTGCTCATTGTCACTTTAAACCATAGGTTTCAACCTTTTCAGACTACTATACCCCTTTCAGGAGTCTGATTTGTCTTATACCCCAAAATTTCACCTCGCTTAAAAACAACCTGCTTACAAAATCAGACATAAAAATACAAAAGTGTCACAGCACGCTGTTATGGAAAAATTGCTTACCTTCTTATTTTTACCATATAATTATAAAATAAACCAATTGGAATATAAATATTGTACTTACATTTCAGTGTATAGTATACAGAGCAGTATAAACAAGTTATTGTCTGTATACAATTTTAGTTTGTACTGACTTTGCTAGTCAGTTTTAAAACTAGGCAAATAGCTAGTTGATGTACCCCCTGGAAGACCTCTGTGTGCCCCCAGGGGTACATGTATCCCTAGTTGAGAAGCACTGTTTTAAACGGTATACAGTGGGAGCAGATCTTTTGTTGTCCATTTATCTACATCAGTTCAGCTAGCAATCTAAAGTTCTTTATATAAAATTCAATTTTGGGGGTTCTGTTTCCTCATCCCAAACCTCAGTAGTTCATGTTCCACAGTGAGCAACTCCTACTTCCCCAGCTGGCACTCCTAGGCTGGTGATGAGCTCCAGAGAGAGCAAAGGTTGCAGTAACATAGAGCTGAGGGGTTGGGTGGGGAGAGTAAATGGGTTTTTCTCACATCATTGCATTATGTTTGTACAGTATTCTTATTCACTTGTACAAAGCCACGTGTAATTAAGGGTACTATAATATCACATGCAACAATTAACTACCATTTGACAGCATATTAGGCCCAGTGGTGTGCTAAGGGGAAAAAAGAAAGATCTGTCTATACATCTCATGCTTAAAGTCCGCATGACTTACGTTTTTGTCTTAATTACTTCTTCAGGAACTGCGGAAATACAAGGAAAATGAGAAGGATACTGAGGTGTTAATGTCAGCACTTTCAGCCATGCAAGATAAAACACAGCACTTAGAGAACAGCCTGAGTGCAGAGACAAGAATTAAGTTGGATCTGTTCTCTGCATTAGGAGATGCAAAACGGCAGCTTGAGATAGCCCAAGGTAAAGTACAGTAGTTTTATTCACCTACTACTATTAACTGAAACAGTAGAAAATATACTGTAGGGATTACCCTGTCCTATCTGTAGGGATGAATTAGATGTCCTAGAGGATTCACCTCATTTCCCCCTACTGTTGAATCAAAGACAATAAAGTCCCCTGTTGGTGTGTGTTAGTTATATCTGAATGCATACGTTCCTCATACTGCAGAAATCTCTCTCTAACCAGAGCAACAAAAAGCTTCAAAAAATGTTATTTGCAGTGTAGTTGTAGTCGTGGTCGTCGTGTCAGTCCCAGGATACAGAGAGGCAAGGTGGGTGAGCTCATATCTTTTATTGGAGCAACTTCCATTGGGGAGAGAGACGAGCTTTCGAGCCACACAGAGCTCTTCTTCAGGTCTGGGAAAGAAGTCATTACCCAAACCTGATGAAGAGCTCGTTGTGGCTCGAAAGCGTGTCTCTCTCAAGAACGGAAGATGGTCCAATAAAAGATAGCTCACCCACCTTGTCTCTCATAAAAAAGTTAGAAAGTGTAAAAGGAATTTTGTCAAATACTTTAATACCCAGTTCTCACATCTTAATTACCATAATATTTTAATAACTGTGTGGCAAATATTCTCTAGTTATTTAAAAAGAAGAAAAAACCCACCATGATATCTTCGAGGAGTGGGAAAGAACAGAGACTGTTTTTAGGATGTGTGCACTGTTGTAGTCTGCCACTGCAGCCAGAAGAGGGAGCAAAACATTAACTAACAAGCCCATTCCCAGACCTGTGCTAATAGCTACTTGTCTCTGCTGTGCAAACAAGGAAGAAAAATGAATTGGATTTTCCATTTAATATTCATCAGAGCAGCCTTGTGGAAGTTTACTTGCCTGCCGCATTTTTTTTTTATTTTTTATATTTTAATACTAGTAAGGTAGATACTTGTTAGGTTTCAGTCATTGTAGGTTATTTTTTGCCTGGGCTTATAAATAGTCAGAATGGTCTTGCAAGGATGCATCAACATATTCTACACGTAAAATAGAAAAACCAGTCCCTTCACGTTTCTTGCTCCATCTGGGTGCTAGTGAAGGGCAAACTGAGGAAGTGTGGACATCCAGAGGATAACGTTGTGCTGAAAGATTGTTTCTGCTACTGAATTCTAATAGTTTAAACTCTGACCGTCGTTATGGAGGAGTACAAATCGACATTAACTTTTGTTCAATTTTAATAAACCAGTCTTTGTGTGGATTGCCAAGATGGTGTTAGAACCCTGAATTTCCTTTGGCTGTTTTGCTTGGTCGGTTTCTCTCTCCGCTTTTCTCAAACTATCGTCTGCGGGCTGCCAGTGGTGGATGAAAATGTGCTGCTTGTTCTAAGTGACACTCTTTGCTATTCCAGGGCAAATCATTCAAAAAGACCAGGAAATCAAGGACCTAAAACAGAGGATAGCAGAAGTTATGGCAGTGATGCCCAGCATAACATACAATGCAGCCACCAGCACCCTGAGTCCTGTTTCCCCACATTACTCTTCCAAATTTGTGGAGACCAGCCCTTCTGGACTTGATCCCAATGCCTCCGTTTATCAACCCTTGAAAAAATGAATGCCAACTTTCTTTTTGCCCAACAATTTTGTCAAACCGAAGGCATCGCACAGGAGTATCTCTTGCAGTCAAGATGAAATTGTATTGTGTGAGACTGTATTTGTCATTTAAAACAGAAAGGGGGAAAAAAGAACATCAATATTTGACTAGAACTGCCCATTGTTTTTTCTTGTAAATTTTTAGAAAACCTCACAGAACTTTGCAATTTATTTTTCTTGGCCAATGCATTAAAAACAACTCTTGGTTTTCAAGTAGCCGATTTTGCCTTTTTATGTACTCTTGCATGGTTTCCTCTTGAAAAACACAGGGCTTTGCTTGATTCTGAACCCTTTCTTTTTTTTTAATAATCAAGCTAAAATTGCAAATCGGAGTGATAAGGGATAATGATGAAAATTCTTTAGTTTTTAGAGTGAAAGGGTTAAATAATCTAACACAGCTTTGATATATAGATGTATTAAATAAAGGTATGTCATGTTGCAGAAAATAATTTGATTACCCCTCAAAGGACCAAACACATTTAAGGGGCATCATTTAAGGGAAAGAATAAGTAATGAGAATAGATGATGTGACGGTGGTTGTTGTGTGAAATATAAATATTCCCATTGGTGTTTTTAGTCATTGAGAATTGCTAACAGTCTTGTTCACAGTGCCTTGGGAGAAGACATTTCAAGAGGAAACTTGATAGTTAAACTATTTTTTCCCCCTTCACTGTCATCTAGCATATATATATCAAGCTCATTACAGAGTCTACTGCAAATTGTTCATGGTAATTTGGATGTTCATTAAAAACCATGGTTACATCTTCTGTTTATTTTGATACAAAATCAGCAGTGTTCTGTAACTTGCCTTGATTATAATACATCCGAGAAGGCACAATATTAATACAGGAAGCGTTATTGTGAAGGCAGAATTGTGCAATGTATTGTATACAAGAGACTGCAAAGCTGGCTAATAAATCTGCAGTTCTGGGGTTTTTTTAATTTTATTCAGCTGTGATTTATATTTACAACATCTTGTATTTGACAATTTAAATGGAGTTGAATATTTCTCAGCTGTTGTGCCAAGGAGTTTTAAAGAGTTTTTAAAAGCAACTCATAAATTGCACAAAGATTTCAGTAAAAATGTATATTATACATTGGTAGAAAGTGCTTGCACTGGCAACTTCTGAAGGGTTTAAGATTGGGGTGGGGAGGGGGGGAAGCAAAATTGTATTGGAAACTAGCAAAATTACAAACCAAACATTATGATTTTGCAAACCTGCAGTGGACTCTGGAAGGACAAAGTTCTTCTTTTAAAAAAAAAAAATTAAAGGTTTCATGTTAATTGGCATGTATGCCTCATTTAAAAAATGAAGTAGGACAAGAAAATCAATCAAATAGAAGTATTAAAGATTCATCATTTTAATCACAGTTATTCTTTTGGGATAAAACTTCTAGCTTTAGCCAGGTGTGCATGTTGCTGTCATTTGCATTTTTGAATCATCTTGTGTAATTGTCACCATGAAAGTGTTACTCAGAAATGTCATAGGTTTTTCATCTTTGTGCAAAACATGAAATATTGTCACTGACTTTTTGTGTTGAGGTTCCCCCATTTTGCTGCCTTTCTGGCACTACTTTCGTTAAATACTTGGTCTTGGCTGCATTATTTTTTCTGTGGGGTTTACAAAGAATAAACATTTTCTTGCAGATAAAAAAAACAAACAAACTTTGCCTTTTTAACTGACCTGATTAGCCGGATATGACAGGTTCATTTTGTTTAAAGAGTTATCTAAAATTGGTAACTAATCTTTTTGCACATTATTTCTCTGCTACTCCAGGTAAGAATTCATCTGTGCCGTATGACTTCACTGTTATAAAGCAGAAAGAAGAGCATAAGTTTCTTATATCCTGATAGGCCGTATAAACCCAGCATATCGTTTCTGTGTGTGGAGGCTTTTTTACCATTATCTCTTTAGAATCAAAACAACATGTGGCAGATCCAACCCATTGCTGTTATAGTCCTTTTCCTTCTCTGACATCAGACACATGGAGAAAAGTTTGAAGTATAATCATCGTCCTTGTCTAGGACAAGATATGAAAGAGAACCAACCCCCCAGCTTCTGGCTGTATCTGCTTGAGGGGAGTCCTTTGCTATTGGATCTTCAGTTGCTTTCACCCATAGGCTCGCTTCTTCTATATTGAGACCTCTTCATCTGCCTTTGTTAGTTTCTTTTAGGAAAGCTAACTGTCTGTCTAGTACATCTTCTCGTTTTGGCTGCTGTGGTAGGTGATCCTAGTTTGGAAATTCTTTTTAGGCCCCTCAAACTTTGAGCTCCCGCTCTTGGTCCCATTTTGATTCTCAGCAGTTAGGTCTCGTCAGAGAGACTTGCCTTGGTCCTTTACATTCTGCAATGCCAATATACCCCCATTATTCCTGGGGGAGATTCTGATCCATTTTCCTTTTCATATGACAGGGGATGTCTCATTCCTTTAGGGCTTTTTCTGCGAAAGTGTGCAAAGAAAAGTTTATAAATATACTTTAGGTAAATTTGTGGTGATAAAAATCACATTGCGCTGCAGTGGAAGATGGATTCTCCACTATCTCCCTCTGGATGGTTGGGAAGGATAATTTGCGTTGTTCCAATTAAAATAATTACTTAAAGGTGAAATTGTTTGCGGAAGTCTGCCAGCTATATCATTTAACCAAGATAAGTGGTATGAGTGGAATGAGATCATTTAAACCGTCAAAACTTACATTGACCAAACTTTGAGCTGTAAATATTTAACTGCTTGAAATGGAGAATATCTTAATGGTTGATCATAAATGGTATTTGTAAGACTAATGTGCAGTGGATTTAAGAAACTAAGACTAGAGAAGGGGCTTAGATTCTAACAAATCAGTCGGAAATAGCACTTGGTAAATAAATCTAAAGAGATCTGCTAAAGTAAAATGTAATATTTCTCCCGAAACCACTAACCACTTCCAAACAAAACTTTACCTGTACTTGGAAACCAAATCATGTGAAGAAAGAATCACTATCAACCTTATTTGTAACATTTAATTAAGTACTTCAGGACTGGATGAGCACCTCATTGATTGAATTTTTAAATGAAATCTGAACAAAATACATAATTTTATACTGCATATTGAAAGAAATTATCCTCCTTGATTCATAGATGCCATTGCACTAATTTTATTAGGATAAATTATAGCTCCCTTTTTTAAAACTCTCTTTTTCTGGAGCCAGACATAATGAATTCCGGCTTACTGCCTTAAACCGCTAACCTTGAGGAGTTTGAGGAATAAAAGCTGTTGATTCAGCTGACCCACCATTTATGGGCCGCTGAAAATGGGACTTAATTTGTGAACCCGGCAGTATGGAACCTCCATGTGTGGCTGTAAGCAAACTTCTACCCAACTTAATGTCGGTGCCTCGTGAAAATATTTAATGTTAAAAAACTGATGTTTCTTCTGATGGTCAGAGCAGGTTGGAAAGTTGCTTAGTCTCGGACACTTGATCTGGGCAATTCTAAGGGGCCAATCACATTAATATCTAGGTATAAGATAGTTTTTAAAGCCAAAAGGACCATACTTTCCAACCAATCCTCATTAAACTGCTTTCTTCAATGGGATTGTAGTTGGCCATCTCTGGCAGCTGGCTGTCCTATATTTGCCACTGTTGGTGAAAGGTGTTTGCAGAGTTGGGGCTTTTCGCTTCAAGGTGACGAGAGTTGGGCTCATTCAGATCTCAATTAGTAAGGAGTTCCACAGAAGGCCTTCCACTGGCCTCAGAGTTTAATCCAAGGTTCCTGTACCCAATACTGTAGCGTCTTTTATTATTTATTTTGATTGCCATGGAGAATGAGACTTTCCAAGATGAGGACTAGGACCCTTAAACTTTATAGGGAGCCTTCCACACTTTATGGGGTGGAAGAGGTTCTTACACCCAAAAAACCCACCTCATTTGACATCGCCCATAGGGGCTTGCATACTGCCAGCATTCCAGTGGCATAGTCTGGCAGCACGTAGCTTCATACCTTCAGCAGTAGGTTCATACCTGCTAGTCATAGTCATGAAGTTCATTATCAAAACGGTGTCAGAGTTTATCACATAGAAGTGCTTCTTGCCTAGTGCGTGGGAGAGAAAGCGGCTCTTTTCCTTTGACTGCACTTGCTTTTTATTAGTATTTCTAGAATCAAAGCCAAAAAAAAGAGAGAGAACTTAAGCAAATTGCAATACTAATTAATGTATAATAGATTACAAAAAGGGAATCTGAGATGTCTTATATCTTAATTGAATCAGAGCTGCTATAATATGCTGTAGCAATACCACAAAAGCATTCAAGCAAATCATTTCTAATAAAGGAGGGGGGGAAGGAGAGAACTCTATCCAATCAAATTGGAAGTTAAGTGGCTCATTTATATATAATTTTCCGTGTGTGTGGCACTTGGACTCAGTTATAGGGGCATGTTGTCATGTTCAGTAAATCCTCATTACTGCTTACAGAAAATTCCTTTTCTCTTTAAATTGGGTCTACGATCCTTGTATAATTAAAATGCAGTTGTTTCCCTTAGAATTTATGTGGGTTTGGATAATAATGGCTCTGTTACACAAAATAAAAGCTTCAGGGAGATAGATGCTTTCTTTTCCCTTTAGGTATCTGGAAATGCTCCAAGAATATTAATTTTTTTTTACCATGAATTCAGGTTTTCATGTAGTACCCCTGAAGTATAAACCTAAGCCTCTTTTGTCTAATAAACATATCTTTCTTACCCAACAAACCAACTTTGACATGATCAACTGCCTTGGTCTCACAGAAAGATCCAGATTAATTCTCTTGTGCTTTCTCCTGAGTATCTGTCTATTGGGACAAAGTCCAATTCTGGTGGTTCCTATGGAAAATGTCTGGCAGGCCATTGGGACAAAATCCAGTTATGTTTCCTATGGCAAATGTCTGGGAAGTCTTTCAAATTCACCAGATCATCTCCTTCGACACCATAACGAAGCAAAGGGATTCTTACAAGTACATTAATTAGCACTTTCAAAACCTCCCATTCTTTTTATAATTGCTGGCTTAAACTGGACTCTATTTTCTGCCATATTTGCTACTGTGTCCTAATTTTCAATAATCTTAATTAAACAATCCTCTTTATGCTCTTTTCAGGCAGTCTTTCTAATTTTTTTTAGACTCTTCAGGTGCATCTTAATTTTCCAAGCATTTGCTGATCTATAATTCCTTCTAAATAGCTTTGTTTCTGCTTAGATTCTCCTCCAAAAGAATTAATGCAATATAGAATGGTTGCATGCCATTTTAGCATTAAAAGACTTTTAAAGTCTGCTTGTAATTGCAGATATCAAAGAGCTTACCAAATTGACTAGGTAGGACACCTTACAGAGACTTATTCCCATTAGTAAAGAAAGATTTCTGCTTTCAAAAAATGTTGATCCATCCAGTGAACATTTAACATTTAGAGCACACAGCTACAGTATGGAACTCTAATACTTATACTCAAACTGTTTCTTCCATGGGAATTGGTAGATTATTTCAGTGGGAAGGAAGGGAATTCTACTTGGACTTAATCCCAACCAATATCTAATTGCTTATCCAATTTTGAAGGGTCAAGACTAAGCAGAAGTAAGAGCAGGATAAATTTACCTGTAGATTTCGCTTCAGTGAGCTCTCCTGTCCAGTTGGACCCACACACATTTTCGAAGATGGAAGGAGGAAAAGGAGACGTCTTTATAATGTTTGGTTTTGTACTCTGTGTTTTAGAGAGTCACTGCTTTTGGGAAAAGTTGAAACTGATCTTGATACTAAAGGACTGTTTGCCTAGTGGTTATAGCCAACTGGGGGGATTCAGGATTCCTGTGTTCTCTTCTGACTCCCTGTGAGTCCTAGGTCAGGTCACTTAAACTCTCTGCTTCAGTTTCCCTATCTGTAAAATGAGTCTAACACTGCTCTACCTTATCGGGATATTGTGAGGCTTAGTTGCCTGTAAAACACTGAGTTTTTCCGATGAAAAATGTTAGAGAAGCGCTCAGTAGTAGTATTTGGCTATCCGAGATTAGCGCGAACCAAAACCCCAGATCTGAACATCTCTGAACTTGGAGTAAATTTGGATCTGGGATCTAAATCTAGCAGTTCATATCTATCTCTGATTATCATGATCCTGAAAACAACCTGGGATTTTACTGGAAATTTAAAGTTGCAGAAAGAAAATGTACTTTTTGCAGAAATAACCACAAGGGGGCCCATGACACCTATGGTAGACGAGACAGTCTGATTAAAATGTGAAACATGAACATTTATTCAATAGCTAAAATATTTTTAAAACTCCCTTCTTTTTTTAAACAGGCATCTCAAAATTTTATTTCTCGGAAACTTTTGATGTGATGGAGTGTCAAATTCAGTACAGGCATGCACACGTGCCTTGATTTGTGTATGGATTATATTTTTGTTATAAGTACATTTTCCTTTATGAATGCAGCTATATACTGATTTAAAAACTGCTTCCCACGGTATATTCAGAAGCTTTCTTTTAAAGCAACGGAAGCAAATGTAGACTCTGGTTTGAAGCTTACTATCGATGCAGGTAACTATATTGCTGCATATGTGTATGACGAATTTCAAATGTGTCTCCCATATATAGTGGTAGTATCCATATGATAAATTACATTTATTTTGCACCTCTGCCCTTTTCAGCTGCATTCTGCCCATTATCTATCGTCCTCAGGACAACTTGTAGCATTACAAACCCCTAATCATAGGCAGCTTTCAAGGAGCTGCTGCTATTTGGAAACCCGCCAGCCTTAATGCTGTTTCCATAAAAATGTGGCCCCCTCCCCAGAAGGAAGTTACTGTTCAGAAGTGCAAATGGACAATATTTAATCCAGCATCAGTGACTAATTTAAAGGCCCAATAGCTCATGCATCTTGAGGGCTAGAAACAGGAGGAAAGGAGCTGGGAATCTCCTCCATTTGCAATGGGATACAGCACTTTCTCTAGCTTTGAGGGATAATTGAGTTTAATCGTATTTACTTATACAGAAAAGTTATTTTAGACCCATTTCAAACATTTGTCATGGTTAATTAATTTTCTTCCTTCAAGATCTGTACAGTTGGACTCATGCTAATGAAGATAATCAGCTTTCAAGGTGGAGCAGACAAAAAGTACAGATTTTTTTTAAAAAACAATTCAAAAATAGTCTCCAACCAAAGCATTAAAAATACACACAGTTCTTGTATGATGGTTTTATTGGCATTTGTGGGAGTGATCTACATCTGCTCACTCCTGGCTTCTCTACTGCAATCGTGCACAACTCATGCCTTTAAAACCTGTTCAGTGCAACACCAACACAGCCGTGCATGTCTGATTCGGACTCAACCAAAATTGGGGCTCTTTTGTGCTGAGTGTTGTATGTGTACACAGAGAGAGAAAGTGCATTGAAAAGTAAAGCAGTCTGAAAAGACACACAAAAGAAGCAATAGTTATTCCCATTTGACAGATTGGGAACTGAGGTGCTGAGACACTGCCAGATCTTTCTAAAGAGCTCCGCACAAAATTGCTACCATGGTGGTCTGATTGTCAGAAGAGCTTCAGCATCTATTTGGGTGCTTGGATGTTCTTCTGAAAATCTGGCCTTAAGTGGCTTGCTCAGATTCACACAGGAAGTCCGTGGCAGAGCTGGGAATTAAATTCACAGCCCAGTTTAGTAGCATGTTTCACCATTCGTCTGTGTGTCCTGCTGTGAAGTGTTCTGTGTAGCAGTGTGTGTGCATATGTAAAAAACTGACTGACTTACATTTGCAAAAATCTCTGAGCCCCACCCTTGTGTTGTATAGAACCAGCAAGGTGAGGCCTTAAAGTTCATTCTATTTGAGCAAAGCTGGTGTGATAAATACAAGCAGCTCTGTTAGTTTTCAGGGAGAACATTTTTCAAGTGCATGGTGTTCAGCTATGCAGAATGCAGTCAAGGGCCATTAGACTGTGTATATATAAACCTATATATTTCTAGAGCGCCAGTCACCATGGTATCCAGATGCACTACAAATACATAAATAAAGGAGATCTGCCTGCATTGTGCATATCTGCATAACACAGGTGTTTGAAATAGGGCCTTGTTTCTAAATATATATTAAAAGAATCCTTTGTAATTGTTGAAATGAGTGGTTCAGCTAACCAGAATCTCGTCCTTAGCATTATATCATCTCATCCGATAGACTTATAATTAAAAATCCATTTTTATGATGTCCAATCTGTTCTGGATTTGTTATAATTCCTTGGTTACATATTGGGCTGCAGAGCGTTGAATTCAACATTTAATAAGATCTAGGAGCCAGGAACTTCTGAAGTCTAATTCCAGCTCCCTCGCCGACTACTGGGTGACCTCAGGGAAATCACTTAACCTTTCTGTATCAGTTTCCCCATCTGTAAAAAGGGAATCTTATTTACTTTCCTGCCTTTGGGAGGGGCAGGGAGGGAAGAGGTGATGCTGGGGATGTTAGGAAGATCAGTTAATGTTTTTGTCCAGCACTTTAAAAGTTCAGAACCCTGGGTAAGTGCTAAGTATTCATGAGGTGGTATTCTACTAAACCAGGCACAAGGGATTGTATACTGGTCTACATGAGGGAATTTATCTCCCTTGAAGATGAAGACTACTTGGCTTTCCCATGTGATGTGACTTGACTTGCCCGGCAGCAGCAAAAAATTTACTGAGAAGAAGAAAAAACTAAATTTATATATTAGCAAAAGAGTTTGATGCCTTCTGGTGCCTCTATTTTAATTTGTTTTTGATTTACGATAGCTCAAAAGAAGGAGGGAAGGAAATGCTGCAATGTGATGGAGAACAGCGGGAGTCCCACTTAGGTACTGACAGGGGAGAAGTTGGAGAAATTGAAACCAGGAGTTTGACTCTGGTTTTATGACTTGAAGTAATGCATTACAATCCTGATTCTCATGCTACGATTCTAACTGGCAACAATACTTAGACAAAATGTTTCTCAACACAAAGGCAAAGGTTAGTCGCTGCTCAATAATTATCGGACATGTTCCCAATCAACTTTCATACTAAAAACGCAGAATTATCTAGGGGCTAAAGTATAGGTCTGCAAAGTCCTGCGATGTAGGTACCATTCCTACTTCTGGCACCTTAAAGACTAACAAATGTATGGGAGCATAAGCTTTCGTGAGCTACAGCTCACTTCATCGGATGCATTCAGTGGAAAATACAGTGGGGAGATTTATATACACAGAGAACATGAAACAATGGGTGTTACCATACACACTGTAACCAGAGTGATCACTTAAGGTGAGTTATTACCAGCAGGAGGGAGGGGGAGGGGAACCTTTCGTAGTGATAATCAAGGTGGGCCATTTCCAGCAGTTGACAAGAACGTCTGAGAAACAGTGGGGGGTGGGGTGTATAAACATGGGGAAATAGTTTTACTTTGTGTAATGACCCATCCACTCCCAGTCTCTATTCAAGCCTAAGTTAATTGTATCCACTTTGCAAATTAAGTCCAATTCAGCAGTCTCGTTGGAGTCTGTTTTTGAAGGTTTTTTTGTTGAAGTATTGCAACTTTTAGGTCTGTAATCGACTGACCAGAGAGACTGAAGTGTTTTCCAACTGGTTTTTGAATGTTATAATTCTTGACGTCTGATTTGTGTCCGTTTATTCTTTTATGTAGAGACTGTCCAGTTTGCCCAATGGACATGGCAGAGGGGCATTGCTGGCACATGATGGCATATATCACATTGGTAGATGTGAAGGTGAACGAGCCTCTGATAGCGTGGCTGATGTGATTAGGCCCTATGATGGTGTCCCCTGAATAGATATGTGGACACATTTGGCAATGGGCTTTGTTGCAAGGAAAGGTTCCTGGGTTAGTGGTTCTGTTGTGTGGTGTGTGGTTGCTGGTGAGTATTTGCTTCAGGTTGGGGGGCTGTCTGTAAGCAAGGACTGGCCTGTCTCCCAAGGTCTGTGAGAGTGATGGGTCGTCCTTCAGGATAGGTTGTAGATCCTTGATGATGCGTTGGAGGGGTTTTAGTTGGGGACTGAAGGTGATGGCTAGTGGCGTTCTGTTGTTTTCTTTGTTGGGCCTGTCCTGTAGTAGGTGACTTCTGGGTACTCTTCTGGCTCTTTCAATCTGTTTCTTCACTTCAGCAGGTGGGTATTGTAGTTGTAAGAATGTTTGATAGAGATCTTATAGGTGTTTGCCCCTGTCTGAGGGGTTGGAGCAAATGCGGTTGTATCGTAGAGCTTGGCTGTAGACAACGGATCTTGTGGTGTGGTCTGGATGAAAGCTGGAGGCACGTAGGTAGGAATAGCGGTCAGTAGGTTTCCCGTATAGGGTGGTGTTTATGTGACCATCGCTTATTAGCACCATAGTGTCCAGGAAGTGGATCTCTTGTGTGGACTGATCCAGGCTGAGGTTGATGGTGGGATGGAAATTGTTGAAATCATGGTGGAATTCCTCAAGGGCTTCTTTTCCATGGGTCCAGATGATAAAGATGTCATCAATGTAGCACAAGTAGAGTAGGGGCATTAGGGGACGAGAGCTGAGGAAGCGTTGTTCTAAGTCAGCCATAAAAACGTTGGCATACTGTGGGGCCATACGGGTACCCATAGCAGTGCCGCTGATTTGAAGGTATGCATTGTCCCCAAATGTGAAATAGTTATGGGTGAGGACAAAGTTCAGCCACCAGGTTTGCCGTGACATTATCGGGGATACTGTTCCTGACGTCTTGTAGTCCATCTTTGTGTGGAATGTTGGCGTAGAGGGCTTCTACATCCATAGTGGCCAGGATGGTGTTTTCAGGAAGATCACCGATTGACTGTAGGTTTCAGAGTAGCAGCCGTGTTAGTCTGTATTCGCAAAATGAAAAGGAGGACTTGTGGCACCTTAGAGACTAACAAATTTATTTGAGCATAAGCTTTCGTGAGCTACAGCTCACTTCATGGATTGTAGTTTCCTCAGGAAGTCAGGGGTGTCTTGAAGATAGCTGGGAGTGCTGGTAGCGTAGGGCCTGAGGAGGGAGTCTACATAGCCGATGAAGTGAGCTGTAGCTCAGAAAGCTTATGCTCAAATAAATTTTAGTCTCTAAGGTGCCACAAGTACTCCTTTTCTTTTTGCGAATACAGACTAACACGGCTGCTACTCTGAAACCTTTGATCTAGCTGGCTCTGTTAACAATAGCAGTGAAGCCATGGCAGCGAGGGCTGCAGAAGACCTTTGGGTATCCACTGGAGGGGCTAGCCCGGGCTGTCCCTGCTATGGTTATTTGATTAGCCAATCTAGCTCTGAGCTTGTTGTGTCTACAGGTGCTGCAGTCAGACCTCTGGTTGACTGCTGTGTTGACATATCTTTAGGTGACAAGGTGGGGAAAGTGGATACATTGAATAGTGCCCGGTTTTTATAGTCACCATTTATTTTTTTTTTTTTTTTGATTTGTTGTTAAACACACCTCAGCTCTGCCTGACAGCAGCAGGAAATGAGAGGGAGAATTTTCAGCAGATGGCTTCCCCACTCCATGGGTTTCCACTTCAGAGAACAAGGCCCCTCCACCTACTCCCCAATTTTTTGTGGGCATCGTGGAAAAGGTGAGCCGGGGGCGAGCGGCCTTACAGATCAGTTCAAGCAGCATGTTCCACATGCAGGGGGCAACATAGAAGAGTCAAGTGGAAGTGGGTGATGGGGCAGCCAAGCTCCTTGGACAGGAAGAGGGGGTGATAATAAAAGACAAGGGTAGATAAGTGGGGAGGGACAGAATTTTGAAGTTCCGGGGGGCGTGGGGGGAGTCAAGGAGGTTGGGCCTGATGCAGTAGAGAACAGGGAGCCAGTGGAGGGGTTCAAGAAGAGCAGGGTGGTGCAGTGAGGTCAGAACCGTAGGCAGGGAAGATGAGCATCGCTGCGTTCTGCGTGGTCCTTGCTTGTCTTGCCTGCTCCCAAGCCCACTGCGAAAGGTGCAGCAGCTGTTCAGAGAAGGCAGGTTCTGCGGACGTCACTGGGGTGGGCCGCAGCCAGCTGCGTCTCCCTTCGCCTCGGTTATTGGCCACCCTCTGGCAACTACTGTTGTGCACCCGACTGTGATCCTGGAGGAGCTGCTAGTGGCCCTGTTGCCATGGGCCAGGGGAAGGTGACTTGTCCCTGCTGCTGGTCTGTCTTAGTGGGAGAAGAAGGGGCCTTTTATGGGCTACCCTAGGGAGGTGAAGAAGGGGTCTAGCGCAGGGATGACTGGTGGAGATTTGTTGCCCAATCTCAGCTCCAAGAAGGGAGGGCTAAGTGATTCCCTCTCTACAAGCTCATTAAACTGCTTTTACATTTGTATTGCAGCTGCCCTTAGAACCCCTCGTCACGGACCAGGACCCCGTCGTGCCAGGCGCTGCACGAACACAGAACAAAAAAGTCCCTGCTTGGAAACACTTGCAATCTAAGTAGTGAAATCCTTTTCTTGCTTAGTTCAGGCTATCTGCCACCCTGCAGGTAGGAATTACCTGTGCCACACGTGAACAGAATACATTTGGGTTTTTCTCTCTCCACTCTGTTTGCTCTGTAAAAAAAGACTCTACCCTTCTTCCTAGAGGAGCTCATTAGTCCCCCAGGTGCTGATGTCCCCCTCTGTCTCCCTTTCTTTTGCTGATAATAAGCGACTGATGAAGCTTCGGATCTCTGAAAGTTTGTGGCCTGTTTTGATCTGGATTTTGACTGGCAGGGCTACCAGTGCTCCTTTCTCTCAGAGTTTCTGCTTCAGAAATCCCTGCCCTTATGTTTGGCGGCTCAGTTAATGAGCTACACAATTACACTTCTAGGAGCGAATCCAGTCCCTTTAGGAAACGCAGTGGGCTGTCGCTGCCCCCCCCTTACCTTCTCCATCTTGAAATGGCTTCTCCCCGACGGAGCAGAAATGGCAATGAAATTAATTTGAGAGACTTGTGATTGGAAATGGAGCTTGTGGATTAATAAAAGCGTCAATTATTAAAGGCTGCAAATGCTCCCTCAGGATTGTGTTGCTGCAAAGTTAATGTTTGGTTGGAGAAGGTCCATTTGCAAGCTTGAGTAGAAAACCTGTTTCTGTGAGAGCACAGTCGTCGTCTTCTTCTTCTTCTTCTCCTGCCGACTGCTGGCTCCTCTCACAGGGTTCCCCGGTCTCCTGAGTATCGTCCACCTTCCGAAACAATGATCTCTCCGAAAGAGAGCTGTTTTGCCACAAGCCAGCGGCAACTAGAAAGGTCACCCTTTTAATTAGGTGGGAGCAATTACATCCGCTTATGTACCTCCTGCAGCAGTGGCAGCCTCATTCTGCACTCCTACCTGGACATGAACTGCAAGCTCAGGGCGGCTGCAGACGTGTCCCCGAATGGCTGCGAAGCAGGCAACTTCCAAAGACCTCAGTTTAACACGCTGCAGAAGTGAAGAAGACACAAGCAGATGTCGCGTTTCGCAGCCAGGATCTGTGCGGAAACAGCCAAAGCTCCGAAATGCCTTGCAATTTTCTCTAGATGTTGTAACAAATCCAGGCCCTCCTCTGCTATGGTGATGCTTATGGTATAAAAACCTACGCCGACATCTGCCCACCTAGGAATTTGATGTTTGTCACCATGCTGCATGCTGTGGCCACTCAGAACATCTTGGCAACAGCAGGAGTCCTCCTCCAAAAGTCCAGGTGCCTGTCACTTCAGCTAAAGGAGAATCTCCTCTGTTAACATTATGGGGCTGATAACATGTAGTTAAGCTGGTCTGATTCCGTCTGTGAAGGGCAGGTTGCAAATACAGAATGGCCGTCAGTTCATGATAGTACTTCAATATCTTAAACTCTTCTTTGACTGTTTTCTTTTATTGAAGGTGAATTGAAAGGGCCTTTAGACCTAGCAAGAAGCTAGCTCAAGGTTTTGATTTTCTTGCGACAAAACCTGGTGCCCCCAGCAGATAGAGCAAGGTGGATGGTCACCTGGGTTCTATTCCTGCCTCTGCCACTCACTCACTGCCTGGCTTCCGGCAAGTCACTTAACTTCCCCTGCTTTAACGGTCTGCTGTGTAAACGGTGGGTGGTAATATGGGACTGCGGGGAAAGCATTCTGAGGTCCTTTCAGGAAAGGCTTTATTCTAAAGCTTCCAAGTTCTGGTGGTGGTCCCCTGCTCCCAACAACAGCTGTTTAACTCCCTGATTCATCACAGTAGAGCAGAGAGTTGCATTTCACTGCTTGGTTTTAGGTGTTAATGATGTTACAAACTCTTGCAAGCCCAAATTATGTTGATTTTAGCTGAGGGATGAAGCTAGTGTGTTTTGCGAGAGGAAGTCTAATAATAGAATGGACTTCAAGAGGTGAGAGTGTGCTGGCAATGAGCTGTCAGTAAAGGGATGGGAGAAGCTGCTTCTGAAAGGAAAAGGGCATGTACCAGCCCAGATGCTGATCTTTGCCACAGCTCTGGGTAAAAGGGGACCTGAAAATGGGGTTCCAGCTCCAGAAGGGGACCAGCTGGGCATTACCAGATTCTGCTCATCTCCCCAGCCGCAAAGGCACCAGGATCAGCAGCCTAAATTTAAGGCAGATCAACAAATTCCCTCTCCATCGTCCAAAAAACCCGTCACCTGACCCTAGAGAGTTGTGATCAGGGAAGCCACAGGTTGCTCAGCTCCTAGAGGAGCTATGTTGTCTAGGAGTGGCATGGCAAGGGCCCTCCGAATTGAGGCCTGGATATCTGGGTTATGGGGGAGGTAGGGAAGGCTTAACCACTTCCATAAAGGACAAACTTTGCTCCCACTGGAAGAATTCAAAGGAGAGGGTCTAAATTTCAGCAACTGAAGTTTCCATTTTCCTGGGCAAGAATGACCCACGCTGCGGAGAATGACTGCCTACAGTGGAAAGGTTGGTCTTGCGGTTTAACGCGCTAGCCCGGGAGGCTAGTGAGATCTGGCCTCGAGAGCACTGACGTCATCGCTGGTCACTGCCAGCCGGCACCTTTTGAGTTATGTTGCCTCCTGCACATCGAGCTGTGAAGCCGGGTGAGGACGCTGCTCAGTCAAGTACTGGCGGAAGTCACCCATGATTCACCTGGCTGCACCAACTCAGTAATAAATCCAAGGCGCTCTGATGCCCAGAATAAAGCCGTAGAGTGTGGTCACGGCGCTATGGACCTCTGCTTTCTACCGTGTTGCTGGTGCTGTTGTCCTGGGAGCCAGAAGTCTCCACATGAGCACAGATTTTCTGTTACTTTGGGCAGTTCTCTTCGCCTCTCTCTGCCTCAATATCCCCGGATGTAAAATGTGAGAGACACAGGTGGTTTGAGGTTTAACCCACCAACGCTTGTAATGCACATTGAGAGCATAGGAGGAGAGGTGCCGGAGGAATGCAAATAATCATTATGAAATAAGATTGGAAGCTTTTTGGGGGAGGAGCTGTCTGTCTTTGTACAGCGCCTTGCACAACGGGTCTCCTAGGCACTATCGCAATATGAATAATCATCATGGAGGAACTCAGTGCTTTGATCCTTTTCTCGCCCTAAGCAGGATAATCTGTGTATGAGCCTGAATCAGAAAGGGGCACAAGGGACAGCTTTGCTGACAACGAGGGAAGTCTTCCACTAAAAGCACGGTGATGCTGTTATCCCACCAATCAAAACCAATAAGGTTCTCCCAAGCTCTCAGTATGGAAACGGTGCACCCCAGGAGACAGCAGATGAAGCTGCCTGATGCATCTCCTTTGACATGTGACATTAGAAGAAGCTGCATCAATCCGGGAGAGATCATTCAGCAGGGAAAGAATGAAAACTCCTTTCAGCCGAGGAACGCTTCTGCCCTTGATGGATTGCAAGTGAAATTGTTGGAAAACCTTTGGGGATCTCTTCGTTTAACCTTTTGGCTGTTCATAAGAAGGCTCTACCAGGCAGCTCTAACTCCTTCTGACTTGGCCTCCTCATTCCATGACTTTAACCTAGCCAGCAAAGAATTAATCACATAGAATCCAAGGTGCACAGGCCCCTGTCTTAGTTAAATAGAAACTTCCAGATGGATTCTGGCAGCTAGAATGGATGTAGGCCACTCATCTGGTTTTAAGCCAGACAGTCCTGTTTTTCTATGGCTTGTCCCCTGTCCAGTACTGAGACAAAATCACGTGTGGCGTTGCCCGGTATTACACAGGGACCACACCGTTTTAAAGTGCGCCCTGCCTCCTCCCCCATAGTGTGACCCTTGCACACACTGCGTGTGCAAGGTCATGGCAGTGGGGTGGAGTAGCTCAAAAGGCATGCTCCCCGTGGCGAGATCTTGCGCACACCATAAATGGAAGTCGTGGCAGTTTTTAATTAAAAATACACACAGTTAAAGCAGCCCGGTTGAGATTTATCTGCACTCTTCTTGCTATAATTCATAGGCATGTGGGAATGGTTCCGTTGCAATGGCATTATCCAGGCACTGGAAAATCAGTTGCCTCCATGAGCTGGAGGGGAGTGGGTTTCTTTTTCATAGCTGTAAATACCATGAGCTTGGGAGCAAGTATAACGCCCGGCCCTTCCATTCCTTAGGTTTGATTTTAGCCTCTATCAGCCCTCTTTAAATTACTACTGAGGCACAGCTCCAGGTTCTTGTCTCTTTCTCCCCCTCTCTCTGATCTAATTTACGTTGGCCATTGATCATGCAGCAGCCTGAACTCAACCATTTCACTCGGCGTGAGGCAGCAAGGTCAGGAAGGGGGAGGCAGAGCTCTTGGCTTGCACATCAGTAATTCTTTGCGCTGCAGAGAGGCCTGTCCTTTGTGGATCTCAATGGACTTTACAACACTCCGTGCAGTAGGTCAATATCTTGGATGATACGCTCTTTACCATTTGTAATGGGTTCATACAGCGCCTAGCACAACGGGAGCCAGCCTGGAGATGCTAAAGACAATATAAAATAAACACACAATCCTTCACACATGGGGAAATGAGTCACAAAGAGCCACAGTGGCTTACCCAAGGTGACTCAGTCTGGGATACAGCTCAAAACAGAACCCAGAACTCCTGCCTCCCGTTGGAGTGCTTCAGTCGCAAGACTGCGCTCCCTCCCGCTGGAGTTTATTTCTGAAGGGTTCCTTTTTCTGGGGCCTTTCAGCCTTATCCTGAGCCATTCTTCATAGCCAGCTTTCTTTTCTGAGTTTAGTCAGCAGGGAAAAAAAGGCCAGAAAAATGTCTAGGCAGAGAATTGCCTCTGAAGGCCGTATCCAATTGACACAGCAGGGGAATCAAGGTTGGCAGAACATAATTACCCACATTGGAATTTGGCTAGGGGACTGCGGCTCGCACTTCTCTTGTGAGAAGTGCCATGGGATTGTCAATGACTGGAATGGGTTTAATCCTTGGGTTTTGTCTCCTCTGAAAGGCCAATGCCCCTTGCCCGACTCTGGGGCCATGGCTCAGAAGGCAAAGCACCACCTCTACGTTCTCTTAACACCGCAACCTGCAGCATCCGGGTTTTCCTCTGTGGTCTCCCATCCAGGTATTGACTAAGCCTGCTCCTGTTTAGCATATAGAAAAGGAGTCCTTGTGGCACCTTAGAGACTAACCAGAAGTGAGCTGTAGCTCACGAAAGCTTATGCTCAAATAAATTGGTTAGTCTCTAAGGTGTCACAAGTTCTCCTTTTCTTTTTGCAAATACAGACTAACACGGCTGCTACTCTGAAACCTGTTTAGCATATGAAAGTTGAGTGGATCACAGCCCGAGGTGGTATGGCTGCAGGCTCTTCTTATAGCTTTGCCTTTATCATTGCAATTGCAGCTAGAAGGCAGCTGGTACTTTGATCCACTTTGCCCAGGAGAAGTTGAACATTGGGCCCTGACGGACTCTGGTGGTGGGGAAGGGACTGTGGGTGGTCGGATTTGCAGGTTACTCTCTGTGTCCTGCCTTAGACCAAAACAAAGCAATGGATATAGAATAAATCTGTTGTCCCTAGACAACAGTTTCGGAATCTGATCCTGAGTGTGATGGTTATGCTCTCATATCCCCATTTGGAGACTAACATGACAGCTTCTTTCTGGCCGATGTTACAAACAATTACTGTAGGGCCCAATCCTGTGAACGACAAACATCCTCTACTCCTAGCGAAGTTCAAATTTTGCTGACCTCTGAGTAGGAGTTCCCGGCTGAAAGTCAAATGGCCCATTTTAAGATAAGGGGGCTAGTACTGACAAGAAGTTTGTCATCTCTCTGATGCTTCTTCCTAATCATTATAGACCAAATTCCAGCCTGAATAGGACTATATGAAGGCAGAGTTTGTCCATAAGGATATTTTTTTCATATAATGCAGCATCAGTCCAGAGGCACATTGGGTACAGTTCCTGAGTAGCTGAATATTCCACACAAATCATTATTTGAATTTGCAATCGGGACACCTGCTTCTAAGAGTTACTCATCCAGTCAGGAACCAGGCACATACCATCTGCCATTGAAAAAATGGGGGTTTGTTTTTGTGATTTTTTTTTTGGGGGGGGGAGGTTGTTTTATAAATCTGTTTCATATTATTCTCCCACCTCTAGAAACGGTCACGTTCCTAGCCTGTTCCCACTGACATCCATACCTATTGCATGCTCGTTGGCCCCTTTGCAGGCAGTCCAAGCTGAGAGGCGCGGTAATGAATGGGTTGTGGAGACACCAGTTTCTTCTCACGCTTCAATGCTTACCAGCAAAACGCAGCATTCCATCTCCTGGGCTGTGCGTCCCCTGTTTCATCCCTGTGACCTGCACCCCCATCTCTGTTTCTGCATCTTTTGTTCCCCTGTAATTGATTGATTTCTGGGTTCTGCGGCCCCCCTCCCTCACCTGCATGGGTGGGGCTTTTGTTGCTTTGCCGGGTTCCACTGCCAATCCCGGTTATAAAATAGGGTCGCACCCATGCACCCAGTTTGCGTCAATGGCTATGTGACGAACCCTGGGGACAGCTGGGCTGCTAGGATGGGCCTGTCCCATGCTGTGTCCCCGCCATGTCACAGCTGCCAGAACCCACCCAAAAGTTCTTGCTCGCTAATTCATTAGCGTGACTATTTCATGTGACCCAGGTAAATCCCCGGCGTGGCTGCTCCACGCACGCCCAACGTGGGTCCTGTGAATGGACGTGCTGTATTATTATGAAACAGCCCTGAGAAACGTATCCCAAAGGGGGTTGCTATGGAAGCCCAGGCAGTGACACTGTCTCCTCGTCTTTAAGAGGCGTTAAATGTTCCACGTGCAAATTACCGCTGTAAAGTCAATCAAATGATCCCTGCCCTCTGGGGCTGCATTCTGCAGCCACCTGGGTGAAACCCACACTAAGGGGCCAGGCAGGGGGTGGGAGACCAGTGAGGCGGGGATGAAACTGACACATGAAGCTGGGGAAAGGGACCAGAGCTACCATGCAGCCTTCCCTCCAGCCTATCAACTGCTGTGCCTCTGGGCAGGGTATTACAACTGCTGGATCTGTGGGGCAGCAGATCCCAAATCCCATAACCCAGCTCCTGATCCCTGGGGGCTCCGGGTGTGCTAGGAGGGCAGGTCCCCGCCCGAAAAGGGTTAGAGTAGGAAGAGAGGAAGCAACAGCTCAGGTTGGCTAGAGGGATGAATATAATAAGGCTCAGGTGAGAGAGAGGAAATGAGGTAAGTGGTAGTTTTAAGAATAGACAGTGCTGACCTAGTGAATGCAAATATGAAAAAGCTTGTTGTCACGGAGTTACCGGGCTCTGGAACGACTCCCTACGAAGCCAGGCAGGACTCTGGGGGAGCCTCCTCTCTCTGAGCAGACTGTCTCCAGGGCAAGAAGCTTACACAGCTTCCACCTTCCTGGGTCTGACCTCAGAGCATTTAGCATCCCCTTCCACAGGGTGTGCTTCCTGCAGTGAGTCTGCCCAGGTGGGGCTCCTGGGAAAGTCAGAGGGCCCTGCACCCCATCTCTTGCACTCAGCAGTGACTCAGGCAGCATGTAGAACAAAGGTTTATTAGTTGACAGGAACACAGTGTAGAACAGAGCTTGCTATCACACAAATCAGTGACTTTCAGCCAAGTCCATCTTGGGGAGTCCTGGGCCAGACACATTAACTAACGTTCAAACAGGCAACTCGTCATTTTAACACGTTAGCTGGTCCGGGCAAATCCCAGGGGGAACCCACTGCAACTTGCCCTGTCTACACCAGGATTTAACATCCTTTAGTTAATGCATGTTAAACATCCCTTTTTTCCCCTTGTGAAGACAAGCCCTTACGGCTGGTTCTGCAGTGAGCAGGGTGTGGTGGAAATGGAGCGCTGGACTTACTCTTTTCAATGCAAATTGAAGAGCTCCTTTCCTGAGACCTGAGGCCCTGTCCATCCAATCTCTTCCACTGATTTGAGTGGGCTTTGGATGGAACCTTAAGGAATAATAGACAACACAACTAGGTTTACATATATTGGCGGGGTCATGGTCTAGGAGCTAGAGGCTGGAGATGCTTTCAGATAGTCAGCCTGCTATGCAGAGACTGTCTCTCTCTGTCCGTACAGCACCCAACACAATGGGGCCCTAATCCTGATTAGTTGCTACCGTAATATAAATGTTTAACAATCAGCTTGATTCTGTTCTGCCCTGCACAAGCTGGGTGAACTTGAAAAAGTTACATCATCTCTCTATACCTCAGTTTCCCCATCTGTCAAAATGGCTACAAATTTGATATACAGATTTTTACAAGACTAGGAACATACCAACCCAGGAATAAGATTTTGCATTTGCAAAATTCACCTTCTCTCTATTCGAGCTATTCTAAAATGCCATGTGAGCCATTAAGTTTTTTTTTTTTTTTTTTTTTTTTACTGAGGTCACCAATAGCATAACTAATATACTCTGTTTTTAGCAGGCCCATCGAGTCTGAGCTGGCTGTTGTTTCACCAGGTTTAAACCCTTGGCAATTAACTGACTCGTAATGGGAGCAACCACCAAGCAGTGCTGTAACAGTCCAGCTGTTAAATCAAGCAATTCTTCCCGTTAGAGTGATACGGCTATGCGTTAATAGTGTGATCAGAGCGAGGGGGCAGCAGGCAGGCATAGATGGGAGGTAAGTGGTCTCACTGCTTCATTTTAACTCCTTTTCTATCTTATTCTCACCGCTACCTCATCAGCACCGAGAATAGCATTTGCAGTTATTAAAAGCATCCGTCTGTCCATTTTGCCACTGCAGCTGGTGCTAGCCTCCATCTGTCTGTCTCTTGCTCCTGATGTGTTGAATCTGCACCTCCCGAGTGATCAACAGGGGGTGCTAATTTAAACTGGAGAGGCGCCGATTGACATTGGCTAAAGCAGAGAAGACCTACAGAGAGATTAAAATTCTACCTAAAAAGGGGATGAGAACAGACAACTGATTGGCTGGCCTGCTCCTCCTACAGAGCTGCAGCCCCATCCGAAAAGCAGAAAGCTCTGACGTAGCACGCTGGCCTCTCATTGTGAATGTATTTCATTTCCAGCAGTGACTGGTGGGCAGGATGTTGAAACTGCATTGCCTGTGTCTAGCAGTTCAGTAACCCCTGATTTGTCCGATCTGTGCCAGGCTAACACACTCATCTAGGACACTGGTGAGGAGAGTGAGCACGAGGCGGGAGATATTGATGGAATCGTTCTTCTATGACTCTGGGAGAATAGCCAGAGGTCTCATAGTTTAAAAGGGTCGCCTCCCTCTGGAAAGAGCTGTCTGAACTCTGGCATGGCTCCCTTCCACCAGTCCTTTCCCATTCCAGAAGGATCTGCCTTCGTTCCCCCTGCAGCTCGGCTCTCTTTTCATCCCCTCGAGACCTCAAAATCACCTTGACCCGCTACCCTCCTCAAAGCTTCGTAGGGTCATGCTCTGTATCCAATTAACAGCTATACTTGGCACCCAGCATCCAGCCAATTCCCTCCCTCCAGGGGAGAGATCCCTCCTCCCTGCACAGTTGCCAGGTGGGCTTCTGGCAGTGAACAAAAAACAATCAAACCGAATCAGGCTGTCACTCTGGGTACATCTACAATGCAGCTGGGAGGTGGGATTCCCAGGTCGGGTAGACAGACTCACACTAACGAGCATGCTAAAAATAGCAGCATGGAAGTTGTAATGCTGGCAGCTGCTCCAACTAGCCACCCAAGCTCAGAACCGGGAGGGTGAGGGGGGCTTGGATTGGGCTGGCTAGCCCAAGCCATCACCCAGGCCATAGCAGCCACACTGCTCTTTGCAGTGCCCTGACTCCAGCTGAGCTAGGGTGAAACTGTCTACCTGTGCTGGGAATCACACCACCCAGCTGCAGTGTATGTATCCTCTGGGCCTCCTCCTGGGAGGTGTCAAAACCCTCAGCGCCCATTGACTTCAAGGTCCCATTGACTCGGCACCTTTGCAGGAAGGTAGGGCCCAGAGAACCACGTTTCTCCCTGGCCTTGCTGCCGAAGGTAGCTCAGACCGTGGTTGCAACTGCAAAGCTGGGGCCTGAGGCTCCAAACTGGTGAAGCACAGCTGGGATCTCAGAACCCAACTTCTCCCATTCGGGGGCTGAAGGCTGCAACCTCACGATCGTCTTCGAGAAAGGGCTGCCGGAAATATTAATGCTCGGGGGCGGGGGGAGGGCACAGATGGCCACCCGCTGACGAAGCTCCCGGCTGTCTGGCTGAGAGCCCAGGGGCATTCAGAGGAAAGCACTTGTTCTACAGCTGCAAAATTTTTCTGATAAAACAACTTCTCGCAGCTAATGCCAAGCTGGGAACCTTTTAACTGAGCAGCAGGAGGAACGCAGTGCCTGCTACGGCTTTTGATGGAATTTTAAAATAATGAGGTTTGTAAAAACTCCAAGAGTTTTGAGTGTTTAAAAAAAAAAAAAAGCTCCCTGCCCCTTCCATCATCTCCTCCCGTCACACGGCAACAACTGGTGAGACCCAACTTCCGCTGAGCGGCCAGGTGATGGGAAAGTTTGCGGAGCTGGCCGTGAGCGGGTGCAAGGCCCCGACTGGCCGATAAACTCGGCAGTTATTGTTGCTGGCAGTACGGCTGAGGCTGTGCTCAAGTCAGCTCTCGCAAGGCGAGGCTGGGTCTGTACTTGGAAGGGAGACTCCCAAAGGAGCCGCCTTCCCCCCTCAAGGCACTAGCCGCACATTTTGCCTTTGAGTTGGTTCCAAACCGATGTCCCGGCATGGTGCTGTGCAACTGGAGGTAATGTAAAGTCTTCTGGGGGAGATGAGTTAAACGATGTTATGTATGATGACTTACTAATACCGAGCCCTTACAGAAAGCTTTTCATCGGTAGACCTCAGAGTGCGCTGCAAAATAGCATTATCTGCATTTTACAGACGGGGAAACTGAGACACAGAGCTGTGAAATGACATGCCCAAGGTCATCCAGCAGGCCAGAGGCACAGCCAGAAAAGTAACCCGGGTCTCCTGAGTCCCAGGCCAAAGCTCTTTCTGTACGAGCTGGCTGTTAAAGGTGTCCAGGCCCCAATTTGGGTAACTGTATTTTGTCTCCCTTAATTCCTCCTGCCGTTTCAAATTGCTCCGGTCAGCTTCTTCCCCTCCTGTCCTAAACAGCTACCAGAGTCGTTGGATCTCTGTGGCAGGGAGAAGCCATTTCTCTACGGCTCATCCGCCTGAATGTAAATCACTTTGGGATGATCGCCATTTGGAGACGGGCATTGTACGCCATTAGCGTTATTACAGTTTCTACAAATGATTACCCAACACATTGCAAAACTTTGCACGGGTCTCTTCTACACTCTGCATCTTCCCTGGTAGAAGTCACTGAATGTGCCCCGTCATAAAGAGCACGACGCCAGCTGAACTGGGATAATTACCAGTGCAAGGTATTTTGATGACTCGATGCAAGAGGTTGGCACCCACTGATGTAACCAATGGCTCCGAATGGCTGGGTTCTGGTTTGTTTTGGGCTCAGCTGTGTGTAGGGGGAGGTGTTTCTGCCTAGACTGTAAACCCCCTTCCCTGCCCACCCTCAATTCTCCAGGGGCAGTTCCAAGGTTGAGTCCCCGTGTGTGGGAGGCGAGAAGCTTCCACTGCTGACTCTTCTATGTTATAAATGTCTATGGTCACCCTGACAAGCTGGGTGAGGTAACATTTTTTTATTGGACCAACTTCTGTTGGTGAGAGAATCAAGCTCTTGAGCTTACACTGAGCTCTTCTTCAATTCCCCATGATAAAGCTCGACTTGCTGATTTCTGTCCCAGCTGCTGCAAGGATTTCACCATAGGTTGACATTGGGGTGGAATGAAAAGGTCATTGTCCTCTCTGATGCCCCAAGCACTATCTGAAGGACAAGTCTCCTGTGTTGGTGCCCCTCCACCAAACCTGTTGGAAACAGAACCCCGAGACGCTTTCCAAAAACGATCAGGACGTATCAAGAGCCTGAGAACTCGGTAGTACAATCCCCTATTAAACTGCTTGGTGAGAACTAATAATGACAAAAGTGCACTTAAGGCTATTTGCTTCCCGAAGGAGAGCAGTTAAGGGCTTTGTGCAGATCGTTGATGTTATTAAAGGGATGTGGGGGGAACAGGGGGAGGGACGCTTGTCAGCCTTAAGTGAAATTCATAAAAGATGGTTTATGCAGCAGGCTGTATTTAAATCCAAGGGACAATTTGAGCTGTTTTATGGGTAATGTCATCTCTCCGGTCAGGAAGCCACATTTTACAAACTGAATGTGTTAGTGACTAAGTTTGCAGGGAAGTAGACGCTGAAGGTATTGCAATGAGCAAAGTGCACGGGGTGTGACATATGGCAGAACAAACTTTAACCCTTCATTTCTTTTCACTCGACTGTGGACCGCTGGTCCCATGGTTCTTTATGACCAAGGAGGAGATCCAGGTTTGATTCTTGACCCCAGCACGGTGTCCGTTAGAGTACCTGTACGGCTGAAAATGCCGCATGCTGGATGAAAGGTCAACCAGTCGCCGTCTTAAAGATTCCATGGCGCAGTGGTGTTAATCCCAGAACTGTGACTAAATTCCAGCCCCAGCTAATTACATTCTGCTTGCCCAAATTCCCCCTGCCGTTTCAAATGGAATAGAGCAGTCTCTTTCACGTCCTTCCCGAGTTGTCATCTGCCGTTGCTGTTCATTCTCAAATGACTGCCATGTTCCACCCTAGAGGCAGCTGCATTTCAGTGCTGGGGTGAAGTGATTTCCTGAGGTGCTGTGGGATCTTTCTGGGTGAAATGTGCGATTTGCCTCACCCTTTCCCCACCCAAATCCCTTCCTTACAACTCACTTCTGCCTCGTTGCTCATTAGAATTGAGTCAATATTAACAGTACAGGATAACTGAACCATCAGCACATGCACTTGCCTCAGCAAAGCAAGCATGCAGACTTGTTATCACCTCATTCATCTTCACCTGTACCTTCCTTTACAGTTTGCTAACCACACACATCATATCAACTCTAAAATTAGGTTGGGAGATTCTTGGGGCAGAGCTCGCATCCCACTGTTTGCTCTGTGAATTGCCTGGCATGGTCTGGGGCTCTGTAAAGTAATACAAATAATAATATAAATGGTTCCAGATTGATAGGCCACCAAGGGTTCACAGCCTCCTGCCTATTGAGGATAATTCAGTGAGCCCCGAAGATGGTTTATGTACCCTCTGGGCCTCCTCCTGGGAGGTGTCAAAACCCTCAACGCCCATTAACTTCAAGGTCCCATTGACTCGGCGCCTTTGCAGGAAGGTAGGGCCCAGAGAACCATGTTTCTCCCTGGCCTTGCTGCTGAAGGTAGCTCAGACCATGGTTGCAACTGCAAAGCTGGGGCCTGAGGCTCCAAACTGATGAAGAACAGCTGGGATCTCAGAACCCAACGTCTCCCATTCGGGGGCTGAAGGCTGCAACCTCACAATCGTCTTCGAGAAAGGGCTGCCAGAAATATTAATTAAAATTAATTAAGAGGGAGATTTTCTGAGGCATAGATAGGAGTTTAAGGGACTTCTCAATGGGAGACTGGCACCTGGCAGATATCAACACCCCTTGCCCCATTTCCTCCACGAAGCTCAGAAATGTGTGTCTTCCAAAGTGGGGAGGAAACCTTGACAGCCCAGAGCAGCCCTCGTCTGCAGTTGGACATGGAGCATGCTCTCACACACAGTCAATTTCCTCTTGGCCATGGATTCTGGGTTTCCATTTTTTGGCTCAAATAAATTGGTTAGTCTCTAAGGTGCCACACGTCCTCCTTTTCTTTTTGCGAATACAGACTAACACGGCTGCTATTCTGAAACCCATTTTTTGGCAGTGATCTCAGAAGATTTGCAGATGAAACGTTGCACAGCAGAGAAGTGGAGCCGGACTGATGGGAAGCAGCAAGTGGTAGATGTGTCAGTGCACCACTGTATAACCTCTCCTCTTGTCTCACTGCCAGTTCTTCTGAGATTAATGCCGAGAGCACATAGCAAATGCCTCAGTGGGAAAAAAAAAAAATCTTCTCCCCAGTTGGGATTTCCATCAACTGCTGCCATACTTTTGTTTGTAGCGAAAGTCACAAGCTGTCATGTTTCCAAATAAAGGAGGATTGCTTAGGCCTGCAGGCACCACAGGCCATTCTTAGGCTATCTGAGCTGCATTACTTAGAAGACGAAAAGGGAGTTAACTCATGGTGCAATCTCTTATTTTCAGACCCTTCGAACATCTCCTTTTTCTGAGATTGCTTTGTAACCTCACCCTCATTCCCCTGGATTTTTGTTTTTCCTCCTTGCAAGTCTAGAAATTCTTTAGATTCTCCTCGATTTTTTTGGCGGTGTGGAATAACTTGTCTTTCCTCTGGAACCATGGATTCCTCTTCTGACTTTACTGAGCCAGTGTCCCTCCCAACGCGGCTACGGGTCTTCTAAGAAGACTAGAATGACAACCTAGTGGACCGGCGCTATAGCTGACGGAGGCTGCTTGTGAGAGATTCTTGTGGTGCTGATAGAGAGCACGACATTTCTCTACACAGACGTTTGCACCAGGGTGGATGCTACACAAGTGCAAAGGCCCACAGACGGGAAGGAACAGATGGCCAGTGACTAGAGAAGGAGAACAGTGGTCAGGAGACCTCGGTCCTGCTCCCCAATCTGCTGCTGACATGTTGCATGACCTTGGACAAGCCGCTTGGGTTTAGATGGGGTGGTTGGCGCCCGTTTCTGCTGACGAAAGGAGCCCGCCAAGTGCATTGCCGCTATTAATGCATCTTGAAAGGAAAGCCTGAAAATCCGTCTAGACAAGAAACTGGTCTGAAATTGCTAAGCAGGGTGCTGAACACCCCCAAGTCCCCATTGACGCTGGGGCAGAGAGGCACTCAGCACCACTCAGGATCAGATCCCAACATCTTCAGCCTGGTCCAGGTCTGGCCGGAACAACAGGTGAACGCAAACCACACACAGAGTCAGAAATAAACCATTTGGGGAAAGAAGCCGCGTATTCTCTTGCGTCTGGGGCTGGGTCTGAGCCATCACCCCCTGGAGAGCACCGGGCACCGTGTTGCCCATAGCCTGGGTTACGTGCAAAGCTGCAATTAGGGAATTGATGCCAGTGATCTTACTGACTGTAAAGAGCTTGTAGACTGGGGCTAATCCGTCTGGGCCTGCGTGGAAAGCAGCAGGGCGCTCTGCAACTTTGTCATGCCTTGGTCCCTCCTTGGTTTTCCGGGGCCTCTTCCCAGCTGCTGGATTTCCTTGCCCATTAAATTAAAACACCCAGGCCAATGTATTTCAAAGCTTTTGCTTTACTCACCTCGATTAATTGACCCTTCTCCAGGCCTACGCTCTCCCCAGAAGATGGATTTGCCCAGGAGCAAAGGAAGGCAGGTAGGCTGGGGGTGGGGGTGGACGACACGCAGAGGTCTCGCTATTGCTGAGCTGCCTAATTTCCCACCCCCGTCCAGCCAAAGAGGCACCTTCGGAAATGACAGAGGGTTTGGGCCTGCAGTGATGGTTAGCGCTGCCGTTCTCTGCTGTCCCGATGCAGGACGTTGGGCCCCCACTCTGTGCTGGGCCAGCGTGTTGGGCCATGGGCAAAGGAAGTGCCGCTCAGTTGCGGGGACGAGGAGGGAGCCTGGTTTTGTTTTAACTCAGTGCTGGGGGAAGGTGCCTGACTGGCAGCTCTGGAGACCGGAGCACTCTGTGCACAGAAAAGGCATCGCAGCGGCCCACAGGTGTTTTCCCTCCAGGCCTTTGCTGGAAACCTCCCAATGCAGCGCTATCACTGGGGCAGCTCCACCGGTTGGTAGCACTGCAGGGAGAGGAGATGGGGGCACAGGCATATTTACCACTGTGACATCTGGTCCTATTCTGAGCAAATGCCTGAGCCTTATCTGTGCTATGCCACCCACGGCTGCTACCACTGACAGAACTGCCACAAGGAAAGAGCTCCCCTCCGGTGGTTAATGTAGACCAGGCCCAACGTCCTTCCGCCCTGCCCTGGAGGGAGAGGGGAGGCTGGCCTTCATGGCCCATTCAGGCCTTGGCCTCTCTGATGGGACTGCCAACAAGAGGGACAGGCAGGCCCCATTACAGAGGTGATTTCTGGGCTGTGGTGTGAGACCCACCACGCTCACTTGACCCAAGGCCTCAAACAACTGTCACTTTTGGACCCAGGCCAGATTTGCTTTTTTGCAATGGATGTATTGTTTCTTGACTTTAGCAAAGCTTTTGACACGGTCTCCCACAGTATTCGTGTCAGCAAGTTAAAGAAGTATGGGCTGGATGAATGCACTATAAGGTGGGTAGAAAGTTGGCTAGATTGTCGGGCTCAACAGGTAGTGATCAATGGCTCCATGTCTAGTTGGCAGCCGGTATCAAGTGGAGTGCCCCAAGGGTCGGTCCTGGGGCCGGTTTTGTTCAATATCTTCATAAATGATCTGGAGGATGGTGTGGATTGCACTCTCAGCAAATTTGCGGATGATACTAAACTAGGAGGAGTGGTAGATACGGTGGCAGGTAGGGTTAGGATACAGAGGGACCTAGACAAATTGGAGGATTGGGCCAAAAGAAATCTGATGAGGTTCAACAAGGATAAGTGCAGGGTCCTGCACTTAGGACGGAAGAATCCAATGCACCGTTACAGACTAGGGACTGAATGGCTCGGCAGCAGTTCTGCAGAAAAGGACCTAGGGGTGACAGTGGACAAGAAGCTGGATACGAGTCAACAGTGTGCCCTTGTTGCCAAGAAGGCCAGTGGCATTTTGGGATGTATAAGTAGGGGCATAGCCAGCAGATCGAGGGACGTGATCGTTCCCCTCTATTCGACATTGGTGAGGCCTCATCTGGAGTACTGTGTCCAGTTTTGGGCCCCACACTACAAGAAGGATGTGGAAAAATTGGAGAGAGTCCAGCGAAGGGCAACAAAAATTATTAGGGGTCTGGAACACATGACTTATGAGGAGAGGCTGAGGGAACTGGGATTGTTTAGTCTGCAGAAGAGAAGAATGAGGGGGGATTTGATAGCTGCTTTCAGCTACCTGAGAGGTGGTTCCAAAGAGGATGGTTCTAGACTATTCTCAGTGGTAGAAGATGACAGGACAAGGAGTAATGGTCTCAAGTTGCAGTGGGGGAGGTTTAGGTTGGATATTAGGAAAAACTTTTTCACTAGGAGGGTGGTGAAACACTGGAATGCGTTACCTAGGGAGGTGGTAGAATCTCCTTCCTTAGAAGTTTTTAAGGTCAGGCTTGACAAACGCCTGGCTGGGATGATTTAATTGGGGATTGGTCCTGCTTTGAGCAGGGGGTTGGACTAGATGACCTCCTGAGGTCCCTTCCAACCCTGATATTCTATGATTCTATGATTTGAACTGGTGACAGACAGAGAGTGTAGCAAAGTACTGGAAAGATGCAAGATCTGGAAGAGCTTCTGAAATGAAACTGTTTCCTCACAGCAGGGCCCTCTTCAGAACCATTTTGCTGTAAGACATGAAGCAAACCACCCACAAGGTAGCATACACCTCTGCTCCGGGCTCTGCTGCAGATCTTATAGGAAAGCTCCAGTGATTAGCTCAGTTAACAATCGAACGCAATAGCCAAATGCTGCCTTCTCTTTCACAGTGAATGGCCTCCCAGTGAGAGTTGTATTGATGATTCCCAGCATGAGCCCTCAATTTAAGGCTGCAGAGTAGGACACCAGAAACTCCGCCCCCGTCTAAATGCAGGAGAAACAAGGACTTCCCGGTTGGTTACAAGGCAAGTTGTTGTTTTGTAGCATTTTCCCCAAGCTTGACTGTAAATTCTTGGGGGCAGGGGCTGTCTTTTTGTTCTGTGTTTGTACAGCACCTAGCGCAGTGTGGTCCTGGTCCATGACGAGGGGTGTTAGGGGCTACGGTAATAAAAATAATTATTAATAGGGCCCTACCAAATTCATGGTCCATTTTGGTCAATTTCATGGTCAAAGGATTTAAAAAAATCATACATTTCATGATTTCAGATATTTACTTCTGAAATTTCATGGTGGTAACTGTAGGAGTCCTGACCCAGCTCTGAAGGCAGCGCACAAGTAAGGGTGGCAATACCGCGAGACTCCTTCGATAATCTTCCGACCCATCCGCCCACAACCTTCTTTTGAGGCAGGACCCCCCTTTTGAGGAATGCTGGTTTCTCCTGTGAAATCTGTAAAATCAGTGAGGGTAAAAGTAGAGGGTAAAAGACCAGATTTCACGGTCTGTGACGCATTTTTGACAGCCGTGAATTTGGTAGGGACCTAATCATAGATCAGCCACTGTAAAAAGAGCCGAACTTACCTCGCAGAAACCATGAAAGCCACATTCTCAAGGAGACTGTCAAACTGAAGGCGTAAATTTGCAGACTGCCTTTTTTTTTTTTTTTTTTTGAGCATTTAATTCCTCCCAGCCAGACTGTCCCTGGACAAGCATTCGGTTTTGTGTATGCATCGTACGTGAGCACCCCCGAGCCAGGTGCTTAGGGGTTTAACTGCTGCCTTTTCAGACACAAATGATATTTTGCACAGGGCAATCATCCTGGTGCTGAAATGGTGTGAAATTTGTACCTGTCGATTTCAGATTTGGCTCTGGGCATTGCCTGGTTTGTTGAGCATTTAAATAGTCACCTGATTTCCTGAGTCATAATCCACTGGATCGTCATCAGGCTCTCAAAGTGACTAACAATCCGACTGCTGTGAAACTGCAGCCAATTCGCACAACTTTAGCAAGAGTTGCATTAGATTTGTGTTCTCGCGGACCTCCCCATTGCTGGGGACCCATGATCCTGTGAGAATCGCAGCTTTCGTTTCAAAGTTTCCAGCCCTTCTGGTTGTGGAGAAAAGACTGAAAAGGTGGCCTGAGCACAGCTTTAAAGGCTCAGAAACCAGCAGGCAAATCAAATGTATTATTTAAAAAACAATCACTTTGGGAGGCTCAGGGACGGACACAGGATTCCTGAAATGCCTGAGATTGCCACTTCTGCTGAGTGGTCTGATTTGTGGGGTCTCAGGGTATGGCCACACTGGCGCTGGACGTGAAATTCGCAGCTCGGGTAGATGTCCCCACACTCGCTCTGATTGAGCTACCGTGTTCAAAATAACAGCGTAACCAGGGTGGTTGGTAAAGTTGCCAACTTTGACTGAAACTTTTCAGGGAGATTTTTTTTCCCCCCAACATGACGTAATGTCATTTTCTTAAAATATCGTATTAAAAATCTCCTGGATGGTTTTCAAGATCGATGCCGATTCCAGGAGGCCAATCCTGGAGACTTAGCAACCCTAGTGGCAGGATGGGCTAGCTGCCCCAAGTCAGATCCCATCGGAGATCCTAAGTACGTACTCGGGGCTGCTAGCGTATCCCAGCTCCTGTGCAGCCATAGCGACATGCTATTTTTAGCACGCTAGCTCAGTCAGGCGTAGGGCAGGCATGTCTACCCTAGCTGGAAATCACACCTCCAGCAGACATACCCTACGCAACTTACAGTTCAGTTCTTCACTCTGCATTATAATCAAACGTAAGGATGACAGCAGTGTATTCTATTAGTAAGCCGTTTTCCTTTAAAGGCAAGGTGGCTCATGGCCTGTTTACCCCACCAAAGAGAGTAGGATCATAGCAGGAGAGAGAAGTCACAAATCACATGCTTGGTCCCCTTAAGAAATGTGAATCAGCCCTCTGATATGCCGCTGCTGCGAGTAGTTCTTACATTAAGATGTGTCCCAATTTACATCTGATTAATTAAAACCTCCCGTTGCTGTAAGATTGCCCTTTTCATGAGCTGCTTTTGTTGTTGCTGTTGTCTTTTTCAATAACCTCCCTTTGTTCTCTTATTTTTACGTACAAACGTGGCAGAGGGGAGACTGGAAATACCCTATAACAGAAATAATGGAGTTTATAAATACACAGCCAGCTCCCGCAGACCGTTCAGCAGCAATAATCTCTTTTCAGCGGATTAGGAACCATGCAGCCGACGCAGCTGGAATGACGTTTCCACGCCGTAGTTCCTATAAGAAACTCCCTTAGAGGTTTGGGCTCGGGGCTGGGGTGGGGAGAGGCATGGATGGGGCCCGGAGGGATGTATCAATCTCTCTCAGCACTCGCACACAGTACACTGAACCAGCCAAGGCAGACGGCAGAGAGTCTTATGGACCAGAATGTAAATTGGCTGGCTCTAAGCACAGGCTATCTCAAATTAAAGTTGCAAATCAAAAACACATTGGCTGCTAGGGTGACCACGCGCTTGCTGGATTATATGATTACTATTCATCACTATAAATGTCAGTGGTACATAATGCCAACATCCGCTGCCCCAAAGAGCTTACAATGGTCCAGATCATCCCCCATCCACCTTCAGTATGGCTCACGGCAGGGAGGGCTCCAGGGAAGGGGATGTCCCTGAGGAATGATCCTCTCCCATGATCCCATTAGGATGTGGAAGGTTGAGACTCCTGTGCCATGAAAAACCCCACGAGGCCTGCCCCCAGTCCTGGCAGATCCCAGGGATCCACGGGAAACCCTAGGCCTATGGGAACCGGGGTTTTTATAGCAATGGGAATTTGCAGAAATAGCAGTAAGATGAATTATTGGTGTCTCAGGTTTGTGACAGATATAAAGGGGCAGAAAAGACCCATTGCTCCCAGAGGCCCAGTCCTGTTCCCACTGAAGTCCATGGCAAAGCTCCTATTGATTTCAATGACTGGAGGATCAGGCCCAAAGTTTGGAGGTTGTTTTTATTTATTTGTACAAGCAGAGCCCCCAAAGGCCTCAGTTGGAACCAAGAGCCCATTTTGCCAAGTGCTGTCCACGCACAAAGCAAGAGACCGTTCCTGAGAGATCACCGGTCTTACATGGTAACGGTTTGCTCAAGGACAGTGATCTTTACTCCTACAGTTATTAACCCTGAACTGTTGACATCCCCTCAGTCTGGCTCGTTACATCTCCTGGCAGGGTTCAAAGTAAATAGATTTCCAAAGAAATTCCCCTGATTCTGCATAACTGCGGGCAGGATGATGTACGATGTGAAGTCAGAAACTAGATAAACGCCGTCTGTGGCCGGGTGGGGTGAGGGTCTGAAAGGTATTGTAGCCTGTGGAGGAGTTATTCAGAGACACAGATGAATGCTGGGCACTGCCATGTGGCCAGGTGACTGGGAACCTGGATTAAAAAAAGGAAGACTCGGACCAAACGTGTTTATTAGACACACCAAGGATGGCTCAATGTGGGACCCAACAAGGGGCTAGTGCAGCAATCCTGATGCAGAGAAAATTCCTAGTGATTTCCTTAAGAGTAGAGTTTGTTCTCTGTTACAACCCTGACACCCCCCTGAAATCGCCGGGTTGCATGAGTGGGAGGGAGAGGGGAATTTGGCTCATTACCAGTGATAAGAATTGGTCCTAGAACATCTCTCATCCAAGGATCTCAAAGCACCTTAAAACCATGAATTAATTTGGCCTCACAACAACCCGGAAAGGGTCTGGATTATTTTCCAGGTGGGGGATGCACAGAGGGCCTGATTAGGGCCTGCAGCTCCCATTGTCTTCATCTGGAGAAGTGAGTGCTCCGCACTTTGGAAAATCAAGTCCCAAAGAGGAATAACGGCCAGATTCTCAAAAGCACTGAGCACCCAGCAGCTCCTGGCCCTCAGTCACTTGACCAAATTCCAGGATTACTAACACCAAGCAATCCAATATCATGACTCAGCCCCGCCCCCCTGACCCCAAATCATGAGATTTTTAAAACTAACAAAATTGGGGGGGGGGGAGAGGGCTTTGTACTGGTCTACTGGTTTTGTAAGCCTTTAGAGGCCACCTTTTCAAGCATTTATCTTCAACAATGAGAGCTAGAAACTTGATTTTGTAGGGGGGTTCCATTGAAAGCTCACATAATAACATGACTCTGGGAGCAGGGGCTTTATGTAGAACACCACAAACCATGCAAGATTTGCAAACCAAATCCATTGCAGAACTGGGGCCTGAATCAGACACTCCTGCTTCCCATTCTCCTGTTGCAACCCCAGCTAATGCTTCCATCCTGAGGTTTTTTTTTAAACCTGTCATCATCCCTCTAAATCAGCAGTCCTCAGACTGTGGGTCCGGACCCCAAAGTGGGTCTCGACCCTAATTTAATGGGTTGCCAGAGCTGGCGTTAGACTTGCTGAGGCCCAGGGCCAAAGTCAACACCGGAGCCCTACCACCCTCAGCCAAAGCTCAAGATCCACTGTCCAGGGCGGTGGGGCTCAGGTTACAGGTCTCCCAACTGGGGCTGAAGCCCTTGGGCTTCGGCTTTGCCTCCCCCTCCCGGGGCAGCAGGGTTGGGTGGGCTTAGGCTTCGGTCCCCCCTCCTGGGGTCATGTAGTAATTTTTGTTGTCAGAAGGGGGTCACCGTGCAATGAAGCTGGAGAACCCCTGGTCTAAATCTTCCCTCAGAACCCAGCCCAGCCTCTCGTTAGTTGAGGGGGGGTGGAATTAGTTTGGTTATAAAGCTCTAATAACAAAATTTGGCGTTGGATGGCCCCTTTGCAAAGGGAAAAGCGCATCGCCTGGCTGGGCAGAGTGATCCCAGCCCACAAAGAAAACAATAATCTGAATGCAGCGTAAAGAGATTACCAGGATTAAAAGGAGATGAAAAGGGATGGTTACAATTATTATTAGCTTCAAAGTCTCAGCAACTAGAGCAGCAAGTCACTGCCCATCTGTTCTGTTACATCCACACAGCCTCTGAGGTTTTGTTCCTGACTGCACATTGCATTTGAAGTTCTGGTACAATCTGAACTTTATAACAAACAACAACAGCAGCAGTGAAATCTGATAGCCCGGCAACGTGTTACTGACTGCCATGAATCAGGCTGTGGTGCTGGTGTGGAAATAGCATCCAAGAAGTGTATCAATTGGACACGTGACAGGACAGAGACAGTTTTGCTGGGCAGACAAAAAGGGAGAGAGTTTGCTTAAGGAAGCAATGAAAAATGGTTCTAATTAAGAACGGATTGAATTGGCCTCGGAGCTATTATTAGAATGAGCAACTGGGGCTTTTTACACTATTTGAATGAACTCCATCCGCATTTGCGCCATAAATTCCATTTTTCAGAGGGTCCCTAACTTGGCAATGAAATTTTGCTGTGGACTGACTTGTGGTAAAAGATGTGAGGTGAGCGGGAGATAGGGTCTGCTTTGGGTCTTGATTTCAGTAAATCAGAAGAGGATAAAAGCCTTTTTTTTTTTTTTTTAAATAAGGGTTTGATTCTGCAAATCCTTCCATGAGAAATCCTTACCCATGCAAGCAGTGGATAAAATCAATTGGGCTATTTGCTTGTGTGAGTAAGGGCTGTAGGAAAAGGCTCTGTCTTTTTATTTTGTTGTTGTTATTTTGCACCTAGAACATGAATTGTTTGCTTTTATCTCATTTATTTATTACTTAAAGCATAATCAAACTGTATTAATATTACAGTAAAACCTAGAGGCCTCTGTAAACCCTGTATGGGATGGAAACCACTTCAAGCCAGGGGGTGTGGCAGCCCCCCCAGCAACCCTACTTCCAGCACCTGTGGATAAGACAGACAAATGGTGGGAGAAAAGCAGAGGCACAAACAGGTGAAGACGCTGGCCCAAAGTCATCCAGGAGGCTATTGGCAGAGCCCCGAATAGCATCTTGGTCTCCTGTTCTCTATCCGCTGGACCACACCATCTCTCACTCTATGGGGGCTGATTCAGCCAGGTGCTGAGCACCTCTCCCTCCTATTGAGCCCTGAAAGTTTTGACCTCAACCCAGTGAGGTCAAAGGAAGAGTTTCACCAGTGATTAATTTGTCCCACTGTTTCCACACTTCAGAACAGCAGGGTGCACTGGAGTGGAGCACTTCTTGCTGAACCTGTCTCCTAGCATCCCCAGAGCAGCAGAACCCATCCCAGCACACAGCCGCGGCCCTGATGTGTGAACGGGGAATGGCAGAAGACATGCTTGCTGAACAGCAGTGCTAGGCTCTGGGGTCTGTGACCAGCACACACTCTGGAGAGCTGAGATGGGCCGGGGACGGGGGGGGGCCGCCTGGTACATGGTTAAGCCATCGCTGAAATTCGCACAGCACTGCGACAGTTTCCCGAGTTGCACGTGGGGATGATGTCGACGCTTTGCATCTTTGGAAGTAAGTGCTCTGCCTGTTTGATGCCAGATAAGATTTTTCCGGCACGTGTCAACATTTGCAGCTGTCCGTTGGGATGCTGGAAATGTGAGCTGTATTTTTAGGTATAGCAATCACTAAAACCAACTCTAAAGACGGCATGCGTGTGGACGGATGGGGATGTGTGTGTGTCATTGTGTCGGTGGCTGTTGAGTGTTGCTCAGTGTTTAGGGAGGTGGGGCCATCACCACGTATTTGTTGTTAGTGGCTGTGAGATTGCACATGTGTGCTGAATGTTTGCGTGGGCGTGTTTCTGTGTCGGTGTGGGGAATACATGTGTCTTTGTTTCGAATGTTGCTCAGGGCGTGTGCATCTGGTGAATGTGTCTAGGGGGAAGGGAGGAATGTGTGTGGTGTTGTGGCAATATGAGTGTGGGTTTGTGAGGGCACACCCCTGCCCCCGGGAAATGACGCATGGCATTTATCTTCCTTTATCTGTGCTCCCTCCAGAACCCATGCCACTTTGGTGTCTTGGCCAGATTCCACCCGGAGCACAGTAATTGCATTGGACCCAATCCTGCAGCCCTCTGCTCAGGCAAACACTTATTTTCTTCAGGGGGAATTTTGCTCGAGTTCCATTCCATTTCTACAATTGCTGCTGATTCAGTGTCTCCGGCCGATGGAAAACAAGACAGCCCAGACCACAGGAGGCCATTCCATTGTAAATTGTACAGTGCGGGAGCAGCTGCGCTCTAGCAGACAGAGGGCAGGGATGGGAGACAGGAGAGCTGATTTATACACGCTTGCTGGGTGACCGTGGGCGTGTCACTCCACCTTTCTATGGCTCGGTTTCCCGCTCTGTAAAACTGGGATATTGTTACTGACTTTTTGTGGAGCCCCTTGAGAGTTATAGATACAGAAAAGCAGATTATTATTATGAGAGTCATTAGGTTGCAGAATGGTTTTGTTTTCTTAGTAACCTTGCTGGGGAATGGTGCCGAGTGTTTGGATTAGGGTTATGGGGATGTCAGTGGTTTTGGCAGACCCACACTTGTCTCTGCTGCAGATTTAAAATAGGGAAAGAGAATTGAGTATGAAGAAGAGCAAACCACAATCACTCATGATTCAAACCAGCTTCTCTTCCAGTTTCTTCCCTTCCCCTGGATGATTGACACTGATTTGGGTTTTCTCTCCATCATGTATTGCTGTTCCCCACCAAGCCTGGAGTTTTTCATCTCTCTCACTTACCTTTCCCTTTGTTTACTTGTATCCTTTTCCTTTTAACAGTGACGAATGGGAACACGGTTGAGAGGCAGGGCAGGCAAGAGATCTCCTGTGGGAGCTCTGGGCCCAGGGGAGGTTGTTGTTTTAATGTGATTTGCCTCATGTACAGTGATTTGGCTGCCAGGGCAGGGCTCAGTGCCATTTTGTAATGGTTTCAGGAGTTAAAGCACCCCCAAACTGGGATAGCACGTTTTTAAACCATGGAACTCAAGCTCTGGTCCTCTCTAACAAGGCATCAAACTCTCCATGATTTCAGTGGCAATTAGGCACCTTAACACCTTTGAGGATGGATGTCACTGAGGCCAGAAACTGAGAGCAGTATTCAAACCGGGGTTGGGCATTTTTAAGGATAACAAGAATACTTGGAGCTAGAGTAGTTAATGCTGACACAAATTGTGGAAGGGATATTAGACCTTATGCTTTAAGCAATTTCTAATTAGGAGATAAGGAGATTTCCTTCACCCACTGTCAGAGACAGGCTGCTGGAGAGGATGGACCACAGTTCTTATCTAACCTGGCGATCCCTATGTTCCTGGCATGCACAGCACCAGGGTACGCCTCCTGGTACGGCCTCTCCAGCATTCTTCAACCCTGACCTGCAGGGACTGCCTGTAGGAGCAAGATGCGGGTTCGTTTTCGTTTTCCAGGGCTTGTGTCCATTAATCTGCTGCTGCTCAAGGCCAGCGGGCTTCCTTCTCAGCTGGGGAGCAGCAACCTTGTTTATTTTGTCTGTGACCCAGGCTAGGACAATCATGCCGTGCGTGAAGGGACCTCGTGAGCGTGGTTCTGCTAGAAGAATGATCAGGCCCCAGTAGCCAGAGAAACTATGCCAAAAACTTGCGATCAGGAGCCATTTGCAGCTAGCACATTAACTAGCCTGGGATCAGGCTCTAAGCGTGTGCTGCTGAAAAGAGATTCACTCATCCTCCGGGTCTGTAAAATAAATATGCCCTGATTCTCTCTGGTCCTGCCCATGTTCAGTCACATACTCCAGTGCCAAGTGGGAACACAATGCTACCAAAGCAGAATGCCAGCGTGTTGCACTGGTGACAAGGTGCAAAGCAACAGAAAATCCGGCTCTTACTGGTGAGGCGCGAAGCATGTGTGTCACAAGGCACGTGGCTATTGCTTCTGAGTTTGAAATAGCTCCAGGTCAGGGTGACAGTCACTTCAGGAGAAGGCCAGAAAACCTAGAGGTGGGAGACCCTTAAGGCTAGAAACAGTCAAGCACCCCTGTGTCCTAAGCAGCATCTTAGCCCTAAATTATGGGAATGACACCTAAATTATGTGATAGATCCACTGTGGGATAGTGGTGCAACGTTCTCCCTTAAACCTTGACTCCCACCCCTCACCTCATATAGGAAATTCAGTACCATAGTCTGTTTCGAGTGACTCTGCTATCACATTTCGTTTATTTTACACTGCCCAAATTTTAACCCTTCAATCTGATGCAGATTTTTTTATTGATGGGGCTCAATCCAAGGCCCATGGACCCGAAAGGGTGATGCCAGTACACAATTTGGCCAGTGTTGGTACAGTCAGTGACTTGCAGAAAGCATTTTGTGTGGACAAAAGCATACTCCATGTGGCAGTCAAGCGCAACAGAAATGTAAAACAGTTACCATTAACAGAAGGCCTCCCTAAAGCCCCTGTGGGGTCAGGTATCATTTATTTGTACAGTACTTGAATACTATTTATTTCTGTAATGTCAACTCTCTGAGAATCAAATTTCACTTCCTTTTAAAAACACACACTTTTATTAATTAAGCCTCCCAGCACTCCCATACGTGGAAATTATACCTGTGTAACAGAAGGGTAAACTGAGGCACAGAGCTGTTAGGAAATAGTCTACAGCCCCATAGTAAATCAGTGTCAGGAATCCCCATTCTGAGGTTCTCAAGCTGGATGTTGTGAACAGGTGACGGGCGGGGGGGCGTGACCACCTGACCCTTCCCAGCTAGATGGAGTAGGGGAGGGAGAGGGTCCCGGTTGGAAAAGGTTGACTGATCTAAACAGTAGATCACGCTCTCTCTGGCAATGCAGTTTTTTGTCTTTGGCTCTTAAGTGACTGGAAAGACCCACACACCCGGCAGCAGCTATGATAGAGTTTGCTTAGTTCACTTTGTGCCTTGATTGTGGCTGTCTTACAATTGAGAGGGTGGTTTGGGATTGGTTTTTTTAAGTATTATTTAAAACTGGAGCAAATCTGGGCCTGCCTTAGAATTTCATGGCCATCACGATGGTGCACACCATGGGAAATCAAAACGTCTTCTTGCAAAACACAGGGATAAACTCAGGTTTCAGAGTAGCAGCCGTGTTAGCCTGTATTCGCAAAAAGAAAAGGAGGACTTGTGGCACCTTAGAGACTAACCAATTTATTTGAGCATGAGCTTTCGTGAGCTAAAGCTCACTTCATCGGACGCAAGCTCAGAGTCTCATGCTGCAAAACAGCCTGCTGCTAGCTCAGCTAAAGGAGAAGCTTGCCTAGCTAGTAGCAGTATAAGGCCTGAGCACATTTGAGCTGTCCTGGTTCCATCCAGGGGAGGGCGGTGGTGCACTTATTCACACCAGCCTGTTCAGTTTTATTCCACCACAATCCATCGCTGATGAAACCAATATGACTAAAGTAAAAATTATGGAGAGAACTGTTTCCTTCTAACGGATTCCCTCTAGTGAATCCGAATGGAAGAGGGTTTATCTAGCCCTAAGAGCAAGGAAATGGGAATCAGGTGGCCTATTCCTGGCTCTCCCAATGACTCAATCAGTGATCTGAGCCTTAGCTTAGCTGCTCTATGCCAGTTCGCCCCGCAGGGAAAAAGATTTAGTTACAATACCCCACAGCGACAAGCTGCGCTAAATTCATTCAGGTCTGTAAAGCACTGGGAGATCCTCCTATGAAAAGTGCTATATGAGTACAAAGCATTATTCTGAATATTAGTGCATATAAATCTGTCACTAGCAGTGTAATCTGTGAAGCTCTGAATTGCCCAGAGAGAACACAAAACAAATTGGCTTGCAAGTGAGGGCCATGCTGTCTCCACAACTAAAAAGGGAGGTGGCTTCTGGCCAAGCTGACTTTCCTGGGCAGTGGAATGCGGAAAGGTGACCATACGGGCCTCTTCTGCCAGGGCCAGTGCTATATAAGTGCTATATAGTGCAAGGGACAGCCGTGGAAGGACCACTAGCACTGATTGTATTACCCTGGAAATGGGATGTGTCTACCCTGCCACTTAGTCACTAACACCAATAGGGACTTACCGTGACTTGTAATCAGGGTAACTTATGGCCAATGAAACATCGATTGCAGCAAATGTGTATTTCCCCCGATAGAAGGACAGATCTGTATTATTATTATTTATTTGCATTATCGCAGCACTTAGGAGACCCCGTCCTGGATGCTGTACAAACACAGACGGACCCTGACCCAAGGAGGTTGCAATCTAAGTATAAGACATGAGACACCAGGTGGATAGAGACCGACCGACAGGGCAGTACAGGGGACTAGTGAGACTATATTGATCAGCATGACAGGCACTGGTCTCAGCGCACAAGCGGCCTGGCCATTCTCAAGTATTTTGTAGGCCTCCTGGCAAAGAAGAGTTTTGAGAAGGGAGTGGAAGGAGGAGGAGTGAGTGAGTTTTGCAGATGTTTCCAAGGGAGCTTTCCCCAGACACGAGGGGCAGGATGGGAGAAAGCATGAAAGGGCTTGTTAGAAAACTGAACAAGTGGGCGCCGGAGGCTGGCATCATGGGCTGGCTGGAGGCGGGAATTGACCTTTTGAGACTGAGTGAGAGAAGATTCGTAGGGTGGGGACAGCATGAAGGGCCTTGAAAGTGAAGACAAGTGGAACAGAGGACCCTGGAGTTCTGGGCGTGCTAATAGATGGCGCAGCTAAGAGCTGAGATTTAAAGCTTGCTAGATGACAAGGCTATTTTAAACATAAATTATTCCTTTGCGGAGACTGGCTTGGAGCTGCCGCATGGCCATGCAGGAGACCTTGGTTTGATTACTAGCCTCTCTCATTCCAGCTGCTGTCACTGTCTCTCCCTCTGGAGCTGCTCCAACACTTGAAGAAATATGTCCCGCGACTCCCAAGCAGTCCTCCTGTCTGAGAGAGCATTTTCAGCACAGTCAGGGAAAAACATTGACACTGATGCTGGTAGTTCACTGGGGCCGGGGGGGGGGAGAATCAGCAGTGGAGGACACATTGCAGCTGCAGTCTGTGCTCAGAACATCAGCATCCAAAAAAACCAGCCCCATGCAGCCAGAGCATCAAAACACCAGTGTCTGAGAACGTAGGCCGGGCACGCTGAAGGGAGCTAACAAAGTCAGCAACACATACAAGTTGTTGGCAGGGGACGGACAGCCGAGCAGGGAAAGCTGCACGTGCGAGGGTGCTGCACGCAAGACAGGAGCATGCCCTGTTCTGACGAGTGGCTTGTTTTTGCAGTCGCTACAGGGGAAGCGGTGGGAAGGAAGCCGTGAGAAGGTGCTGAAGCTGCTGCTCGAGGTAAATAGCACATTGTGATACACTTAGCTGATGATGGTGCAAAACACAGAAAACTGTAGACCAGAGAAGAGGAAAAATAGCACACGGCTGCACCAAAAGCCTGCCATGTGGATTTATCAGCCTAGTTTGTTATAGAATTTTATAGAGTATCTGGATTGGCCATTCAGCGGTTGGCAAGGATGAAACACTCCAGCACAATGCACGCTGCAATTTGGGAACCGTGCTCTGCCAACATCTCAGCCACAGGGCTTCGATTCAGCAAAGCATTGAAGTGTGTGCTTAAACCCCTTGGCTTCAATGCCGCTTTAAACATGTGCTTAAAGGCAAATATGGTTGTGTGCTTTCCTGAACAGGGATGGATTTAAGCACATGCTTAAGGGTTTTGCTGAATTGGGGCCTACAGCTTTACAGGGACCTTTAAACTGACTTAATTATACACTTCCACCATGCCTATGCTGTTATTTACCAGCTACATTAGACAACCAGCTGTATCTTTTGATACCAGTTAATTTAAATCTCCTGTTTCAAATTCAGACCACAGTTGTTGCTCTTAAAGGGATACTGTCAGGTTAAAAATCAGACTGTATTTTGGGGGGAAATATTACTAATAGGTTAGATTGTTAAAACCAGAAGAATATCTTTAATCCAATTTACTTTTCATCATTTGTGCGGTTTATCCATTTCTTGCTTTTCACTCAGTTGGGACAATGAAAATAGATTAGTCAATTCTACTTTTATTTCTAAATCACTTTCACTTTCTGGCTGCTCGAGTACAAGCGCAATACTGCAAGGTTTGGATTGCCAACACCAGATGGGAATGTTTAAATTCAATCAAAAAGCTGTTTTCAGTTACATTCAAATATATTTATTAATAGGAAGTACTGTAAAACCTGTAAAAAAATTATTTTACAAAACCTACATTTTGGGCCTAACCCACCCACTTATGATAATATCCCGTTAATCTCAACAAGCCCACTAGGCCCCTAAACCTACCAACACTTATGCACATATGTTTAAAGCATGCTAATGGCCAGCTGAAATCAAGTAAGCTACACATGCATGGAGTTACACATGTACAGGCCTTTATTAAATGGGATACTAAAATATTGCATGGAATTTGCTTGTACTACATTTGAGGCTTTAAGGAAACAAAAAATTGTTCTTCCCATGCCTTTTTAACACATTAAAGTCTTTTGATAGTAGTTCTCATTTTCCATGTACTGTGCATTATACAATGCAGTAATCACATAGAATCATAGAATATCAGGGTTGGAAGGGACCCCAGAAGGTCATCTAGTCCAACCCCCTGCTCGAAGCAGGACCAATTCCCAGTTAAATCATCCCAGCCAGGGCTTTGTCAAGCCTGACCTTAAAAACCTCTAAGGAAGGAGATTCTACCACCTCCCTAGGTAACGCATTCCAGTGTTTCACCACCCTCTTAGTGAAAAAGTTTTTCCTAATATCCAATCTAAACCTCCCCCATTGCAACTTGAGACATTACTCCTCGTTCTGTCATCTGCTACCATTGAGAACAGTCTAGAGCCATCCTCTTTGGAACCCCCTTTCAGGTAGTTGAAAGCAGCTATCAAATCCCCCCTCATTCTTCTCTTCTGCAGACTAAACAATCCCAGCTCCCTCAGAGCTGGTGGAAATGTTTCAGAGTAGCAGCCGTGTTAGTCGGTATCTGCAAAAAGCAAAGGAGTACTTGTAAGTGTGTTAGTCTCTAAGGTGCCACAAGTACTCCTTTTCTTTTTATGGTGGAAATGATTTTCAATTCTAAATCCAAATACACTCTGGACTTATCAGAATGGTGAATCAAGCTTAGATGAAAGAGGGTCACCACTGCCATAAAATAGGATGGAAAGTTTAATTGTGAAAAGACCATTGATTTGATAATATGGACCCTTAGGAGTTTGGGGGCAAAATCATGCTAGAGTTGCCAAGGTATGTGTGTGGGGATAACTGAGCTGGCTGATTTAAGCATGAGGCCTCCTTAACTATAACACTGGGAGGGTCCCCATATTTGAGGAGTGGCTGCCTCATGATCAAATGACATGACCAATTAAAGCCTCTTGCATGGGGGACATGAGGCCATTGTGTCCAGTCCCGATGACACATTTATGCAACACACGGACGTGACAGCCACTAACTCTGCAGGCGGGAGCGGCTTTCGGGACCTCTCTTACATCCAAAACTGATCCTGACAGTGCTTGGCTGGGGAGGGCAAAGGCGCTGTCCTGCTCCAGAAACCTAGGTACCTCTCTGGGCAGGAGGTCACAGTGCCATCGGAGCTTAACTAAGACTCCGAAGCAATGCTGGGCCCGTCACGGCCCAAGGATGGGACTTCCCAAGCTCAGATCGTAGGGTTTAGACTGCTTGTTCTATACATTTATCCTCAAGGCCCTACTTAGCTTGCAATATTGCAGATATTGTGGATTCCACAATAGGAGGCTTCCCCTGCAATTTTGACACTGGGCAGCCCCATCATGCGCGGATCCGAGAGCCAGAGCCATGGGCCCCCACACTCAGTCCCAGGCAGCTGCTGTCAGCCCCAGAACCCCCCCCACTGAGCCCCTGGCGGCTGACAGCAGGAGCCCACTTCCAGCCACAGGCCCCCACTGTCAGCCCCGCGTCCCCGCTGCCAGCCACAGGCCCCCGCTGTCAGCCCCGTGTCCTCACTTCCAGCCACAGGCCCCCGCTGTCAGCCCCGTGTCCCCACTGCTGGCCACAGGCCCCCGCTGTCATCCCCGCGTCCCCGCTGCTGGCCACAGGCCCCCGGTGTCAGCCCCGTGTCCCCACTTCCAGCCACAGGCCCCCGGTGTCAGCCCCGTGTCCCTGCTGCCGGCCACAGGCCCCCGCTCTCAGCCCCATGTCCTCACTGCCGGCCACAGGCCCCCGGTGTCAGCCCCGTGTCCCAGCTGCCGGCCACAGGCCCCTGCTGTCAGCCCCATCTCCTCACTGCCAGCCACAGGCCCCCGCTGTCAGCCCCATGTCCTCACTGCCGGCCACAGGCCCCTGGTGTCAGCCCCGTGTCCCCACTTCCAGCCACAGGCCCCCGGTGTCAGCCCCGTGTCCCCGCTGCCGGCCACAGGCCCCCGGTGTCAGCCCCGTGTCCCCACTTCCAGCCACAGGCCCCCGCTGTCAGCCCTGGGCGACCCACGGCGGAAAGTCAGGGGCAGGTCTGATGGACTTTAGGAGGGCACCCAATAAGGTCCATTCGTGCTTTTCTGCAATTGTCCGTGGCTTGTCCCCGACTCAGCTGTAATTTTGGGGGGGACAATCACCCCCCTCCCCCCATTCACACCGGGCCTTCCTGATACTAGTTTCAACCCGGGGCAAGCTGCGATGTTCCCCCCGCTGGGCCGGGGGTCTGCACCGGGGGGGGGGGGCGGGCCGGCCTTGCTGCCATCACCCCACGGGAACCCCCCCCGCCAGTGGGGCCCAGGCCTGACACGACGCCCCCGGGCCAGTGGCCACCTGTCCCGGGCGGCGCGGCTCAGCCGGCTCCAGCCCCCGCGGCCCGGCCAGGCCGGGCGGGGAGGTGCCGGGGCCCGGGGCGGGGAGGCGCCGCGCGTCAGCAGCCGCACCAGCCCGGGCGGATCTACATAAAACTCGCCTCCCACTTCCCCCCACGCGATCATCCCTCGACCGCCCCGAGCCGGGAGGCGGCGCCGGCCCGCCCGCCGCGCCGGGCAAAGTTTGTTGGCCGGAGTTGGGGGAGCGCGGCGGGGCGCGCCATGGAGGCGCTGCGGTCGGCGGGCAGGGCCATCATCCGGAGCCCCAGCGCCGCCAAGCAGTCCTGGGGCGGCGGCAAGCACCAGAGTGAGTCCCCCCGGGCGGGGGGCGGCTTATCCCGGGGGCGGCTTATCCCTGGGGTGGGGGGCGCCCGCCCCTCGCCAGGGCTTGGGGGGCGCGCACGGGGCGGCTGCTGCGCTCTTGGCCCCCCGGGAACCGGGTTTGCTTCCCCCCCCCCGCCCAGTTACCTGCTTCTCCGCTTTGGGAGCGAGCCCGGCTAGCGCCTCTCCCTGGGCTCAGGGGCGCCCGCCGGGGTGGGGCTTCCCGAGGCCCGAGAGGAGCAGCGGGGGCTTGGCCTCATGCCCAAAAGCTGCTGAGCTGGAGGATGGTCACCCCCTGCCCGCCCCACACCCCCAGGTCGTGGCTGGGTCCTGCCTCGGCTTCCTCCTCTTCTCTCCAGCCATACAGTGAGATCTCTCCTCTGCTCCCTCCCTTCTCACCCAAGCAGAGAGGGGCCAGCCCAGAGCACCCCTCCCTCCCCCCCCAAAACCCACAGCTACTGCTCTACTCCCAGTTCCTACCCCCTGGGGGAGCAGGTTGGGGCCTGGCTTGGGCTGCCTTGTGGTGTGGACAATCCCTAGCCCCGTCCGCACATCTAAGACTCGTGAACCTGTTCTTAGCCCACAGCTGAATGCGCAAGCAGAATGCTGTGAAGCTGGGTTAATAGTTACTGAAGGTCTCCGCCGAGTGAATGAGGCCAGGGCGTGTGTGTTGCTTCTAGTGATTGATGATGAGATGGTGGCTAACCAAGGAATTCCTCTTCCTCGCACCCTGGGTTGTAGCTCCATGTTTTAGGAATTGCTGCACTGTCCCTCTTCTAGGTGAGGTTATGGGCCTGCCTGGATGTCTTGAGCCAATTTAGTGAGTCACCTTCCGCTTACCTGCGAACTCTGCTGAACTCCATAGCTCTGCTGTCAGGCTGCTCCTACCAGGGATCGCTGACTTGCCTTCCTTTTAAGAAGGACTGTATGTTTCTGAACCCCTTAAGTTACCCCTTCTCTACCCCAAGTCTCGCCTTTTGCAGACAAACCACCCTACTTCTCCTTTGGCTTGACAGCTTTGGGATTGTTGTCGTTGATTGTGGCATGTCCAGGTTTTCTTTCCTTTTGTGCAAAAGGAAACTCTAAACAAACAAGAGTTGTGGCATTCACAGGAGAAGACTGGAGTGTCATGAGACCACACAACGCTCTGCCTGCTGAGCAATTTACACGTCTTAATGCGGTGTGTCAGCAGCACACATGCATTAGTCTGTTGGCCGCATGTGTTCTCTCCAAGCCTGCCCTCCATTATGGCAGATGTTAGCCCCACACTCCTTTTAGGAGAAGAAGAATCCAGGCTGACTTTCTGTCCCATCACAGGTGGAACTCTAAGGGCACTGGGTTCGTGGAAAGGGGTAAAGTTCTGCAGTAGGATTTTTTTTGCTTTGGTTTAGTTGTGCTTCATCCAGAGTCAAATCGGTGGTTAACTTGTAACTTCGGTTTTATTAGCTGGCTTAAAAATATATTTTCTCGTCACTACACCCAGGATACCAGTTTAAAAAAATCTCACTGCGGTGCTTGATTTTGCACACTCCATCCAGCTTGCTACTAGATTCTTGAGCTTTGGACAGTAGCTAGCTGTAAGTTGCATTCATTTGAAGGCTGCTGGGCACCTGCCATGTGTACACAGAGCCCCGGTTCCTTTCCCTGCTCCCACACAATAACGAAAGGGTTTGAAGTGGAATTTTTTCAACTTTCTTCCCCTTCTTAGTTGTTTTTAGCACTCTTATGATACGCCTGCCTGCCTGGCCTCTCAATCTTGGTGGGATCTCGGACTCCTCTCCCAACAGCTAAACCCCATGTGTGTTCGTTCTCTCCCCCTCCTGTCTGCTGCAGCTTGGATGGGAGTATGAGATATTAATTTCCTGCCATGTGTGGTATATCCTCCTCCCCATCTCCAGCCTTTCAGTGTGTCCAGAATGCTGCTCCCAGGATCACCTTGAGCTCCTCCTGTCCCTTGCACCTTGGTTCATTCAGATCAAGTTTCTTGTCTTCACCTTCTAAAGCAGGCCGCTCTCTGATCTCATTTCCTCCCATGGGATGTCCCAGCCTCTCTGCTCCTTTTGTCCCCTTCAACTCCTAACTCCATGTCCCAAGGCTGGGAACAGCCTCCTGCTCAACGCTCTCTAAGAGCTAGTCCGGTCCTCCAGGCTGCCCTCTTCCTTAAGGCTTAAAGTGCTAGACTGTGATTGCTCCCCTTCTGGTTCTGACTTACCGTGGTGAATATGCATGGTCCTGTCCATTGATAGGATCCAGGAATAGCCTGGCATTTTTTTCCCATCTCCCTAAAAGCTATGTGAAGAAACTCCTGGGAGGAGATAAGTGGAGTTTTCACGAAGTGCTCTAGGCTCCCGTGCCAGAGGTGCAGTAAAGGAACAGGACCAAGTTTGCTACCAGCGGGTGTGCAGGAAAGCCCAAGATCCCTGCAGCAGACCAAAGCACACTAATCCAGGTTTAAGAATGAAGTATTTTCCTTTGCCAGCTTTCCCTGTGCCAATAAAACCCCTAGTGTCTGGAGACTTGGCTACATGGTGGCAAGATCAAACTGCATGGATTTTTATTTTTTTTTTTTTTTAACTAATCCTCTGAGATTTACTCCAGGGTTTTTTGCCTCCTTTAAGGATTAAGAGACTAGTATCTCTGGATCTGAAACTACACTACAGTATCTCTGCTGTAGACGCTTTGGCACTGGGCTGCGACTTGGTACAGGGTCTGCAGAGAGTGGCGTGGAGGGATTTTTCTGACCTGTACCCAGCTACAGAGTTAAAAGCAAACCAGTTTTTGGTCTTAGAATGAAGCTGTTCTGACTCTACTATTAAATTGTCTTAAACAAGCTTGTGAATTGCATGAGAATTATTGTGTGCTAAGTAAATATGAGTGAAAAGCAGGAGTCGCTGTCAATTGGCATGGAGACATCAGCTGTGTAAATGTAGCAGTGATTCCAGGTAAATGCATACTGACCTCTTGCAGAAAGGACTCTCGGTTACGAGCATATTTGATTGCATTGGACTTACTAAGGCTTTGTGTGTGTGTATGTTATCTAGCTTTCGATTTTCCCCCCCACGCCCGCCTCAAAATGAACTTAATGATAACGCTCTTTTGGAATGGGGACTTGTGAAACTCTAATCTTGGAATCCGTTTGGAGGCCCCAAGATGGAAAAGGTTTCTGGTCTGAACACATCTATTCTCCCCCCACACACCTACCACCACTTCCTTCCTCGCTCCATTCCCCTCCACACACACACTCTAAACGCTCCATCGCTGTATCCCACACACACCTACCACCACTCCCTTCCTTGCTCCAGGACTGACTGTCTCTCTCTCACTCTCATACTAGTCTCACTGTTGCTCCCGGCAAAAGTAACTCCAAGCCATCATCCCTAGGGGCACATCCAGTGAACTCCAAATGCTTCAGGGAACTGTCGCCTGGAAATATTTGCGGATTTCAAGACAGAAGAAAAGTTTCTCCTGCTCGGAGAGTGGCAAACTGCGCTTGAGGGGGAAGTGGGGCTGGGCCGGGGCGGCAATGTGTGTGCGAACTCTGGCTGGCTTGTGAATTGAAAGTGTTTATTTGTGGTGCCAGTGAGCTGTGTGTGTTCATGAGATGGGGCAGGAACGTCAGAACAAGCCACTCTGCCCATTTTCTCCCCCCCCCCCCCCCCCACACACACACACACACACACCAAAGCATAAACCACTGTGAGCTTTGCAGCCCCTTTCAGGTCTGCCTCTCTCAACGTTGAGCAGCTGCATGTTGATTGTAATTCTTGATCTAAATCAGTTTGTGAGCCGTGCGTCATGGATCTAACCAAAGGGGTGCTTGGTGCTGTATAGTTGACAGTCTCTGCCATTCAGTAAAATTGGGGGAGCTCCCGCTGTGCCAGCCGAGGAGGGGTGTGCTGTTGTGAAGGGCTGGTCATCCAAGCCATGGGAGCAGTGGGCACTTCCCGATTGGTTTTTGGCACCGTGTGGGGAAGAAGTGCTCTTCTCTTTGCCCCAGAAGATCTTGAGAGTCCTAGTGGGAAATCCAGGGGAGGGAACGGTTTTGGTGAAGTTGATAGAGAGCTCTGACAGTTTCCCCTTCCTGGGCTGCAAACCATCTTCCTCTCCGAGTACTTTGGTGGCTGAACTGAAACCAAGGAGCTTCCTTCCTAACCAAGCACCGCTGCTAGCGAAGCCTGGCTATCCGTGTGCCTCTGAAAGCTGTTGATGTTCAGACTTCCCAACTGGGGGCACGGAGTCAAAGTGGGACCTGAGGATCCTCTCCCTTGGTCTCCCCCGCCTCCTCAAACCCCTTGCTCTCAGCCTGAATATGCAACTCACAGAACAAGATTACTTAGCTGCTTCAGTGCCCAAGTAATGTTACTCAGCTGCCTAGATGCACAGTGCTTGCCACCCCACACCCCATGCACACAAGCCCAGCACAGCTTCAGGCGGTATGAGGCCTTCGTTGCACTCAGTGTTGGAAATGGAAAGGCTCCGCCACAGTCTTCACACCCCTGCTTGTCTAGACAGTGTGGTCAACTCACCATTTTATCGTGTGCCTCTTAACTCTTCTCCCCCTGGCTCAAATATTCCTGGAGCCCTGTGATTATGTGAACCTTGGCCTTGCCTTCTTTTAAAAACCTGGTTTCTAGCCCTCCTGGTTCAGAAGCTCAAAAAGGTGACCCCACGCCTCCTCTTGCCCCTGCCAAGGCTCAAAACCCAAAAGGCAACTTTAATAAAAAAAAGTTTGTTGTTTTTTTTTTTAAAAACCCTCATGGCCTGAGTCCTTGTGCTCGGAAGAGCTGTACGCGTCCATCTGGAGCCGGTCCATTAGCATTTGCACTTTACGCATGGGGCAGGAGGGTTGAGTAGAAGAGAGGTGGCACAGAGGTTTGTGGCTTGTTGAAAGCCACAGAGGAAGTCATCACAATAGCAGCAGAGCAAACAAACGGGGGCGCCTGGCTCGTAACCTGGTGCTCGCTTCTCCAGCTCATTGGGCTCCCTCAGCTGCTTGTAAAGTGCTCAGAGGCTGAAAAGCACGGTGGGACCATAACAGGTGTCTGTCCCTCGGAGCAGAGCTTGAGATGGCCTGCTGCACCTCATAAGCTGGCCTGCCCTCGCTTACTTTGGAATCGCAGGGGTGGGAAGCCAAGGAAATCGGTGGCACTGGAAGAGTCTCTAATGCTGACAAAATTCAGCCCCTTGTTGCATCATGTCTGTAAACAGATGGTACCAAGTTAAACAAAGGATCTGGCTTGTCCTTGGTTCCCCGCTAAACTTTGGGAGCGGGTCATCTGCACAACCGCAAGGGCTGGGGTGGGGAGCTTTTAGAATAAACAAAGCCTGGCTAAAAATAGCATCCCCCTGGTACAGAGGCCATTGAGAGACTCGGGCTAGCCAAGCAAAATAGACTCTCTTGCCATGTCTTACAGGCTAGATGAGCTGTACTGAGTCTGAATGCCAGAGGCCCACTGGTGCTGGGAAACAACTGGGCGTTCCAAGTCCCCGTGACTACTTCTATTTCCACTGCAGTTCAGCCCCTGCTCTGGTCAATTGCATTCTGCTCCTGTGAACCTGACAGGGGCTGTCCAGTCTTGTGGAGAAACAGGGTTAGGAGTCACTCTGGTGTCCAGTCCGGCTCTTTCCCGTGCCCCGGGGTTGAGCGTGCTGGCTCGCTTGGAACCAGGATTCGGGTTCCCAGAAATCCCAGCCTGGGTGAGGTTTCTCTGATTTTTCCCGTGGGAGATGTGTGTATGTCCACTCTGTGCCTGGGAGTAGATAGGGCCGTGAAAGACCTCAGAATCCTGCAATTGCCCTTGTGTGTTCAAAAGGCTTCGGTGCTGCTGTGTTGTGACGCCCCCCCCCCCTTTTTTTTCTTTTTTTTAAAACCAGTTTATCCTCACTCCTCTTGCCTGCCTTCAGGCTAGGCCTGTAGTGCCTCTCCTAGGCTGACTGGCCCGGCGGCACACACAAACAGCCTGGCTATAGCCCCCCCCCCTTGATACCACTATCCTCGACTATTCAGGAATATGGGGCATTCTCCATCTGCTCATCAGAGCAGAGCAGATGGGCACAGTGCAGGGATGACGTGACTCATGCTTCTTACCAAAGCACAGCTGGTAGGTCAGATCCAAAACCTCCCTGGCTTGTCACTGAAGTTCCAAAATCGGGAGGAATGCAGGAGGTGGCGTAATATATCACCAACAGAGCTGTAGTCTTACGCTCACCTGTTCTGGCCACCGCTGATAGCTTCTGTGCATCTCTTTGCTTTGGCAGCGGTTTTGCTTTGCAAGGATTTGTCAGGCTCTGGTGGACTTGCATGTTCTCCCCCAAACGGCGAGTCCTGACTCGCTGTATCTCATTCAGTGGCTGCTGCCAACGCCCGGCAAACCTTGAAACAGGGTATTAATAGTTGGACAGACTCGGGTGAAATCTGTCTGCCTCCCCCTTACTTGTGCCTTGCAGATGACTGGCTTGCTTGCAGTTGCAGAAGGGGGAATGCCCTGTTCTCTGGAAAACAAGGATTCCTGCCTGGCATGTCTCTCAGGCTGCGGAAGCTGAGGGGTTTGTCCTGGAGACCTCCTGAGTTGGGAATGTGTGTGGGTTTTGTTTGTTTTTTGTGGGGGAGGGGGAAATGGAGGAGCTGTGTTTTTTTTTTTTTTTTTTTTTTTTTTTTAGAAGTGGCATGCAAAGGTGGCCTCGTTCCTAAAAGATCAAAGATCCATTAAATCTTTGTGTAATTACAATGCTGGGCACATTATAGATGCCTGGGTGAGCATGGAAAAGAGGTCCTGCTATCCTCCTGTCTCCTTAACAGACTGTCATGTTCTGTGTCTGACTCTTAATCCTGGTATTTTTGTACTGTCACCCTGACTTTTTTCCCCCTGTATGCCCTCCAGTGCTGCCCAGAATCCGCTCCCTGCTGCATAAGGCAAGCTTTTCTTTAAAATGAAGGGGGGGACCCTACATTTGTAACACTAGGGGTAGAAAAAGAACCATTCCTTAGGGCTGTCAAACAGTTACTCTTGTTTAATCACATGGCTAATCTTTTTATCATTTATTTAAATATTTTTGGATGTTTTCAACACTTCCAAATGTATTTGTTTTTGATTACAACAAATACAAAGTGTACAGCGCTCCCTTTATATTTTTGATGACAAGTATTTGCACTGTTAAAAAAAAACAAATATATTTTTCAATTCACCTAAATCAAGTACTGCAGTGCAATCTTTTTCATGAAAGTTGAACTTACAAATGTCAAATTATGTACAAAAAGAGAACTGTTCAACAATAAAACCATGTCAACTTTTAAGAGTCTGGAAGCCCATTCAGTCCTACTTCTTGTTCAGCCAATCACTCAGACAAACCAGTTTGTTTACATTTACAGGAGACAATGCTGCCTGCTTCTTGTTCACAATGTCACCTGAAAGTGAGCACAGGTGTTTGCATGACACTGTTGTAGCCGGTGTCACAAGATATTTACATGTCAGATGCGCTAAAGAGTCATATGTCCCTTCATGCTTCAACCACCATTCCAGAGGACATGCGTCCATGCTGATGACGGGTTCTGCTCAATAACAATCCAAAGCCGTGTGGACCAATGCATGTTCATTTTCCTTATTTGAATCGGATGCCACCAGCAGAAGGTTGACTTTCTTTCTTTTTTGGTGGTTCGGGTTCTGTAGTATCCGGATCGGAGTGTTGGTCTTTTAAGACTTCTGAAAGCATGATCCACACCTTGTCCCTCTCAGATTTTGGAAGGCACTTCAGATTCAGATTCTTAAACCTTGGGTCGGGTGCTGTAGCTATCTTTAGAAATCTCACATTGGTACTTTCTTTGCATTTTGTGGAAGTGTTCTTAAAATGAATAATATGTGCTGGGTCATCATCCAAGATTGCTAAACATGAAATAAATGGCAGAATGCAGTTAAAACATAGCAGGGGACATACAATGCTCACCCAAGGAGTTCAGTCACAAATTTTAATTCATTATTTTTTTTAATGAGCCTCATCAGTGTGGAAGCATGTCCTCTGGAATGGTGGCCCAAGCATGAAAGGGCATACGAATGTTTAGCATATCTGGCACATAAATACCTTGCAGTACCAGCTACAAAAGTGCCATGCAAATGCCTATTCTCACTGTCTGGTGATCTTGTAGATAAGAAATGGGCAGCATTCTCTCCTGTAAGTGTAAACAAACTTGTTTGTCTTAGCGATTGGCTGACCAAGAAGTAGGACTGAATGGACTTGTAGGCTCTGAAGTTTTACATGTTTGCGTGCAGATATGTAACACACACAAATCTACGTTTGTAAGTTGCACCTTCATGACAAAGAGATTGCGCGACTGTACTTGCATGAGGTGAATTGAAAAATACTGTTTATCATTTTTAGAGTGCAAATATTTGTAATCAAAAATAATATACACTTTGATTTCAGTTACAACAGAATACAATATATATGAAAATGTAGAAGAATAGCCAAAATATGTAATGAATTTCAATTGGTATTCTGTTGTTTAACAGTGTGATTTAAAACTGCAATAAATCGTGATTAATTTATTTGAGTTCATTGCGTGAGTTAACTGCGATTGACAGCCCTAACATTCATATGTAAACAAATGAGTGACTTTATACTTGAGTCTTCAGACAGCCTGAAACAGCTGAACTTCTATCTTCCATTTCAAAGGGGGTGTTTCTGTGAAAGCTAATGATGTCCATATTAGCACTGTTGTGTTCTCTGATCACTTTGTGTTCATCCCAGGGTGCCAGAAGCCAGTGTCCCCTCTTAACTGCTCCAGAGATGGAACTACACACTTATTGGCCCACATCTAGGGGGAAGCATTAAACACAGTTTGATTTCTGATTCAGTATCCCCAGGAATGACGGTCTATTCACTTTCCTATTGAATTCAACAAAACCCTAAAATCTAACACTCTGATTCTGCTGTAGCCCTTCCAATGCACTGCAGAACAGATCTTGACAGTGTAGTGCAAGGGTAGTCTTGGACCTTGACAAAAAAATAAAATAAATTCCAGAGAAAATTTTGGGATCCATTCAAAAGCGCCTGGAGGTTTGGATTTGGCCCACTGTCTGCCAGTTGACTACCACTGATGCAGTGCGTAGATTTCAAAGTGCTTTACAGATCTTGCCTGGAAGGGGGGAGGCTCCTAATCTGCACCAGGAAACAGCACCTGGCTCCAAAACCTGGCAGTGGCGGTTCCTCTCCATAACCACTAAGAGCCCGAAATGTGCCCTGCTCTGTGGTGTCTGAGTCACCGGGCTAACCGCTCCCTTTCCCTGCGCTGCATCAGGGTGAAGTCACCCTCCGGTTTAGGATTACATGGAGGTGTTCTCTGTAAAAGCATGTGCGCAGAGCAGAGGCTGCTGGTGAATTCCCTGCTGTGGAGAGCAGTTCTGCTCAGCAGAGAGGAGTGGGGGCGTGGAGAGGCGGGGTTGTGGCCCTGTGACCCTGCTGTCCTGAAGCACCGGAGGTCTGGCAGGGGTTTGCTCCGTCCTGATTCATACAGTACATCCTATGCTGTGTGTGTGGAGCTACACGCTGCAGTGAAAAGAGGCTGTGTCCACTCTGTGGCGTGAAGCTCTTGACGGGGGCTTTGGCAAGGGGGAGGCAGTGGGGAAAGGCTCCGGAGGCAGGGAGACACGACCCTGCTTAAATAGTAGGGCACGTAGCAAGCCATATCGCATCTACGTACCCACAGGGTTCGGTGGTCTGTACCTGAGTCTCCTAAGCAGAGCCCTGCTAGCTACTCTGTTTGGGGGGGGGTGTGTGCGCGTGTGTTCTTGACATGCTGCCACCAGGAGTGAGCAGTGACCTGCCCTTAGTGAGATCTGCCTGCTAGCATGGTTGGCCTGTACCTACACACTGCCAGATGCTCACTTGCATCTGAGGGGAGCAATTTGCCAAGCTCACTTGGAATGGGCCCCATGGGGGCTGGAGTGGACTGTCTTGAAGGCTTAGTGAAGGAGGACTTGTGGCAGGTTAGAGACTAACATTTATTTGAGCAAAAAGAAAAGGAGTCCTTGTGGCACCTTAGACTAACCAATTTATCTGAGCATGAGCTTTCGTGAGCTACAGCTCACTTCATCGGATGCATGCAGTGGAAAATACAGTGGGGAGATTTTATATACACAGAGAACATGAAACAATGGGTTTTACCATACACACTGTAACCAGAGTGATCACTTAAGGTGAGCTATTACCAGCAGGAGAGCAGGGCGGGGGAACCTTTTGTAGTGATCAAGGTGGGCCATTTCCAGCAGTTCACAAGAATGTGTGAGGAACAGTGTGGGGGGTGGGGGGAATAAACATGGCGAAATAGTTTTTACTTTGTGTAATGACACATCCACAGGCTTAGAGTAGCTGCCCCTACTGGGAAAGGGAGCGTGTGGATTTGATGCAGGTTGAGGAAAAGGTGGATGTGGGGGAGAGCAGCACCCAAGAGACCTTTGCTAGACAACACTTCTTGCTGACGGGGTGGGGGTGGTGTGCCACCTGTAGACCAATACCCCACACACAGCACCCTCCACAACCGTCTCTGAGCATGGCTAGTCTGACCGTGCTGCCGTAGCTGGATGGTTGTGGAAGAAGCAATTGGATCTTTAACGTAACTTTCTCACGGAAGGATCATTGGTGTCTCTGAAATGAGCAGCAGACCCTTAGAGGTTTGGAGGCTGGTCAAGGCTGCTGCTTCTGCTGCTAGATGAGGCGGAAAAGGCCGAAGGCCCCTGGGCAGCATTCCCTGCCCTGCATTAATCCTCTGCAGTGTGCTGTAAACGCCTCTCCGTGCCATCATGCGGCCACTAGCTCCAGGGGGGATAGGTACTCGAGCAAGGACACGGACCCATCTCTTCCCCCCAGAACGGCTGTTCAGTGGCCCCCGTTCTTTGGGGCCCTCTTTCGTGCCTCCCATGCTCATAGCCGCTTCCCTGGGAAGGGGAGGTGGAGCCCTTGTCTAGTTGTAATTTAAAACCTTGTGACCAATTGAATGCGTGCCCTGGAGTGGGCACCGATTCGGTCCAGTGGGAATGAACTGGTTAGGAGGTGTGCAGCACTGCCCCGGCATGAAATAGGACTGCTTGACAGCTCGTCGAGTTTTGCTGGAAGGGGAATCTCCTTTACTGCTGGTAGCAGGGGCCTGCCCTGAGCGAGAGGCTCCCGGTTCTATCCCCGAGGCTATGGTGAATTCTAGAGCGGCTTAGACCCTGATGAACTAGATGTATTTAGTCTTGGTACAACTGAACTGCCAACGCTTCTGCTTGAGCAGCCAGGTCTCCGTTCCAGTCCTGCTCCGCCTCTTCGGTTCCACAGTACGCCTCTAACATCACTAGCTACGGGGGTGATGAATTGGTGCCTCCGTGCTGTGATCAATCCTACCCACTCTCTCATCGGGGGGCCCCTGCCTCACACAGCAGTAGGAAAGCGGCGAAGTCTAGTACAGGTTTCAGAGTAATAGCCGTGTTAGTCTGTATTTGTAAAAAGAAAAGGAGTACTTGTGGCACCTTAGAGACTAACCAGTTTATTTGAGCATGAGCTTTCGTGAGCTACAGCTCACTTACCCTGTGCCTGGGGGAGGAAGCCACGCGAGGCCTGTTGGGAGACGACAAACCCTGATCTGTTCAGATTGGCGTCAAACAATAGCCTGCACGAGCCTCTAGTCCGGTCTCTCTACTGCTAAGAAGTGTACATGATTGCTGTATTGATGCAGTCTCTCCCTGCTCTCTCAAAACAGAGGGTTGGATCCTCCACTTATGTAGCGCACCAGTTTATAACCGCCGTGTGGATTAACCCCGGCTGAGGATCTGGTCTGGAATGTTTAAATGTTATTGTGCAAGCTTCCTGTCTCCGTTCGGTGCCTAGCAAAGCTCAGCGAAGCATGCATCGTGGGGAGGGGTTCGCTCTGACATCAGTTAGTCCTGCTCCATATGAATAGCCAATGCACGCGGAAGGGGCTGCTGCAGAGCAATTGCTGTTCACCATGTGAAGCCAGGCTCTCTGACTTGGGGGCTCTCTGGTGGGTTTTCAGGTGGTTCTGCACACTAGCCGCAGGGTGAGCTGCACTGGCCTGCCTGAGAATCTGCATTCTTTGGGCCCTGCAGTTCATGGGTAAGGAAGCAACTCTCCTTGCAGGCTAAGCAGTGGTTCTCAGCCAGGGGTTCACATGTCCCTGGGGGTACCTCAGCTCGTGTAGATATTTGCCTAGTTTTACAACCGGCTACATAAAAGCACTAGCAAAGTCAGTACAAGCTAAAATTTCATACAGACAATGACTTGTTTATACTGCTCTATACACTGAAATGTATTTTATAATTAGATAGTAAAAATGAGTCAGCAGTTTTTTTCAGTAATAGTGCGCTGACACACCGTCTGAATGTTTCTGATTTTATAGGACAGTAGTTTAAGTGAGGTGAAACTTGGGGGCGGGGGGTTACGCAAGACCAATCAGACGCCTGAACGGGGCACGGTAGTCTGGAAAGATAGAGCCACTGGGCTAGGAGATGGGCAGCGAAACAGGAGAAAGTGAGTGCCAAGAACAATCTTTCCCATCAATGTCGGATGCAGAAACGCGCGTGCTCTCTCCCCTGGGGGGTGATAGCGAAGACTGCTGGTGCAGCTTAGTTATTCGCATCTGCGTACTCTCCCTTTGGGCGATCGCTCATATGACTCCAACTCTGTGCATGGGCTCGGGCTCAGATGCACTCTAACTTGTGCATACCCCCCCTTTGCTTCCCCTAGTCTGACCTGAGTCTGGGGGCAGCCGTAAGCAGAGTAACACCGTTTTTAAGTCTGGCCGTGGGTGTGTGTTTGGACTGAAACACCTCGACGGTCCTTTTCTTGGCTTGTACCTGCCTCCCCACTCTAGAGACTTATAAGGTAATGTTAGCACTGGCACAACTTCTGCTAATTCATAATCCGTTTAGCAGTTAATTAGAGGGGATTGGCTGGTCCTAAAGGAGCTTTGTTCAGGAGGGCATAGGGAAGGTGTGATCCATTGGGACGGCTGCAGAATTGTATGTGCTAGTTAGTCCTCTCTGGTGACTCCACCACCTGGCACACGCTCTGGCTAGATCACCAGCTGCAGCAAACAGGGGTGGGGGGGGGGGAAAGGGGGTGGCTTTAAATAAACTTATTCCTAGCAACCTGGCTCTCATGAGGAACCTTTTCTCCAGTGCCTGAGGACTTGGCCACAGGGCAATGCTTGGAGGAGCCAAATTGGGCAAGGGTGTCTTTGTTTTGGTTTGTTTGTTTTGTGTTTTTCTCTTCTCCCCCCCCTCCCCGCACAGAGGATGATTGTACATGCTCATATTGCTGAGCATTCTGCTCCAGAACGTATCCCCGGTTCTATTATGGGGCTGTTGCGTGAGGCAAAACCAGATGAGCTGTAGGGTCTTGTCTTCTCCCTTCAGTGGAAGATCAGGCTGAGTCTCTCTCCACCGAGGTCATGCACCTCTTTCCCAAGGCCTGGCCTTGGGAGTCTTTCTGCCTGGCCTGGATATCTCCCTTCAAGCAGGGTTTCTCTCTGAAGTCTTCACTGAGGGCAGAGTAGCATTGTCTTACCTGAATAATGCTAAGATACCACAGCGCTGGGGCAGGAGGAGTGATGATCACCGGAGTACTTTCGGTAGCTAGCACTCTCTCAAATGCCTCCAGATCGTGACAATTGTGTAGCAGCATTCCATGGCCCCCTCTGACACCTGGGCAAAAGTACGTGAGATGCAGATGAGCCAGCTGCCCACATTTGCATCACCTTGCAGCATTTTCATGTTTAATGAAATCACTTCTCAGGTCCTAGTACGCTCGAGACTAAAGATCTTTGCTATTCCTCAGAGCTACCGGAAAACTGGACCGACACCAGAGAGACCCTACTGGAGGGAATGCTTTTCAACCTAAAGTACATGGGCATGACGCTGGTGGAACAGCCCAAAGGAGAAGATCTCTCGGCAGCTGCCGTCAAAAGAATTGTGGCAATGGTGAGTGCCCTCATCAGGGTTCTAAGTAGATCTGATGCCTAATAAAGGAGATCCCTGCAAAACCAAACAATGCAGACTCTTCTCTTCCTGGTGTTGAAGCAAATGATTCTTGAACACTTGTCCTGGATGTAAAGGCTTCCTATACACACCCCTCTCCGAGCAGCAAGGAGTTGATGATGGGTCACCCAGAAGGACTGTGGAGTTTAGGTGAAATAAAACCTAGTATATGATCTCTCTCTCTCTCGTGTAGGGGTTTCTCAAACTTCTTTGCACTGCTACCCCCTTCTGCCAACAAAAATTACTACGTGACCCTGGGAAGGGAAACTGAAGACCGAGCCCCTCTCCCCATGGGCGGGGCCAAACCCAAAGCCTGAGACCTGCCCCCCTCAGGACTTCCCGCCCTGGGCAGGTGGGGGCTGTAACCTGAGTCCTGCCGCGGAGGGCTGAAGCCCTCAGGCTTTGGCTTCAGCCCTGGGCCGTGGGGCTCGGACTTTTTGGCTCCAGCACTGGCAACCCCATTAAAACAGGGTTACGACCTACTTTGGGGTCCCGACCCACAGTTTGAGAACCGCTGGCCTAGTGCTAGCTAGAACTCTCTCCCATGGCTATACTTGGTCCTCCTAATAGGAAGAGAAAACCTTGAATGGTGATTGCTGTGTCTGCAGCTATGGTTAACCCTTAATCATGGCTGTGACACACTGTTATAGGAAAACTTCAGGGTTGCAAATAGATATCCCAGGGAGAGACTCTAGTGTTGTGGATACCTTGCCAAATCTTGATTTCTTAATGGTACAACTACTCTAAAAGCAGCCTATATACTCTTCGTGTCAACCTCTGTCTCCCCAGAGATGGGTTAGTGGACCTCTGGTATGGGAATTCCCAGTCCCCTATCTGGCTGTGTTGGATGCAGTGGCATCGGAATAGTTTTTATAGGGGTTGGGGGGGAGGGCGGCTGCTGAAAGCCATCGAACCAAACTGTAAACCCTGTGTGTGATTGGAAACCCCTTCAAGCTATGGGGTGCTGCAGCCCCTCTGGTTCTCGCACCCCTGGTTGGATGGGCTTCTCTGAGCTTTACAATCCAGAGGTGGATTGGAAGGGACCAGCACAAACTCTGCAGCCCTTTCCTGGCCACTGAAAAGGCAATTAGTCTCCCTTGCAGCTGACTGATACTGCTTTAATTTTGCCAGCGCAGTACAGCTACCGACTGTTAAATATTTAACACTGCAACTTACTTAGGAGTCCATCCTTATTCACCACTTGTGCTACAGCAAATTAATGCATCTTTAGACACTTATCAAATGGAATGAGGCAAAGACTCGGTCGCATGGTTAATCCGCATAAAACTAAATGTGGTGGCTCAAAGCTTCGGGCAGTGAGTAGTATCTTCCTGACATGGGCTGAACTTCCAGGGAAGCGAAGTAGGCGGGGGAGGGCTATGGCTTCTGGGAAATGAGAAACATTAACACATTCCTCCCCTACTCTGAATTCCGGGGTGGGTTATGACTCCTGCAGCCGCTGAGCCCTCCAGCAAAACCTAGGGGCAGAGCCTCTGCAGGCTTCAGTAAAGCGAAGCAAATTTGCACCAGCTGAGCATCTGGCCCCAAAGCTTATGGGCGTGTCACGAAACGTATATTGCGACTGGCTGTGTACCTCGTGGCAGAGATTGGGGAGTGTGGCCCTTCCCCGCTTTAAGCTTTGGGGAGGGCACTGCTCACTTCTCTGCTCCAGGATCTCTGGCTTCTCCCAGTAGGGCATGGCTCTTGCAAAGTACTGTGAAGTTGTCTGTCTCTGTGAAACTGACTTTCATCTGTCTCACTTGGGTGCCTACTAACTCTCGGGTTGCTAGTCATACTGTGTCCGGGATCTCTGGTGATCATTGCTGTGGTGGGTGGAAGCTCGTGCCCTTGGCTAGAGGACTCTGGGTGTGCACGCAAAGAAGTCTCCCTGTAAGTACAACTCTCCTTGAGGCTCTTCACTGAGGGACACTGCTGGGTTGTGAGGGTCTGGAACCTGCCGCGTTGCTGTCGGCACTTTGAAGTGGTGCCGGTCTGATGACTGCCTGGCAGGTGGGGAGATGCTGTACTCAATAGGAGAGCTGAGTTTCTCTTCACTGGGCTGCAGGTGGCTGAATTATAGCATGTGGCCAATCTAATGCTTTTTGTCCTCTGCTGGCCTCACTGATCTTAATTGGTTCTGTCTTGAGGGGCAGTTAAAATTCAAAGCAAACATGAACTTGTGAGTGCTGCTAAATGTGTGAGTGATGCAAAGTTAGAGCATCAGGCCTGGAGAGGTGGGTAGAGATGGTTTTGGCAACAGTCCATTGCTCTTAGATGTGTCTTGGCTCCAGCCATTCGTCCCTCTAATGCGGAGTAAAGACGTGGGAAACAAACTGCTCTGCAAATCTAGTGTTGAAACAGCAGACTTCCTCTGTCTGGACTCTATTGTGGCCAAGCCACTACTCTGCAGGAGCAGCTTGGTTGGCCTGCAAATCAGCAGCTAGGAAAGGGCCCAGTCCTGCAGTATCTGGAGTATACAAGTGCTACAGGCACTGGGCTGGCAGGACTGGCCCACAAATTTGGGAGGAGGTAAGCATCATTCTTTTGTTAGAAGAAGCAGGGAGGTGGCAGACTGGAGCTTGGCGATGCCAACTCTTGTCATACATGATGGCATTACAGCCCCAGCTCCTGGAGTCATGTGATTATTTGAGACCCTGCTTACTCTTCCTAGTGGACATTTCTAGACCTTTTGTTAGCAGAGAAGAGCTTGAAAATGGGACCAAGGTGTGCCCTAGAGACTCAAACAAGAAATCAGTGAAACATGGTATTTTTAAAATCCTGATTTTTTGGGGGGATGGGTGGCAGCCTGACTAGGATTTTTGAATGACTGGGATTGGCAGTGCTGTGGAATACAGAAGGCCGCTTCTGGAACAGCACCTACCAGCTTGAGCAATGGCTCCTGAGCTGGAGTTCCTCTTGTCACTATACGGTACTGCTTCCTTAAATCTGATGTGCCTCGTCAGCCCTCATGAGCCAGTGAACAGCTCAGTCGAACTTAATCACTGCAGAGGCTGTTAGCAAGCCCTGATTTGCGTTGTCCCTAGGACAGCAAGGTAGAGTTACACACTAGTCTGAGTGCAAATCCCAGTGCATTAGGTGGAGGATATCCAAGCTTTCACTTCCTTTTTAATAAGGTGCACTCTGGAATGGGCTTGATCCTGTCTTCTTTTTTTTTTTTTTCTTTTCCCCAGGCAACATATCCACTGACTCTCCTCAGTAACTTGAGGATCGGGCTTTCAATAAACTATTCCTTTATGGGACTACTTAAGGCAGCTTGAACAGAAGATAATGGCTTACTACAGGTGTGGTGTGGTTACTGCCCCCAGAGGATAGTTCTGTTCAAACAAAACTTAGGGGATCAGTCTAACTCCATTGCATGTCACCCCCTCTTGCTGGCTAATGTGTAATCTGAGAGCTCTAGTATCTCCTCGGATATCGGACTAAAAATGAAACCTCTGCAGAACTTGGCAAATTCTGCAGGAGCCCAGTTGATCTCTGCCAAGACTACATCCATGCCGGTCCTGTAGCCTTCAGGCACTGTAATCAGTACAGCAAAGTCCCTCTGACCCCAGGGATTGTGGGCACAGTAACCAAGCATGTTATGGGGGTGCATGCTCAATGCCAGTATAAATCGGTGCTTCACAAAGGTACCATTTTAATAAGGGCCTTATTGTACCTAGTAATAAATTCAGTCTCTGATCGTAACAAGTGCCATTAATTTGTCTATTTAAACAATACACGTCTAGAGTGAGTAATCGGCCTCCGTGAAACAGCTTTGAACGTAACCATGCTAAATACCCGTAAATCTACTTCCCTTTCCTTTCCAAAGGCTAAAGCACGTGGCAAGAAACTGCAGAAAGTTACCCTGAAGGTATCTCCCAGAGGGATTATCCTAAATGACAGCGGAACTAACGAATTGATAGAAAACATCTCGATATACAGGTATGTTGTTGGAGACACTTCCGCATGTAAAGGTGTGGAGCCCAAACCTGTTCCTGTTCCAACTGATGGGTGTATTAGCCCTGTCTTCACAGCCCGTAATCTGGTGTGAGGGTAGGGAGAGAAAATGCATTGGGCTCCAGTCTTCACCTGTACTGCAGGCTGACCACATCTTTAGGAATCTGTTCTTGAAAGCC